>NC_092767.1:60934050-61644029 GCF_047496795.1 Chiloscyllium punctatum | reverse complement strand
CTCTCCTTCTCTCTCTCTCTCTCCTTCTCTCTCTCTCTCTCTCCTTCTCTCTCTCTCTCTCTCCTTCTCTCTCTCTCTCTCTCCTTCTCTCTCTCCTTCTCTCCTTCTCTCTCTCTCCTTCTCTCTCTCTCCTTCTCTCTCTCTCTCTCTCTCTCCTTCTCTCTCTCTCTCTCTCTCTCCTTCTCTCTCTCTCTCTCCTTCTCTCTCTCTCTCTCTCCTTCTCTCTCTCTCTCTCTCCCTTCTCTCTCTCTCTCTCTCCTTCTCTCTCTCTCTCTCTCCTTCTCTCTCTCTCTCTCTCCTTCTCTCTCTCTCTCTCTCCTTCTCTCTCTCTCTCTCCTTCTCTCTCTCTCTCCTTCTCTCTCTCTCTCTCCTTCTCTCTCTCTCTCTCCTTCTCTCTCTCTCTCTCCTTCTCTCTCTCTCTCTCTCCTTCTCTCTCTCTCTCTCCTTCTCTCTCTCTCTCTCTCCTTCTCTCTCTCTCTCTCCTTCTCTCTCTCTCTCTCCTTCTCTCTCTCTCTCTCCTTCTCTCTCTCTCTCTCTCTCTCTCTCTCTCTCTCTCTCTCTCTGTCTCTCTCTGTCTCTCTCTCTCTCTCTCTCTCTCTCTCTCCTTCTGTCTCTCTCTCTCTCTCTCTCTCTCTCTCTCTCTCTCTCTCTCTCTCTCTGTCTCTCTCTCTCTCTCTCTCTCTCTCTCTCTCTGTCTCTCTCTCTCTCTCTCTCTCTCTTCTCTCTCTCTGTCTCTCTCTCTCTCTCTCTCTCTCTCTCTGTCTCTCTCTCTGTCTCTCTCTGTCTCTCTCTGTCTCTCTCTGTCTCTCTCTGTCTCTCTCTGTCTCTCTCTGTCTCTCTCTGTCTCTCTCTGTCTCTCTCTGTCTCTCTCTGTCTCTCTCTGTCTCTCTCTGTCTGTCTCTGTCTGTCTCTGTCTGTCTCTCTGTCTGTCTCTGTCTGTCTCTGTCTGTCTCTGTCTGTCTCTGTCTCTCTCTGTCTGTCTCTGTCTGTCTCTGTCTGTCTCTGTCTGTCTCTGTCTGTCTCTGTCTGTCTCTGTCTGTCTCTCTCTCTGTCTCTGTGTGTGTCTCCTCTTTGTGTGTCTCACACGCTCAGCGACGCTCCCCATCCCCTCTCCTCCTCTCTTCCTACACACAAGGCACTCACTTGCTCACTCACTACAACAATAATGGTTTGGCGATGGAACGTCTGTAGATAGCCAGGTATGTGCCCTTCAGTTACCAGTTGGACTGGACCTCAAATGCTTTCCCCTTCATTCCTGCCCACTTGGCGCCTTGCCCTGACAGCAAGGACCTAACACAAACTTGCTACTTGTTGGGATTCAGTACTGTGATGCCTCTGCTCAACTAATCAGGTGCATCTGTTACATTGTGCTGTCTAACTTCAGTTTGTTTTCAAGTCAACTTAATTTGTTACCAAATTAATTTGTGATTTTTCTGTACAGTTGAAGGTTTCCTGTTTATGTAGGTTATAAACTATGGCTATAACTTTGCCTCAGTACAGTCTTGAAAATACTGTAGAATGGCACAAAGCCTTTTGCACTGAACTCCCTGGTTAAACTGTCTGCCAGCACCCAGTATTTAAGATCAGGGATGAAATGCTTGCTGGGATGAGCTATCTGATGGAATGCAGACAGCTATGAGGAGAAGATAGTAGAAGTATCCAGAAGTTGGTCAGTAGTAGGTTCAGTGAAGTTTCATTCTTTTAAGATCACAAACGGCTGACATCTAAGTTTTTGGCAGGTAATGGTGGCAGAAGGCAAATAGAATAATTAACCTTTATTCTAAAGTATAGTGAGGCCTTGGTAAAGTTATACAAGTTACTAGTCAGACCACACATGGAATACAGTGAACAGTTTTGAGCCCCTTCTCCAAGGAAAGACACACTGGTTTGGAGGCAGACCAGGGGAGGTTCATTAGGCTGATTCTGAGCATAAAAGGATTTCCGTAGGAGGAGAGGTTGGAATATGGTGAGCTTGTGCTCATTGGAGTTTAGAAGAATGAGAGGCTTGACAGTGTAGATGTAAGCAATTGTTTCCCCTTGTGAGAGTGTCAAGGACAGAGGGCACTATCTGAAAAAGGGTTGTCTGTTTAAGAGGGAAATGGAGGAGTTTCTTTTCTGAGGATACTGTATCTGTGAAAATCTTTACTGTGGAGGATGGGTTATTAAGTGTATTCAAGGCCGAGATAAACAGACTTTTTAATCAGTAGGGGAGTCGAAGGGTATAGCGATAAGTCAGGGAAGTGGAGTTGAGAATTACAGTATCAAATAACGAGAGGTTATGCTTTCAAGGTGAGGGGTGAAAAGTTTAAGGGGGATACACACGGCAAGTACTTCACACAGAGGGTAGTGGGTGTCTGGAACTTATTGTCAGCAGAGGTGGTAGAGGCAGGCACGGTAGATTCATTTAAGATGCGTCTGGACAGATGCATGAGTATGTGGGGAGCAGATGGATACGGATAGTTAGGAATTGGGAGACCGGTTTCGACAGCAGATTTGGATCGGCCAAAGGGCCTGTTCCTGGACTGTAAATTTTCTTTGTTCTTTGACTCTGGTCCTCCAATCACTGAGATCATATTTACAATGAGCCAAATAGCCTCCTTCTGTCCCTACAACTTGTGCTGTTATGGTCCCTGACATAGCCAGCATTATTTGTCCTTGAACTGAGTGGATTGCTGAGCCATGTTAAATGGCAGTTAAGAATCCACTGCAGTGCAGTGGTCTAGAGTCACATGCAGGCCAGATCAGGTCAGGGGAGCATATTTCCTTCCCTCATGCACATTAGTGAACCAGGTGGATTTTTATAACACTCATGATAGCTCTCATGGTAAATTATCACTGTGGTCTGATTATGACTTACAGTCCTGCCTATCCAAATACTTTTCACTATCTTTATATTTAAGAATTTATTTACCTGTACTCTAAAAATATTCAATGAATTTTTCTCTGCCACTTTCGGGGGAAGAAAGACTTCAAAAGACTCACGACTCTCAGAAAAGATTTCTCCTCTGTCTTAATTCAAATATAAATTTCTTTTATGTCTCCTAGTTCTAGTGTCTCCACAAGAAGAAAAATCCATGTAGCATCAACCCTGTGAAGCCCCCTCAGGGTTTTGTATGTTTCAATAAGATGATCTCTCAGACTCCCCCTGTTCAAACACTCCTCATATGATAAACCATTCTCTTCTCTCCTCCTTCATGCAACCCTGCCAAAATGCCAGGACGCAGTGTATCTGAAGGGGAGATTCTGGAAGTTACTGCTGTCACATTCATTAAGAACATTGAAGGATAAGAACTCCAGAAGACAATTGAAAATTGTTGTGGTCCACTTTATTTCTGTGCAGTGGTCTGCTTTCCCCTTCCCTTATCTTAAAACTTTGACTTTTTATTTGGGTACATGATTCAGTAGGTACTAGTTGTCTTCCAAATGGTCTTGTGCAAGCCTTTATAATAAGTCTTGGAAATTTTATTCAACTGTATTGATCCTACCAACTTAGCCAGTTGCATTTAGTCATGCAGTCCATGTTTAGCAGGGAGCTGGTCAAAAAGCATCAGAGGATAAAGAGAGTCGACGTTTCGGGTTCTGACCTAAAATGTCGACTCTCCTCCTCTGATGCTGCTTGACCTACTATGCTTTTTCCAGCTCCACTCTATCCACTCTGACTCTCCAGTATCTGCAGTCCTACTATCCCCATGTTTAGAAGGGGACAGTCAGTTATATTTAAGTGCATGCATGTTGGCTGATATTTCCAGGTATACAGATGTAAATTTTAATGCTTCCTTTGTTGTACTGAGAGATCAGCTATTTCGCGTTAACCAGGCATCAAATCCAGGAGCTTCCAAGCTTGTATTACTCGTAGTGTCTGAAAAGGTTGCTGAGCACTTGTCGGAAGCTTATGCAATTTAACTGAGGTGAAATTAATTGAAGATAATTTCTATGAAATTAGTTCTTTTAGAAGTCCACAAAGCAAATTTTACTATCCTGTTTTTAAAAAAAGCAGACTTATTTCTAACAAGAGCACAGTAGTCATACTCTTTGTTTAAGGTGGTTTTATGGAGCAATTTATAAGGAAGCCAGATAGCTTGCAATGTTGTGTACGACTCATTTTCTTTTATGTTCTCAATTCCAAATTCCATCCATGGAGGTGCCAACTTATGCTTGGGTGGTACTAAATTTTTCTTCTGGGCCTCATCTGGGTGGACATGCTTCATGTGTGAGATTAATCATTTGAGTGTTGTTACGACATGGGGCAAACTTCCCCTGCTAATTTAAACTAACAACACAGAAAAGATTCACCCCGTGCTGTAATCTGTTAAAATTCGAGATGTAAAGAACTATCCCCAAAGTCACTACTTAAAGTACAAAAGTTTAAGAACTTTATTCTTTAAGTCTAACAGAGAATAATTAACTAACAACTATTTACAACTCCTTTCTTTAACCTCCCTTTTACTTTCCCTTCTAAATACTGGTCCGATAAATCCCCAGATTAAGATTTACCAAAAATTCAAATTTCAAAACCAGCCAGCTGTCTAATCTTTTTGTATCTTTCTCTGTCTTCTTTTCTTAGGGTTTCTGTTTTACAGGGCATTGATAGACAAAGGTACCTTTTAAGAGAGCTATTCTTCAGGCAGTCTGCATATGTTGGTGGTTTGGCAGTTCTCTTCCGACTCTTCAATTTTTTTTTCGGTTTTATACCCCAAATGTTAATATTGTCAAAATATTAAATGCAAACTTGATTGGAATTTGGTATTTTGGGGCATAATTTAAACTGGCCGCATTTGAATTTGTTTTTGTCTCGTAGCAACCCAAGTACTGCTAGTTGCTGGACCAAATGTCACATTGTAAATTCTCCAGCACTCTGTGTGCTTGCTAAGTCCTTCACCCCTCTGTAAAGGTACAGTACCCCTTACATCTTAAGTGTCAACAGTCTAACCTGTCCTTAATCCATTTCTGTCCACATGCATGCACTTTTCCATGACCATCATGGGCCAGGAACCAGGCATCCTTCCATTCCATAGCCTAGGATGGTAGGATACATTTCCTGTTGTGTCCTGACTTATTTCAGCTCAGCTCAGCCAGCTCCTGAGATGGAGAAGGAAAACACTTCTAATCACTAATCCCTGCAGATACAATTGTGAGAATTACATTGAGCATCACTGATAAACCTGACAGCACCTCTTGAAGCTCATTGCTTTGGCTCAGTTGGAAGAACAGTCAGTTGGATGAGGTACCAAATGAACCATCCTACATCAAAAGCCATTACTTCTGGACACAATGGGGAGAAAATTAAACTAAATATATAGCATGGTACACTGCAGGAGCAGTATTGTAGTGTGACTCTGACCCGAGGTTATATAATAGAATGATGAAGCGTATTTGGCCTTTAATTACTGTGCCAACTATTTAATAGGGCTCCTTAAATTAGTGCCACATCTACTGGTTGCACAGTCTTGTAAAAGCTTTCTCCCTTCATGAGTTTATCTAATGTTTGAAAGTTGCAATTGAATCTATTTCCATCACTTTTTCAGGTACAGTAGTTCTCTTACCAATCATCTTAAATCTGAATCCTCTGATTATCAAACTCTTCTTTTCCTGAAACTGTTGATGATTTTGGCTTTACCTATCCAATCTTGAGTGTCTCTGCTCCAAGGAGTACAGCCCCAGCTTTTCAACAGAACTGAGGTTCTACATCCTTGTACCATTCCAGTAAATCTTACCTGTAACATCTGTTAAGGTCATGCCAATTGTTCTTGATCACTCAATGGCTTGTTGTGCGTGATCATGGCTGTGAATAGCCTGGTGATCCTTCTGGATGTTGTCAGTAATTGTGGGTGTAGGTCAAGTTGAGTTGCCATTATAAGTGAATGAATTTTCAATCCTCAACTTGCAACCAAGAAGAATGAACAAGCATGAGCTTTGTGGAAGTTACAGCATGCAGTAACCGCCCCCAACCAAACCCAGCAGCTCAAAGTCCCAAGACCATGTTTGGTACTCCTCAGACAATTTCTTCAAGACCTGTTAAGTGTAATGTGAAGAACCGTACGGTTCTTTACTTTGAGATTGAAAATCATCTTTTTAATGATGAGTTGATGTTCAGATCGATTGAGTGCAATTCAACACAAATCACAAAGGGTGTAGCAAGCAATTTGGAAAACCAATGGAATGTTGCTCTTTGTTACAGCAGGGTTGGAGTGCAGGAATAAACCAGTCTTCCTGCAGCTGACCACTTGTTTGGTTTTGACCTCTCCTCCTCTTTTAAGCTCCCCTTAGACAAGGTGCAATGCAAGTTCACTGGTTTGATTTTTGGGATGAGCGGATTGTCCTATGAAAAGAGATGGAGTAGAATGGGTCTAAACCTTCAAGCATGTAAGAGGAATGAGTGGCAATCTCATCTAAGATTGAGGTCTTGACAGGGTAGATGCTGAGAGTGTAAAATAGATGGTATGATCTCTTTAAGATTGAAATGAGAGATTTCTTGTGACTCTTTCAAGCTCTCCATTTTTAAGGCTCAGTCCAGTACATTTTGGACTTGAAAAATTGGGCTGGAAAGTGCTTTTCAGGTTAGCAAATAGCCACTAGTTTATTGAAGAGCAGAGCAACTAGACGAACCAAATGGTTTGCCTGTTTAGTGTTCATGATGGCTATAAAGAGGTTAATAATGAGGAAGACCTATTGTGCTATGGTTACAGTCAAGTGGAATTGGTTGGCTTGACCAAGGCAGGATCAGTGAATAGGAACTGGTTGCAGGGTTAAACAGAGTTGAACATGTCGATCGAATGCAGTGATACCCTTGTGCCTACAATCATGCTTGCTTAAATTAACTAACACCTACTCTGACCTGGCATTAAGCCTTTCGTTTCTGCAGTATGTTAAGATCAGATCTGCACGTTTCTCATATCCAGGGTCATATATCAATAGATAGCCTGGAGACCTTCACAAAATGACAGCAGCTGTAGAGACCTGTTTGTTTCTTATTATACAAATGAAATGTTACTGTAGAAATCTGATATTTTCACACACTTTGAAGTTTCATCCTCATTGAACTTGATCATGGTTTAATATCTGCCTGCAGAATGGAAATATGCTAACCTGCAAGACATAAAACTGCTCCTTTAATACACTGTTTATATGGACTGACTGTAGACTTAATTGCAATTAATTAGGAGGTTCCACTGTGAAATGCTGACATAAAAGCTTTATTAGTTTTTTTTTGGTTAAACAATGACTGATCCACTTTGTTTGAGAACAGATGGATTTTCAATAACTAGATTGAAGAATCTGAGAATTCTATATGTGCAGATGGTAGCAACAGTCTATTTAATATTAATGTATTTTTATTAATAATATTCACCCAACTTTTGTTTTAGATTTTCTTTTCAGTTCTTTCCAGTTTTCTCCTATTTCTCATTACTAATTTCTCTCTCATTCTGTCATCTCTTTCCCTGACTCTGTCAAGCATTAGATATCCTTTACCTCCCGTGTGAGCCGTGCCCCTACCCAAAGTGACTATTCTCCCTCCCTCTGTCTACCCCCCAACATCACCATCACTACCCCATACACCCCCCCCCCCCATCACACAAATTTCTGGGGTGGACGTTGCTGTCAAGTTAGCATCCCATTGCTAAGATCAGAATCAATCAAACATTGTCCCTGTTTCTATCGATGACTAGTTCAATGGTACTTTTTCACAGCTACCAATGGTAATTCTGATCCTCCTTCGCCCCAAATTAACATTATCCATCTGAGCATCTCAGCTCAGGCTGACATTGTCTTCACAGGCACATGCTAAGGTTGTCTGACCACTAAGATTGAGAATCTAATGTGAAACTTATTTGCTTGGTTTTACTACTGCCTTAGCTGAATTTTGACTCCGGATTGCGTTGAATTTTCATAATTTCCTCCTTGTTCTTTATGTAGGACGTGTCGTGTTTGAACAGGGATCCTTCCAAAGTTATTATTGTGGACTGTAAAAAAGAAGCTTTCAGCCTCCAGCCCTTCAATGGTATTGCACTAAAGAAATGGGATGGAAATTCTGATGACCGAACCCTGTATGAACTTGCAGCATTCCTGAAAAGTAAGCTCCCATCTGCCAGCTGGTTGGTAATGTGTTTTGTTCTGTGAATTTTTGAGAGTGAGCTTCCCTCGAAAGTGTTATGACACCAAGTCAAATTAGCTGATAGTTGCATAATTTTTTTAAAGACTGAACTTAAGCCCCCTCCCCATCCCTCTCCCACACTGCTCTTCTCTCCCTCCCCCTCTGCCCCCCTCAACCTTCTGTAGTTGAACAAACACAACCTCTGCAAGTTTGCATAACAAATGCTGCAACTGGTACCTTAACAGTGAATCATAGGAAAGCTGCAAGGAGGCATATGTGCCCAGGACCTTTGGGTCAATTATGACAATCTGGTTATTTGGCCTTTGTGTTTTATTAATGTATTTTTTTCCTCCTCTTTTCACTATTGATGTAGATTAACTCATTCACCACGCACTGCCATTGTGATGCCACTTGCAATAGATCACATTGCTGCAAGCAGCTGCAGTGATGCCATCTGGCATCTTTTTAGGACCAAGGTCCACGGTGGGAACAATGCCAAATGGCTTCTTTAGTTATGAACGAGTTAAATATTTGTTGTGCCTTTGAATGAACTCGAGTAAGAAGGTCATAAAGGCTAAAGGGAAGCTGTGACACTGAAGGTTTGAAGAGGATCCGGTGTGTTTAAAATTGCATTGTGTTGAGCTAGATTTTGTCCCATTCTCATTAGCATTAAATTTAACACCAAGGAACCTAAGCTAGAGACTTTTCTGCTGCTTTCTATCAGACTGTTTCTCCACTGGGATGAGCAACATCAGAAGAAACCCTGTAATGTCAATTACCCGGTGACCATTGTGTGTGAAAAGCCCAGTACACGTCGTCTTTCGTAAGATGCTTCTCACAGGATGTGTTCTAACTAAATAGGTACTGCTTCAGTATTTAACTACTGTCTAGAGGGTGCCTGTGAGCAGGCTGACCTCGTCAACTCAGAATATGAGCAGCAATGTGCTTTCTATTTCACTGACATGATTGGGTCTTTACTGACATCAGGCCCCAGGCTGATGGGTAAAGCCGCAATTCACAACTATTTTTTGAAGTTGTGTTTGCTGTATCTGTGCAAGCACCCTTCTGCTGCTTGTATCTATTTCATGATAGGCAGAGAGTGCAATTGCTGTAACATGGGGGGGAAAAAAATTATTCATTGAAAAAAAAGTCATTTAAGGTACAGGAGGGGTTCAAGTAATGCACTTGAGAAGTAGAGGGATGTGCTTTCACTTGCTTGAAAGTTCCATGCCTTTACTGGTATTGAGAAACTGAATAGAAACCAAACCTCATGAAGATTGGGAGGATTTGAGAATTTAAAGCCAAGTCACTTGCTGGAATATATAATATGTCGGCATTCTCCACAGTGAGTCACTGAAGCAAAAGAGGTCACCTGGCTAATGTTGCTTCCCTAACCTGGGAGCATTTCCCCCACCCCAGCCAAGTAAGAGTGGGAAAGAAAGGAGTTCATGATTGAGTGTCTCTGTTCAAATATATGACAGCAAAGATTGAAATAAATTACTTTTTTGTGGGAAGCTAGTATGAGCTGCTGCATACCTCTTGGTGATAAACTTAAAAGCGTAATGGGCTGAGCTCTGAGAAGAAGTGCATGAACCTCAAACCTCCCCACAATGTGGCTTACTGCATCAGGTGGAATGAATTCCCACTGAAACATTTTTCTAAAGTCGTCATTCTTGTAGAGTTGGAAATGTCACCGTAATTTTATTTAATTATTGGGAGAGTAATCTCAAGTTCCATACTCTGTCTCAGTGGCCTCATCGATGTGACTTGGGGAGTGTGCTTCAGACTGTTGAACATGCCTGACCTTGATGCAGCTCTCAGAAGCTAACTATGTTTCATGTTGTTTTAGAATTCAGAATTTGGAGCTATTAGTTTAGAAATTATATACTTTGGTGAAGGGTATTCAACTTAAAACCGTGCTAATAGCTTCCTTCAATAAAGGAAGAAGTGGGTGTGTGCAGCACCTTTCACGAACATGACTATTCAAAGTACTTTCCAGTCAATGAATAGCATTTGAGGTGCACATACTGTTATTATACAAGCTAGAAGTGCAGAGGAGGAAAAAGACTGGGAGAGTTTGAATGATGGAAGACTGTATTGTAAAGAGAACTGACCGGGTTCTGTGGCAGCAAATGAGACTCTTGAATGGAATTACTCTAGTGCCAGGGTCAGGGATGTCTCCAAATAGCTGCAGGGCATTCTGACGGGGGACAGCGGGCAGTCATGGTGCATGTCAATACCATTGACATAGGTTTAAAAAAAGTGGAGTCATGCAAGAGGAATTTTAGAGAGTTAGGTAGTAGATTAAAGAGGAAGGCTACTAATCTCTGGATTTCTTCCAGTGCCGCATGCTCCTGAGAATAGGAATAGTAAAATTGGATGCACATGTTTTTGAAGAGGTGGTGTAAGAGGGAGGGTTTTAGATTTTTTGAACCATTGAGACATCATTTGGGGTAGGTGGGATCTAAACGAGCTGGACAGGTTGCATCTGATATTCAATATCCTTGTTCGGAGGCTTGCTCGTGCCATTGGGGAGGTTTTAATCAAATTTGGCAAGGAATGGGGCACAGTAGATGTAAAGTCAGGAGCAAGGCCCAATCAGATATAGAAGGACTGTTAGCACAGTCCAATGTGCAGAGAAGACATGGGAGGTGCAGAAAGCTAAATTGTATCTATTTTAATGCAAGGAGCTTGACTGGTAAAGTGGATGAATTTACTCTGTTAATCAGCAAATGGGAATGTGATATTGTAACAAGCACCACATGATGGTTGAAGAAAGGACAGGACTGCCACCTCAACATTCCAGCATATAAAAGTTTTAGGTGCAATAGGAAGGGATTGAGGGAGGTGGGAGCATTCCATTATTGATAAAGGAAACCATGCTTTTGTGATTGGAAGTTTGTGACCAGCATTGTACCATAGAGATCAGTGCTTGGATCTTTGCAGTTTGAGTATATTAATGACTTGGATATGAATGTAGAAGCAATAATTAATAAGTTAGCAGATGACGTGAAAATTGGCCGTGTTGTTGATAGGAGGATGGTCTTGGGCTACAGTCTGATATTGATCAGCTGGTAAATTGGGCAGACCAATGGCAGATGGAATTTAATTCGGTGAGTGATGCATTTTGGGAGGCTAATAAGTGAAGGATATACACAATAAATGGTAGGCCCCTAGGGAGCTCTGAGAAACAAAGGGCTCTTGTTGTAAAAGTTCATAGATCCCAGAAGGTGTCAGCACAAGTAGACACTGGTGAAGAAGGTACATAGGATGCTTGTCTTCATTTGCCAAGGCATAGCATATAGAAGCAAGGAAGTCTTGTTACAACTTTATAAAACATTGGTTAGGCCAGAGATGAAATACCGAATTCAGTTCTGGTTGCCACACTACCAGAAGGACATAATTGCATTGGAATGGGTGCGGAGGAGATTCACCAGGATGTTGCCTGGGATGAAACGACTCCATTTTTGGGATAGGCTTGGGTTTGTTTTTCTTGAAGTGAGGACTGATATGATTGAGATATACAAAATTATCAGAGCGAGAGTGGATTGTGAGAATCTTGTCCTCATGGTAGCTGTATCTCAGACCAACGAGTTTAAAATTATATAGACGTACGGTACAGAAGGAGGCTACTTGACCCATCATGTCTGTACCAGCCCCTGAGAGAACTACCCAACTCATTCCACTCTCCAACCCTATCTTTGTCGCCCTCTAAATTCATCACTTTCAAATATATATCCAGCTCTCTTTTGAAACCTCCTACAGAATCAGTTTCCACCACTCTCCCAGGCATCGTATTCCAAATCCTCACATCTCTCTGAGTAAGGAAGTTTCTCCTCATTTCACTCCGAGCTCTCTCGTTGGCAGTCCTGAAGTTGTGGAACCCTAGTTACCAATGTAAGTTCAGTGCGAAAAGAGAAAGGATACTGGAGGCAGGTACTCGCACAACATTTAAGAAGCATTTCGATAAGTACTTAAAATGCCAGAGCATAGTAGGTAAATGGGATTAGTGTAATTTCTTAGTCACCATAGACATGGTAGACCGAAAGGCCTGTTCAATTCTGTATGCCTCTGGCATTTAATGTCTGGCATATGAATGCAGGATGATTATTTAACTGAAATACTTTACACATCAAGATGCTGTTTTAAAAGGATTTTCTTTTAAATCTTTAGTAGATTACAGTTTTGATTGGCATTGGACAAGTGATTCATTTCTTTAAAATTTCATGCAGGAAATGTACATTATTGTTGGGGGAATCACCTTTCAGTTAGATTAAATTGGTACCTGGTGTCCAGTTTTAAAAAGTGAATTAAAAACTTGTCCAAAATGATCTGTGGAACAGATTGCCACGATAGTAGACACAATAGTGATCCCAGTAACCTGCATGATAAAATATGCATATTTTGTGGTATTTTGAAATCATGGACAGCGGCAAATTATGATGAACAACACAGTCTTGCATGCACTGAGTCCTTTTGCAACTTAAAACACATGACACCTAGATGAGGGCAAGGCAGCAACAGGTGTTTTGATGAAAATAGTTTCTGTTGAATGAAGACCTCTTTACCCCAAATCTGTCTTAACAGAGAATTGCCTTATCTGTGAAATTAAATACTCATATGGCACTATGTCATTGCTGGTAAGAAGGAGCTGTACCGCAGGCCATGAGGGATGCCAAAATCATTGCCCTCTACAAGAACAAGGATGAGAGAAGTGACTACAGCAACTACAGAGGCATCTTCTCCTCAACACTGTCACCAAAGCCTTTGCTCAGGTCATCTTGACTTGCGTGTAGAAACTGGCAGCATGTGTATACCCAGAATCACAGTGCGGCTTCCGAGCGAAAAGATCAGCAGTAGATATGATCTTCTCTCTTCGCCAACTGCAGGATAAGTGACAACTGACAACCTCTCCTTGGACACAGAGATCCACAAGAGGATTGGGAAAGCAGCCTCAACTCTTGCCAGGATATGTCCAGGATACAATGGATATTCCTCAAGTGGAAGGTGTTCAGTCTTGTCTCCTGTCTGGCATATGTAGTCCACATTTCAGTGCTGTTCAACAGTGTGCTTATGAAACAGGCATTGTAACCTGACATTTTTGCCTTCACCATCAGTTTGGGATTTGTCCATATTAGAGTCTTGAGGTGTCCCCAGCTGCACTACAAGGGCGTCTGCATGAGGGACATGAAGGCACTTGATATCATTAGAGTCGTCCTGGGAAAGGCTTCCAGCTGACTGCACACGATGGAGAAACACCCTGAGCCAACACCTCAAAACAGAGGAAAAGAAGCTGATGAGTGCTGTAGCAGACAAGTGAGCACGAAGGAAGGAGTTCTAGCAGATCAATGACCACATACAGATGTGACTTCTGCGACCGGGACTGTCACTCCAGCATTAGTCTCTTCAGTCATAAGTGACTTTACCTCAGGGAAACAGAAAGCTCGAACAACAAGGATGCAACCCATGGCCAACCATGACCGAAAGGGGCCTCACTCATTCAGTTTCTGTTGAATGAAGATGTCTTTACCCAAAATTTTTTTGAACAGAGAAGTTGTCTTATCTGTGAGATTAAATACTCGTATGCCTCTATGTTCAGGATCAAGGGATTTCTCTCTGTCTGGACGCTAGGTAACAAACTCCTTTGACCTTGAAGTCTGTTCTGTTGTTTCTTTCAAAAGTCCATTGCTTCCTTGTGAACTGAGTTCACTAGCCTCTTGAGTAAAGTGGATGCAGGTAGCAAGAAAGGGCTGTCATTTCATGCCCAGTAGCATGCTAATTCATTCATTCCTGTCTTACCCGACCCTGCTGCAATCATCGTTCCCTCCAATATTAAATCCTCTCATTTTGAGGAGCTTTGTCTCTGGGGAAAGTCAGAGGAGATCTTGCCTCACACCTATTTTTCTGTTGCCTTAGAGTGGACAAGCCCATAAATCTGCCATCCTACAGCGTCACTGCTGAACCAAAATTTCTGCACTTTGATCCCAATACTCAAGTGATATGTATGTTTTGTCACCTAATTTGTCTGGATCCATTCCAAGACTTGCCAAAACAGAACTGAGAAACTTAGACCATTACTGAAAGTCCACTTTGCCCAAAGTGAAAGCACTTTGCAATGAAACATGAGTTCAGATTGCAAGGCTGTTATGTAAGATATATTCTGTTGCGAGTGCAACAGAGAGTCTAAGCATTCTTGCAAGGTATTTTAACTGGTTATAACCTTGGCACTTTATTCACGATTATTTGTTTGTTATTGCAGTGTTTACAATAATCATTTTGAAAATAGGGGCACCCAAATAAAAGAGAATCTCGTACTAGTACTGAAGGTGTCTGTAATAAAGAGATTTTGCTATATTTTGAAAAGAGAAACATTATCAAGTCATTGATCTCTTTTGCTGTTTGTTAGCTGCGTTGTTTGCCTACTCAACAACAGTGGCTACAGTTCAGAAGTAACTATTGATTGCAGCAGGATGTATTCAGAACAAAGACCCTTTGCACTTTACAGATGCAAGTTTTATTCTTTCATTTCTCTGCCCTGCTCCCTTGACAGCTGGACACGTTCCAGCTAGGTAATTCCACATTTTTACTTTGACAAATGCAGGTTTGAAAGTGGCTTGACTTTGCTGGTGTTCTGTGGAGAAGCTGCCCCAGTATCTATCTCTTGCAAGGGATCACTTTACTTCCTCCAAGTGTTTAATCAGCTAACTCCGCACCAGGTCAGAGAGCAAACCAAAAACCACTTTTACACTCGCCCCAGCCAACAATAATTCCTCTTCATAAGTTCATAAGACATAGGGGAAGAATTAGGTTATTTGGCTTATCGAAGGTAGAGAATGTGGTGCTGGCAAAGTGCAGCAGGTCAGGCAGCATCCGAGGAGCAGGATAATCGACGTTTCGGACATGAGCCCTTCATCAGGAATAACTTTCTCCTATTCGGCTCATCAAGTCTGCTCCCCCATTTGGTCATAGTTGATATGCTCCTGACCCCCATTTTCTTGTCTGTTCCCCATGATCCTTCAACCCATTACCAATTAAAAATCTGTCTAACTCCTCCTTAAAGCTGGGACAGTGAGTAAATTTAGGGTAGCAACTTCCACAGATTTACAGCCCTTTGGGAGAAGTAGTTTCTCATCAACTCTTTTAAATTTGCTACCCCCTTCTCCTAAGACTATGATTCCTAGTCCTAGAATGCCCCTCAAGAGGAAGCATCCATTTCGCGTTTATTTTATCTGCACTTTTATCATCTTGAATACCTCAATTTGATCTCCCCTCATTCTTCTAAATTCCAGAGAGTGTAAACCTAAACTGTTCAATCTCTCTCCATACGACAAGCCCCTCACCTTCTGAATACAATGAACTTGCTCAAATATGGTGCCATTGAGTCTTTCACACCTTGACCGTGTAGGCATTCTTCATGCATACACTCGGAACCATGCATGACCTTGGAGACCTCGGAGAATGAGCTTGGAGGCTGTTTTGCCTGGAGCATCGGAGGGTGAGGGGTGACCTTATAGAGACTTTTAAAATCATGAGGGGCATGAATCAGATAAATAGACAAAGTCTTTATGGGCCGGGTGCTAGCAAGTGGGACTGTATTAGGTTGGGATATCTGGTCGGCATGGACTATTTGGGCCAACGGGTCTGTTTCCATGCTGTATATCTCAATGACTGTATGACTATCACAGCCTAGTTTGATCTAACCTCATCTGAAGTTCATACAGGAAGGATCATTAGATTGGGAGCAATTGATTTTTTCCTCCTCAAACTGAGATCCATTGTACTTGACCTATTACCATCCCAGGTCAGACTCTGAACATAGATCTCAGTTTACCAAAGTCCCTCTTTGAACTAACATCCAAAACCCTGCATACTTACACACTGAACTATTCAGACAACCTCTTTGGACCTATATTTTTCTATCGGTGCTGCAGTGAAACATTCTAGCTCTGTGTTGGATTTCAACCTTTTATTCTCCGGTTACTGTGATCTTTTGTTTATTTGAGTGGTCGTATGAAGAATGCACTAGCCCTACTTCACTTTCTCTTGTATTGCATTGCAGCAATTGCAATGAATGGAGTTGAAGATATTAGAACTGTCCTGGAGAACTATGCTCTTGAAGATGATCCAATTGAAGCATTTAAGAAGAGACAAGAACTGTTAGCACAGGTGAGAGTTCATCTCTGTTGAGATGTAGATTTATCACAGTGCTATTTTGTCAGTGTTTTTCTATCTGGTGACTTGGTGCTTAGCCTGCCATGATTAGAAAGTTGTCTCTTTCCACTAAGAAAGCAGTCTTATGGGGCTATGGTAACATTACTTATATATCATTTGTATCCAAGTCACTTGTTTGGGAGTCCATTTCTGGTCTCTTTCCATTTTGGAGTTTAGAGAGCCATCACTGTTCACAGTAAGTCCGATGACAGAAACCGCTAATCGTTCAGTGAGAGTAGCAGCAAGTCACTAAGAGACACTCCTCTCACTGAGAGATTGCCCGGTCTATTTTTTCCGGTGCCTCTATTGTTACAATGCTCACTACCCTAGAATTCCACACTATGCCTGTTGATACCCAAATAGTCTTGATCCCATGCTGTGAAATGTTTTTGCAATCTGCTGATTTAAGAAAGCCTCAAGTTTTATTTAAGAACTGTAATGCATTAGTTTCACTCTGGCATCAGGTCTGTTAGAGTCAGGACCTGTGACATTGCATCACTTCTTGCAATGATGTATACTGTCTCATTAACACATCACACTTGACCCCTATACTGCAGCACCAATTTGGACAGACTTTCTTATTTCTGAGTAGATGCTAACAGAGACTGAACATTCTAGTCAAGATGATCATCATTCATGTTGAAGGTTGCATGTCTTATGTCAGCTGGTGGATCATGGAGATGTCTCAGTCAAGCATGATCCCCTTTATTCTTGCCTATGGCAAGCAGAGTTTGCTGGATAATGATCAGGAGCTGTAACCTAGCATCCCTTCCTGACCTCAGAACAGTGGAACTGGTTATTTCATCCCTACTGGCACTCATTTGAGATCTGCTATTTTAAATTAGATTCGGGATCGATCCTGGTACCTCCTTATCTATTTGTCTGGACTGTCACTGGAAAAGTCATGGAGTTATTTATTTTAATTGACTCTGAATCCATTGCCTGGTTCCTTCTGTTTGAGTGCTTGTCCTAAACCAACAGGCAAAGTTTAAACCAGACAGTAATTTTGAAAGGTTTGCCTTGTAATGCATATTTCAATAGACAGTAAAGTCTGTATCGAGTAGTTGAGCTTGTTTTTATGGCAGTAGGTGTTTATTGAAGAAATTTATTGTGTTTTTTGTGCCAAGTAAATGTAGACAGTTACATGTACAAACAGGAAACTGTTTCCAAAATACTACGAAATATCAAATTATTACTTAATCCTACATGAAGAGCCTACATGTAGAATTTTGTCTGAGATTTAACTTGTTAGTGATAATTAGCCAAGGTACTTAAATAACTTCACATGCATCATTTTATAGCCTCATTTCTGACACTACCTTTATTTGAAATAATATCCTAATGTAGTCGTTTTAAAATAGTTTGGAAATTGTTTGCTTATGTGTAATCTTTTAAATTTGCACGGTGCAAAAATAAATGAAATTTCTTACATTTAAAATGGTAGAAGTTAATTTATGATATTTATTACAAAAAATATGTTGCTTGTGTACCTTGTATGTATATGAACATATGAATTAGGAAGAGAAGCAAACTGTTCAGTTCCTAGGACATGCTCTGTCTTTCAATAAAATCATGACTGTTCTGGTTGTGACCTGAACTTCACTTTCCTGCCTCCTCCCAATATCTTTGGGCTTCCTTTGTTAGCAAAAAATTTATCCAACTCTGTCTTACAATTGTTAGGTGAGCACAGTCCAATAGACTCTCAACCCTCTGAGAAAAATAATTCTCTCATTGCCATCTTAAATAGGAAAACTCTTATTTTTAAACTGTCCTCCAGTTCTGTTGTCAAAAATCTATTAAATTTAATTACAAAATTTCCATGTGACCGTTCCAGTATTTGTTTTATTGGCAACTCTTTTTTTTCTTTTTAATATATAAATTCTCCCTTCATTTCAGTCATGATACAGTGCATAGAACTCTGAACCTTTGAGTTAGAAGGATGTGCCACTTCAATGCTGAGCACAAAATCCAGGCTGGTGTTCCAGTGTGCGAGTGCTTCAGTGTCAGAGCGTGCCATCTTTGGATGAGATGTTAATGTAATATATTGTCTACTGTTTCTGATGGATGTAAAAGAATGCTGTCTTAATATTGAAAGAAGAGTGAGTGACTTTGCCCTGTCTTGGGCAATACGGTATCTGTGAACCAACAGCACATTTTTTTAAAAAGAAATCTAGCAATTGTCTTTTTTGGAACCCTTAGGAAATGTAGCAGACATTTTTTGTTCCTTTTATGTCAGAATAAGGATTGAATTTCCCTGACTACTTCATGAAAGGTATAAGACCAGTGCAAGTTCTTTGGGGATTGTTTCAGAGTCATCCATAAACATTGTCCAAATCCTCACCCCATTTGCTGGAACATTTACCTATGGCTTTGTTCCCCCCAGACTTGATTATGGAAATGCTTATATGCTGCACTTTCATGTTCTACATAAACTCCTCACATGCACAACTCTGTATGTGGCCTCGCTTGAATCTGATCCCATTAACCCTTCCACATGGGCTCCAAGTCAAGCATGGCCTCTACTAAATAAATATTCTTGAACTTGCTTTTTGAATACCTCCATTGCTTGCCCCCTCCACATATCTGTAATCTCCTATCTCATGGTTCTTTTGTATATCCATGTCTCCAATTCTGGTCAATTTTAATTGTTCCATTGTTGGTGGCTGTGCCTTCAGCTGCCATATCCCTAATCTCTGGAATTCTTTCACTAAAGCTCTGTGTCTCTATCACTGTCTCTCTTTTTCCCTCCTCTAAAATAGTCAATAGACAAACATACCTTTCTAACCAAGATTTTGGTCAACTGTCCTGACATGTCCTTGCGTGCTCCTATGAAGTGCCTAGGGATAGTTTACACTTAATTCTTGTTTTCCACTAATTTGCTATCGGCATACTTATGATGTCTGTCCAGGCCTCCCGTTTTCTTTCCCCCCCCAATCTTAAACTTGCCCCGTGTGATCACAAGGTCCTTCGCTGTAGATAGGAGAGTTACATTGGAATGGCATCCACACTCTGCTGTCAGTGGGAAGTCCACGTCCCAACCCCTCGTGGATAATGACGTGTTCTGTGCAAATTGCACCTTGTAAATAAGAGTTGTTGGTATTTCTCCTAATAAGAATCTATCTGAAACACTGGATGGAATTAGTCAAGCCACAGACTGGTCTAACCTCTCCTTTTTTTTGTTTCTGTTCCACAATACCAGGAAGAACAGCAGAGAATAACTGATCGATCGCAGCAGAAATCTTCTGGCCTCTCCTTGGGATCTTTAACAAGCAAACTATGGCAACGGTCCAAACCACAGTAACACACACCCTACCTCCAGTCCTACCCTCCTACTGTATTACCTAGAAAAGTCAGACCTACTTATTGCTCCAAGCTGGAGTAGACATGGCTGTATTCACTATAAGGTTCTGCATATGGTGAAAGCTGTTACCAGAGATTCTGGTTAATTTTCATACTGTGCTAACCCTTTGGCTGATAGGGTTAGACATGTGTGACCACGCAGAGGTGGAATATTGATCATTATATCCCATCACAAGTCCTGATATTGGCAGCCATTTTAAATGTACTGGCTTGATTTGAATACTAAGGCAAAGTCATATTTGATCCACTGATATTAGTTTGTGTGTTAGTTAATTGGAAGAATAGATTATTTTTTAAACTGCAGTCTTTACAAGCCTGCAATTAAACTGTGATTACACTTGGGGTGGGGAGAGTCCAATTGTCTTATCATTGTGAATAGTGCTATTAAATGTACCAACTATTAAAACTGCACACAGATTTTTAGACAGTGCCTGTAAAATGGTGTCTACCAGAATATAGTGTATCTTTCCTTGTACAATCAGTACAATTTCATGCCTTTAACATTCTGTAAATGATGTGCATAAGAAACGATGTAGGTCAGCGAGGAGTTTAATAAAATTATGAAGACAAACAGCAAGCTATATAAAATTCTACACAAATGTCATAACAGTTAAAACCAGCAATGACTTATCTTTGGAATCTGTTCGCTGTTCTTAATTATAGTTTATTTTGGACAGTCCCAAGTTTGCTGTGTTAAGATTGTTAGAGCATGAGTGGGCTATGCTTTTATTTTACTTAACAATGGGCCCATATGTGTTGCATGAGCAATTTGAAAGTTAGCAATTAATTTTCAAAGGTATAAATTTAAGTTGTTTTTTTTAAATTTCTTGGATTTCTCGCAAATCATGCAACCCTACTTAACATTTAATTCCTTTCTTACTCCCTTTTCAGAATTGCGAATATTGTATACCCCTAATCCCCAATGAAGAGATCAGACAGGTGGCCTCTTTAAGATTCTGAAAGCACAATCCATATGTACACTGGTCAAAGAGGCTTGGTGGAAGATTTAAGTGTTTGGGAGTGGTCAGGAGGAAAGGGTGAGCTTAATTGAAGAATTTCTTGTGTTTCTTTAAAAATATTTTAAAGATTACATGCAGGGAAGCTATTTCCTCTGGTGGATATATTCAGAAGAGAGGGGGCATAATTTTAAAATTGCAGCCACATCATTCATAAGTGGAAATATTGTTTATACATACCCACAAACACATGTTAACAGAACCCAGTTCTGGAACCCAGTTTTCACGCAAGGCTGTGGGTTCTTAGAGTCAGAAAGGAGTTGGGTTTTGTTGAGCCCTGAGGATATGGATTCACAGGTAAATACAGATCAGCGGTCTAATTAAATGGTGGAGCTAGCCCAAAAGCCTGAACTCCTGATCTTTATAATGTGTGATGTTGTATTAAATCTCTGCTTGAACCTAACTGAAGTTGTAACCAAGGTTGAATTATTTTTGTTTTGAAGGGAAAGTAAAATTCATATTACTTCAGAGGGAAAGAAAAGCTTCTAATTGGTAAGAGAGGAGAGAAATAAAATCCATTACAATTGAAATTCCATTGCACAATTAGAGATTGTACGTGGTTCCTAAAGCTTTTGAACTGGTCTGTAAATGTCATTGTAACCAGTGGGTCTTTTAAACTAGCTATTAATTACCAGGGTGTCTGGAGTCATGCACAACTTTCACTCGTCACTCCCTCTGACAGTTGAAATTGTAACCACATAATTGGGATCTGATAAAGTGTAAATTAGAATAATGCCAACAATGCTGTACCACTACTTCTCATTTTAATACTCCACACAAGCCTCTTCCTATCTGTGTTCATCTCACCCTAGTACTTGAATTTCTTTCTACCTCCTGTACTACTTCATCTTCCATTTCGATGCAACTTGGCAATTTTCCTCTGCCATTGTGTTTGGTAGCAAGTTTCATATGCTCAAAGATTAGTCCCCCAGCCTTTTAATAAGGAGCAGTCAGAAGATGTATTATTGGGTCATCTAAAATGTACCATACCAATTCCTGGCCATTTTTTTTCCTCTTGAACATCTCTGCTGTAGAATCTCACAGCTCCAATCGAGATCCACTACTTTGTATGATTAGTCAGTCCTCATCTGTCAGTTAGACAGTAAGTGTTGGCAGGCTCAGAGACTCTTGTCAATCATGTTCCTTCCTACAGTCCTTTTAGGTGTTCACTAAAGAGTATTCAAGTCCAGTTTACTTTGCTAAATTTTTTTTGAATACGCTTGACTATACAGTTGAATTGTAGTACTGCTCTGCCTGAGGTCCATAATCCAGTAGGGATTAGGTCAGGACTTTCCAAGTCTTTATATCTCTGAACCATTCCACGTTGGGCTGCTAATCATTCTGTCACAGCACTAATTATGTTATGTAATGGGGGAATTTTTTTCCCTTCTCTTCTAGGATTACTGGCTTGTGTTGCTTAGTACTGTCAGTTGTGTGGTACGTAAATACCAAATCAAACCAATTTGGAATATTTCTTGCTATAATTTTAATATAGAGATACAAAAAAAAAATAGTTGTCACAGGAGCCTAGAGTAGGAGTGTCAGAGTTTTCCCTTCAAAGTGTGTAATTTTGGAGGCACCTTAGAAAATTGAATCACTTTTAAAAACTTTTAGGGACACATCTGAAGTTATTGCTACCAATAAGTCTCAGAATTCTGATTTAGTCTTTATCACCAGTGAGACCAGAGTATTCAGGAGCATCCTTCTCCAAATACACAAAGCCATGTCAGTCAAGCCAGACCCAATAATAGGGCTGAGTTGCCCGAGATTTTTATTGGCCATTTGGTCGTGGAAGACATGCTTTGCTTCAATCATTTTAACAATTTGTTTGACTTGGACTGAAGCATGATCCTGTGGTTCTCGCAGGATAATGATCAGATTGGCTTTCTTCAGTAGCCAAAAGATTCTGAAGCAGGTTATCACCCCAATGTCTATTGTGGCTGCAATGAGTTAAATCAGTTCTTAGTTGGGAGTGGTGAGATAAAGGCAAGCATATGAGTCTCCCAGTGGAAAGTCAAACTAAAAGAATCAGGCAAGTGGGCTTTATTTCAATGCTTGTTTTGTCTGTGTCATTTATGCCACCTTTCCAATCTGGTGATCTTGCTATCCTGTACCACTCAGGCATTTGGTTTATGATGTGAACTGTTTTTAGGAAGACAAACCAAGTGTGAAATTAAGCCAGTTTTCAAATATGAAGTTATTTGTGTTTTTGAGGAACAGTATAACGTTTGGGGGTTTCAATGCTGTAACCTGATTTCTTCCATTTCTTATAAGTTTGTCAGCACTCGAGTTGGATTGAGATGCCAGATTCAATTTCCACTCTGTCAAAGACAATGAATGCAGTTGGTGCTGTGATACACTACTGTTGAGAGGGAAACCAGATGGTGATGTTACTCCAGATTAATATCTTTAACCCCTGATGCAGATAGTGTCTGTAAAAGCATTGGGTGAGGATGAATTATACTGTTGCTACTGCATCCTTTTATACTTGGGGGTTTTGGTGCCGATGTAATTATGGGCCAACGTTTCTGGAGTGTAGGTAACATTATTAGGAGAAAGTGAGGACTGCAGATGCTGGAGATCAGAGCTGAAAAATGTGTTGCTGGAAAAGCGCAGCAGGTCAGGCGGCATCAAAGGAGCAGGAGAATCGATGCTTCAGGCATAAACCCTTCTTCAGGAATGAGGAGGGTGTGCCAAGCAGGCTCAGATAAAAGGTAGGGAGAAGGGACTTGGGGGAGGGGCGGTTGCAGGTCAAGAAGGCGGTGCTGAGTCAGGGGTTGGGACTGAGAAAAGGTGGGGGGGAGGGGAAATGAAGCTGGAGAAATCTGCATTCATCTCTTGATGAAGACCTGCAATCTTCTTCCCGCCCTCTCCAGCCTATCACCCTCACCTTAACCTCCTTCCACCAATCTCATTCCCAATGCCCCTCCCCCAAGTCCCTCCTCCCTACCTTTTATCTTAGCCTGCTTGGCGCACCCTCCTCATTCCTGAAGAAGGGCTTATGCCTGCAACATTATTAGGCTCTACTGATATTTCTGGAACTTCTGTCACTTTAGCTTTGTTGGTGACACTCTCACTCTAGAGTCAGAATTGTGGGATCATGTTCAACTCTTCAAGCAACATGTAGCTGAGGCAGTTATTTCCATGTGCAAATTTTAAAAAACTCAAGATACCCCCATTGTGTAAAACTGATGAATGGGTCCTGACCAAAATTTCTGATTGTTCACTTGTTCCATGCTAGGCTGATCTGAGATTGAGAAAGGTGCTATGTAAAAGCAAGTTCTTTGCTGAAACTTAACACAACTGTGTCTGGTCATCATTTCCAGGTATGCATTATGTAAAATCAAAATACCCTTCTTATAAAATCTTCACCTGCCATTGCATTACATTTTAGTGTTTGTTCCTCTGTTTCCAACCTTTTCCTGGTTAGGCAATCTAGCAGTTGTAAGTCTGGCTATTTCCTTGTAAAATTGGAGCAGGATTGCAGTGTGTCAGCAGCGTGACAACTGCTTTATCCTTGTATCCTAAATTGCATTGCTGAAGTTTTTAGTAAATATGTTAAACTGCCTGCAATGTTGTGCAATAAAACAGTTCAGTGCAGTAGTTTTAACAATTTGAGATTAGTTGTGATTCTTCCCATCAGAAAAAGGAAGATCAGCACACCTCCATCCTTTCCTGGGTTAAGTTTCTACGTCCATTGGTCAGTATTGATGTCTTTTGGTCATTATCCACATTGAAGCAGGAGTAGGCCTTTAAGCCATCTGAGCTTGTTCTTTGAATCTTTTAAATGCCATGGTTCATAACTCTTGATGTCCATAGCTAACTCAGAAAAAATAACTAATGAAGTCAAGAACTACAAATGCTGGAAATCTAAAACAAGAACAAATTGCTGGCAAAACTCAGCAAATCTGGCAGCAGTTGTGGGAACAAAGCAAAATTAACATTTTGAGTCTTCATCAGAATAATCTATTCTGGTATTGAATATAGTCAGAAATGACTGTGGCTCAAAGCCAGGTGTCTGAGGTAAGGCAGGGCAGCAGAATTGCATTCATCACATTCTAATAGGGTCTAATCTGTGTTCTAGGAATGTAGGGCAGTATTATAAGCAGAGGTAAAAAACAATGACTGCAGATGCTGGAAACCAGATTCTGGATTAGTGGTGCTGGAAGAGCACCGCAGTTCAGGCAACATCCAAATAGCTTCGAAATCAACGTTTCGGGCAAAAGCCCTATTATAAGCATACCAGCCAATGCACCTTAAAAGGGCTAATAACCTAGTCATGCTACAGCTTAATGCTTAGGAGCAGAAGCACCATGCTGCATTTGTAGCTAAGCAATTGCACCTCTACTGGACTACATCAAGGCTGGTAGAAAATTCAGGTGGCTCTGAGTATCCCATCATCATTGGCAGACCCCACAAAAATATGCAAAGATAAGATATTTTCAGCCAACTTGATTCACTCCATGTAATGTTCATCAACAGCTGACCTTGCTAGATACAGCAAAGGCTATGAACTTCCAACAAAACCCTAATTATAGTTTGAAGACTGGTAGTCCAGGATTAGCATCCCCTCCTACTAAGCTGTGCCAGTTCAGCTGCAAATTTGGCACCTGTTTGACAAATTAGCAAATTAAAGTACATCCTGTCTGCAAAAGGCTAGCTAATTGCTGCTCTATCATCTTGCTCTCAAACATTGGAAAAGTTGTGTTGTTTAATATGCAATGGAGTGGAACTTGCCATAGCCTGCTGACAATGCTCTGTATTGAACCAGGACTGTTTGGCTCCTGACCACCTCAAAGCTTTGGTCCAAATGTGGATAGAAGTGCTGAGTTTCAGTAGTGAGGGGAGAATGACTGATGTTAAGGCATTTTACCAAGTGACTTTGTAAGACTAGAATCGTGGGGTTTGGGAAGAAGAGGAGTTGTGAGCAGAACTCCAGGTTTGGAGTCATACCTAGCAAAAACAACAATGGTTGTTAAAGGCCAGTTATCTACTCTGGGAATTCCTCAGGTAGTGTCCTCAATCCAACCATCTTCAACTACTTTATTAATCACCTTCCATCATAAGATCAGAAGTGAAATGTTCATTGATTTGTTTTTGACGTTCAGTTTCACTTGCAACTGTTTAGGGGATGAAACCGTGCATACCTTAGTGCACCAGGACCGAAATAACATTGAGGCTCCAGCTGGGAAGGGATAACTAACATTTTGTCATATCGAGTGATGACCATAAGCAACAAGATAGAATCTGATCATTTTCCTTTGCTAATGAATACCATAACCATCATTGAATTCCACCTGCCCCCCCCAAATTAAAACCCCGAGAGGGGCTGAACTGGACCACCCATATCAATATTGTGAATACTTGATCAGATACTGTGATAAGTAACCCTCCACCTGGCTCCTTTAAAATCTGTTGCCATCTGCAAGATGTTATGGCAGAAATATGATGAAATATTCATAAATTGATTTGACACCAATCCTTCCATTCACATTATCCACCAATGAAACACACTGGCAGCAGTGTTACTGTTTAACAGCACCTTGTCATACAACAACCCTACTTGCAAATATAATTGTACTTTCATAGTCACATGCATCAAAATCCAACGACCCTATTGGTGTATCTACACCTCATAAGCTGCAGTTGTTGAAGAAAGGAGCTCACCACTATCTTGTCCAAGACAATTGGGAATTGGAATTAAATCAATGGTTGTTCAGTTGTTGAGCATACTCAAGATGAGGATCGATAAATTTTTAGATGCTCAGGGAATTATGAGGTATGGAAATAGGATGAGAACATGAAATGAGAGTCTTGGAGATACGATCACCATATTCATATTGAAAGGCATAGCAGGTTAGTTTAGCTGCCTCTTACTTTTTTAATCATTGACTACATTTGATTATGGTTTTTTCCTACTTTCTATGGTCTAAATAACAGTAGCTTGCAATTTTTAAAACTGTCCATTGTTTTGATTTGCATGTGCAAGCCATATAGCTTATACATCAGAGCTAAGTCTATTGCTGTCCCCACCGTGGGCGGCACAGTGGCTCAGTGCTTAGTGCCAGGGACTCTGGTTCAATTCCTGCCTCGGGCAACTGCCTGTGTGGAGTTTGCACATTCTCCCCGTGTCTGTGTGGGTTTCTTCTGTTTACTCTGGTTTCCTCCCACAGTCCATAGATGTGCAGGTTAGGTGAATTGGCCGTAGAGTTAGGTGCATTAGTCAGGAGTAAATGTAGGGGAATGGGTATGGGTGGGTTGCTCTTCGCAGGGTCGGTGTGGACTTGTTGGGCCGAAGGGTCTGTTTCCACACTGTAATCTAGCTGTTAATGGTCATTGGTTATGTATCATTAGCTGCAGTCCTTCATTAATTCATCTCTGCCACCTTGCCTTCATAAAGCCAGAGCTTTTCTTTTATGTCGTATTTTCCAAATAATCAGCCATTTCAAAGCATTCCAGTTAATGAAGTGTGTCCAGAGAGCACTGCAGATAATCTATGCCCAGCAAGTTCCCACAGATGATAAGATAATGAACTGATGATCTGCTTTTATAGTTGATGAATATTGAGCAGGTCTAACTCCCTGGTCAACTGGTGCTATTGGTATGTTCAGTCAATTAGGTACATGGAACCTCAGCTTCATCCACAACACCTTCAGGCCACAGCATTCCCTCAGGACTGCACAGTCGTCTCAGCTTTGTTGTTTGTGTCCAAGCTCTGGCCTGAGACTTGAACGCAGAACCTTGTGACCAAGGCTGACCTAAAGGGATCAGACAGCTAACTTTCACTTCAGAGGCTATCAACTGAGGCATAGCTGGATACGTTGTGTGGTACTTGTTTACTGCCATTCTAGTTACAGTTGTGTAATTCAGCACAGACTGAATGGATTACCTAGGTTTTTGCTGGTCTATATAGTTTGAAACCACACTAAAACAACTTAGAGTTGTAGATAGTAGAGATCTGAAACAGAAGTTTAATTAAAGTATCATTGGCCTCGCGATGTTAACTCCGCTTTCTCCCTCTAGGTGCTGCCAAACCTGCAGAGTTTCACCAGCAATTTCTGTTTTTTGTGTTGATACTTCACTAACCTCAGGAAACATTTTCAACTTAAGCGTGTTGGAATCAATATTCAGTACTTGACAGTTTGCCTGGGGAGAGTGAAAGACACAATCCAAGCAAAATTGTTTTTCACCTTCAAATATAAAAGCACATTACTACTTTGTGCACTTGCTGAATGCTGCTGATCAATACCTTCAGTTTTGTTTCTAGCTTATTCTTTTTGCACCCTGTTCCGCAACCCCCCCACACACACTCTCATACATGAATGTGACCTTTCAACAGACTTAATCGCAACTTCAAGATTCATTAACAAAATAATTTCTAGCTGATTCCTGCTCCCTTCTTTCCACCACCCTCCTGTGTCAGTGAAAACGTGATTAACTTCCATTTTCCAATAATTTCGCTATTGTCCATCAGTGGAAGGGTAGAGTGAGTTCTCTCTGTGTTTGACAGCTGGGCGGCAGGTGCAGGGAGCTGACAACACAAAGGCAATTACTGGAGCATGTTGAGATAGAGAGATAAAACCACTTTTATAGATTTACTCTGTACGTATATTTTAACGAGCAGTTCAAATAAAAAATTTGAAAAACAGAATGCTCCTTTGGAGAAGTCAAAATCTTTGCCTCTTTTTCTCCTCCATTCAAACTGTGCAAAGTGCAGTGCTGAGATTTGTACAATCCCAAAATCAATTCCTGCTTCAGAGTTTCAGACTCTTTAATTATTTTGACTGGTTCAGAGTGCTGACAAAAAGTTTAGAAAATGTATGGTAGGAAACATTTACATAATGCCCATTACAGAACCTCTAGTTAATCTTCTCGGTCTTTGTTAACCCAGCAGTTTGACCTGGTATGAAGTGAAAGCCACCTGTTTTATCCCATGAATGAAGCAAAATGAATTTGTGCATGGTCTGTTATTTTAGGCAAAAGAGCTGTGTTCAGATTGATAGGTTTCCTGATCATTGGAAGACATTTTACCAGGGGTGACACCGTAATCTTACCATTTGAAAGTAAATCTGTTTTGGTTTAACTTATTAAATAGAAATATATAAGTGTAATATGCATCAATCAATATGCATTAACCTCTTTCACACCCCCCCCCCCCACCCCAGGGGTTTGGTTCCACTTGTGCCGACCTTTATTTCAACACCATTCACAACAACATCTTTGTGTGACTGTAGGCTAGGGGACAGATCCTTGAGTGGCACTTGCATCTTCTGTCTGTGTTCCAATGAGTATTGAAGTTTTATTTGACCCAATGGAGCATCACAGCCTAGCTCAATCCTATTATACAGCATTTGTGAGGCAGCGACTGGTGCACTGATCAAGAACAGGAGCCATAAAGATCTACAACACAAGAAAAGGCCTTTTGGCCTGTTGCATCTGTGCCAGCCAAAAACAACCACCTAACTGTTTTAATCCTGTAGTGGTCTGGGTATTGTGTAATGGGAGAAGATTAATTAATAACCATAGGCTGGTTAGGCTGACATCAGGGATGGGAAAATGCTGGAGTCAATTATTAAGGATGTAATGACATCATTTGGGAAGTGGTGACAGGATCAGTCCAAGTCAGCATTGATTCACTAAAGGGAAATCTTGAAAAATATTCTGGAATTTTTTGAGGGTGTGATCAATAGCGGATAACAATGAATCAGTAGATTTTATGTATCTAGAACTTCAAAAGGCTTTTGAAAGGTCCTACCTAAGAGTTTAGTAAGCAAAACTAAAAGTCATGGTATTGGAGGTAACATACTGACATGGATAGAGAACTGGTTGGCAGATAGGAAACAAAGTTGGAATAAATGGGTCCTTTTCAGAGTGGCAGGCAATGATGAATGGGGTATCACAGGATTCAGTGCTGGAACCCAGCTGTTCACAAAATATGTTAACAATTTGGAAGGAGGAATTGAATGCAATATCTCAATTCGCTGATGACCCAAAAAGCTGGGTGATAGTGTGTGCTGTGAGAAGGGTGCTAAGTGGTTGCAGGATGACTTGGACAGACTGGTTGAGTGGGCAAATGCAATATAATGTAGATAAATGAGGTCACCCACTTTGGTGGCAAAAACAGGGTAGCAGATTATTATCTGAATGGTAGCTATTTAAGAAAAGGTGAGGGACATCAAAACTTTGGTGTCATGGTGGAATAATAGCTGAAGGTTGGCATGCAGGTGCAGCAGGCAGTGAGGAAAGCTAATGGAATACTGGTCTTCGTAGAGGATTGGAGTATGGGAATAGATCTGGAAGAATGTTCCTAATGTTGGGGAGGCTTAGTATAAGGGGTACGCCATTCAAGACCGAGTTGGGGAAGAATTACTTCACTCAGAATTGTGAACCTGTGGAATTCTCAACCACAAAGCTGTTGAGGCTAGTTGTTAAGTAGAGGGGGCTGGATGTGGCTCTTGCAGCTAAAAGGATCAAGAGGTATGGAGACAAAGTGGAACTGGCATGCTAAATTGCATGATCAGCCATGATCATATTGATTGGTCATACATGCTAACAAGGCCAATGGCCTACTCCTGCACTTATTTTCTATGTCACCCATTTCCTTGCTGCCTCTATATGCTTTACCTGTAATATGACCATTTCACTATCAACAGTCCTATCCACAAAGAGCCTTACAGATACTCCACAGTGACTTCAGCTGCAAGGAAAACGTGTTTTGCCCGTCTAGGTCTACTGTCTGTTCACTCAGCACTAACCTCTTCATTATGTGTCTGCACCAGCAAAGGAGCCATGAATTATAATTTCATTTCCGTTTCTTTTGAAAGTCAAGAATAATGTGCTCCAACTAGCTAATCCATTCTGATTATTTCTTCCCTTTCTCTTAAGAGTAACATCTCTTATCCATGATAAGCTGCATCTCGATGGGTAGCATCTTGACTCTAAATTGGAAAGTTGTCTGGTCAGGTCACTTTCCAAAGGACGAAGCACAAAACTGAGCTGACACTTTCAGTTTAGTATTGTATTGTTGGGAGTGCTGTCTTTCAGAAGAAATGTTAAACCAAGGCTTCATCTAGTCCTGCTGTTGGTTCTAAAATTTTCCATGGCACTATTTAGAAAAACAGGGATGTTATTCTTGATTACCTGTCCGATCTCCCTTCCTCAAACAACATTCATGGAAAATATATAGATTATCTAGTCAGTTATGACCTGTGCAATTTTAATGCGTGCAAACTGGCTGCTGTATTTCCTATATCATAACTATAATTCACTAGCTGAAGGGTACTTGACAAGGTGTGAAGGTCACATAAGGTGTTGGAGAATTTTTAGATTTTCAGATTCATTCTACCCCAATTTGAGCTCCAACTTCTCCCTGCCACAGATCAGGAATCTCCAATACTGGTATCCCCTGTCATTTGTATACATTGGAAAGATTTACAAGTTAGTCCTCGAACTGTGAGGCCATGTGATGAAGTTACCTTTCTTGGCCATCAAGTACTAGAGGGTTATTGAAACCAGGAATGCTGGTTAACTCGCAGCCGTGCTACTGCTGTACCACAAAACCTCTTCATAATTTAGTTACTTTTAATACATACTCACTTGTGACAAATATATCGGACAGTTTATAAGGATGAAGAGATAATGAAAGTCATTGTATTTACATACTGTCTTTTATAATCTTGGCAAGTGAAAATGATTTACAATCAGATCTCATCACTGTTGTAAAGCAAGAAATGTGGGAGTCAGTTTGCACACTGCAAGGTCCCATAAACACCCATTGCGTCAAAGGGATCTTCACAGCAAAAGGCCCTTTGGTCCATCCAGTCTATGCTGGTCAAAAATATGCATCTAATTGTTCCAATCCTATTTGCCAACATTTTCCCCATAGTCTTGTATGCCTTGGGATTGCAAGACTTCTTAAATGTTGTGAGGGTTTTGGCCTGTACTCTTCGGGTGAAAAAAAAAATGCTCACATCCCTCCAAATATCCTGCCCCTTCTCTTAAAGTTATGCTCCTGGATATTGATCCCTTCATGAAGTGGAAAATGTTCTTCCTTTCCACCCTGTCTGTGTCCCTCATAATTTTACACATCTCAATCCTGTCCCTCGGAGATCTACCATTCTTCATACATTCCCTTACTTTGTTTGTCCTGCCTGAGTTCATCACCTCATACTTAGACTGATCAGTGGCAAATGGAATTCAATTCAGTTATTTGACCAGCCCATCTGTATCCTCCTGTAATCTACGGCTATCCTCCTCACTATTTACCACATAACTGACCCACAAACCTAGTGATCAACCCTCTTACATTCAAGTTTAAATCGATTATATATACTGCAAACAGCGATTTCTCCAACACTGATCCCTGTGAAGCTCCACTGGATGTAGGTATCAAGTCACAAAAATGCCCTTAGACCATTACCCTTTGTTTCCTGCCTGTTGGCCAATTCTCTTAACAATTTGCTAAATCTCCTTGGTTCCTATGCGCTCTTCCCTTCACTATCAGTTTCCCAAATGGCACCTTATTAAAAGCCTTGCTGAAGTCAAAGTAAACTACATCAAAATTATGGCCCTCATCTCCACACCTGGTCGTCTCAAAAAAATTCAATCAAGTTGGTCAGACATGACCTCCCTTAACAAAACCAAGCTAATGATCATGAGTAATCCCTGCCACTCCAAATGCGGATTAATTCTGTCCCTTAGAATTGCTTCCAATAATTTTTCCACAGTGGTTATTCTGACAGGCCTGTGCTTTCATGGTTTATCTATTCCTCCTTTCTTGAATAAGGGTACAACATTGGCTGTCCGCCAATCCTCTGGTAACTCTCCTGTGGTCTGGGGGAGATTGAAAATTATGCCAAAATCCCTGCTATTTCCTTCCTTGCCCCATTCAACAGCCTGGGATGCACATAGAGTAATAGTCAAGGATGGAAACAAGTTTTTTAGTCCAACTTGTCAATGCCGACCAAGTTTCCCAAACTAAACCACTTGCTTGCATTTGGCCTATAATCCCTCTAAACCTTTCCTATTCAGAAATTCTCCAAATGTCTTAAATGTAACTGTACCTGCATCTACCACTTCATCTGACACTTCGTTACAGATACAAATCACCCAGAATGTTGCCCCTCAGGTCCCTTTTAAATCTTTCTCCTCGAACCTTAAAAATACACTCAAGTTTTGAATTCTAGGGAAAAGACCTTTGTTATTCATCTTATCTATGTCCCTTATGATTTTATAAACCTCTATAAGGTTTAACCTCTATAATATCAACCTCCTATGCTCCAGTGAAAAAAGTCTCAGCCTATCCAGCTTATCCTTATAACTCAAACCCTCCAGCCCTGGCAACATTCTGGTAAATCTTTTCTGAACCTTTTCCAATTTAATAATATCCTTCCTGTAAGCTAGGTGACCAGACTCGAAAAGTGGCTTCATCAACATCCTCTTTCAACCTTGAACCTATTTTTAAGCCTGCCAGGCCACTCAGAACCTCCTCTTTGTCGATGCTAACTTCTTTAAGTATATCACCCCACAGCGTTCCTCTCATTAGTGAACATTGACTCAAAGCATTAATTTAGAACTTTACTTGTGTCTTCTGGCTACATGCAAAAATTATCACTGTGGTCCACAATTGGCGCTATGCTTTCCCTTGTTATCCTTTTACTCTTAATGTACTTGGGAGTTTCCTTTATTTTACCTGCCATTATTCTTCTTTGTCCCACATTTGCTCTCCTGATTTACTTTTTATGTACTTTTATGTCTTTTCCCTTGCACACTGTTTCCTCATCTTAGCTTCTGCTATTTTGAGCCCTCAATATCTGCCTAAGCCTCCCTTTTTCTCTTTATCCAAACCTGTATATCCTAGGTATCCAGGGTTTCGAGGGTTTGTTGGTTCCATCCTTTATCTTTATTGGTACATACTGATCCTGTACAGTATTTCCTTCTTGAACTTGTATTGGGTTTCAGTCCTTTCTGGCCAAATCATATCTGATTTGATTAAAATCAGTCCCCTCCCCGTGTGCGGATGAACGCGCACACACACAGTTTAAAACTTTGGTTACATGACCATCCTTGTCCTTCTCCATAACGATCTTGAACCTAGTGGAATCATGATCACTGTCTACAAAATGCTCCCCCATTGATATTTCAGCCACATTCCTGGCTTCATTACTGTGTGGTCTTCTATGTACTGGCTTAAAAAGCTCTAATGGGTGCATTTTAAGGATTCTGCCCCCTCAAAACCTTTCACAGTTCACTCTAGTTAGGGCTGGGGAGGTTGAAATTCCCAACTATCACTACCCTATTACTTTTGCACTTTTCAGAAATGTGCCTAGAAATCTGCTGTCTATTTCTCTTGGGTTGTTAGTTGACATACATTCACAAGAGTCATAGAGCACGGAAACAGACCTTTTGGTCTAACTCATCCATGCCATCCCAGACTAAATAGTCCCATTTGCCTGCATGTAGCCTGTATCCTTCTAAACCTTCATGGACCAGTCCAGATATCTTGTAAATGCTGTAACTGTGCTTGCATCTATCATGGGTGGCACTGCTGCCTCACAGCACCAGGGAACTGGGTTCAATTCCATTCTCAAGTGACTGTGTGGAGTTTCTGCACACTCCCTGTATCTGCTTGGGTTTCCTCCCACAGTCCAAAGATGTACAGTTTGGGTGGATTCACTCTGCTAAATTGCCCCATAGTGTCTAGGAATGTGTAGGTTAAATGGATTAGCACTGGTAAAATGCAGCATTATGGGAACACGAGGGTGGGTCTGGGTGAAATATCCCCGTGGACTCAATGGGCCGAATGACCTGTTTCCAAATTGTAGTGATTCCATGTTTCTACTTTCTCTGGTAGTTCATTCCATATATGCACCACCCTGTGTGAAAAAGTTGCCCCTCAGGTTCCTTGTGAATCTTTCCCCTCTCATCTTAAATTATGCCCTCCAGTTTTGAACTCTCCTACCTTAGGGAAAAGACCTTCGCTATTTACATTACCTTTGCCTCTTATGATTTTATAAACCTGTATACGGTCACCTGTCAACCTCCTATGCCCCAAGTAAAAAGTCCCAGTCTCTCATAATTCAAACTTTCAAGTCCTGGTAATATTCTTATAAATCTTTTCTACACCCTTTCCAATTTAATAATATCCTTCCTTTAGCAGGACGACCAGAACTGTATCCAGTCCTCCAAATATGGCCTCATCAATGCTCTACATAGCCACAACAGGCAACATATCAGCCTGGAGTCTTTTGCAGCTGCAGAAATATGTTTATCCCCCTACAGCTGAATCCCCTGCTGTTCCTCTTCCTACCCTTTTGTAAAGCAGACTCATGCAAGGTGCCATTAAGTTAGCTACCATTGCTTTCACCTGTATAGTCATGTACCCAACAATGTCCAAAGTGGTATAACAACCAGATAAATTGATTATTTTTAGCGATTCTTTGGTTGATGGACTATTATTGGCCAAAAGCCTGAGGTGAATTTCCCTACTCTTCATTCAAAACAATGCCATGGAACATTTTTGTATTTTTTTTACCATAAATATTCATGAGCTGACAAGCTTAAGTAGAAGGACAAGAACATTAGTTCAGGTTTGAAAGGGTTACATTACCATACCAGGATGCATTGACTTGGCTTAGCTTGTCCATTTTTTTTATTAATCAACCTGTTCAGGCATGTTATGACATACCTCCAGAGTAGGTGGTACTTGAATCTCAACCTTCAGGCCCAGAGACTTGGGACACCACACAGCAATAATGAACCCTTAGACTTGGATTGTATTCTGTCAAGACCAAGGGCTCATCAAATTGACATGTTTGAGATGATTAACTGTGTCAGTTGGGTAGACAGAGAATCTAATTCCTATGAAGAAGTCATACAGTACCCAAAAGGTTAACTGCTTTCTCCCTACAGATGCTGCCAGACCTGTTGAGTTTACCCAGCATTCTCTGTGTTTGTTGCTAATTCCTTGTTGGGGAGGGGCAGAACAAAGGAATTGGACCGTAAACAAAGGCTAGACCGTTCAGAGGTGATATTGGGAAACGCTCCTTCACAAATCAATTATTAGAAATTGGAAACTTCCTTTGACAAAAATCTTTTAACACTTGATCAAATTAAAATGTCAAAACTAAGGTTGATAGATTCTTGGTTGGCAAAGATATTAAGCGATCTAAAATCAAGGTAGGAAAATTGAGTTAAGATATAGATTAACCACAAGCAAAACGATCTGCTTCTGTTCCTATGTAACGACCTTGAAGGTTATTAAGAAGCAATGATTAGATGATGCACAACTGACATGTTAAAAGCATTTTGGATAAAGTTTAAGGTTTAAATATTCGTAGCATATATTACTGCCAATAAGACTTGTGACTAAATTAGTTACTACCATTGGAATCGCACAGAATTTTTCTCTCTGATTCACCATTATAAAGACTGCAACGATCAGGATTCTAGCAACATACCTATATTCAGCTGTCCTACAGGAAGTTCAAGGCTAAATCCAGACTTGATGAGAATATCAAACCCTCTCCTGAGCTACAAGAAGCAGAACAGGAAATGGGAAGTGAAGCCAAGCAGCAGTTAATGATGGACAGGGCCCCCAGCACTTCACCTCTAACTAACAATTGTCTGAGTCTCTAACTGTGCTTCTGACCACATTGCTTCTAGTGTTCAGATGAGGCATGTTGCACTTAGGGGGCTGGTGCCTGTCAGACTCTGTCAGACTTTCTCCTTGAGCACACTCAAGCTGGTAACTTTGGAACATGTAGTTATTTCACATATCAGCTGTTACCTAGATCTTGATAACACTGCTCTAATAAAATGAACAGCAATACATATCGAGCGTTTGCAAGTCAGCACCCTATAGGTGCTGTTAAATGCTATTTGATTGTGGAAAATATAACCTTCTGTCCAAGCTAGGATTGTACAATTGGTTTTGTCAATGTGGACTCACTCCATTCCTATGAATTAACCATTGTGTCCTCACTGATTTTCTCATCAGCCAAAGCAAGAAGGTAAAAAAGACATGCATTTATATAACATTTTTCATGACCATCTGACATTTCAAAGCCCTTTACAACCAAATGGTGTACTTTTTGAAGTGTACACTCTGTTGGAATATGAGAAATAAATTTGTGCACAGCAAGATCCCACAATCAGCAAAATGACTGCTAATGATCAGATCATCTGTTTCTTTTATGAAATAAAAACAAAGTACTGGAGAAACTTAATATGATTCTACTGGACTCAATGTTAAGTCTGTTTTTCTCTCTCTATAGATGCTCCCAGACCTGCTGAGTTTCCTCGGTCATTACTGTTTTTATTTCAGTTTTCCAGCATCTGCTATATTTTGCTCTTATTTGTTTTTGTGATGTGATAGATATTAGCCAGAACACCCAGCTCTCCTTTAGTAATGCCCCGGAGTAGTTTGCATGCACACAATGGCTTAACGTTTCTACTGAAAGACAGTGGCTCCAACTCTGCAGCAGTCCCTCAGTACAGGACCGAAGTGTCAGCATGGGATTTTCTCCTAAAAACCTAAAGTGGTGCTTAAACTCAGAATTTTATAACTCAAGCAAATGTGCTACTGACTGACATTAAGGCCCTTGTTACTTCAGCATAACACCACCATCTTAACAACAGCTTTGGGCAACCAGCCAGAGAAAGCCAAGTGGATGGTCGCAGAACAGTCAGAAAGGCCACGGTCAAGGTGTAGTTGATAACACAGAGAAGCTGTACTTCCTCATCAGGCCTTGTGCTCGGGACAAAAGTCCAACAGAACTTGACAAAGCCCCTCGGTACAACATGCCTCATCTGATGTAACTCCCACAGATTTCAGACAGGAGGCACACGTCAAATTTTCCAATTAGGTTGAGCAGTCAAAGTTACAGTCTTTGTTCTGTATGTTGCCATCTACTGAAGCTTCCCTTGTGTATTAATCTCCTACCATTCCCAAAACAATTCCAAGTTTTCACTGATGTTGCCTAAGTCAATACCCAGCATGAAGGGATAATATTTTATTGTTGGCAAATGCATGTTACATAGATTGGGTAAATTGGCTGCAGTTGCTGGTACCAATTTTCTACTTGAACTATCAGTACAGCAAGAGCAACAGTTTTTCTTGATATTTTTGTTTCCTCTTATGGGATGTGTTGCCTATCTCTAATTGCCTTTGAAATGAGTGTCTTGTTCGGCCACTTAAGGTCAGTTAATAGTCAACCACATTGCTGTTCTGGTGTCACATGTAGGCCAGAGCGGTTAAGGATGATGGAAGGAATATTTCCTTCCCTGAAGAACATTAGTGAACCAGAGTAAAACTTCCTAAAGAATCATAGGATCCCTACAGTGTGGAAGCAGGCCATTTGAGTCCACACCAACCCTCCAAAGAGCATCCCATCCATACTCACTCCTCTATATTTCCCATGACTAATCCACCTAGCCTGCACATCTTTGGAATGTGGGAGGAAACCCAAACACCCACAGGAAACACAAGCAGACACTGGGAGAATGTGCAACCTCCACACAGTCACCTAAAGCTGCAATTGAACCTGGGTTCCTGGTTCTTTGAAGCACCAGTGCTAACCACTGTGCCACCCCAACTTTCACAGGAGTAATTATCAAACAAAACATAACATCAAGCCACAGAAGGAGACATTTGAACAGATGACCTAAAGCTTGTCAAAAACATTTTAAAGAGCGCTTCAAGAGAGGAGAGACATAGAATGTTTGAGGGGAGTTAATGCTGTAGCATGGGGCTTAGGCAGTATTAAATATCGTCTAGAGTGGGACAAAGGAAGTCAGGGATATGCAGAAAAGGGTCCAGAGACAGAGGAAGATAAGACCAAAGAAGAATTTCCAAACAATTTGAAAAATGGGGACATTGTCAGATTGGATGGCACAGGGGAGTAGCATGAAGAAAACAATGTAAACGAGGACAAGGGCAGCAGTGTTTGAATGAGATTAAGGATGAGAGGTCAACCAGTAAGGCATGGAATAATCAAGTTTGGGAGGGTGAGGAGAGAAGAGAAAATAAACAAGACAAAACAATCATTGCAAGATGGTCTTTTGGAGTAGCTGTGATCAACACTTGATAGCAGGAGAGAGAAAGTAAACAAGCCACCATTTGAATCTAAATAACTGCGAGCATTTCTGATTTTGTTTCATATTTTGGTGGAGAATATCTGGTGTAACACCACAGGGAGATTGAATTTGAGCCAAGTTGCTTTGATATGAATGAAGAAACAGTGGTGAGCAGCAGTTTCTGGAGATCAACAGCAGGAAGTGACTGGCAGCCTCTGCTCACTGGGGTTAATGAATGTGACAGGCAGTAGTGTCAGACGTTCATTCAGCCCGACAATCAGTTTGTTACTGTATGCATCAAAGCGTTGACCGCTCTTGGTTCAAGGGCAGCCGTTTCCTTTAATTGTCAGGAGACACTATATGCAATCAGCATGATGCTCGCAGCAGGCAAGGTATGTTTTGTAGACAGCATCTTCCAAAATATGAATTGAGGGTTTTTTGTGGTGGCACTTTGTTTAGAGAGATTTGCTTATTGAATTTGAAGAATCCTGTTTGTACCTTCTTCGCATGTTTACAGTTAATACCAGAAAACTTTATTCTTCGGTCTTTATTTTCCCACAAACACCAGCTGTTCTCTGGCACCTTCCTGATAGCATGATTCTGCTAACCTCCTTATTGGATAGATTCGACATGTTGGCAGCCAGTTCTATACAGCTAGCACCCACAGGTAGCAAATGAACAAAAGAATGAATGCCGGGTTAAGTCTGCTTTTGGTAGTGGTAATTACAGAAGGGATGTTGTGCTCTACAAAACAGTTTTAAGGCATGCCTTAGAGGAGGAGGGAGAGAGAAGGAGAGGCTTAGGTACAGGTATTCCAGAGTTTAGGGCTTGAACGGCTGAGACGACAGCTACCAAGTGCGGGTTAAATGAAACTGTTAATACACAGGAGACTAAAATTGGAAGAACACTGACACCATGGAGAGTTGTAGGAGTGAAGGAGGAAACAAAGGTAGAAAAACCATTGAGAGATTTGCTTTCAAGGATGAGAATGATTTAGAGGTGCCAGTGTCGGACTGGGGTGTACAAAGTTAAAAATAAGTCAACATCAGGTTATAGTCCAACAGGATTATTTGCAAGCATTAGCTTTCAAAGTGCTGCACCGTCATCAAGTGGTTCAGCGCTCCGAAAGCTAGTGCTTCCAAATAAACCTGTTGGATGAGAACCTGCTGTTGTGTGATTTTTAAGGATGAGAATGTTTTTGAGATTGCTGGAATGGGAACAAGGAGATCATCAAGTGCAGACAATCCAGGTGAATCGTGCAAGCTGGGAGACGGGCAGCAGAGGTGCAAGTTGAAGTTGACAAAGGATTTAACATGGGAGTGCACACAGAAGTGACATTGGAATCTAAAGGAGAGTGGAAAATAAAATGTGTAGACTGAAAAGTAGGTCATTGGACGACTTCATTGCTTTTAGTCATACATTTATGGGGATTGTTTATATTGAACCAAACAGGCAGATGTGGCCTTATTTGATATTTCATGTAATGCTAGTGGAGGTTGTGTGCTCGAAATTATCATGTGACTAATAAAATGGAAAAGAAATATAACTAAATGGAGAGAGGACCTGGTAACATTTCGCAGGTTGTCTGATGTCACGTGTAAAATGATGCTTAAAATTCAAAAGTTTTTAACACATAATTAAAAGTTTCAGATTATTTAATTCAGTATTGGCAGCTTCCTAAGATGTTTCACCAGAGGAACATAAGATGATGGAATAATGCCAAGAAATGGGAAGTGACCCATTTCTTCTGAAGATATCTGTAGGTTCATGTCATTCAAATAAAAAGATCTCATGAAGTATTTGAACTTTGCATGTAAACCTTACTGCTTCATTTGTAAGAATCTGTGAAACATGCATTTTGCAAATAATGCAGAGCACAGGAACTGGACATGATATCCAGCTGGTCCACACTGGTGTTCTCACAAGCCTTCTTCCACTCTGCTTAATTTAAGCCTTTCACCATTCACATCTAATCCTACTACCTCACATATTTAGGAGGTATTCCCTTAAATTCATCTATGCCATTCACCTCAACTATTCTCCAAACTAGCTGTGGGAAGAAAGACAATGGCATAAGGCCATAAGCCACAGGAATAGCAGTGAGCCATTTGCCCCACTGTGTCTGCTGTACCATTCAATTAGATCATGTCTGATCTGGTAATTCTCATTTCCACATTTTTGCCTTATCCCCACTTATGCTTAATTACACTTCTAATCAAAAATCTGTCTATCTCAACCTGGCCATCCTTACCTGCCTTTCATCTATTTTGTGTTATTCACAAACTTAGTAAAAGCACATCCACTCTGTCATCCATGTCATTAATATATATTGTAAATAATTGTGGCCCCAGCACTGACCCACATGACACTCTACTAGTTACTAGTTGCCATTCTGAAAATGCCCCCGGTACCCACAGCAGAGATTCATCCTGAGGAAAAAGAAGCAGGGAGGATGAGACAACCACAGCTGACTAGGCAAGTTAGGGATAGCATAAAAGCAAAAGAGAAAGCACATAATGTGGAGAAGGGCAGTGGGAAACTAAATGATTGGGAAGTTTACAGAGGGCAACAACAACAAAAAAGGAGGGAGAAGGTTAAGTATGAGGGCAAGCTAGCCAGTAATATAAAGGAAGACTAAGATTTTCTTTAAGATATATAAAGGATTTAAAAAAGGCAAAAGTGGACACTGGGTCGCTGGAAAATGACGCTGGGGAGAAAGTCATGGGGAACAAGGAAATGGCTGAGGAACTGAATAATTACTTCACGTCAGTCTTCATGGTGGAAGACACAAGTAATATCCCAAAAATTCAAGAGATTGAGGGGCACAGCTGAATTATGGTGGCCATCACCAAGAAGAATGTGGTAGAAAAACTGAATGGCCTGAAGGTGGATAAATCACCTGGAACAGATGGACTACACCCCAGAGTTCTAGGGGAGATAGTTGAAGAGATTGTGGTGATCTTTCAGGAATCACTAGAATCAGAAAATCATTAACGTGACACTCCTGTTTTAAAAGGGAGTAAGGCAAAAGATGGAAAATTACAGACTGATTAGTCTAACCTCAGTTGTGGATGAAATTCTGGAATCCATTGTGAAGGATGAGGTTTCCGAATACTTGGAAGTGTATGGTAAAATAGGGCATGGTTTCATCAAAGGCAAGTCATGCCTGACAAATCTTCTAGAATTCTTTGAGGAACTAATGAGTAGGTTAGACCAAGGAGAGTCAATGGATGTTATCTACTTGGACTTCAAGAAGACCTTTGAAAAGGTGCCCTACAGGAGGATCCTGAGTAAGATAAGGTTCCATGGTGTTAGAGGCAAGGTGCTAGCATGGATAGAAGACTGGCCATCTGGCAGAAAGCAGAGAGTGGGGAGAAAAATGTCCTTCTTAGGATGTCAGCCACTGACAAGTGGTGTCCCACAAAGCTCCATGTTGGGACCAAAACTTTTCACTTTATACATTAACAATCTAGATGAGTAAACTGAGTGCATTCTGCAGATGATACAAAGATAGGTAGAGGAACAGGTAGCATTGAGGAGGCGGGGAGGCTGCAGAAGGGTTTGAAAATGTGTTGCTGGAAAAGTGCAGCAGGTCAGGCAGCATCCAAGGAGAAGGAGAATCGACGTTTTAAGCTCTGATCTCCAGCATCTGCAGTCCTCACTTTCTCCCTGCAGAAGGGTTTGGACAGCTTAGGAGAGTGGGCAAAGAAGTGGCAGATGGAGTACAACGTGGGAAAGTGTGGGGTCGTGCACTTTGGTAGGAAGAATAGAGGCATGGACTATTTTCGAAATGGGGAGAAAATTCAGAAGTCTGAAGTGCAAAGAGTTTTGGGAGTTCTACTCCAGGATTCTCTCAAGGTATACATGCAGGTTGAATCAGTAGTTTGGAAGGCAAATGCAATGATGGCATTTATTTTGAGAGTACTTGAATACAAGAGCAGGGATGTACTTCTGAGGATCTATAAGGCTCTGGTCAGACCACATGTGAACTATCGTGCACAGATTTGGACCCCATGTCTCAGGAAGGATGTACTGCCTTAGAGTGTGTTTGAGGGAGGTTCACAAGAGTTGTCCCGGGAATGAAGAGACTCTGGGTCTAAACTTGTTGGAGATTAGAAGGATGGGGGGGTGGGGGGAATCTAATTGAAACATACAAAATATTGAATGGCCTGGACAGAGTGGATGTTGGGAAGAGAGACTAGGACCTGAGGGCATAGAATTCTTTTAGAATAGAGATAAGGAGAAACTTCAGCCAGAGAGTGGAGAATCTATGGAATTCATTGCCACAGGAGGCTGTGGAGGACAGCTCATTGAGTATAATTAAGACTGAGATAGGTTCTTGAATATCAAGGTGATCAAAGGTTCTTGGGAGAATGGGGTTGAGAGATGTATCAGCCATGATTGAATGGCGGAGCAGACTCAATGGGCTGAATGGCCTAGTTTCTGCTCCTATATCTTATGATCTTATGGTCTTATTCCAGCTCCCTTCTATAAGTTAGTCAATCCTTTATCCATGCTAATATACGACCCCAACACCATGACTCTTATTTTATACCTACTAGTTCCCCTTTACCTATCCTGCTTGTTTATCTCCTCAAATAACTGTAATACACTTGTTAGGAATGATTTCCCTTTCACAAATCTATGCTGAATCTGCTTGTTAATCATATGCCTTTCTAAATGCTCTGCTATTATCTTGAGACCTTTCCAGAATCCCAGAAGATTCCTGGAAAGTTACTACCAGTATATCCATTATCTTTATAGCGACTTATTTTAATATCCTAGAATAGAAACCATCAGGCCAAAAGGACTTATTGGTCTTTACCCGAATTAACGTCCCTAGTTCTTTTACTCAAGTGAGAATTATTGTAGATATTTCCTCCCCTTTAGCCCCTTTGAAATTTAGTATCACTGGAATGCTATTCATGTCCTCTACCATGAAGATTAACGCAAAACAGTAATTCAACTCTAATGTCATTTCCTATTTCCCATTATTATTTACCCATCCTCAATCTCTAATGGTCTATTTTCACTATGACCTTTCTCTTCTATTATATTATATATATAATCTCTTGCTGTCCGTTTTTATGTTAGTTGCTTGTGTATCCTGATAGATTATTTTCTCCCTTTTTGGGGTCATTTTTTTGTTAACTTTCAAAACTTTCCAAATCCTCTGCTTTAGCACAAATCTTTTTCATTTTGCACATTTTTTAAAAATTTGATACGATTCTTAACTTCCTTGGTTAACCATGGTTGATTATTCCCTTTCTAGAATCCTTCTTGTTCACTGGGATATATCTTTTCTGTAGTCATGAAGTATTTTCATAAGCATCTGTCTTTGTTCCTTAATCATTTTTTTTCTGCTAAATTTCTTTTCCAGACCATTCCAACCAACTCTGCCCTCATTCCTTTTCTATTATCCTTCTTTAAGTTTAACGCAATTGTTTCCAATTTTCAAACTGAATGCTAAATTCAACAGTGTTATGGCTACTATTCCAGAGATCAGGTCCCTGCCTCATGACACATTACTAGATCCAAAACATCTTGATCCCTGGTTGGATCCACAACATACTGTTCTAGGAAAGAATCCTGAATACGGTCTAAGAATTCTTCTTCATGGTTACATTTGCCAATTAAAGTCACACTTGATTAATGTGCTGCCATTTTGAAATGCCCAACTACTCCTGATTTATTCTCTCTCCTACTGAACAGCTACTGTTACGGGATCCATAGACTGTTCCCACCAGAATTTTCTTCCCCTTGTTATTTCTTACCTCCATTTACATCATTTGATCCAAGATCATTTCTTTTTACCATACTTAGAGTCATAGAATCATAGAGATGTACAGCACGGAAACAGACCCTTTGGTTCAACCCGTCCATGCCGAACAGAAATCCCAACCCAATCAAGTCCAACCTGCCAGCACCAGGCCCATATCCCTCCAAACCTTTCCTATTCATATACCCATCCAGATGCCTTTTAAATGTTGCAATTGTACCAGCCTCCACCACTTCCTCTGGCAGCTCATTCCATACACATATCACCTTCTGTGTGAAATAAATTGCCCCTTAGGTCTTTTTTATATCTTTCCCTCTCACCCTAAACCTATGCCCTCTAGTTCTGGACTCCCCCACCCCACGGAAAAGACCTGGTCTATTTATCCTATCCATGTCCCTCATGATTTTATAAACCTCTTGTTCCACCCTTTACTAAAAAAGTTCTTCACCACCCTTCCTTTCCTGCCTGTCCACTTGAAATGTCACATATTCCTGAATATTTAATCCCCAACTTTGATCTCCATGTAACCATTTCTCTGTAATTGGCTATAAAATCATGCCCATTGATTTGTATTTGCACTATTAACTAATTCATTTTGTTCTGATTACTATTTGCCTTCAAGTAAAGAGCCGTTTGTTTTGCTACTTTACCTTTTGCTCCTTTTACCCTATTTGCTGCTTTTTGTCCCACTCTGAGTATCATTATCAAAATAGTTGCTTGTAATACCACCCCATCCTTTTGCTTTGTAATCCTACATAACCTCTACCCACCTCTAATTAGTTTAGAGCCCTCTCTACAGCACTAGTTAGTCAATTCTCCAGGACACTAGACCCAGCACAGTTCAAGTGAAACCCATCCAACTGGAATAACTTCCTTCTATCCCAGTACAGTTGCCTGGCCCGTTCCATCCATACCAATCTTTAAGCCATTCATTTAACTCCTTGATTTTTTTTAATATCCTAAGTTAGTTTGCCCCTGGCTCAGGCAGTAATCCAGAGATTATCACCTTGGAGTTTCTGCTTAACTCCAAATCTTTCAGCAGAACCTCCTTTCTAATCCTATCAATGTCTATAGCATCAATATAGATGACAATACCTGGATTCCTCCCTCCCTCTCTCTCCAGCTTCCTCTCCAGTCCTGAGATGATATCCCTAACAGTGGCACCAGCTGGGCAAAACAGCTTGTGGGACTCATGCTCATTGCTGCAGAGAACTGTACCTATCCCATAATTAAATTGTTCCTTCCGCTGTTACATTCCTATATCCTCCCCAACTTGAATAGCTCCCTGTACTGTGGTGTTGTGGTCAGTTCACTCATCCTTCTTACAGACCCCACTCTCGCTCACACAGTTTACAATAACATTGTGACTTTGGTTAATGGCAGGGCTTAGAGGGTCCTCAAGAGTTGACCCTTGGGTCTACATACCTGCCTCACTTACAATCACACACATAGCAGTAATGTCATGGATTGTTCTTCTCGGGACCTGGCTCAAATGCACCATTAAATACCCTAGTTAGATCACCCCTCAATTTGCCAATTTAGTAGCCATGTAGGAATGATAACATTGAGCCTCTGTACTATTCAGCTGAGTAGGGTCAGGATTCAGGCCTAGACTTTACAATTCTGGTTGACAGTATTTCACCACATACATGGGGATATTCACTGATAATTGTAGAGTATTCAGCACCATTTGCTACTCCTCAGATACTGAAATAGTCCATTTCCAAGTTCAGCAAAACCTAAACAATATCCAGGCTTGGGCTGACGAGTAGCAAGTAACATTCATGCCACACAAGAGCCAGGCAATAACTATCTCTCACAAGTGGAATCTAATCATTGTCCCTTGATAATCAATAGCATTATAACTGCTGAATACTCCAATATCGACATGAGAGGGGGGGCGGTGGTGTTGTGGTTACCACTGACCAGAAACAATTGGACTAGCTATATAAATAGGCTGCAGTAGATGGTCAGAGAAATCCTGCAGTAAGTCACTCACTCCCTTATTTCTCAAAGCCTGTCCATCATCTACACGGAGCAGGTTTGGAATGTGATGGAATAATCCCCACTTGCCTGGATAAGGTGCAGCTCCAACAACACTCAAGAAGCTTGACACCATCCAGGACAAAGCAAAAATCACACAACACCAGGTTATAGTCCAATAGGTTTAATTGGAAGCACTAGCTTTCGGAGCGACGCTCCATGTTGTGTGATTTTTAACTTTGTACACCCCAGTCCAACCAAATCAGGACAAAGTAGACCACTTGACTGGCACTGCACCCACAAACATTTGCTCCCTCCACCACTGATGCTGAATAGCTGCAGTGTGCATCATCAATAAAATGCACTGCAGAAATTCACCAAGGCTCCTTAGACAGTACTTTCCAAACTCATTATCTCTTCCATCAAGAAGCAAAAGAGCAGCAGATACATGGGAACACCATTGTGTGCAAGTTCCCCTCCAAGCTACTCACCATCACAACCTGGAAATATATCACTGTTCCTTCAGCGCCATTATGTGAAGGAGCTGGTGTTGGACTAGGGTGGACAAAGTTAAAATTACACAATGCCAACCTATATTTGTTGTAGGTTTGTTCAATATATCATTTCATTGCATGACACTGGAATCTTTTGCTATGAAGCCTGTGTCTTATGATCCTGCTTCACAACCGCCTGATGAAGCAGTGCTTCGAAAACTAATGCCTCCAAATAAACCTGTTGAACTGTAACTGTCAGTGTCATTGTGACAAGATCCTGGAACTCTCTTCCTCATAGGCCAGTGAGTGTAGCTACATCATGGACTGCAGTGGTTCAAGAAGGTGGATCACCACCATCTTTTCAAGGGACAGTTAGGGATGAGCGACAATTGCTGGTCTGTTTAATGATATCTGCACCCTGTGAAAAAAAAGGAAAGTTGGATTGCCTGCTAATCTACACTATTGATGCTCACATACGACTGGTATCTAATTCATTCATTGCACTGGAGATCCTGTGGAGCCATACCTGAGTCAGGGATTAACACATTTATCAGAAAGTCAGGGAACAAGGAATAATATGAACAGCAGCTCTGAGAGGGCAGTAGACACTTTGGTTCTGAACTGCTGTGGGAGCTGTAGCGAGCAAGGGAAGGAAGTATACTTGCTTTCTGCTATATGTGTACAAGGGGTCGTACAGGAGAAAATAATACAATCTTGGCTTCACGTGACATCAGTGTTCAAACATTCACCCCTGAGCAGGCATGTTCCCAGAGATCACATGGGCAGAATGACTTATGTTGAATAGCAGAGGTGCATCTGTTTGAACTTTTACCTTCCCTGAGGTCAGGGATGGGATTTTAATGGGGTTTTTTTGTGTTGTGTTGAACGAAGGCAACCCTTAGGTCAGGAGGGAGAAATAATACTGAAAGTATAAATTCCAAACTTCTCTCGTTTTCTAAAAATAACTGCCTCCCCACCTCTGAATGGTCCAGCTGCTGATCTGTACATTGTTCATTTGAAATGCAAGATAATCCTTGAGAATTTCAGCTTCAATGTCAGTACAATTTGCTTTACACTCTTTTTTACTGTGTTATGATTCAAGACTAGGAAATGGTGCAGGATTATTACAACAATAATCAGCATTCATAACAACAGTGAGAAGGATATCAGCAGACTTTCAATGCCATAAGCAGGTGAAATGTCCAGTTCCCTGGCAGATTAAATGAACATAAAGATTGAAGCAATGCATTTGGTGAGAGAAATAAGGCTTTATAAACTAAGTGGTACAATTTTAAAAGAAGTGCGAGACAGAGAGATTTCAGGGTTAACACGTGTGAATCTTTGAAGGTGGCAGAATAAGTCAATATGACTGTTTAAAAGAAAACACTTGGGATATTTGACTTTATAAATAGAGGCATGAAATACAACAAGGAGGAAGCTCTGCTAAAACTTTATAAATCATTGGCTGGGCTCAGGAGGAGGATTGCCCCTGGTTTTAGACAAAGCACTTTATGAAGAATGTCAAGGCTTTGGAGAAAGTGTGCAGAGGAGATTTATTACAATCTGACCAAGGATTGAGGCATTTCATTTACCTTGAGAGATTAGAGAAAATTGTGCTAGTTGACCTTTGGAAAGTGACAGTGAGCTGCCTTCCTGAACGCCTTCAGTCCTTGGGGTGTAGATACAGCCACAATGCTGTTAGGGAGGCAATTCCAGGCTTTTACCCAGAAACCTTTAAGGAATGGTGATAAGTTTTGAGTCCAGATGGTGTATGGCCCAGAGGGAAACTTGCAGATGGTGGTGCTCCTATGTATCTGCTTGCCCTCATTCTTCTGGTGTTATTCTCCTCAGAGCAAAGGACTTTGAAATGGAAATTTTAAAGCAGTGTTCAAAGTTATAAAGGATTATGAATAGAGTAAACAAGGAGGAATTGTTCTCACTGACAGGAGGGCCAGTAACCTGAGGGGACAGATTTCTAACACTTGGTAAAAAGGCCTGGAGGTTGTTGGGGCAAGGGTTGGAGTGGAGATTTGGAGATTTAATTTCATGTAGCTAGTTGTTCTAGGCTCTATCTGAAAAAAATGAATGGAGTTAATCCAATCAAAAGTCCATGTGCACATACCCCTACCAAAGCAAATATGGTCTTCCTGCTGTGCATGTGTGACTTTCCAGACTTTAAAAGTGCAATTAATTGCAGGTTTGTTTTAAAAGCACTTTCCACAATCTTAGAATCATAGAGTTTTACAATACGCAAAGAGGTCAATCGACCCATAATATCTGTGTTCGAAAGGGCTACCCTACCCTTCTCCAGCCCTAACTCAGTAACCTTCTAATTTCATCCCTTCCACATTGGTATCCAGCTCTCTTTTGAAACCTCCTATGGAATCTGTCTCCACCAGTCTCCCAGGCAGCAACTCCAAACCTAACAACTCTCTGAGTAAAGAAGCTTCTCTTCATCTTTCTCCTAGCTCTTTTGCTGATAATCTAAAAGTTGTGACCCCTAGTTACTGGCACACTAATTAGTGAAAATAGAATACCCTTCTTTACCTTGTCAAAATTGTTCAGAATTTCCAACTCCTCAATAAAGTCACCTGTTAATCTTCTCTGCTCCAAGGAGGATAAGCCCAATCTCTCTAATCTTTCCTTGTATCTAAACTCCTTCGTTCTTGGGATCATTCCATTAAACTTCCTTTGAACTCTCTCCAGGGCTTTAACATCCTTCCTTATATAAGGTGCCCAGACTGAACACAATACTCCAAATATGGTCTGACCAATGATTTATAGAGGTGTAGCGTCACTTCCTCGCTTTTGTATTCTGTGCCTGTATTTATAAACCCAAGGATCCTATAAGCCTTTGAAACAACTGCTTCAACTTGCCTGGTCACCTTCATGGAATCATGTACATGAACCCTGAGGGCCCTCTGTTTCTGTACTCCCCCCTTGGTGTACTCACTTTTGTAACAGAGGAAATACAGCAGCCAATCTGCACACAGCAAGCTCCCACAAAGAGCAATGCTTTAACAATGTAACAATGACACGATAATCTGCTTCTTTAGGATAGTCGTTGAGGAATAAATAGAGTAAAGGAGACCAGAGGGAACGCCTGTTCTCATCTACCAAATACAGCCTGTTCTGCTTTAACGCATTAGTTCCAACCTCGTGTTCTAGAAAATCACGCAATAGAAATAACGAGGAAAACGGAGTTGGGGCAGACCATCAATAATATCAGTATAAATTGAAACTAAATTAATAGTTACCCTAACAGAAATGATCACACAGACTAAGTAATTTTTAAAATTGTACATTTTAATGAAATAACACAGTAAATGTAACACTTTAATGCTGAGTTCCAGTACAGAACTGTATTAAGACAGGGACTGAGGGTCATCATCAGCATCATCCTTACTTTCAGGTGCAGTTCTGGGTGTAGGGTTACGAAGAAAGAAAATATTTAGTCCAGAAGTGGATGGTTGTGGTTCATTGTCCTCAGACTGTTTCTTGGGAGTTGGCTTAAAAAAGGCATCTAGTTTTTACTGCTTTGCCATCTTTCTTCTTTCATGAAGAAGCGACGTTCATAGGCTGTCAGATAATACTTTATGCCATTTCCTGCCTTCCTGCTGCGTTCTGTATTGTAGTCATTGTCTTTGAAGAGCTGCAACTGCTTCTCAACTTCCCTCAGAGCAGCAGACAAACGAGGAGTGGAAAGTTCTCATGGTGCTGCGTCCTGGACTTCATCGTCTTCATCTCAAACTACAATTTACCCCACAGCAACAAGTTGTTGTTGATCAGCTATGGAGAGATTTTCACAATGGGACTCAAGCAGCTCCTCAACATCCTTTAAAAGCTGCTATTGCACTCTGATCCATGGGTTGAATGAGAGAGGCTGTGTTTGGAGATAAAAGTAGCACTTTGCTGTTTTCAGAAAGCTCACCAATGGTGGGAGGATGGCTTGGCACATTGTCCAGAATGAGGAGAATCATGAAATCCAAATTTGTTCTCCTGCAATAATTTCTAAAATAAATCCACAAAAACATCAACAATGAGATCAGAAAAAATTTGCCCTGTCATCCAACCTTTTTGGCATGACCTGAAGTAAACCCCTAGAGTGGGACATAAGGTAAACCATTCAGGTTGGAGGAGTGCTACACTAACACAGGCTTAAGCTTTACGTCTCCACTAGCATTGGCATCCAACAACAATCATACAATCCTTAACGACCTTAAAACCTGGAGCACGTGCTTCATTCTTAGAAATGTAGTTTCTGAATGGAATTTGCTTCCAGAATAAACCTGTCACATCCAAATTGAAGATTTGATCTAAGGTGTAGCCTTCTTCTTCAATCAACTTTTTTCAGCACGGGAAGAAATGACAGCGCACATTCCCCACCTACACTGGCAGCTTCACTACACTTTACATTATGAAAATCAAAGTGGCTCTTAAATTCAGCAAACCAGTCACTGGAGGCAGGCACATCAACAGCACTTTCAGCTTTTTCCCTTAGGTCCTTATAAATTGACAAAGCTTTCTGATTTATGGTGAGAAAGGTGGTCCCAGATCGCTTATTTGATTGATCTTCTATCCACACATTTGGAAGCCACTCCATCTCCTCAAGTTCCTTTGTTCATGATCTCACAGAATTGTGTAATAGCCAATGGGAATTTGCGTTTTAAAAAACTTTCCCCAATTCACCAATCACGTTACAGCCAAATCGCGTTGACAAAATGCGCATTGTAGGAGAACAACCTGTAATGTCATCAGATCTTTTATGACCATCAGAGACAGAAGACTGGAGCCCAGGTTTAAGGTTTGATCTGAATGATAACACTTCAAGTCGTGCAGATAGCTTCTGAGTGCGTCACTGAAGTGTGCAACAATGACAGCACCTTGCTGCATTGATATAGTATCTTTAGTATTGCAAACCTAGCCAAAGAGTTTGGCACTTGGATTGACCATCAGGAGTGTGAACATTGCCTCTGAGCCCCCGGTTTAAAAAACCCTAACTCACACTGTGCAGAGTGAAATTATTCTCACACAGACCCACTGCCATTCAATGGGTGTCCATAGTCTGTATTTCCAAATGAACATTGGTGACACCAGTGTCAGATCTATGTCCTGTTTGATGATCCTGAACCTGCCCATATGGTCAGTGCACCCTCTGGTGCCACCTCCTTTTGTGGACTAGCGTGATTTATTTCCTCACCTCTAACCCCACCCACCATCATTCTTCTGGGACTGTTTGCTCGTGTAGGGTGACCACTGTTGGAGGCCAAGCAAACAGACACTAAAGCAGCAACACAGGGATAAAAACATCATTGTCCAAGGCAAGACAAGGTGATATTATCATCACAGCTACTCACCCACACCAATGAGCCATTCAAGAGGGCATTGTGTGAGGGTGAGTGTGTAAGGCTGTGTGCATGAGGGTGTGTGTTTATGCTGGTAAGTGAGTGTGTAGGGGTGAGAGTGTAAGGCTATTGAATGAAGTCGTGTGTGTGGTTAAGTGAATGTAAGTGTGAGTGTGTAAGGCTGTTGTATGAGGCTGTTTGTGCATGGGTAAGTGAGTGTGTAAGGCTAAGTGTATGAGGGTGTGTGTGCGCGTGAGTGAGTGTGTGAGGGTGAGTGTAAAGCTGTGTGTATGAGGGTGTGTGTGCGCGTGAGTGAGTGTGTGAGAGTGAGTATGTAAAGCTGTGTGTATGATGGTGTGTGTTTGTGCTGGTAAGTGAGGGTGAGAGTGTAAGGCTATTGTATGAAGCCATGTGTGTGTGATTAAGGGTGAGTGTGTAAGGCTGTTGTATGAGGCTGTGCATGGGTAAGTGAGTGTGTAAGGCTATGTGTATGAGGGTGTGTGTTTGTGCGGGTAAGTGAGTGTGTGAGGGTGAGTAAGGAAGGGTGAGTGTATAAGGCTGTGTGTGCATGAGGGTGTGTGTGTGGATAAGTGGGTGTGTGAGGGTGAGTGTATAAAGTGTGTACGAGGGTGTGTGTGCGAGTAAGTGAGGGTGAGTGTGTAAGGTTGTTGTATGAGGCTGTTTATGCATGGGTAAGTGAGTATGTGAGGGTGAATGTGTAAGGCTGTGTGTATTAGGGTGTGTGTTTGTGCTGGTAAGTGAGCGTATGAGGGTTAGTAAAGGAGGGTGAGTGTGTAAGGCTGTGTGTATTAGGGTGTGTGTTTGTGCTGGTAAGTGAGCGTATGAGGGTTAGTAAAGGAGGGTGAGTGTGTAAGGCTGTGTGTATGAGGGGGTGTGTGTGGGTAAGTGAGGGTATGAGGGTGAGTGTCTGAGGCTGTGTTTATGAGGCTGCTTGTGGTTAAGTGAGTGCATAAGGGTGAGTGTGTAAGGCTGTGTGTGTGTGGCTGTGTGTGTGTGGGTAAGTGAGGGTGACTGAGCTTGCACACTGCTTGACTTCCCATTTTCCCAGCCCTCTGCAGGATCCAGGATTAATGCCGGCAGTTTAGTTGAAGAAACTGTGAGAAAGCAGATCGACAGGAAGCGATGTACAAACACTGACAATAACATGGGCCCTAGTGAGATTTCTGGCTCAGCTGCGATAAAGGAGTATTCAGTCGCTCTGAAGTAACGACTGGATGTGTGAAAAGGTCAGGCCATAGAGACCAAAGTTTTCTGTTGCTTTTGTTTCAAGTTTATAAACAGATTTTGTATATTCACCCAGTTACTTTTTTAAAATCTCCAGAATTGTTTCGTTGATTTTTTCTCTTACCCAACCCTGCATCTTCCCCTCTTTCCCAGCAAAATTCCTCCTGTGGGATTGTTAAAGGGTCAGTATCCACCTCTGTTCTCCCCTGCACTCACTAAGTCCACTGATTCCCGCCCTCTGTCACACAGACTGACTCCACCTCTTGCCTGAGCTCATCGGCTGCCGAAGCCCTCAATTGCACCTGCATTCCCTCGAGACTTGGTTAATCCATCTCAGCCTTGGCCGGCCTCCTACATTCTACCCTCGACAGCCTTGAGGTCATCCAATACTTTGCTGCCATGTCCAAACTAAATGCCACCCATTACAGCCCCAGTCCACACTGACCCACATTTGCCTCTGATTTTGGCAACAACTTGATTTTCAAATACTTATCTTTTATGTGATTTTTTTTCCATTTTATTCATTCATGCCAAATAGGTGTGGCTAGATAGGTGAATATTTATTGCCCATCCCTAATTGCCCAGAGGGCAGTTAAGATTCAACTGTATCGCTGTGGGTCTGAAGTCATGTGTAGGCCAGACTAGGTAAGGACAGGAGTTTCCTTCCCGAAAGGACATTAATGAACCAAGTGGGTTTTTCCCGACAATCAATAATGGATTCATGGTCATCACTGGACTCTTAATTCCGGACTTTTATTGAATTCATATTCTACCATTTGCCACGGCGGGATTTGAACCCCAATTCTCAGAACGTTATCTGGGTTTCTAGATTAACAAAACAAAAACTGAAAGAATTGCAGATGCTGTAAATCAGAAACGAAAATAGAGATGACTGGAAAAGCTCAACAGGTCTGGCAGCATCTGTGCAGAGAAATCCGAGACCTTTCCTCAGAACTTGGTTCTGAAGTAGGGTCACTCAACCTGAAATGTTAACTCTGATTCCTCTCCACAGATGCTGCGCTTTTCCAGCAATCTCTATTTTTGTCTCTAGATAAACAGTCTCATGATAATACCACAAAGCCAGCACCTCCCTCTAGGTTCATATCCCCCTGGTGATCTTGCTCACCTCTCTGTACTCTGTAAACCTCTCCAATCCCATCCCCCACACTTGATTCTCCAGGATTTCTACTCTCCTCAGTTATTGACCTCATGCACATCCTCAATTTTAATCAATCCAATCATTGATGCCTGTGCCTCCATCACCTGAGCTGCAAACTCGAGATTTCTCTCAGTAAAGCTCACTAACTCTCCAATGTGCTCCTCAAGACCAACTTCTTTGACCAGGTTTTTGGTCATCCATAACTAATATTTTCTCATGGAGTTAAACACCTTGGCAAGACAGTAATACTGCTACATTACAAATATAAGTTGTTGTTAGTAAGCATTAGGAACTGGAATTCTGACTTACATTTTGTCTGTAGTTTACCCCAAGGGACATTAAATAAGACTCTGGCTGATAGTTATGACTAAAACTAATAAATTGGACATTTATCACACCACCGGGCAAAAGTGAGGACTGCAGATGCTGAAAATTCAGAGGCTAGATTAGAGTGGTGCTGGAAAAGCACAGCAGGTCAGGCAGCATCTGAGGAGCAGTCCTGATGAAGGGCTTTTGCCCGAAACGTCAAGTTTCCTGCTCCTCAGATGCTGCCTGATCTGCTGTGCTTTTCCAGCACCACTCATTTATCACACCACAATTAGTGTGACATTGCAGCAGGCTAGAATCTAGATTTCAAACAAAGACAAACTTCAATTAATTAAAGTTGACTGTTAAGTGTTTCGGAACATCCTGAGATAGGAAGTGGGAAGTGATATATAAATACAAACCTTTCTTTCTAATTTGGAGATTATCCTAATCTTCAAATAAAAATTAACATCCATAACAACATGGCTACAGGGGAAGCCCAAACCATCAACCTTCACGCTGACTTCCTCTGAGATTGACGGAAAATGGACAGAGCAATTCCACAACAACAACTTCTTTCCGCATATCAGTAGAACTTCACAAAGTACTTCACAGAAGCTTCATCAAACAAAGCTTGAAATGAAGCACAGAGGATGTTACAACAGGGGAGGCAGATTTTACAGAGCATTATAATAGGGAGAGACAGAGAGAGAAAACGACAGGCAGTGGGAGAGAAAGAGACAGAGACGGAGAAAGAGGGAGGGAGTGTGAGCAAGAGGGCATTCCACAGCTTTAAGGTTTGGATTGAAGACACAGCACCATTGGTAGAGAGAATAAATTTGGGGATGTGTAAATGGCTGGAATTACAGGAACACCGATACCTCACAGGATTGGAGGAGGTTACTGAGATAGGGATAGGGAGGGATTTCAACACAAGAATAGGAATTTTTCAATTGGAAGTCACCAAGCCACAGAGGTGATGAGTAAACCAGTTCATCTGTCCACTTATGCTGGGCCGAAGAGACTGTTCCTATACTGTTCTAATGTTCTATGTTCTATATGCTGGCAGGCCTGCTGAGATTCTCCAGAAGTTTCTGTGTTTGTTTCAGATTTCCAGCATCCATGGCATTTTGCCCTTTTTATGGGTTCGGATAATTGAATTTCAATGAGCTGAAGTCACAAAATGGGAGAGTGGCTGAGCACATCTTGGTACAGGCCCCCCTCCAAGCCACTCACCATCCTGACTTGGAAATATAATGCCGTTCCTTCACTGTCATTACATCAAAATCCTGGAATTCCTTCCCTAACAGCATTGTGGGTCAACCCACAGCACATGGACTGCAGCAGTTCAAGAAGGCAGCTCACTACCACTGTCTCAAGAGCAACTAGGGACAGGCAATAAATGCTGATCCAGTCAGCATCTCCCACATCCCCCAAATGAATAAAATAAAACTGCAGTCTAGAGTTTACAAGACATGGGATAGTTTTCACAACTAAAAATGAAATGAAAATGCTGCCTATTGTTTGCTCACAAGTTCCCCTCCGTCTCTCTTTCTCTCACTGTGGGACCCACAATAGTTTTCTACGTTTTGTCATAGTGAGGTAAGGCCACCACAGGAAATTGCTTCATTGAAACCAAAAGGCAGGAAACAATGAGACCAGGACCTTGGCAACCCAAGGGAGTATTTGGAGCATTGCAACATCAGAAGAAACAACATAAATCACTCCAATATGACCAATATCTCCTGCCATTTCACTCCGTGACTGACTGTGAGAAAAACTCATTCTGTAAATGACCGGTAATTGCTGAATGACACAGAGTCTGGCCATCATGGGCCCTTTGAAACAAAATAAAAATCAGTTGAAGAGTTAAGAGACAAAGGGAATTGAAAATAAATTATTTTAAATGGGAAATAGATATTGTCTCCCTTTCTGTATAACTTCAGGAATAGCTAGGAAGCAACGTTATTTTACATCTTGGTTTGGCCACAGTTGAGGTGCTGTCTTTGTTCTTCCATGAGATGCAAGGCTAGTATTTGTTTCCAATCCCTTATTGCTCTTGAACTGAATGCCTTACTTGGCCATTTCAGAGGGCAGGTAAGAGCCAAACATATTTACTGTGGATCTGGAATCACATATAGACCATACAGGCAGAGCCAAGGGCTGTGTTGGTCTGTCGATAGATGCATTTAACTGCAGTGAGAGATATACATGGTCATGCAGTTGCTGAAACGTGTCATTGGACAAAGATACCACTTGTCTTACTGTGTGAAAACACCAAGTCACATGCTCTGGACTACCTTTATTGTTCCTCCCTAAGGTATTGAATTAATTATTTCTTAATTAATTCTTTAATTACTTTGCCATTAGACATTGCTGATTTCAAAACCAGCTCTGATGGCACACTGGGTTTTTAAAGAGAAACAATTCAATGCTGAGACAAGACAACCAATATGTCACATCATCTCCCAGCAGAACTCGATAACAGGCTGATCACATTGCAGTAACTCACAATCAAACTTCTAGAAAAGAAAACTTGCAGATTGGATCCAACGGCAATATGTCTTAGATTTCCATGAATTCTGACATGAATCAAACAGTGAGCAAAATTGGAAACAAAAGTGTTTGAGACCAGATAAAGGGCCCTGAGAAGAGTAGGTTCTCCACTGTGCTGTGAAAAAAACCTCTCAAAACAGTAATTTCCAAAAGGAGTGGTTATGTGCATTCACAATAACAAATGGAAGGATAAAGGTGCTTTGAGTATATGGCCAAGGAAGGTTTGGAGTAAAGAAAAATAGCATTTCAGCCGGGACACGTTCAAATCATGTAAAGACTGCATCTTTTATTTTTGGACTGTGGTCTGAATATGAGAAAAATTGACACTTAAAAAGTGAAGTATGTAGAAGGAGTTGTTTACAACTTGGAAAACAAGTAAAGCTAACTGATACATATGAAACAATGTTATGTTTCGATGCCAATGAGTCCAAATAAATTAGCATCATTTTTGGGGAGGGTTAGGGAGAGCTCAGCATAGAAACAATCCTCTTATTAGTTTGGCTACAGTTTAAGAGACACTGTGAGGGAAATATAAACTGAAGAGTTGAGAAACTTGCAATGGCTGGCTTTATCAATATCTCTGTCCTCTTTGTCTGTAAAGTTGCTCCCTCCAATTCTCTGCCGTAAGAGCGGGAAAACTACTTTCAGAGAAATTGAGAGAAATAATTCTACAAACCAAAGGAAAGATTTCAGGTTCAACCTACCAACCAGTGAACTAAAAATTGATTGTTGCTAGGCAGATAACATCAAGTCATCATCAACGAATTGAAAAGATTATGAGATTAACCCACCCAATTTTGGTTTCTGAATTGGTGATACAGAACTGTGTTTCCTAAATTTATTTTTTCTGTTATTCTTGTCTGTTTCTCTTGTGTGCTTGTCTGTTTTAAAGGGAAAATGTTTAAATTGCATAATCATAAATTAGCAATTTATTTTTCCTTTATTTTATCATTGTTAAGGAAAATAATTTGATTGCAATAATTATTTTCTTGCTAAAGACGAAAATGTGGTGTGCATCTCTTTTCACCTGAAGCAATTGGGTAAATCGAGCATTTTGGTAATTTAATTTATTCATCGCATTTGCGCAATTCTGGGATGAATGGGGCCTCAGTATGTGCACATTCTCCCAGGAGAGTTGTGGCAACACCTTGTCAGTGATGTTGCTGAAGTTAGATCACAAAACAGTGATACTGCTGTGACTTGTGCTGGTCTAACCAACCTTTTTCAACCTTTGGATCTCTCTAACAAGCTCCTCAAGGACGGTATGTGAAAAAAGTGGAATGACTTGAAGATCAGAGAGAGAAGACATTCACCAGGGAGGGCAGCATATTGGCCGTGGTGCTAGCAATCCTGTGTGAGTGAATTATAGAGCCCTGAGATAAAACAAGAATGGATTCTTATTCAAATCCTTCGATAAATGTAGGATATCCCAAGCACCTGATGATACAGAAGAACATTGGTGGAATGATATGGTTGATGATGAAGTGAATACTGATGAAGATTACCATGATGATCTGTAAGCTAATGCCTACCAAGAATCAGATTGGGCTGAGTTATTTATGGATGCTGATACACTCTCAGTGCCTACTCTGCTGCCATGCAGCATTTTTTACTGCATTGTGAGAAAAGCTGAATTAAACTGGATACATTTCTATAAAGTACTTTTGTTTCTGATGAGTTTGATAAATTTGTGAATTTAGTGGACAAAGATTAACATCCGTTTCCACAGAGGTTATAAATAAAAACAAGTTTGGCTCCATTATATTAGTTTTGGTGTGGAGTTGATGGGAACAGTAATAATTCAGCAAATCTGAGAGAGCAAGGTGATGAAATAGTGGGGGGATATTGACTCTTCCAAAAATGTCACTCGCCCAAAAGTCAACACTTTTTGACTGAAAATCTTGCCTTGGATTTTCAGTTAATACACAAGTAAATATGGTACTTTATTAAATCCTCCTACAGTGTATAAGCCACCTTCACAGATCTTTGTTTACAACAGTCCCCCATACCTTGAAAGTGGAGTTGCAGGGAGACAGGGTGGTGAAGAAGGCGTTTGGTACACTTACCTTCATTGGTCAGAACTTTGAGTATAGGAAATATCATGTTGCGGCTGTACAGGATATTGGTGAGGTCACTTTTAGAATACTATATACAATTCTGCTCACTCTTCTGTGTGAAAGATGGTGTTAAACATGAGAGGATGGGAAAAAGATTCATGAGGATGTTGCCAGGACTGGAAGGATTGAGTTATAGGGAAAGGCTGAATAGGCTGGAGCTTTTTTCTCTAGAGTGTCACAGGCTGAGGGGTGACCTTATAGAGGTTTATAAAATCATGAGGGGCATGGATAGTGTGAATAGCCAACGTTTTTTTCCTAGGGTGGGGGAGTCCAGAACTAGAGGGCAGAGATTTGAGGTGAGAGGAGAAAGATTTAAAAGAAACCTAAGGGGCAACATTTTCATGCAGAGGGTGGTGCATGTAAGGAACGAACTGCCAGATGAAATGGTGGAGGCTGGTACAATTACAGCATTTAAAAAGCATCTCGATCAGTATATGAATTGAAAGGGTTTAGAGGGATATGGGCTAAATTCTGGCAAATGGGACTAGATCAGATTGAGATGTCTGATCGGCATGGATGAGTTAGACTAAAGGATCTCTTTCTGTTCTGTATGACTCTATGACTCCATTCTAGTTAATAAATTTATAGTGTACAACAGCCAGAATTGGATACAATTCACTTGCAATTTTAGCTAAGGTCTAACCATGTACAATATAAAACATTAGCAAACCATCCTCGCTTTTGCACTTCAAACTAGGGATCTCTTATGCTTTCTTTGCAGCTCTATGAATCCTTTGTGCACATGAATCCACAGGCATTGCATTTCCACTCTAATAATTGTTTATATTGTCTCTGTCATAGTTGCAAAGATACCACTTCACTTTTCTTTGCATTAAATTTTATTTGCAATGCCTCTGGACATGTGTTACCTTCCTCTAGGCCAGCATTTGTCAGCCATCCCCAATTGAGAAGGTGGTTGTGAGCCACCATCTTGAACCTCTGTAGTCTGTTGATGCAGATACACCCAGAGTGCTGTCAGGGAGTGAGTTCCAGGAGTCAAGAGAGTGGTGCTGGAAAAGCACAGCAGGTCAGGCAGCATCCAAGGAGCAGGAGAATCGACATTTCAGGCATAAGCCCTTCATCAGGAATGAGGCTTTTGGCCGAGGGTGCTGAGAGATAAAAGGGAGGGGGGTGGGGGCTGGGGGGGAACATACATGGGAGTACAATAGGTAGATGGAGATGGAGGTAATGGTGATAGGTCAGAGAGGAAGTGGAGCAGATAGATGGAAAAGACAACGGACAGGTCAAGAGTTGGAGGCTTGGGACTGGGATAATGTTGGGGGAAGGGAAATGAGGAAACTGGTGAAACCCACATTCATCCCATGTGGTTGCAGCATCCCAAGGCGGAAGATGAGGCGTCCTTCCTCCCGGTGTGAGGTGGGTAGGATTTAGCGATGGAGGAGACTCAGGATCTGCATGCCCTTGGTGGAGTGGGAAGGGGACTTGAAGTGTTCATCCGTGGGGTGGTGGGGTTAGTTGGTGTGGGTGTTCCAGAGATGTTTTCTGAAATGATCGCAAATTGGCATCCTGCCTTCCCAATGTAGAGGAGACCACATCAGGTGCAACGGATATAGTAGATGACATTTGTAGAAGTACAGGCGAATTTCTATTGGATGTGGAAGGACACACTGGGGCCTTGGACGGAGGTGATGGGGGAGGTATGGGTGAATCGAATCGTTGATTCTGCCACTCCTTGGATGCTGCCAGATTTGTTGTGCTTTTCCAGCACCACACTCTTGACTCTGATCTCCAGCATCTGCAGTCCTTACTTTCTCCTTGTGAGTTCCAAGATTTTGTTGCAGTAACACTGAAGGAATGGTGACATATTTCCAAGTCAGGATGCATTATGGCTTGGAGGGGAACTTGGAGGGTGTAGTATTCCCATGTATCCGTTGCCTCTGTTCCTGGTGGTAGAAGTCATGGGTTTGGAAGCTGTTGAAGGGGTTCTGGTGATTTGCTGAGGTACACCTTGCAGATGGTACGCACTGCTACCACTTCACTGGTGTTGAAGGAAGTGAACTTTGAAGGTGGTGGATGTATAATGGTGTAAGAGTCTGCAAAGAACAAAGAACAATACAGCACAGGAACAGGCCCTTCGGCCCTCCAAGCCTGCGCTGACCCTACCATTTTACCCTTCCATACTAAGATTTTCTTCACTTACAGGATCTATATCCCGCTATTCCCCTCCTATTCATGTATTCATTCAGGAGTTTCTTGAATGCTGCTATTGTGTCTGCTTCCACCACCACCTCTGGCAGTGCACTCCAGGCACTCACCATCCTTTGTGTAAAACATTTGCCTTGCACAACTCTTTCAAACTGACCCCGCCTGCACCTTGAACCTGCGCCCCCTAGTCACTAACCCCTCCACCCTGGGAAAAAGCCTCATAGTTTCAATTCGATCCATGCCATTCACAATCTTATAAACTTCTTTCGGATCGCCCTTCAATCTCCTACATTCCAGAGAAAACAAACCCAATCTATCTAACCTTTCTTCATAGCTAAGATCCCTCAGACTGGGCAACATCCTGGTAAACCTTTCCTGTACCCTCTCCAAAGCATCTACATACTTCTGGTAATGTGGTGACCTAAACTGTACACAATTTTCCAAGTGTGGCCTAACTGAAGTTCTATAAAATTGCAACATAACCCTATCTAGCCTTATATTCATTGCTCCTTCCAATGAAGGCTAGCATGCCACAAGCCTTTTTTAACTACCTTATCAACCTGCACTGCCACCTTCAGTGATCTGTGGACCTGCACACCCTGATCCCTCTCAATATTCCTAAGGGTTCTGCCATTCACTATATAATTTCCACCTGTACTTGACCTTCCAAAACGCTCACATTTGTCTGGATTGAACTCCATCTGCCATTTTTCTGCCTATGCCTCCAATTGATCTATAACCTTCTGTATCCCCTGATAATCCTCCCTATCCGCAACATCACCAATCTTTATGTTGTCCACAAACTTACTAATTAGATGAGCTATATTTACCTCCAAGTCATTTACAGCAGCAGTCCTGTTGTACACCAATAGCCACAACCTTTAATTCTGAAAAGCATCCTTCCACCTCTACCCTCTGTCTCCTGTGACTAAGTCAGTTCCATATCCATCTTTCCAGCTCACCTCTAATACCATGTGATTTCCCCTTTTGTACCAACCTGCCACCTCAAAGGCTTTACTGAAGTCTTTTGTAGACAACATCAACTGCTTTGTAAGGGTTAATACTGAGGCATGCCTTAAGCACCACGCACCATAATGATATCAAATGGGCTTGATGGAAGAACAGCTAGGGATCTCAAAGGAGTAAAACCTACCATCTGAGTCCTTCTCATAGTTTCTGTAACAGTATCTACCTTATGAATGTATCCAGTACTTGGTTGCTATTATACTAAAACAATATGCCCTGTTTGAGACAAGAGCTTATCTCATTGGACTACCAAGTGGTTTTGCTCTATCACATGAGACCAAATAAGCCCTGTAGTGTTCCTATCCTAAAAGAGGATTATGGGTCAAATCCACCTTAATAATGAATAATAGTAGATGAGCTCATCAACTATGATAAACATATGGATGAATTGCTCAAGTGGATGGGGTGTCAATCGATGGGCTGCTTTGCCTGGCATGGTGCTATGAGTAGTGCTGAATCTACATTCATTGAGGCAAATGAGGAACACTCCATCACAATCCTAACTCATGCTTTGGACATCATGCACAGGTGGATAGTCCTTCTCCATCAGGTACCAAATAGGATTTTGCAGAGAAAATTTGGGTGCAGCCAAATAGCTCGGTCTTCATGAGGTTTCTGAAGGTAGCAGAAGAGTTAGCAAAGTGGGATGGTGCATGTTATGGGTCAGAGGGTATGAACCCTGAAGACTGATGTGATGGGGAGAGGGGAATGCAGAAAAAGTGGAGGATGTTTTCATCTGATAAGGTCTGAAGGGTTGCCTGAGACCTAATGGAGAAAGGAAACAGGAGATGGACACATCAATGAAGGGTTAGTTAAGTGAGAACTAGTTGTATAAATATGAGGAGATAGTATTCAGTGAGGTGAAATTTAATGGTGAGTTAACTGAAATTAAGATCTCACTGAAAGTGTGGATTTGGATGTATTTAGACTTTACTGTTGTTTGCTATCATTGTTCTTCCTTCAGTTTGCATGTGTCCTTCTGTTGACAGTGGAAGAGGCCCAGGATGGACATGTCATCAGAGGAGTGGGAGGGGGAGTTGAAATGCCTGGCAACTAGAAGATGGTGTTGATTGGAGCAAATGACCATAGATGTTTCCTGAACAGGTTCCCGAGTTTGTGTTCAGTCTTTCTGATGTAGAGGAGACCACATCGGGAGCAATAACCTAACAAATCAGGTTAGAGGAAATGCATGTGAATCTCTGCTGGACTTGGAATGATTTTTTGGGGGCCTTGGACGGAGGTGAGAGAGGAAGTGTGAGGGCAGGGTTTGCACCTCCTGTGGCCACAGGGGATGGTTCCAGGTGTGGAGGAGGGGTTAGTGGGGAGTGTGGACCTAACGAGGGAATCACGGAGGGAACAGTCCCTGTGAAAGCGGATAGCGGTGGGGAGGGAAATATCATTTTGGTGGTGAGCTCAGACTGGAGGTGACGGAAGTGATGGAGGATGATGCGTTGGGTTTGGAGATTAGTGGGGTAGAATGTGAAGACCAGTGGGACTCTATCCTTGTGGTTGGGGGGGGGGGGGGGGGGTGGGTTTGAGGCAGAGGTGCAGGAAATGGAGGAGATGTTACTGAGGGTGTTCTTGATTACAGAGGAGGGGAAATTGCAGTCCTTGAAGTAGGAAGACATCTGGGATGTCCTGGAGTGGAATCACTCCTACTAGGAGTAGATACAGCAGAGGGAGAGGAATTGGGAGTTTTGGGGCTGGGGGGAGTGGTGAAGGTATTTCATCTTGTTCCGACCTGAAACATCGACTCCCCTCCTCCTCTGATTCTGCTTGACCCACTATGCTTTTTTCCAGCTCCACTCTTTATCCACTCTGACTCTCCAGCATCCGCAGTACTCACTATCTCCAATATATTGGACACAAACAAGCTAGAAAACTGGCTAATAAAGGGTGCTAAATAACAAAAACTACAAAACTGGAGTGAATTTGGGGTGTACCCTGACAGCTACCAGATAGGAACAACCAGCATTATTGTTTGGATATGCACGGAACAGAAATAGCAAAATTAGGCATCTATGGCAAAAGTAAAGCTAGCTTCATGAGGTTTTAAGGGAAAAACTGGGTCTGAGATATAAGAACAACGGCAGGAAATACAGTTTGAAATTCTTCTTGGCTATGTTAGCAACAAATGCTTGTGAGTGGAGATCAATTGAAGTTAAAGCTGTATTTCTGCAGGGAGAACAGTTTAAGAAGAAAGTGTTTCTTCGGATTTAATTTTTAAGTTTTGATATTTGTCAGCATGGTTTTACTAAAAACTGAGCAGACCCTGCCAGGTTTTACTAGGACCATGATGGAGCACTTTCAGGCATCTTTATGATGCATTTAGATGATTCCTTTTGAGGGAGGGAGCAGTGAATTTGAAAATAAATGGGATTATAGCAAAAATTGCATTGGAAGTCAAGCTTCCAAGGCTTTTAAGTACATTGGATTGGAAATCAGGTAGAATGGGTTAAGTATTGCTTTGCAACACAGTCAATGCTGGAGAAACTCAGCAGGTCTGGCAGCATCTGTGAAGAGAAAGACAGAGTTAATATTTCGAGTCTGGTATGATTCTTCCCCATTGCTGGGCCGAAACCCTTTTTGACTTATCAATTATTCTGTTCACTCCTGAAACAGTTGTGAGAACTCACTGGCCCAGGGCCTGTCCTGTTTTGATGAGCAGTTTACAGGATTCAGAAATCATTAGCATCCCACCCACTAACAGCCTGAGGCAGGCAACAGGCAATGAAATACAACCTCAGAGAAAATAAATAAAGCAGAAGATGCTTGAAGGATACAAGTGGATGTCTGAGTTTACCCAAAGATTGAAAGAAAATGGCTGTGTTTAATATGCATTCTGACTGAACACATTTAAAAAGTTTTAAAGATTACCACATAGCTAACTAGTATCTCTTCTCACCAATATTAGGAAAGGATCTGGAGCTTAGTTTATAGATCAACCATGATCTCATAGAGTCACAGAATCATACAGCATGGAAACAGACCCTTTGGTCTGATTAGTTCATGCTGACCACGTTTCCCAAACTAAACTAGTCCCACTTGTCTGTATTTGGCTCATATCCCTCTAAACCTTCATATTCATGTGCCTGCCCAAATGTTGTAACTGTACCTGCATCCACCACTTCTTCTGGCAGTTCATTCCGCACACAAACCACCCTCTGTGTGAAAAAGTTGCCTTTCAGGTCCTTTTAGATCTTCTTCCTCTTGCCTTACAATTATGCTGTCTAGTTTTGAACTCCCCTATCCTAAGGAAAAACCCTTTGTTATTCACCATATCTATGCCCTTCATGATTCTATAAGGGCATCCCTCAAGCTCCTATATTGCAGGGAAAAAAAGTTCTAGCCTACCAGCCTTTTCCTCAAACTCAAACCTGAATAGTGGAACAGACTTGTGGAACCGAATGATCCTCTTATCCCTATGTGCCTAAGGAAATGACAAGACTGCAGTGTTTGTTCTTCCCAAGGTAATGGACATAGTCACTCTCTTGTTTTGTTCCATAAAACTCCTGTGAAATGCCTTGGATTGTTCCATTATCTGAAAGGCACTGGACTAATGTAAGGTGCCATTGAGGTAGTCCAAAATGGCCTTTCTCAAGGAGATGTATTATCCGTGAAACAGTTTCTACTGGGTAATGTTGGTGAGGAGCAGAACCTGTGTAGATCGTTTTTACCACAGGGATAGCATGGAGCCATTGACTGACATCAATTAACTGGCTTGACTGAGGCTAGACGAAAGTGAGGACTGCAGATGCTGGAGATCAGAATCAAGATTAGAGTGGTGCTGGAAAAGCACAACAGGTCAGGCAGCATCAGGAATGAAGGGCTCCTGCCTGAAACGTCGATTTTCCTGCTCCTCTGATGCTGCCTGACCTGCTGTGCTTTTCCAGCACCATCCTAATCTTGACTGAGACTAGATCAGTCTGCACTAGCCAGAGATTGAAAAGGACACTCTCCTGGTCTCTCTGGCTTTTTACTGATGGATCTGCACCCTACACCCCACTTCCCCATGACTACAACCTCTACTCATCTCCAAGGGAGGGGTGAGAGGATTGCAGGGTGGTGAGCTTGGTTGAAAACCAGCTGCACTAGCAGGCAAAGTGACAGGAACATGCAGCCTGGGAAATGTGGAGTCAGTTCTATTGTCGGGCATGAATGCCAGGAATTGTATGCATTGATTTCAATGAAAATGCATCCTGGTCACAGTTGCAAAACCAGGTTCTTTTTGTTTACATAGAAATACTTTAATTTCAAACATGCATCAGCAGTGGCTGTGGCTGTAGCTTGAGATGGTTGAGACCAGTAAGGTAAATCAAAAATCATCAGCTCTGAACTCCTTCCTATTACAGTATTAAGATTCTGTTGGGAGGCTCTGCACAGTTTTAGCCCAAGGCAAATTTTTTCTGCATTTCAATGTGTTGTTGTTTTCCTGCTGGGTTATATTGGTTAGCTCATACACAAACATCTCCATAATTCCAGCAACAAATGGAGATTGTTAGAAAGGAAAACTGATTTCCGTCAAGTTATTCCTGGAGGTCATCTGACATTGTTGTTTTTCAGCAGCTTCTGAGTTTTTTAACGGAGCCCGAAACTCTTATTACAGACTACCTTCCCGGTGTCACATACGTGGCTGGTTGGTGGTCATAGAGTCATAGAGAGCTACAGTATAGATCACAGTCCTTTGTCCCATCATGTCCATGCTGGGTCAAAGATAACCATCTGACTATTCCAATTACAATTTCCAGAGGTCACCTCCATACCCTCCATGACTTCCTCATCAGGTCCACACCCCCCACCAACCCAACCTCCACTCCTGGCACCTTCCCCTGCAACAGCAAGAAATGCAAAACTTGCGCCCACACCTTCCCCCTTACTTCCCTCCAAGGCCCCAAGGGACACTTCCATATCCGCCACGAATTCACCTGCACCTCCACACACATCAATATCTATTGCATCCGCTGCACCCGATGTGACCTCCTCTATATTGGGGAGACAGGCCGCCTACTTGCGGAACGTTTCAGAGAACACCTCTGGGACACCCAGACCAACCAACCCAACCACCCCGTATCTCAACACTTCAACTCCCCCTCCCACTCCACCAAGGACATGCAAGTCCTTGGACTCCTCCATCGCCAGACAATAGCAACATGACGTTGGAGGAAGAGCGCCTCATCTTCCGCCTAGGAACCCTCCAACCACAAGGGATGAACTCAGATTTCTCCAGTTTCCTCATTTCCCCTCCCCCCACCTTGTCTCAGTCAAATCCCTCAAACTCAGCACCGCCTTCCTAACCTGCAATCTTCTTCCTGACCTCTCCGCCACCACCCCACTCTGGCCTATTCCCCTCACCTTGACCTCCTTCCACCTATCGCATTTCCAACGCCCCTCCCCCAAGTCCCTCTCCCTACCTTTTATCTTAGCCTGCTGGACACACTTTCCTCATTCCTGAAGAAGGGCTTATGCCCGAAACATCGATTCTCCTGTTCCTTGGATGCTGCCTGACCTGCTGCGCTTTTCCAGCAACACATTTTCAGCTCTGATCTCCAGCATCTGCAGTTCTCACTTTCTCCCAGAGGTGGCCCATAACCTTATATGCTTTGGCTTTGCAAGTTCGCATCAAAATACTTGTTAAATATTGTAAGGGTTTCTTTTTCTACCAGGTTTCCCACAGGCAATGTGTCCCAGGTTTCCACCACTGAAAACTGTTGGATTGTGTTCTCCTGTGAGTTCCCCAAGTCTTGATGGAAGTCCAGGCCAGGCTTAGTAACAATTAATTTAAGTTTATTTCTTATCATGTTACACAATTGTAAGGCTACCGAGCAGTATGTTTGTCTAACTTTGGACTGTTAAGCGGGCACATGATCACCAAAGTCAACAAGTGTGACGCTGGAAAACCACAGTCAGTCAGGCAGAATCCAAGGAGCAAGAGAATGTAGATTTCGGGCATAAGCCCTTCATCAGGAATGAGGCTTGTGGGCCGGGGGGTTGGGAGTAAGGTAGCTGGGAATCTGATAGGTAGATGAAGCTGGGGGTGAAAGTGATAGGTCGGAGAGAAGGGTGGAGCGAATAGGTGGAAAGGAAGATGGATAGGTAGGACCATTCAAGAGGGCGGTGCCCCGAGTTGGAAACTTGGTACTTGGATAAGGTGGGGAATGGGGAAATGAGGAAACTGGTGAAATCCACATTGATCCTGTGTGGTTGCAGGGTCCCAAGGCAGAAGATGAAGTGTTCTTCCTCAAGGCATCGGGTGATTAGGGTTTGGCGACGGAGGAGGCCCAGGACCTGCATGTCCTTGGCGAAGTGAGAGGGGGAGTTGAAGTGTTCAGCCACGGGGTGGTGGGGTTGGTTGGTGCAGGTGTCCGGAGGTGTTCTCTGAAACGATCTGCAAGTTGGCGTCCTGTCTCTCCAACGTGGAGGAGACCACACCGGGTGCAACAGATACAGTAGATCACATGTGTGGAAGTAGATGACATCTGTCAGATGTGGAAGGATCCTTTGGGGCCTTAGATGGAGGTGAGGGAGAGAGGTGAGGCAGACGTGAGGGGATAGGTAAGGGGAGGAGGTAAGGAGGGAGGTGAGGGGGAGGTGATGGGAGGTGTGGGTGCAGGTTTTGCACTTCTTGTAGTAGCGGGGGAAGATGCCGGGAAGGGAGGGTGGGTTGGTTGGGGATGTGAACCTGACAAGGGAGTTGCGGAGGGAATGGTCCCTCCAAAACACAGATAGGGGCCACCCCTTGAACCCCAGCCCTCCAATCGCAACAAGGACAGAAGCCCCCTGGTTCTCACATTTCACCCCACCAAACTCGGGATACTGTTACGACACAGGGTAAATATCCCCTGTTAATTTACACCAGCAACACAGAAATGATTTAATCCGTGCTGTTATCTGTTAAAATTCAAGAGTCCAAGAACTATCCCGACAATCACTATTTAGAGTAAAAATTAACAACTTTATTCTTTTTTAAAAGTCTAACAGAGAATAATTAACTAACAACTATCTGCAATTCCTTCCTCTAACCTACCTTTTACTTTCCCTTCTATAATACTGGTCCAATAAAACCCCTGATTACAATTTACCAAAAACTCAAATTTCGAAACCAGCCAGCTGTTGAATCTTCTCTTTGTATCTTCCTCTGTCTTCTTTTCTTCTTCTTAGGGATTTCAATTTTACAGGTCACTGATAGATAAAGGTATCTCTAAGAGAGCTCTTCTGTGGGCAGTCTGTATATGTTGGTGGCTTGGCAGTTCTCCTCCAACTGTTCAATTTTTTTTTTCAGTTTTATACCCCAAAGTATCAGGTCATTTCATTGGTGTTAATATTGCCAAAATACTAAATTCAAACTTGATTGGAGTTTCGTATCTTGGGGCATAATTTAAACTGATTGGCCGACTTTTTCTCATAGCAACCCAAGTACTGCTAGCTGCTGGACCAAATGTTACATTGTAAATTCTCCAGCACTCTGTGTGCTTGCTAAGTTCTTCAATGCTCTTAAAGGTACAGAAACCCTCTACACCTTCATAACAGTACATTGCATCATCCTGTGCTATTTCCGCCATCAGAGACATATTTCCCTCCCAACCCCTATCTGTGTTTCAGAGAGACTATTCCCTCTGCGACTCTTGTCAGGTCCACGCCCCCTAGCAACTCACCCTCCCCTCCAAGCACCTTCCCCTGCCACTGCAAGAAGTACAAAACCTGTGCCCACACCTCCCCCCTCACCTCTGTCCAAGGTGCCAAAGGATCCTTCCAAATCAGACAGAGATTCACTGTATTGCCACACATGTCATCTACTGTAACCGTTGCACCCGATGTGGTCTCCTCTACATTGGGCAGACAGGACTCCAGTTTGTGGATTGTTTCAGAGAACATCTCTGGGACACTCGCACCAATCAACCCCACTGCCCCGTGCCTGAACACTTTAACACCCCTCCCACTCCACCAAGGATATGCAGGTCCTGGATCTCTTCCACTGCCAAACGCTAACTACCCGATGTTTAGAGGAAAAACACCTCATTTTCCGTCTTGAGACCCTGCAACCACACAGCATCAGTGTCGATTTCACCAGTTTCCTCATTTCCCTTCCCCCCACGCCCAGTCCCAACCTTCTAATAGCACTGCCCTCTTGAATGGTCCTACCTGTCCATCTTCCTTCCTGCCTATCTGCTCCACTTATCACTTTCATCCCCACCTTCATCTACTTATCACATAGCCAGGTACCTTACCCCCAGCTCCACACCCGCTCCCATTAATCTCTCAACTCCCCCCCCCCCCCACTTTGGACTTATGCCCAAAACGCTGACTCTCCTGCTCCTCGGATGCTGCCTGACCGGCTGTGCTTTTTCAGCATCACACTCTACGACTCTAATCTCCAGCATCTACAGTCCTCACTTTCTCCTATATGATCACCAAATTCACAGTGACATCTTTGCCTATGTAAAAGCCCACTGACAGAATCATCACTGCATGGTCAGTATGTGGTTGACCAGCTGTGGTTCAGTAACTCACATTTTTGCTCCCTAAGTCAGAACATTGTAGATTCAATTCCAGTTCCAGTAGTACAAGTACTGTAGTATAGCAGAGTAATACAGGGAAAGTGCTGCACTGCTGACGGAGCCATTTCTAAGCTGAGGTTCTGTCTTTCCACTCTGAAGATTATAAAAGAGTTTACACGGCTAGTTTTCTATTTATTCTTTTATGGGAAGTGGACATTGCTGTCTAGGCTGGGATTTATTGTGCAACCCTAATTGCCCCTTGATAAGGTGGAGTCCAATCATTTTCCTGAACCACTGCAGTCCATTCGGGTGTAGACACACCAAACAGACCCTTTGGTCCAACCTGTCCATGCCGAACAGATATCCCAACCCAATCTAGTCCCACCCCACAGCACCCGGCCCATATCCCTCCAAACTGGGTGCTGGAGGGTGGGACTAGATTGGGTTGGGATAGATGTTCAGCATGGATAGGTTGGACCGAAGGGTCTGTTTCCATTCTGTACATCTCTATGACTCTAAGTGCTGTTCGAGAGGGAGTTTCAAGATCTTGACCCAGCGACACTGAAGGAATAGCAATAATATTTCCAAGTCTTAGAGAGGGACATGCTGGTTGCGATGTTCCCAAATATCTGTCGGCTTTCTAGGTGGTAGATGTCGTGGGTTTAGAAGATGTTGTTGAAAGAGCCTTAGAGAATTGCATCTCACTGATGTACACAACCATAGTTCACACCTGTACTGAAAGTCCTAATGTGAGGGAACGAATGCAAAACACTGCAATTGTTGGAAATCTCAAATACACATCAAGATGAAATGTTAACTGTTTCTCTCTCCATAGTTAAAAATCACACAACACCAGGTTATAGTCCAACAGGTTTATTTGGAAGCACGAGTTTTCAGAGCGCTGCTCCTTCATCAGGTGGTTGTGACCGAAAGCTCGTGCTTCCAAATAAACCTGTTGGACTATAACCTGGTGTTGTGTGATTTTTAACTTTGTACACCCTAGTTCAACATCGGCGTCTCCAAATCATCTCTCTCCAAAGACACTGCCAAACCTACTGAGTATTCCCAAGCTCTCTTGATTTGTAGTCTGAGAGGGCTTTCTGCTGTAACTATGGGATATTCATGACGGGGAGATGAACTTTCGTGACTCCTTTTGGAGCAACCAAAAGCATGAAGGGAATAAATGACGTTCAGCTGCACACCTCCTTCCTGACCTGTGCACGTTGCACAAGCGCAGCCTTTGGTGAGGCAGTCCTCTTCCTGTAAAGTGCAGTGTTCTAGAGCAGGAACAACATTCAGCAAAGCAGACTGCAGGGTTGTCCTGTCTGCAATCATGAAATAACCCCATAAACAAGTGCAACACACATCAGAGAAGACACATGATTCTTAACATCGAGTTCTGCTTTTGTTCCATCTGTTATAAAATCCTTAATAAGTCAACATAACAAAAGTTTGCAAGGACTCTGAAAGGAAAGATTGTAATTTACATGCAAATCACTTGCATTGTCTTGTCACTCTGATACTTGACATCAGAACATGTTGAAACTTGTTGTGACATCACTGATGTTGCAGATTTTTGTTTCATTTGATGGGATGTAGGCGTCACTGACAAGACCAGGATTTGTCGCAGCCCTAGTGGTCTGCTAGGCCTTTTCATAGTCAACAATATTGCTGTGAGTCTGGATTTGCATTCAGGCTAAACCAGGGAAGGCTGCAGATTTCCTTCCCTAACAGATATTGGTGAAGCAGACGGATATTTACAACAATCAATAGCTTCATAAACTGTTTTTTTAATTAATTGCTTTGAAATTCTACTAGTTGTGGTGAGACTTAAAACCATTTCAGCAACATGTTGGCGTGGGTCTCTAGCCCAATAGACCAACACCTTTCCCTAGGAGATAGACATCTACCATCCAAATCATAGAATCATACAATAACATAGCAATGAAGGAGGCCATTTGTCCCATTGTATCTATGTTGAGTCTTTGAAAAAGCTACCCAATTAGTCCCACTCTTCCTACTCTTTCAGCAAGTCATCATCACTGAGAGGTGGGGTGGGAGAGTTGATTTGAGGAGGACTCAAGACATAAAAAAGGACAAGATTTTTCTCATCTGTCATCTACTCTGACTCAGAGAGGAACCAATTGGAGCAGCAGCCAAAGCAGAGGACAGCAGCATAGACCAGAGCAGAGTAACTGTGACCGTGAGCTGAGGCAACAGAGCTGCCCAATAAATCCTGAGGGGTTGGACCCAGATTGAGGTCAGTTGGAGCAGCCGCTAAACTCCAACAGGAACCCTGCCAGAACCTGAAAATGCCGACAAAAGTGATATTGGGCTAAAACAGTGAACTGATTGGTACGTGGTGGGTAAATTGATTTTGTCCATTTTAAAAACTCCATTCAGGAAATATATGAATTCTAGCTTTCTTTTAAAAGAAAACTTTCTTAATTTTCTACTTGTCTTAAACCTGAGGGGAGCTCAGTCCTGTGTACTTCATGGCCTGCAGTATGTGAGAAATCTCAGATTCAACAGACAACTGGATCCCTTGTCGTCTGTAATGATAGAGATGTCAAACCATAAATGTAGGAAGTTTGATCACAAAGTTTTCAGATGGCCTGATAATTGGCCGTGTAATAAATAGTGAGGAGGAATCTTAGTGTAAAGGTGGTCAAATTGACTGAACAATGGCAAATGGATTTTAATCCTGAAAAGTATGAGGTGTTTGGGAGGAATAACAAAGCAAGGGAATACGTAATGAATGGAAAGTCCAAGGATGTACAGAGGATTAATGAAAACTTGATGTACGTATCTACAGTCCCCTGCAGACAACAGCATAAATGAATAAGGTGGTTAAGAAGGCATATGGAATACTTGCCTTTGTTAGTTGAAGCATTAAATACCGAGAGAAGGAGGCTACGGTAAAGCTGTATATAATGTTAGTTAAGCCACAGCAAAAGTACTGGGGCTGCACAGTGGTTAGCACTACTGCCTCACAGCGCCAGGGACCCAGGCTCGATTCCACCTTCAGGCAACTGTCTGTGTGGAGTTTGCACATTCTCCCCATGTCTGCGTGGGTTTCCTCCTGGTGCTCCGGTTTCCTCCCATGGTCCAAAGATGTGCAGGTTAGGTGGATTAGCCATGCTAAATTGCTTATCATGTCCAGGGATATGCAGGCTGGGTGGATTAGCCATGAGAAATGTAGGTTACAGGGATTGGTTAGGGGTATGGATCTGGGTGGGATGTTCTTCAGAGGTTCAGTATGACTCGATGGGCTAAATGGCCTTCTTCACACTGTCAGGATTCTACACTGTGTGCATTTCTGGTCACCAGGCTAGAGGAAGTTGTGGTTACACTGGAGAAAGTGCAGAGGAGACTCACCAGGATGTTGCCTGGTCTGGAGTTTTTCAACTATGAGGAAAGTCTACATAGGCTGAGATTCTCCTTAGAGCAGAGAAGGCTGCTGGAAGTCCTGATTGAGGTCTACAAAATTATAAAGGCCATGGACAGGAATAAACGTTTCCCATAGGAGGATGTTCAATTAACAGGGGGCATAGATTTAAGGTAAAAGGCAGGCTATTTAAAGAAAGAACTTTTTCACCTAGAGGTTGTTGGGCATTAGAATTCACTGCTGAAAGGAGAGTAAAATACACAACATTAGTGAAGTATTTAGACAATCTTTTGAAATGCCAATAGCATACAGGGCCAAGTGCTGGAAAATGGACTAGAGTGGATAGGTGAAAGTGAGGACTGCAAATGCTGGAGATCAGAGCTGAAAATGTGTTGCTGGAAAAGCGCAGCAGGTCAGGCAGCATCCAAGGAGCAGGAGAATCGACGTTTTGGGCATGATTCCTGAAGAAGGGTTTATGCCCGAAACGTCAATTCTCCTGTTCCCTAGAGTGGATTGGTGCTTGACAAATGGCACAGACATGATGGGCCAAAGGGCCTCTTTACATTCTAGTACTCAAAAGGGGAGCCACGCTTTGCCATGTAAATACTGGGATCCTGCCTACAGCAACTCTGAACAGTCAGACCTGGACTTTCCTCTTATCACCCTAGGATGGGACTCTTTCAGGACGAGAACCCCACTGGCAGCATCAGCCAGAAAACCCATCCTGACTGAAACTTCTGGTCAGTCCGAAGCTGAGAACTGCACTGTGTCATTGAAGACCCAGGCTGCTCATCCACGAAGACTGTAACTGGCAGGAAGGTGAGTGGGAAATCACAGGGAGTGGGCAGTAAGGAGAAGGGTTCAGCAGGGCTAGAGACAAGGATAGGCCACCTATCCCAAGATCAGGGTAAGAGGATCCCTCCCTTCCCCAATCCAGTTGGCAGGTCACCTTCGATTCCCTTCAGGAAGGTAACCACATTATTCACCAGGAAAGCAGGTAATTGGTCGGTGATGCATTGAGGCAGTTGAGTGGTCATTAATTGATCACTGAAGGTGTTAATTTGTAGCAGGTTCAGACAGCCTGCTGAAAATGTTTCATCCTGTGTTATGTTTAAATCATCAATTGAAGAAATGAAAATTCAGTCCTGACAGAGCGCAGACTATCCGAGGGTCAGTTCGAAATGAGTGCTGCACTGTCAGAGGGGCAGTGCTGAAGGAATGCTGCACTGTCAGAGGGACAGTGCTGAAGGAATGCTGCACTGTTAAAGGGGCAGAGCTGAAGGAATGCTGCACTGTCAGAGGGACAGTGCTGAAGGAATGCTGCACTGTCAGAGGGACAGTGCTGAAGGAATGCTGCACTGTCAGAGGGGCAGTGCTGAAGGAATGCTGCACTGTCAGAGGGACAGTGCTGAAGGAATGCTGCACTGTCAGAGGGGCAGTGCTGAAGGAATGCTGCACTGTCAGAGGGGCAGTGCCGAAGGAATGCTGCACTGTCAGAGGGGCAGTGCTGAAGGAATGCTGCACTGTCAGAAGGGCAGAGCTGAGGGAGTGCCACACTGTCAGAGGGGCAGTGCTGAAGGAATGCTGCACTGTCAGAGGGGCAGAGCTGAGGAGTGCCACACTGTCAGAGGGGCAGTGCTGAAGGAATGCTGCACTGTCAGAGGGGCAGTGCTGAAGGAATGCTGCACTGTCAGAGGAACAGAGCTGAGGGAGTGCCACACTGTCAGAGGGGCAGTGCTGAAGGAATGCTGTACTGTCATAGGGACAGTGCTGAAGGAATGCTGCACTGTCAGAGGGGCAGTGCTGAGGGAGTGCCACACTGTCAGAAGGGCAATGCTGAGGGAGTGCCACACTGTCAGAGGGGCAGTGCTGAGGAATTGCCACACTGTCAGGGGGCAGAGCTGAAGGAATGCCGCACTGTCAGAGGGACAGTGCTGAAGGAATGCTGCACTGTCAGAGGGACAGTGCTGAAGGAATGCTGCACTGTCAGAGGGACAGTGCTGAAGGAATGCCCCACTGTCAGAGGGGCAGTGCTGAAGGAATACTGCACTGTCTGAGGAGCAGTGCTGAGGGAGTGCTGCAGTGTCAGCGAGTCAGCTCTCCGGGAGTGCCACAATGTATAAGGGGTAGTACAGAGGGAGTGCTGCACTATCAATGGGGCAGTGCTGAGGGTGTGCTGCACTATCAGACAGTCAGTACTGAGGGAGTGCCACGCTGTCCGATGGGCAGTGCTGCACTGTCTGAAGGTCAGTACTGAATGAGTGCTGCATTGTCAGGGGGTCAATGCTGAGGGATTGCTGCACTGTCTGAAGGTCAGTACTGAGGGAGTGCTGCATTGTCACATGGTCAATACTGAGGGAGCCTTTCTGATAAACACTTTAAAAATCTGTGTCAAAGAACTCTGCTGTCCTGGGCAATATTTGCAAATGCCACATCATCACAGTGGCAAAATCCTGTAAAGTGCTTTCAGCAATCCAGGGGCTGGGATATGTACTATATAAATTTAAATTACTCTTTTTTCTATCTTTTGAACACAAAAATAGTGAAGGATTTCACCTGATTATAAGTAGTTCAGCATAAGTCAAGCAGCTGTAGGAAGATATGCAGTGAAGCAGGTTTTTACTCGTGTTAGTACAGTTTGTCCGTGATTTCATTTTTGCACTAATTTCTAAGTCTAGCCTTTCTAGATGAGGAAAGAGTGGTCCTTAGTAATGAAACCTACTGTAGTAATTGGAACTAGTTGGATTTTTTTAAGTATGAGATCCTTGATTGGGCCAGTCAGGAAAGCCCTGGCTGATCAATATAACAGGAGATCAGAATCTCCTCAGAAAAAAAATATAACCAGGAGATTAGAATCTCCTCAGTTCAGGGGATTGACTCTGAGCTGGCTGGCCACAGTGTACAGAGTACAAGTAAACAAGGATGCCTTGGTGATGGGAGACTGGCCTCTGTACAGTTATTTCACCTTCCATGGTTGATTAGCCTTCTGATGCACATGACCTAAGCTGTGACCAATAATGATCGATTGAACAATGTTAGAAAGCAAGGTGAGAAAGCAAACAAGTGAACAAAGGAGAAAGACTTTGGTTATGGAAAATGCAATATAAATATAAACACGTGTTTAAAGTGGTTTCCAGCCAACTTAAGTTTCTATGTCACTTTTGCAATATAGAAAACACAGCAGCCAATTTCTACTTAACTTCCAAACCTGCAGGTAACAAGGGAACATCAATAACTGCAAGTTCCTCTTCAAGCCACTCACCATCTTGAGTTGGAAATATATCGCCGTTTCTCCACTGATATCAATTTCCCTAATTGTGAGGGAAATGGACTGCAGGGGTTCAAGAAGGCTGCTCACTACCATCTTGTCAAGGATAAGCAACAAATGCTGACCTTGTGTGCAACATCCACATCCTGTGAAAGAATGAAAACAAACTCACAAACAGTCGATAATGGTGAGATAATCTGATTTTTGTGAAGTGAATTGAGGAATAAACATTGCCTGCGCCTCTTCAAAATACTGTCATGTGATCTGACTGTTACTGATATTGATATTAGACAAGTCAGATCCCAGAGTGAAACCTGATTTAATGGTTTAATTTTTGCTGTTCATTACCATGGTAATTAATCACTGGAACATGTTCACATGAGGCTGCAGGTGTTCTTTCACAGGATAATACAAGTTCATTACACAAAAAAACAAACAACATAAGCAACAAAATAAAATTTCAACCTGTTTCCCAGCAATATCCTTTACAGATCCTCAATCCCAAAAAAAAATCACTCTTATTTTAACTCCGTAATTTCTTACTTAACTGATTCTTTTCAGTTCTCTTCTTGGATTGTTGAGACAGCATTATGGCGACTTTCCAGTTCTTTGGCCTCTTTTCAGTTATGATGTCCTAAATTGATTTTAGTTCTGGCAAATTGAAAACTTCCATGCAAATTCTTACAGCTTGGAGACTTCATGAACTATAATCTTCTAACAGGGTGATAGTTCTCCGTAACTGTACTCAAACTACAGCGTAGCACCCAGTTTGTTTTATATATATATATATATATCATAAAACTCACCAGAATAAATGCTACATTAATTAACTCACACTTGACTGAATCACATGCTTTCTTGGAAATGATGTTTTTAGGTCACTGTGTCAAATGACTCTTTTTTTAAAAAAAGAATAGCAACCTTCTCAGAATTGTTATGGACCAGCCAGACCCCCTCAAAACATTTCAAGAAAGTAGCCCAGACCCTAACTTTGCTAATTGTTTTAAGCAGGGGTATAGTGGATATTCCAGGAGAGATGCAGCTGGTCAAACCACTTATCTTTAAACAAAGATTACCAGATGAAACACAAACAAAACAGAACAGAATACCAAATAACTTAATGGTGCTGTTCCAATACTTGCAACAATCCCCATAAACCACCCTTTGGCACCAAAGGTAAAATCAAACACAGGGTCTTACAGGAGAGAAGTCAGAAAGAGAGATTGGCATGGATCTGCTTCTTTGGGTCCAGCAGCTGTTTTCATCTCTGCTATTCTAGAACTCAATCAAACCAGAGTGAAGCTGATCTGGGAGAACTGACCACTCCCTTTTCATTGTACAAGATTTTTTTTAAACTGAAAAGCCTTTTTCCTGAGACAGTATCCGTTAGCTATAATCAAATTGGCCTGAAAATCCTTCAACTTAGACTTTTTGGAGTCTGTGTCTTTTATGACCTCACTGAAAGAAAACCAAGGACAACATAACCTTATTAAAGGAGCAGCATTGTCACAGAATGGGTACACAAGACCATCAATCTCTACCTTAAAAATCCAAATTTGCAATTGGTAGTAATATATTATACACCTTCATCATATGTGGGATCCTTTATATCCATCTAGGAGATCACATTGGAGCCATTGTTTAACATCTCATCTGAAAGATGGCACCTCCAATAATGCAGTTCTCCTTCAAAACTGTACTGGTCATTTTGTGCTTAAGGCTAAAGTAGGACTTGAACTCAGAATCTGGGGACTTTAGAGGTAAGAGTGCTACCATTCTAAGTCATAAAGGACAGAAGGAAGCCACTCAGCCTATTGTGTCTGTGCTGGCTCATTGAAAGAGCTATTGATTAATTCCACTCCCATGTGTTTTTCTGTAGCCCCATATAAATTTGATTAGTTTATGATTTGTATGATTTCACTTTTAACAACAATAGCTTCTGTTCCTGAGCTTCCTGCAAAGTAATAGAAAGAGACCATTTATTTAAAGGAGTTTGAACGGTTGCCAAACCCACATGGATTTGGAGCGCAGCTGGCTGAGGGCAGGTTAGGAAAGTTCAAATATTTTGTTTTGTTTTGAACAGAGGCAAGACATTTTTAAAAATCAACAGTAACAACTGAAAGAAAATGGCAATTTATCTTCCAAAAGTTAGGGAAAAAAAATCAAAAATTTAAATCAGGTCATTTGTCCAAACCCACTCACAACAAAAGAATCCATTCTGTACAACTGAATCCTAGGTAGTTCATCGCAGATACATATGTCATAGGTTTACACTGACCAAATAACTGAAATTTAATAGGAATTAGGAACGGGAGTAGGCAGTTCAGCCCTTCATGCCCACTCTGCCATTTAACATGATCATGGCTAATCTTGACCTGGTCTCACCTCCACTCTCTGACCTGCTCCCCATAGCCCTTTAACCCATTCTTCATCAGAAAAATATCTTTCTTTCTTGAATCTGTTGATTGTTTCGGCCCCCACTGCATTCTGTGGAGATTCACAATTCTCTGAGAGAAGGCAATTCTCCTCACCTCAGTTTTGGATATACTTCCTTTCGCTGAATACCTATGCCTACATATCTATACAGCTACGCCACTGTATCTAATGTGTCATAAGTTTTATGGTTCCAATTGGTATTACTACCGGTCAAGCCAGATCCCAGACTGAGTGACAGAAGAGTGGCCTGAAGACAGCATCACAGTTGGGATGAGGAATCAGCATTAGCTGGAGAAGGACTTGGAAGTGGGAGGATTTGGATCCAGTTGTCATGGTCCATGGAGTTGCCAATGACATAGGTTGAACTAGGAAAGAGGTTCCACACAGATAGCATGAAACACTAGGTACAAAATTAAGAAGCAGAACCCCAAAGGTAATAATCTCTGAAAGATCATCTGTTAAATCAAATGATATTAACGCAATAAAAAGATATCATCTAAATACAGGAAACCAGAATATAGAAAAAGCCTGGGAAAAAATGAGTAACAATAAATAATGTATTCTTTGGAGTTTTGAAGAGTCAGAGGTGACTTAATTGAAACATGATTTACATATGAAAGAAGTGAAACTATCATAGTATTCGAACAGATGAAAGACTCAACAAACAATCAAGATATTTTTCAATGTATAATTTCAGTTACATCACACTGTAAACTTTTGCTATAAATTCTGTGTCTTACAATTGTGTCCTCCACAACCACGGTGGAGAAAGAACGGTGCTCTGAAAGCTCGTGCTTCCAATTAAATCCATTGGGCTATAATCTGGTGTTGTGTGATTTTTAATTGAAACATGTAAGATTTGAGGGGATTTGACTGGGTTCATGTGTAGAGAATATTTCCTCTTGTAGGAGAATCTAGAATGAGGGGTCATAGTTTAAAAATAATGGTTCACCTATTTAAGACAGTGATGAAGAAACTTTTTTTTCTCTCAGAATCTTTGGAATTCCCTTCCTCAAAAGGCAATGGATATAGGATCTTTTAAATAATTTTAACTCTGACATAGATAGATAGTTTTTTTTATTAGCAAGGGTAAAGATTATGGGAGATGTGCAGGAATATACAGGTTAAATTTGGCCATGATTTTATTGAATAGCAGTGTAGATTTCAAGGTCCTAGTAGTCTACTCTTGTTCCTTGATCATATGTTCAAATGAAAGACAAGCATGCAATGCTGAAGATCTGATTTTAACAATAAAAAAGTTTATTTCAAAAAAGAAATGACAATAATATAGAACAAACTGAGCTATTTATGTATACCACAATTTCAAAGATTTTAAAACACATTGCAAAATAAAATCTCATCGATCCCACTACCATGACATTACAGTACTAAATTACCATAGAAAGATTTCCCTTTCCTATCACATCTATAAATTTAACTGTTTCTATCAAATCCCAATTTGGAGACCTTGATAGCCTTTCCCTTGATTACACAACTGAGCTTAAACTTTCTTAGCTCCAAATAACTTTGACAAGTTTCTACCCAAACACTTCTGGTCTGGAATTTTCAAACTAAAACTCTTACACTGAGGTAACTGTTCTGAACTTCTTTCTCATGAAGAAAACTGTTCTTATATCTGTCCCCAGCCAAGTCTACTATAAACTGAAACAAAAACTTTACAATCTCTGGTCTTTCCTGAGCAAAAATCATTTATCGATTTTCCAAACCAAAAGCAAGCTAATGCCTTATGATGTTTGCTGTCTCTGGTCTTTAAACACTCATAATACAAACATATTTCCATTATCACTCCCTGGAAAGACTGATAAAAATTAGACTGTATAGACCAAAACTGACTTGCGATTAATTCAAAATCCAAACTCTAAAATAAATGATATTGATATGTATAAGTCACACATTTCACATCACATAGGAATTACCATAATTTACCTTTTGATGTTCATTCTCAATCCTACAATTCTTCCTGTTTTCTGTGAGTGCAACCATTGACTGAGTAGGCTTTTCTTTACTCTTTCATGGAATATGAGAGTCACTGGCCAGGTCACTTTTGCTGTCCTTCTCTAGTTACCTTTGTACTGAGTGGTTTGTGAAGTTATTTCAAGGACAGTTAAGCGTTAACCACATCACTGTGGTTCTAGAGTCACAGTCGCTCAGTGGCTAGTAGAGCAGTCTTAGCACTAGGCACCCAGGTTTGGTTGCAGCCTCAGGCAACTGTTTGCACATTCTCCCTGCATCTGCGTGGGTTAACTCTGGGTGCTCCATTTTCCTCCCACAGTCCAAAGATGTGTAGATTAGGTGGCTTGGCCTTGGGGAATGTAGGGTAACAAGAATGGAGTAGGTCTGTGTGGGATACTTTACAGAGGGTCAGTGTAGACTCAGTGGACCTGCTTCCATATAGCCTGCTTCCACATTTTAGGGACTCTAGTGAAAAAAAGTAGGCTAGTTAAGGATGGCAGATTTTCTTTCGAAAAGGATATCAGTGAACCAGACAGGTTTTTCAATAATTGATGGTCAGTATCACTGAGGCTAGCTTTTAATTCCAGGTATTTATTGATTGAATTTAAATTTAGCAACTTGCTGTGATGGGATTTGAACATGTCTCTGGGATAATAGTCATGTTACATTAACATACAGATTAAATTTCCAGCATCATACATTTTCCTTCTATCCATATTTTCCCATGTTAGCTATTCAGATATCAGCACCTTATTGGGTTGCTGTTTTGTGGTTGTCATCCAGGGTCACATGCAACTGCTGAGGGAGATTAGACAGCACTGCTGACTATCCAACTGTAGGATGCACCACAATTAAGTCTTATGCCCCAGCTGAGGTCCATTGTCATTTTCAGTGAATATGAGAGAAGGGTGTGGGGAAAAGAGATGTCAATGGATCAGAACCTAGTAAACCATGAACCAGTCTTAACTGAGTGACAATGAGACCATTTGAGTCATTCATCCAGGGCCACCTGTCTTAGAACTAGGACAGTGATCAAACCTGCAACCTGCTAAATCTTATAATACCGTAAAAGCTTAGTAAGCTCAACATTCATTTAGAAGCTCTACAATCACTCACTTTGTGTTCAAGGTCAATTGACTGTAGGATCCTGTATCATCGCCATTAGCTAAGTCAAAGGTTTTCAGCACGATCCAAATAACAGCAACTTTGATGAATACACTCAAAGTGATTTCATAATTAAATTCATAATTGAATTGAGTGGGAGAGAGAGAGAGAGAGAGACCAATTGGTCCCACGGCAACTTTTAATTAAATAAAGTTGTGTTTCTTTTTATAATTGTTATTAAATATAATTTTAAATTACCGTACATAAGGTGCGATCAACACATTGTCAGGTTTAGTGCTGAAGAAGAGTCACTGGACCTGAAACATTAACTCTGATTTCTCTCCACAGATGCTGCCAGACTTGCTGAGATTTTCCAGCAATTTCTGTTTTTGTTTCGAATTTCCAATGTTCACAGTTCTTTTTTTTTATTTAGTGTCTAGCTCACTGCTACATCTCTTCCAGGCACATCCACCTTGAAGACGTTCTGCTCCTCTCTCCAACAGGATTTCCATTCTAATCTTTTCTCTTGTTCACTGTCATTAATTCACTGCCCTTCCTGGTGTTTGACCAGGTATTTGCTAAAACCCATTTCTGCAGCCACATCACCTTCCTCAGTGATTGCCTCTGGCTCTGAATCAAACCACAAGGATTCCAACTCAAGCTTCATCCTTTGTCTTTTGAACCCACCAGGATCAAAGTTCTGAGGAAGGGTCACTGAACCTGAAACGTTGACTCTGATTTCTCCATACAGATGCTGCTAGATATGCTGGAATTTTCCAGAAATTTCTGATTTATTTAGATATTAAGCACAGTTGTACCTCCCAGACTCCGGGTTTAGACAAAGGCCCAGAATCCAGCCTGAAATCTAAGCCTCAGTGAAGATTTGACTTTTCTGAGACTCAAATGAAAGGGTGCACACTGGAAACGATGGCTGTCGATGGGCTGGTGGATTGACCAAATCAAAAGACAGGTTTTAGTACCAATGCTGTTCACGCAAAATGTTTAATACAAAGGAAGATGGTTGTGGTGGCTGGAGGTCAGACATCTCAGCTCAAGGGGTTCCTTAGGAGATGTGCTCGTAACTCAAACATCTTCAGCTGCTTCATCAATGACCTTCCCTCCATCACTGGATGTAGCTGGAGCTGTCATGACATCTCCCATACCCTCAGCAAGCCACCTTAGAAACCCCCATTCTTCCCATCATGAATAGGTTCAGCAAGGCACAGGTAGCAGTCACAGTAACACTCCACCGGGATATTCACACAGCACCATCCATAACTCCACGATACTGAAACAGTTTGTGTCCAAATGCAGCAAGATCTGGACAACATCCAGGTTAATGTTGACAAGTGACAAGTAGCAAAGACCATCTCCAGTAGGAAAGAATCTGTCACCCCTTGACATTCAATGGCATTACCATCACTAAAATATAGTGGCTACAAGAGCAGGTCAGAGGTTAGGAATACTGCAGTGAGTAACGCATCTCCTTACTGCCCAGAGCCTATCCACCATCTACAAGGCACAAGTCAGGAGTGGGATGGCGTACTCACCACTTGCCTGGATGGGTGCAGCTCCAACAGGACTCAAGAAACTTGACACCATCCAGAACAAAGTAGCCCGCTTGATTGGCACTACATTCATAAGCATCCACTCCCTCCACCACTGACACTCAGCAGCAGCAGTGCACTATCTATTATCTACACTACAGAAATTCATCAAACACAGCACCTTCCAAGCCCATGACTGCTTCCATCTAGAAGGTCTAGGGTGGCAGATGCATGGGAAAACATCAACAACCGCAGTTCCCCTTCAAGCCACTCACCATCCTGACTTGGAAATATATCGCCATTCCTTTACTGTTGCTGGGACAAAATCTTGGAATTCCCTTCCTAATGGCAATGTGGGTCAACCTACAGCATGTGAACTGCAGTGGTTCAAGGTAGCAACTCACCATCTCATTCTCAAAGGTAACTAGGGACGGGCAATAAAATGCTGGCCAACCAGTAATGCCCGCATCCCATGAGTGGATAGAAAAAACAAAATAATCACCCAGTATCAAAATCCTGAGCCAGAACTGAATTGCCTATATCAATACTATAGCTGCAAGAAATGGTTAGAGGCTAGTTATCCTGCAGCAGGTAACTCACCTCCTGTCTCCTAAAGCCTATCCACCATCTACAAGGCATAACGCAGGAGTGTAATGGAATATTCCCCACTTGACTGGATGAGTGCAGCTCCAGCAATAGTCAAGAAGCTCGACACAACTCATGACAGGGCTTTGAAAAGAAATTTGGATGACTATCTGAAAACAATTGCAGAGTTATGATGTTAAGGGTTGGAGAGTGGCACTGACCAAGTCTCAGAGAGCTGACGCAGACATGACAGGCTAAGAGGCCTTCTTCTGGGTATAATCATTTCAGAATATTTTGTTCTCTTCCACTCGCATTTACTCATTATATGGGGAAATAGTAGTCATTGAGGAGACCAGATGAATCTTCTGTTGAATCTTCACACGAGTTCAAATCTCAGTACAGCAGCTAGTAGAATTTAAATTTGTTTAATAAATCTGGAATTGAAATCTAGTCTCAGTAATGGTGACAACTATTTTAAATTATCATAAAGACTAAGTTGTTTCAATGATGTTCTTTGGGGAAGGAAATCTGCCATCCTTGTCTAGTTTCAGCCGGCCTATGTATGATTCCAAATCCACTGCAATGTGTTTGAAAGCTATCTGCCCTATGAAATGGTCAGTCAGCTACTCAGTTCAAGGGCAATAATGGATAGGCACCAAATGTTGGTTTTACCAGTGACCCACATTCCATTAAAGAATAAATAAATCACTGACACAATTGCTCGGTCATCTAGTAATTCAATCCTTGGTAATGGTGCTAGACAATGAGATTTCAGAGGCTATCTGGCTGTGGAAGACATCGCAACCAATTCCATTCCTTTCATTCCCTCAAATAGCATAAGTGCAACATCCACTACTGGATGTAGCTGGAGCTATCATGACATCTCCCAGACCCTCAGCAATCTACCTTAGAAACCCCCATTCTTCCCATCATGGATAGGTTCAGCAAGGGACAGGTAGCAGTCACAGTAACACACCACCTGGAGCACACATTGTGGTGTGTGTCACTTGCCTCTCAGTAAAGGTCAACTCTCACACCAGAGACATTTTAAAATAAAAATATCATGCATGGGGTATGGGTAACGCTAGTTGGGCCAGAAAATGTTGCCCAGGAGATGTTGATCTGATTGTCCTGGAGAAGATTGTGGTGATTAGTCTTCTTGAACCAAAGCAACCCTGGTAGAGTAGGATCATTTACAACGCTGTTAGGGAGGGAGTTCCACGATTTTGACGCAGTGACAATGAAGGGAATGGTGATACATGTACAAGTCAACATGGTGTGTGGCTTGGAGGAACCTTGCATGTTGTGGTATCTGCTGCCCTTGCCTTTCTAGATGGCAGATGTTATGATATTGGAGAGTACTGTCTAATGAGCCTTGGTGAATTGCTGAAGTGTAGATAGGCTGATGGTATATTCCTTGTTTGGGTACAGCTTCACAGGCTCTGCATTTACTTAAATTGTATACTAGTCATGTGTGAGACTTGGCCATAAAAGTTAGCAGGCAATCCAACATTTCCTTACTCATTGATAGGATGTGGCACGCTGGCTGGGCCACTATGTTATTCCCATCCTTAGTTGCCCTTGAGAAAGCAGTGCTAAGCTTGCTTTTTGAACAACAGCAGAACATGTGGTGTGGGAATGTCCACAATGCTTTTAGGGACGGAGTTCCAGGATTTGATATTGCAACAGTGAAACACATCAATATACTTCCAGGTCAGGATGGAAGTGGCTTGCAAGGGAAGTTGCAGGTGGCGATGTTCCCTTGAATAGCAGTCCATGTCCTTCTAGACAGTTGTGGGTTTGGAAGGTGCTGTTTGAGGAACACAAACTTTAGTTGGACACTGGTAGTACAGTCCTGGGGGAGTGCAGTACTGTTGAGACTGCAAACCTTTGTTTAAAATATTAGACCAAGACACATGGGTGGATGTAACACATCCTATGGCACTATGTTGAAGAACAGCAGGGCAGAGAGAAGGTAAGCCCACTGTTCTGGCTAATATTTACCACTCAAACAACGTCAAGGAAAAAATCGAGTTGAGAGTGTGGTGCTGGAAAAGCACAGCACATCAGGCAGCATCCGAGGAGCAGGAAAATCAACATTCCAGGCAAAAGCCCTTCCAGCACCACACTCACGACTTTAATCTCCAGCATCTGCAACCCTCCCTTTCACCTAGTCAAGGAAAAATAGCAGATGATTTGTGGCATTGTACTGCGCTCAAATTGGCTGTTGTGATTCCGACATCACAACAGTGACTGTACTTCAACCATTCTTCGTAAAGTTTATTCTGAGGTGACAAAAGGTGCTGTAGAAATACTAGTTTAGCTGAGAAGCACAGCACTCATTCATAAGACAATCAGAAAGCGCGTATAGTTGACAAGAAGTCACACTTGTGAAACAAGAAGTAATTCCATATCTTTTTGCTTAAATACTTCACTTAGAATTCCTGAAGAAAATATGAGCAAAATGCATTGTGCTTTAAACAGCTGCAATTTTGAGGAAGGTGAATAGACGCTTCTCATTATTTTAGTGCTTTAATTGAGTCAGTGTTCTTCGGAACACTGAAGGAAATAGCACTTGTTGAAGTTTGGTGAATTCCATGAACCAGACCTCCATTGTTCCATTGTATCTGAAAACGTGTGCCTGATTGTTGCTTAGAATGGGCAGACTTTTCCCCCACTATTTTATTGTTAATTAAAACATAGAATTGTGCCTGAGAGAGAGAGAGAAGGGGGAAGGGGGTGTTTTGAGTTTCCTGGAGTGGGGGGCATGAGGTCAGTGTGGGAGCCCGGCCAGTTGCAGGACTGTGCATAATACACGGAATCTCACTGCTTTCGATGACTTCATCGTGTTACAAACCATTCTGCCTGATTTACTGGTCTGCAGCAGATCTGAACAAATGCCATTAAATAACAGCTTGCATCATTTCTCCCAGTGCAATGTAATTAATTCCGGCTGAAGTCAATAACCTGTTAGTAATGTGTTTTCTTATGTACTATCTTTACTTGTAACGAATATCCTCACAGCAGTTCACATGGAACTGAATCAACATTCCACCTCCTCCGCCTAAAGCCACAATTACTTATTACACCAAATCTACAGCTTAGGGACAGGCCACTTGGCTCAGCCAGTCCATTCTAGTGTTTTTGTTCTGCACGAGTTCCCACCCACCTTTATCTCATATCTTTGGGGCACAGTGATGGTGTCCCTATCTCTGGGCCACAAGGTCTGTGTTTGAATCCCACCTGCTCATGACTGAACAGGTTGATTTAAAATTAATACACTATTCCTGTCTCCTTCTTGTTCTTATCGGACTTCTTAGTTGCACCTACCCTATTAACCAACAGTTTTGATGAAGAGTTGCTAGACTCAAAACGTTAGCTTGCTCTCTCTTCGTGGATGCTGCCTGACCCGCTGTGATTTCCAGCATTTTTTGTTTTCAGTATTTGCTGTCCTTGTTCTTCTAGGTGGCAGAGGTCATGGCTTTCAAAAGTACTGTGGAAAGAGGAATGATGAACTATTGAGGGAGGCAGTGGTGTACTAATAGTGTCAGTGGACTAGTAATCCAAATTCCAGAATAATGCTTTGGAGATATGGACTGAATTCCCACTATGGCAGCTTACCACTAGCTTCACAAGGGCAATTGGAGCATGGGCAATAAATGTTAATCCAGCCAGCGATGCCATAAACAAATTGCTGCTCAAAGTAGAATCTGGAATTAATGCTAGTTTAATATTGACTGTGTAACCATTGTTTTTAGAAACCCATTTGGTCTACTAATGTCTTCTAGGAAGGAAACTCTGCTGTCCTAATCCAGTCTAGCCTACATGTGACTCCAGATTCACAGCAAAGCGCTCGACTCTTAACTGCTCTCTGCATTGGCTGAATAAGCCACTCAGTTCAACTGCAATTAGGGATGGACAAAAAAATACTGATCTTGTGAGTGACCCCTGGCCCCACATAAAGAATAAAGAAAAAAATACATTGTGTAGATGGTACACATTGCTGCCATGGTGCAGCGGTGACGGAGGGAGCGAATATTGAAGGTATTTTGTTTCGATCAGTCAGGTTTCCTTGTCTTGGATGTGATTGAGCTTCTTGAGTGTTGTTGGAATGGCATTCATCCAAGAAAGTGGGGTGTTCGGGTTAGAGTCAGGGTCAGGGAGAATAGGGAAGAAAAAAAAATAGGAATAGAATATTTTCTAAATGGGGAAAGGCTTCAGAAAACTGAAGCACAAAGAGACTGCTGCCTCACAGCGCCAGAGACCCGGGTTCAATTCCCGCCTCAGGCGACTGACTGTGGAGTTTGCACATTCTCCCCGTGTCTGCGTGGGTTTCCTCCGGGTGCTCCGGTTTCCTCCCACAGTCCAAAGATGTGCAAGTCAGGTGAATCGGCCATGCTAACTTGCCCCTAGTGTTAGGTAAGGGGTAAATGTAGGGGTATGGGTGGGTTGTGCTTCCGCGGGACGGTGTGGGCTTGTTGGGCCGAAGGGCCTGTTTCCACACTGTAAGTAATCTAATCTAATAAGACTTGGGAGGCCTAGTTCAGGATTCTCTTCAGGTGAACCTGCAGGTTTAGTTGGCAGTTAGGAAGGCAAATGCAACGTGAGCATTCATTTCAAGGTGGCTAGAATTCAAGAGGAGAGGTTTACTGTTGAGGCTGTACAATGATCTGGTCAGATCATATTTGGAATATTGTGAGCAGTTTTGGACCCTGTATCTAATGTTGGATGAGGTTCAGAGGAGATTTACAAGAATCCCTGGGATGAAGGACTTTTCATATGAGGATGTCCTGATGTTGGAGGGGCAGTTGAGTGATCTGGGCCTGTTCGCCCAGGAGTTTCAAATGATGAGGGGGGGGGGGGATCTGATTCAAACTTATAGAACATTAAGTAGCCTGGACTGAGTGGACATGGAGAAGTTCTTGCCACTAGTAGGAGAGACTAGGACCAAGGGCACAGCTTCAGAGTGAAAGGACGACCCTTTTGAACTGAGATGAGGAGGAATTTCTTCAGCCAGAGGGTGGTGAATCTGGGGAACTCATTGATGTAGAAGGCTGTGGAGGCTAAATTGTTCAGTGTATTTAAAACAGAGATTGATAGGTTCTTGATTAGTAAGTGGATCAAGTGTAATGGGGAGAAGGCAGAAGAATGGGATTAGCAAACATATCAGCCATGGGCAAATGGTTGAGCAGACCTGATGGGTCAATTGGCCTAATTCTGCTCCTACATCTTATGTTCTTATGCAGTATTCCATCACATTCCTGACTTGTACTTTGTGGACACCTTTTCAGAGTCAGGAGGTAAATTAAATACGGATGGTCAATGGTAAACCCCAGAATATTAAAGGTGGCTAGCGATGGTAATGCCAATGAATGTCAAGGGAAGAAGGTTAGATTCACTCTTGTTGGAGATGGTCATTACCTATCAAATGTCAATGTCACTTGCTCTTATAAATCCACAGCTAAATGTGTGTATGTGCATGCTCCCGAGAATGTAGAAAATATGAGCTGAGGTAGACTCCTCAAATCATTCAATCTTTGAATCCAACTCTACTTTCCTGCCTGCTCCCAACAGCCCTTGATTCCTGAAGAGATCAAAATTCTGTCTGTTCCAGCTTGACTATACTCAATGATGAAATATCTACAACTCATAGTGTTGTTGGATTCGGACTTGGGCTGCTTCAGTATCAGATGAGTTGAGAATGCTGCTGAACATTGTGCAATCACCATCTGACCTAATAAAGGAGAGAAGGTAATTGATGAAGCAATTGAAGTTGGTTGGGCCTTGGAAACTACCTTGAAAAACTCCTGCAAAGCTGTCCTGGAGTTGACATGACCAATCTCCAAAACCACAACTTTGTTTGGATAATGCATGACTCCAAGCAACAGAGAATTTTCCCTCGAAAATTGACTCTAGTTTTGTTAGGGGTCCTTGATGCCACATTTATCAAATGCGATCAAGGGCAGTCACTCTCACCACAAATCTGGAATTCAGCTTTTTTATCCATATTTAAACCAAGGCTGGAATGAGGTCAGGAGCTGAGTGGACCTGGCAGAACCCAAACTGAGTGTAGTGGCAGGTTATTGATGATGCTTTCCTTCACTTTACTGATAAACTGATGAGGTCGTAATTGGTCAGGTTGGATGTATCCTGCTATTATGTGCAGGACATACCTGGACAATTTTAGATTCCTGGACAATTGGGACCAATTCTGTTAGAGAATGAATCAAATAGGTTGCACCTCTACATGTTTGGAGTCAATGTCCATGTGAGATATTGATCCTATGCGTAAAGTTTAAATTAATTTGGCAAAGGTGTGGGAACCCCGAGGTAATTTTGGCAGTCTCAACTAGCACTAGGGTAGGAAATATAAGCTATGTTGTGAGTCAGAATAAGGAAGTGATGTAGTAAATTTGGAACTAAGGTTACCATGCATGTGTATGAATGAACAGAGATTGTTAATCAGATTGGTGAGCTCCAGACACAGGCAGTCTTCAGGAAATATGATGTCAAAGTGATAACGTAGAACTGGCCCAAAGAAAGATAGAGCTGGATTCTAAATGTTACTGCATACAAGATATTCAGGAGAGAATTGAAGGAAAAAAAGGAGAACATTGCAGTGATGAAGAAAGAGGATGCCCTCTCCGGGGCATGGCAGAATCTAATTGATCTAGAAATAAGGAACAGTCAAGTAACTATTATTGCATTGGGGTAACATATATTAATTTTCTTTATTCTTTTGTGGGATGTGGCTGTTACTGGCAAGGCCATCATTTATTGCCCATTCCTAATTGCCCTTGCTTTGAATCACTTGCTGAGCCATTTCAGAGAACAGTTAGGAGTCAATCATATTGCAGCGAGTCTGGAGTCATAGGTAGGTCAGATTGGGTAAAGATGGTAGATTTCTCTCCATTGGTGAACAAGATGGCTTTTTAGAAAAATCTATGATTGTTTCATATATTTAAGGGGAGGCAATGGCCTAGAGGTATTACTACTGGATTCTTAATCCAGAGGCCCAGGCAATGTTCTGGGAGTCCAGGTTTGAAACAACCCCATGGCAGATGGTGGAATTTGAATTCAGTAAGTATCTGGAATTAAGAGTTTATGATGACCTGGAATCCATTGTCGATTATTGGGAAAAACCCATCTGGTTCACTAATGTCCTTGAGTGAAGGAAACTGCCACCCTTACCTGGTCTGGCCTACATGTGACTCCAGACCACAGCAAAGTGGTTGACTGTTAACTGCTCTCTGGGCAAATAGGGATGGGCAATAAATGCTGGCCTTGCCAGTAACACCATCATCTCATGAATGAATTTTTAAAAATGTCCTTGCGGAAACTAAACTTTCAATTCTATTAGCTAATTGTGGGGGGATTTGAACCCATGCCATCACCGTGTGGGCTTCAGGATTGTTAGGTTTATATGGGCTACCAATTATTAGAAAGGATATAGAGGAACAAGTCCCTAACACATGACATAACCCCAAAGGAAATTCATTGCAAATGTAAGTATGGATAGTGAGGCATGATTCTCTTAGACATCCTGGCAATGATCATCTAAAATGGACAGAAACTGCTTGAGTTTTGCTGTTACATCCCTCAGAAGAAACCATAGCCACAAGATACCCTGGGGACATTCAAGATCAGGGCACTGGCGCCAATTGTATTCACTCATCTCCTATGACTTTCAGAACAGCTTTGTCAATATGCACGGCTACCACATCACTGATATGATGCAGATAACAGGAGGATCACAAGTCACTCCCTGATGCGAACCAGAATCAAGGTAAAAGCCTAGAAACTTCTTCATTCAAAGAAGAAAAGCTGTCCTTGTATCAACGTCAGCATGCTGTCTACCCAGATAACAACTAACAATTCATTGACTGAAGCAGGGACTCTGTAATTCCTCGCTCGAACACAGTTAAAAAACCGCGCAACACCAGGTTATAGTCCAATAGGGTTATTTGGAAGCACTAGCTTTCGAAGCACACCTGGTGAAGGAACAGTGCTCCGAAAGCTAGTGCTTCCAAATAAACCCGTTGGACTGGAACCTGGCGTGGCGCGGTTTTTAACTTTGTCCACGCCAGACCAACACCGGCACCTCCACATTATCGCTCGAACACAGAAGCAAAGTCATACGTACTCCGAGACACCACCTCCAATACTGCATTCTTAAAACATGGGAATTAAAAACATAAAGACGATGACTGCTTTAAAGAAGGATTGGGCCATTTCGCTCGTCCAGCCTGTTCCACCATTTATAATTTACTTTTTGGTCTCAATTCCAATCTCGTGTCTGTTCCTCAAAACCCTTGATTCCCTTATCGATAACTAATCTAACTCAGATTTAAATACATACAATGGCGGAGCCTCTATTGTTCTTTAGTGAAGTGAGTTTCACATACTAATAACCGTGTACGAGAAGACATTTCTCCTCATTATAAAGATCTCTCATTTTCAAACTGAGCCCCTTAGTTCCAGGTCCTTCACAATGAGAAACATCCTCTCACAGTCTACACTGTCACTGTCAGAAGCTGATTTGTTTCAAAAAAATCTCATCCCCCCCTCTTATGCACCCTAATGAAAAAAATAATGCAGGACGAGAGGGAAAAGGCTAGTGGGAGGTTAGGTGAATTCCCCTTGCACAGCCAAAACAAACTGAATGGCCGTCTCTGTGCGGTAACCACGCTACAATTCTATATATGTACACCCAAGGAACACAGAAAATTAGCATGCAGAGAAAGTAATTTCTTCGAATACAAATAGCGTCTTGGCCTTATTATACATGCATTTATATGAGTGAGTCTGTGTTCGTGCGTGTATGTATATATACATACATCAAGCTTAATAGGTGTGTATCTGCATTTATATTTGTCTGTATCTCTGTGTAATGTGTGTGTGTCAACCTTTAAACGTGATTGCGTTTTTATGTGTCTGTGAGAGTGTGGGAGTATGTGTATATATGAGTGTCAGTGTGTGATTGTGCATGGGGGTGTGTTTGTGTGAGTGTATGTGTAAGCGTGTGTATGTGAGTGTATGTGTAAGCATGTGTATGCGAGCGTATGCATGTGGGCATCAGTGTGCATGTATATATCAGCACTTATATGTGGCTGTCTGTCTATCAGCTCCATAAATATAAAACCACATGTGCAGTCCCTCTCAATTACTTAACACATTAATGCAATTGTAATCTTCACTCACTAACTGTTGTGTTACAATTTTATAAAGAGAGACACACGTGCTGGATATGAGATTAGAATTCCCATGTGTAAGTTAAGTTTATAATGAAAATCATGTCAGAATTATTAGTAAAATCATCAACACATTAGTTAAGGGTGTTCCATTGTGTGAACAGCAGACCTGTGGCTGGAATAGGTGGTTGAAAGGTTCAGTTAATGCCCCTTGGAATCTGGGCAAGGGCAACATTTTAGGCTCAGACCCTGTGCCCATCTCTGATAAAAGGAAAATTAAAAGCAATACGCACAGAGGCAGGAAAATACACCTATCTGCGAATATTGACAGCAATGTGCCACTGTCTGGAAATGTTAGGCAACATAGGAACTATTAATTCTACAATCATCCAAAATCCATTTGCAATGGCAGGCTTATATTTTACACATTTGCCACAGTCATTTCTAGTTAAAAAATCAATCTATTGCCTGACAAATTGTATTAAGCAATGTCAAAATAAGACAAAGAAATTGGGAAATGGCCAGTATATTTCAGCAGAACTATTTGGCAAAATGTATCTAGAATGTACGGGCCTTAAAATTATGCTGTTTATTTTTATTCTTTCATGGGACATGGCTGTGACTGCCAGGTGCCCAACCCTAACTGTCTTTAAATTGTTAACTAGAGGGTTTAAGATGCGAGGGGAAAGGTTTAGATTTAGACTACCTGAGGAGTAACTTTTTCACGCAGAGGGTGATACATGTATGGATGCTGCCAGAGGAAGTGATAGAGGTGGGTACAATTATATTTGAAAGGCATCTGGATGGGTATATTAAAAAGAAGGGTTTAGGGGGATATAGGCCAAATGCTGGCAAGTGGGACTAGGTCAGTTTGGGATGTCTGATTGGCATGGACGAGTTGGGCTGAAGGGTCTATTTTCATGCTGTATGACTCTATGAGTAGCTTGCAAGGCCAGTTCAGAGAGCAGTTAAGAGTCAAACACATTGCTGCGTGTCTAGAGTCACATATTGGGCAGGTTGGGTAAGGACATTTGACTTCCTAAAGGACATTAGTGAGCCGGATGAGTTTTCACAATTGATGATAGTTCCATCGTCACTATTACTGAGAATAATTTTCAATTTCCAGTCTGCTCCTCCCATAATATTTGACCTTTCTTGTACATTAGAAATCTATCTGAGCCTTGAATTGGCTCAATTTTCCACATATATAGTGCTGTTTTTAAAAAGCCTCAAATTCTCTCTTTTTGCTGTTCTTTCTGAGGGTATGAAGTACCACATTTGTTCTGAGATTAATTAGCACTTCATCTATTCCCATTGCCCTGAGAGAATCTACAAATGAGAAATCAGGGGGACTCCCAGGTGTTATGTCAGATCAGCCTGGGATATTGAGCCTTTGTGCTCTGCAGCTGTGGTGTTCTCTGCTGCCTTTGGCCCTGAGGGAGGGGTATCTCATATTCACCTTGGCTGCTTCCTAGGAGTCAATCACTCCTGCTCGGTCCTCTACAGCCACCATGTTGCTGAAATGTTGTGGACAAGGTGTCTCCGCAAAGACAAAGCTGAACTACTTGACTGGATTATAGTTGCTTGTAGCAGTGGAACCTTATCTTCTCCCTCCATCTGCCCACCACCCACCTCCATGACTTACTTTGCTGGACATAATGAATATAATATGCACATAGCTATAATCACATGATACATTAACTCTATATACACACATTTAAGCAAAACTTCTCTATTTTTACACTCTATTCCCTTTGACATAATGACCAACTGCACAGTTGCCTTCCCTAGCACCTGCTGAACTCGGATGCTAGCTTTTTGTTTTTGATTCATGCATGAGGACCCCCAAATTCTTTGGTGTTGTAGCTTTCTACAGTCATTCACCATTTAAATAGTAGTCAGCTCCTCTATTCTTCCTACTGAAGTGAATAACTCCATATTTTCCCACATTATAGTCCATCTACCAAGTATTTACCCATTCTTGTAACCTGTCTATAGCTCTTCACTACATGTGGGAGAAAGTGAGAACTACATGTGTCAACCTCATTACTTGTATTACTCCAATATCTCTCCACAGACTTTCTGCTCTTGATTTATCCACGTATAAAAAAAACTTTATGAACTAGAATAGATGTATTTTGTTATGTTATTGTTTCAGTGATGCCATGAATTTGAGCGACCTCCAATACTCTGTTCAAACTATTCTCCCTCAATGATAGGTCCTCCAGTTAGGGTCTAAGTATTATTTATCTCTGTTGTACATCCGTTTCCATCTCAGAGTTCTTTCTTATTGCTAGTTAGGATAACCTGTGTTTTTAAAAAATTTATTGACATCTGTATATCTCCTTCTACCCTTTGCCTACACTGACACATCCTGAACTAGTGCTACTTTATATTAAGCACTTGCTGGGAGGATCAGCATTTAAAAATAATCCTGTTTGAGGAGATTTTTCACTTTGCTCCATTGTTTAATTGGTTAGAGGATACTCGGTACTTCTAGACATTCCCAGTAGCTGTTCTAGTTTCTGCAGTCCCATCTACTTCACTGGGAGATCAAATAAATGTATCAGTGCCAGGCTGCAGGTTCCTCTGTGCCCAGCTATGCCCCAGTGCCAGCTACTGACCCAAGCCACACAGTTGCAGCCTCACAGACTGACCCCTCCTCTTTTTTACCCCTTCACCATCCTCCCTCCTCTCCTCTGTGCTTTCCATCTCGTCCCTTTACTCCACTTGCACTGACTCTCCCCTCCCCTCTCTGTCAGTCCCTTCTCCTCTCTACCTCCTCTATTCCCCCACCCTGTCTTTCACATCATCTTTCAAAACAGACTGGCTTGTCACCATGTCTGAAATTCAATGGGATGGGAATCACACCCATGACCATCACTATCCATGCCTTCACATGCTCCTGGCATCTATAAAGGCCTCCGTACGTTTCTATACATCATACATTAAAATTGTCTATCTATCTATCTATCTATCTATCTATCTATCTATCTATCTATCTATCTATCCATACATACATCCATCCATCCATCTATCTATCTATCTATCTATCTATCTATCTATCCATCCAGCCATCTATCCATGCAGCTAACTGTAAAGTGATGTTTCGTGTTCATTGACACCCGCTGAACACACTATTTGCTGGGTGATTTGAGAAGGTGCGGGTGGATTTGCAAAGGCTCCTGAATTCGGGGAATTGCCGCTCGGAATTTTCCAGTACAATCCTTCCCGCTCGTCAGGGGACCATTTGGGCAAAAGCCCGGGTCCCGGGGCCAGGGGAAGGACCCAAACATTTGCTGACAGGATGTTAAAATACCGGAGGCGCTGACACTGAAACAGTGGATCGACAGGCTCAAAGCACAAATGGTTATTTACAGGGGCCACAGGAAGAAATGTATACCGTCCGCAATAAACGGGCGAGACGCCGCAAGTGTTAAAAACTCATTAACAAAGCAATAATATAATTAAAGAAAATACAGCCTGGAGCCATTAGACAGAAAGAAACTACTATTTTCTCACTGCAAGCCTGAAATTTGCACTGACATTATAAATTTCAATAAATCCTCAGAATTAATCCGCTATTAACGTTACATTGCTTTTTTTTTAAAAAATGAGAAGTCTTCAGGGTGAAATATAACTGTGTGCAGTCATGTATTCTGCCCTACATTCGTAACAAGGCTATTTGTAAATAGCTACCTGTCGGTGCCAACTTCATTAAACATATAACAGTTTTGAGCCCTCTCTCGTATCCTGTGAACGTGTTTTCATTGTCTGTTGGAATCCCGCTATAAATAAAATCCTTTGCCTATCAATCCATTAACTATGATTAGATATTCCATAGTTGGGAATGTGAAATTTTAAGCTTTTTTTTAAGAGAAAGAAGCCGTCAGTTCTATTATTCTTACACTGTAACCTCCCGCCCACAAATAGGTGCAGGTCCAGGTTCAATGAACATCCCACCGCTTCTGAAATGGACTGTATGTCCCAATGTTGTCTCAAAAAAAAGGCAGCAGTTGGCCTATTTGGGCTGAATACCCCCCCCCCCCCCTCCCTCCCCCCGACTTCTGCTTGGACACGTGGAGCCCATCTCCTGGGCTGAGATGCGAGAGAGAGATAAGGAGATGACAATGAAGATTCCCCACCAACACCAACCCCCCCCCCACCCCCTCCTCCTTCTCTGTTATCCCGGGGCCTGAAGCGTGGCCCGCTGTTCCTCTCCCCACCACACCATCCCCCACCTCCCCCCCCCCCCCCCCCCCAATCAGTCCATGGAAATATGTGAAGCAGAGCGGCAGATGAGGCACGCGTCTGCCTCATTACAATGACAATGCCAGAGGGGCCGAGAGGGAGAGAGAGAGAGAGAGAGGGAGAGGGAGAGCAACAGTTTGCAAATCTGCTCCCTCTGTCATGTCCCAGTCTATCTGACGGAACATGTGGCGCCCACCAAACGCTCCCCCTCCCATTCAAAAAAAACACCATGCCAGAATCAATAATTCTTTAAGACTCCGTTCCGAACGTCAAAGATTTAAGTCAAGTCTTAAAGCTGGCGATACCAACACATTCAAGAAAAACAAAGTTAAAAAATCACACAACACCAGGTTATCGCCCAACAGGTTTAATTGGAAGCACTAGCTTTCGGAGCGACGCTCCTTCATCAGGTGATAGTCAATTAAACCTGTTGGACTATAACCTGGTGTTGTGTGATTTTTTTAACTTTGTACACCCCAGTCCAACACCGGCCTCTCCGAATTAAGAAAAACAAAAGACACCTTCGAAAATTGCTCAAATTGTGGTTCATTTAACAAGTCGACTTTCAAAAGTTAAATTGTTTCTTCCGATACATTGGAGTAATTCAGTCTCGTGTCGATTTGTTTACGGGATGTTTTCCCAGGGCTTTGATTAAATTCCCTCTTTCCCCTTCACTTTCCAGAAAGTTGGGATGAGGGGAGTACTGTTCGGGATAAGTCGCTCCCAGAGAGGTTTAGAGTGAGATGAAATACCTTAAGCAGCGAAAGAAACGTTAAAACGAATCAATTGGGGGCTGCAGGTACTTTTGGGATGTTTGAGGAGCTGGTGGTGGAACACCATCCTCTGAGGTCGGATACGTGTTCAACATCCCATTGTTTCCAGTCTGATGCTTGAAAGTTTTGAAATCATTTACAGGGAGAGAGAGAAAAATTGCTATGGGGAAGAGCAGGGTCTATTTGAGGAGAGTGTGTAAGTGGTGGTGAGGGGAGAGAGGGCAGATGGCTGGCCTCCTGTTTGAATCGCTGCTCATTGCCACAGGCTGATAAACCCTGATCCGTATTTCGGGGCAGACGCTCCAAGCGAGCTGGACTCCGGAACGGCCTAGCCACCCACTTGTGCCAGGAGAGGACAAATCTAACAGCCATCTCCCCAGCAAAAGTAAAACACGAGTTTTTTTGAAACGAATCGAGCAGACAGGTGAAGAGGGAAGGGGGGGCTTTAACACTGAGGCTCGTTCCAGCGTGCGGGCCGATGCGCTGCAATGTTGTTGTTGAATCGGCGCAGATGCTAAAGGCGATGTTCGGACACACTACAGGGTTTGATGAGGGTGGCAGAGGGAGGGAGAGGAGTCTGCCAGAGAAAGAACTGTTTATTCCTTGGATGGGGCAGGTGTTTCAGGATTAACATACAGCTGACTCGGGGCAGGAGCATGACAATTACCCAAACTACCAACCCCCACCCTCTCCTCCCCTCCCTCTAGAGACACAAAAATACCCCTAGTGTCCCCGCAATAATCCCCGTCTCAACAAAACACACACACAGGCAGTGGGGCGGAATCAGGGGACACGCGTCTAACAACCCACTTGATTTTTTTTTTCTAAACCACCTCGCTTATCCTCTGAACAAAAAAAACCGAGTCACACGCGTCAGCTTTGAACAGATTACAGGGAAAAGTCAAAAGAAAAGCTCTTTAAAATAAACAAGTGATTTATCTCAGTTTGCGCATAACTGAGATCTGGTTCAATTTTGGTGCAGGCGCCTTTATTAAGGTTTGAAAGATTTCGTCCCTAAATCTGAGATTTACCCCCCCCCCCCCCGATTTATCAGATCATGGGAAACGAATTTCGATGATTGTGACAAACAAAAAATCTTGAATTCGTCCGCTCAAATTAAAAAAAAAGGTTGACACGAAAATGACTGGCGGCCGCTGTTAAAATGATCAATGATGGAAATGATAATTATTTGAATTTGCTAAAACGTCAATATTGAGGTGCAGAGATACAAAGGTTGTGGCGACTAGGGGAAAACCTGTTTGCAAGTGGAACAGTTTTCGACAAAATTAATGCAATATGTCAGCTACTGGACTGAAGCAATTTAAACAAACTGCATCAGTCAGAACAAAAAGTTTCAGGATGTAACGTTATGCTGCTTCACTCCTTGCTTTTATTCTCTGTCTCCCCTGGACCCATTTGCTCGCTCTGAAGGTGTCAGGAGCTTTTGTCGACTGGGATCAGAGAGGCCCCTTGTCACCGTGATTGACGGAAACTCAACACACCGCGGAAGTATATAAAGGCGAAAAAACTGAACCGAGCTTCATTCATACACAGCAGAGAGAGAGAGAGAGAGAGAAAGAAGCTTATGTTAGTTCCCGGAGTCAGCAACAGGACGAAAAGAAGAGGGAATTTCAATTTTTTTTTAAAAAGCGCAAGAAATATCAGGAAGAGAAGACGAGTCTCATTTTCTAGACGCTTTGGAGTATTCCTTAATAAAATCAGTGTGTGTGTGTGTTATTTTCCCTAAATCCCAGACCGCTTTGGATATTATTTCCCTGTCTCCTGCCTACCATCGTTGGACGCTCGGGATTTTCATTCAGGATGGTTTCAACCCTGCTGTTTTGCATCGTCTGCCTGCTGCCTTTTGCCCAGGTAAGTCAATCACCTGATTGATTCCACCTCTGTGTTTGTGACTTGCCCATGTCTCTTGCCTTTTCCCCCTCTCCGTCTTAACGTGTCATTTTTTTTTCTCTCTCTCTCTTTTCTCCCCGTCCTTGTTTCTCTTCTTCTGTCCCCCCCCCCCCCCACCCCTTCCCCACTCCCCCAGATCTCGTCGACTGGTATTTTTGAGCTGAAGGTGCACTCGTTCAGCAGCCGCCAGCCGGAATTGGCTCAGGGCTGCCAGAGGGAGCGGGCGTGTGGCCGCTTCTTCCGGGTGTGCCTCAAGCATTACCAGGTGAACATCTCTTCGGAACCCCCCTGCACGTACGGCGCTGGTACCACCCCGGTACTGAGACCAGGCAGCGACTCGGTGCGGGACAGCGAACCCATCCGCATCCCCTTCCACTTCACCTGGCCGGCAAGTATCACCCGATCAAAAACTCCAAACTTAAAAAGGGACGGGTTTGGGAGGGGACGACTTCTGCAAATCATTAAGAGGTTGCAAAGAAAGTAATACAACCGAAATTATTTTAGGCGGAAAAATTAAAATGTTTGAAATTGTTTTTGTTAAGTAAGTAGGATTGGGAAGCTTTTATTTCAGAGAAATTAGTTTCAAATTGCAACTTTTATTTGCAAAGTTGTGTGTGCAGAAGGTGCAGCTTTTTTTTTAGCAACCATTGTGATGTACATGACTTTGTGTGTGTGGGGAGAGGAATATTTTGTTCTGAATTGCCTGTGGTAAGGTGACAATTTTTTTTCTCTCTGTCTCTGTAGGGCACTTTCTCGCTCATTATCGAGGTTTGGAATGCAGAATCCGACGAGACCAGTATTGGTAATCTCAGTTCTGAATCTTTATACTAGAGGGCGCAGTGTATTGAAAAATGAAATAGTAGCCAGCGATGTATTTAACTCCAGTGGACTGCTGCTGGTGGGCAATGTAATGTTTGATCAGCAATACCCCACACTCACTCTTCCCTCACTCTCTCTTATATTAAAAGTCACACAAACACCAGGCATCTCCAAATCATCGCTCTTTATTCTCCGCCTCCTCCCTCCCCTCTGCAGATGACCCCCGGAATCTGATCAGCCGCCTGGCCACCGGCCGCCGCCTGGCCATTGGGGAAGACTGGTCACAGGATGTGCAGGCCGGCGGCCTCAGTGAGCTGCGATACTCCTACCATGTGGTCTGCGAGGAGCATTACTACGGAGAGGGCTGCTCTGACTACTGCCGGCCCCGGGACGATACCTTCGGGCACTTCAGCTGTGACGAGAGCGGCCGCAGAGTCTGCCTGGCCGGCTGGAAAGGCAGCTATTGCTCGGAACGTAAGACTGGACACACCCCCAGCCCCAGGGGAACGCTCCCCACCCCCACCCCTCTCTCTCTCTCTCTCTCTATAGCCGATAGTTCTGATTTGTCCCAGATTGAGTTGGGAGCATAGGGGCTATTCATATAAATCAAACAATAAGTTTCCTTTTTTATGAAAAAAATCAAATTGTTACAAATGACATTTGGATACTTATTAAAATATCATTTTAAGTATTTCGCTTTATCCATTCGAAGTGAGGTTCTTTGTAACTCATCCCTGTTTTTAAAATTGGTTGGCAAGGCGGACCTTTGATATTTAAGATTAAATTTAGCTCCAAGTTGTGTTTGGAAAATCACAGTAATGTATTGGAGATCTGAAATATTTAAAAAAACACACTGGAGAAATTCAGCAGTAATCGGCAGGGAGAGAAACAGGGTTTACGTTTTCAGTCCAACATGACTTTTCCTCGTGTTCGAAAAAAGGTCATACTTGAAGTGTTAAATCTGCTCCTCTTTCTCTCCAAAGATGCTGCGAGGACCTGCTGAGTTTCTCCGGCGATTTCTGTTCGGGTTTGGGGAAACGTTAATGATGGGTTTGTGGGAAGTTGGGACGATAGAATGGGTGCAGGAGGGGGCGAATCGATTTGAAAGCAAGCATATGGTAGGCCTGGTTAACTTGCTCAAGTGTGTTAACACAGACCCAACCCTCCTCTTGTTGGGCTACACAAAGCCATCTGACAGCCGGCAGCTGAGGAATAAAATTTGAATAAATTTCAGCACTTCTGAAAGGGTCTTATTGCACAGGGAAACACGCGAGTGGAAGGATATGTTGCCATAGAAACTTAACTCCTCAGTCGCAGTTGTTAGCACAGGGGCTTTGACTTTGCTTCGGTGTCTCTCTTGTTTAAGGTCTTTTATTATTCTCTGTTACTCAGTGTCCACACACACAGAGGGAGAGAGTGGATTTAATAGGGACACGCGTCCCAAAGTCTTTACACTTGCAGGCAGTCAGACAGCGACCATGTGCTATTATTGTTCAGGATCACTGTCTGGGTGGTGCCAGCTGCCCTTAAAATGCCAAAGAACTTGACAAGTAATGCATTTATGTGTGCCTGTGTTTAAAAAGTTATCTTCTTTTTCTCTCTCCCTTACCTGCTGCAACAAAAAAAATGTTTCACAGCGATTTGTTTGCCGCAGTGCAACGATAATTACGGATACTGTGAAAGACCAGGGGAATGCAAGTGAGTTAAAATTGAATTGATAACTTTCTCTTTATTTAACTAAAAACAAATCAGTCTTGGGATGTGGACATCACAGGCAAGTCCAGCATTTACAGCCTACCCCTAATAGCCCTCAACTTGATACAACTGATTGGCTTTCTGGGTACATTCAGGGGGAGCTAAAGAGGCAACCACGCACGGTTTGGGACTGGAGTCATAGATGAGCCCAGATTGGGGTAAGGATGACTGATTTCCTTTCCTGAAAGACATAAGCGAACAGTTTTCCTGGGTGCAGCCTAACAACGGCATGATCAGTTTTGCTGATTTTTCAATTTCCAAATGTTTAAGATGGAATTCAGATTCATGAAACACAGAATCAAAGAATTGTTACAGCAGAAGAGGCTGTTTGGCCCAATGTGTCTGCAATGGCTCTCTGAGCATTATGACTTATTGCCATTCTTCTCCCTTTTCCCCACAGTGTTTTTCTCTTATTAAATAAACAGCTAATACTGTCTTTGACTCAAACTCTGAGTCTACCCCCACCACAATCCTATACAATATGTTCAAGACCACAACTACTGGCTGTGTGAAAATGTTTTCTCTCGTCTCATACTTGCTTTCCCTAACTTACTCTGTCCAGACCCCTTATGATTTTTAAACATCTATCAAATCTCCTTTTAGACACCTCTCCGCGGCAAACAATCTCAACTTTTCCAATCGCTCTTCACAACTGAAGTTTCTCAAGTCTAGAACTATTCTCATAAATTTCTGCACTTCCTTCCATATGTTTACATCCTTCCTGTATTGTGGTACTCACAAATGTTCACAATACCCCAACTGAGGTCTAACCAGTGTCTTATACAACTCATTCTCTTGATCATAAATCCAGTTTACAAATCAACCTAAGCATTAAATCACCCTAGTCTTATTGGAAGACATGATATATCCTCCTTTAAGCTGTACAGGATTTAACAGTGCACTTCATACTTCACATTATTCTTCACCAGTGATGGTGTATTTCCAATTTTTAAGAAAAATCTTTCTTTATTGTACTGCCATGCTCCCTAAACTGGTTAGATATTGCTTTAATTTTTTAATAGTTCTAAAGTAATGTTGTTTATTTTGCTTCCAGGTGTCGTATTGGTTGGCAGGGCCGTTTCTGCGATCAGTGTATTCATTACCCAGGTTGTCTTCATGGCACATGCCAACAACCTTGGCAGTGCAATTGCCAGGAGGGCTGGGGTGGCCTCTTCTGCAACCAGGATCTCAACTACTGCACCAACCACAAGCCGTGCAAGAATGGAGCCACATGTACCAACACTGGTCAAGGCAGCTACACCTGCACCTGCAAACCCGGTTTCGGTGGGACCAACTGTGAGACTGAAGTCAATGAGTGTGAGAGCAATCCTTGTAAAAATGGAGGGAGCTGCACGGTATGTGTCCATTGAAAGAGTTCTCACTCTCTCTGGTTCAGTGTTCACTCTTCCCCCATAATTAATTCCTTTGATTTGTTTTTTATCCCCCCTTCAGTTCTGTGAATTCTCCCTAATATGCTGTGATGTTGTTTGAAAACAGACCCTCATTGTCACTTTTCTGTTCACGGAAGCTTGCTTTCTGCGAATTAGCTGCCACATTTGTCTACATTACTACAATGACTAGATTCCCACTTCATTTTGCTGTGAAGTGTTATGAGCTGTTCTGAGGTTCTGAAAGCTTATGGAAATGCAAGTGTACCTTTTCTTTTGCTATGACCACATCTGATAGATGCAATAGTTCAGTATTTGACTCCCTTTTCTCTAGTACTGGACTCCCACAGTTTGCAACTGATCTCAGTGCAGGTCTAGTTCTGGGTTTCCACTAAGCCTAAGTCATGTAGGCTCTCTTGTGGACACATTGAGGTCAGGGAAAGTCTAACTTTAACCTTCAATAATTCAGACTGGAGATTGAAGCTGGATAGTGATACCGTTGTCATCCACACCCCTGCTAGAGTGAGGGCAACCTTGGCCATGGTCATCTTGGCTCAATCACTGTTTTCTGAAAATAGGGGTGTGGATGTCAGATTAGGTTGCATCAAGCTGTTCACGTAGTCAAACCTCACCAAGGGTTTGATTGTCACCTGTGGAACTGAACATGTGCTTGCAGGAAGTGAAACGAAACTTCATATTCCATGTATGTCTTTACATATATGTAGCTTGGCTTTTGCCACTCTGGCTGAAATCAGGCAACTCAGCATATCAGAGCTCAAACTCAAACCTTGGGTTTTCTGATTGACATATTAATGACCACAAGTTTCACAGGAAGTTAAAGCCTTTTTTCTCCTCTTGAAAGGCAATTCAGTTGACTGATTGGCAAGCCTGGTTTGCCCACCAACTCCCGGATGAGATCAGAAGATAAAGTCAATTACCTTATAAAATAAATTAACTGTTATCAAGTCAAAAAGCAAATTATTTCTTTATTTCTGGCAAGTTATTTTAGTTTGACAAAATCTACATTTCTTGTGTCCACATTCTCCAGTGAAATTTTCTCGTTAGGTGTCAGGAAGATCAATAACTCGACCTCCACCTTCATCACTGATTCCATCCCCTTTCTGGCCTTTGCTTCTCTTGGAATTCACTTCTCTGAAGTTAAAAACCACACAACACCAGGTTACAGTCCAACAGGTTTATTTGGAAACATGAGCTGTCGGAGCGCTGCTCCTTCATCAGGTGGTTGTGGGGTATAAGATCATAAGACACAGAATTTATAGCAAAAGTTTACAGTGTGATGTAACTGAAACTATATATTGAAAAAGACCTGGATCGTTTGTTAGGTCTGTCATCTATTAAAATGAACATGTTGGTTTCAGTTCATTCATATGTAAATCGCAAAACTTTTTTTAGAAGTTACATTCTCAAGCGAACTTTAACAATTGGTGTCATGTCGGCCCAGATAATGCATTGAAGGTGTGAGGTGCCCTGTGTGAGACTGTCTGTGCCCCAACGTTCACACCAATTCTAATCTAAAAAATCGATTTACAGAATCTTTGATCTTATACTCCACAACCACCTGATGAAGGAGCAGTGCTCCAAAAGCTAGCGCTTCCAAATAAACCTGTTGGATTATAACCTGGTGTTGTGTGATTTTTAAATTTGTACACCTCAGTCCAACACCGGCATCTCCAAATCTCTGAAAGATACAATTCTTTACTGGCATCTTATTTGACGCCTAGCTGAGCTACTGATCCCATATTTCCTTTTGTGATCCTGACTCAACTATTCCAGTGTATTTCTAAACTTCAGCTCATCCAAAACTCTGCTGCTTCTGTTCACTTTGAACCTTAAAAATGATAGAACAGGATACTAGGAAAATCTAGAACCAGCAGAGGAAAAACAAGAGATTCAATCTCAGTGCACAGGCTACAAAATTTAAGGAAGAGCTTCCGAAAATAATGAAAAAAAAGTTAATTGAATTGTCGGAGATTAGAATACAAGAGAATAGAATGATTTGGAGGTGCTAGTGTTGGATTGGGATGGACAAAGTTAAAAATCACACAATACCAGATTATAGTCCAACAGGTATATTCAGAAGCACTAGCTTTCAGAGCGCTGCTCCTTCTTCAGGTGGTTCTGGAGTATAAGATCATTAGAGGATAGAATTAATGCTTCCACGATGCAAAGCCGTGGATGCACTACAACTAGAGAAGTGACAGCATTCTGGGCACCATGTGTGCAAGGGTATTTACACCTTTGGAGGGAATGCAGTGTAGATTCACTACAATGATATTTGAACTTCAGAAGTTAATTTGAGGCGAAATTACATAAACAAGGTAGTGCCCTCTGAAATTTAGAAGATTCAAGTGTGATTTTATTGCAATTGTCAAGAAGAACAGAGAGATTTATGCTGCTTGGAAAGGCTAGGACTAGAGGACATGATTGGAAAAAATTATGTAGAACCACACCTATCAGAAATGAAGTCAGGAAGCCTTTTTGCATACAATGATGATAGTTGTTTGGAACTCTCTTCCACAAATGCCAAATAACTCTTGATCAATTATTAATTTTAAATCAAACAGTGATAGTTGTGTTAATTAAAGAAATGAAGAGATAAGTGGCAAAAGTAAGTATGAAATCAAGTGACAGATCAGCCTTGATCTCTTTGAACTGGGCAGAACAGGGTTTAGGGGCTCATTAGCCTACCCCTTATTCCTCTGTACTCTTCCTTTTACCAAGTTCCACGTTACCCTATGCTCACTGATCTACACTTCACCTGGTTAAATGAGACATGGAATTGAAAGCTTTGTCATTCACACATTCAAATCCGTTCACCACTCTCTTGGTTCACAGAACCACCTCCAGTCCTGCAACCCTGTAGGAACACCTGACTCTGGCCTTTTGTGCATGTCTCACTTTCTTTGCCTCACTATTGCTGGCTATGGCATTTTGTAAGTTCTAGAATTCCTTCCCTAAACTTCTCCACCTCTTGTTCGTCTATGTAAGTTGCTCCTTGAGACCAACCAAAGTTCTGGTCATTCCTCTTGTTGTCCCCTTCTTTGGTTTGGTGCCTTTTTATATCTGATCCTGTGACTGAGAAGCACATTGGGACCTCCGCTGCATTAAGGACACTATACAGGTATAAGGTGCCATTATTAATGAGGTTTGCATATAGACGAGCGAGTGATTTAGAGCAAGAGCAGATCATTTAGCTCCTTGAGCCTGCGCTGCCAATTGATAAAATCATGGCTGATCTGACTGTGACTTTAACTCCATAACCTGAATACCTGTTGCCTATCCCGAATTGCCCTTAAGAAGGTAGTGGTGAATCTTGAGTATGATCAAATTATTTTTGAGGCCATTTTAGAGGGCAGTTAAGAGTTGCACATTGCACCTGTGGGCCAGACAGAGTTAGGCAGATTTAATTCCCTAAAGGACATAAATAAGCCTTTGTGACAGTCCAGTCGTGTTACAGTCATCATTACTGATCCTAGCTTTTGTTTGCATTACTGAACTTGGTTCTCAAGATGTTGTGGTGGGATTTCAGATGGTTGTATTTCTAGTCGATGCCTATGGACTAGCATCCAGAGACATGGACTAGAAATTATTAATCCAAAAACACAAACACTATATTACCAAATTGCAGAACAGTAAAATATAAAATAACAACACTGAAAGACACAACTAACTAAATTTCGTGAAAAATCAACTTTGATCCACAGTCACCATTTGTGATGTTTTTTCAATTATTTTCTCACCTTTACTCTTTGCCTCTCCTCCACTAGGGTCTTTAAGAACTGAGCTTGGTGTTGAGATATAGGAACAGCTACAATCACATTGAATAGTAAAGGAGGCTCAATGGGCCACTCCTGCTCCTATTTTCTTCGTTTCTACATAATAATGTAAAATGAATATGAAATCGTTGTTGATCGTTGTTAAAAATCATGTGTTTCACTAATGACCTTTCGGGAAGGACCCTTATCTGGTCTGGCTGACATGTGACTGCGATGTGGTTGACTCCTAAGTGCCCTTTGAAATGGTCTGGCAAGCCATTCACATGCAGGGGAATAAATGCTAGCTTTGCCAGCTATGCCGATATCACATGAGAGCATTAAGGAAAAGTATAGAAATGGACCAGTCCATCTATGGATGTTGCTCTGCCTTTAAATCAGATCCTAAGAGATCTGAATCTCTATTTCACTTCCCTTCCTTAACTCCATATCTGCCAATACTTTTATGCAACAAAAATCTATCAATCTCATTCTTGAAAGCTCCAATTGGCTTCCTTTGAAGATATCCAATACCTCCCACATAAATAAAAGTGTTTCCTAACTTTAGGTTTGAATGGCATTGTTCTAATTTTAAGACTGCTGTAAGTGCTTTTGATTTTCTCATGAGAAAAGTTAGATTCCACAAGCTCTGCACCTTGAGCCAGGAAAGTGAATGTTGGCAAGTACCAAGCCTAAGGGGTGAGAAACATCCGAAGCTTGTTCCTGTGCTTACTCACAATGTCCAGCATAGGTTATCTCACAGTGATTGGGCAAGGGGATCTTCCTATGTCTAGTGATGTTGGTGATGGCTAGCAACCCAGGAGTTGTGACCTCAAACCTGACACTGACTTCAGGGAAAAACTATTGGATTGTCACATGAATCTGTTTGATTGACCATTGGCTTTCAGGGAAGGGAACTGACTATTACCATCTGGTCTGGTATTCAGTTAACTTCACACTTACTAGAGGCTTTACAACTGCCCAAATTGTGCAATTGATGGGGTATATGTAATACATGTGACCATTCCAGCATTTGACAGCATAAAAAATGACTTCAGGATAGAACAAAGGTTGAATCTCAGAGGCAATACATCTTGTTACTGTACTTATCTTACTCTTTCCATCTAAAAACTGTAAATCCCATCATTCACATTCCCCCTATCTCCAGTTACCTTCTGGAGGACTCGCTTTCTGGAAGAGGAGTAGAAGGAGGGTCACTGAATATTTGTAAGGCAGGGATTAATGAATCCTTGACAAATGAGGGTGTGAAAGGCTTATCAGCAGGAATGCAGAGTTGAGGCCATAGTCAGATGAGTCATGATCCTATTGAATGGCAGTACAGGCTGAATGGTTTTAATTTTGCTAAAAATCCTCGTCCATCCCTTTGCATCTCTGGATTAATCAATTCCAGTGCAGTCTTTGCCTCTCTACCTCCACTCTTACCCTTCCATTTATCCAAAACTGTGCTACCCAATCTTGCACCACACCATGCTTGACTCAAATTCAATGTTCCCATTAATCTACATCTTTACTGGTGTTCCACTGATATAAATTTAACATCTTCTTGAAGGTTTCTAAGATGTCATTCCCCTTTCTCTATCTATGTGACCATCTTGATGCTCAAGCCCCCTGCTAATTCTGCTTCTTTCCTAACTATTGGTATACTGCCTCTCCTTTTATACTTCTAATAACATTTCATGCCCTCAGCTGGTTAATGTTACTGCTCCCTTACCTTTTCCCAGCTTTCTCTTCTGCTTCATGACCCAAGCCCAGGAAGACCCTCAGGAGAACAGTCTGCTACTCACCTAATTTATCACCAGTCCTTACAGAGAAGTTTTTTTTCAGCTGCACCTTTGTTCCTCGTGATTTAGGTCAGGAACTCCGTGGCAGTAGAAGATCAGACTTGTGCTCACACACTGATGCACTGATCAACAAATTGAACTTCCAGAAGTAAACATGAATTTTAATTTTTTAAATCTTTTATGGAATTGGGTGTTGCTGGATGGTTCAGCATTTATTGCTATCTCTAATTAGGGCTACAGATGGTGGGTTTGGAATGTGCTGTTAAAGGAGATTGATGAGTTTGTCTTGTAAATGTCCACAAACCTACCACTGTGCCTAATAGTGCAGAAAGTGAATGTTTAAGGTAGCAGATGGGGTGCTGATTAAGTGGAATGCCTAGTCGTGGATAATGCTCAGATTCTTGAATTTTGTTTGAGTTATATTCATCCTGTCAAATGGGAAGTATTCTATTACACTCCCAATTTAAGAACGTCTTTGGGGAGGTAGGAGGTGAGTCACTTACTGCAGAATTCAAAGCCAGTGACCTACTGTTATTTCCATAGTAACTATAGAGCTGGTTCAGTTAACCTTCTGGTCAGTGGTGATGCCTAGGATGTTGATGGACGGTTCACCTATGATCATGCCATTGAATGTCAAGGAATGCTGATTACAACACAGTCCCTTTTTAATTATTCACTTGTGGGATGTGGATATCACCAGCTGTGCCTGTATTTATTGCCCATCACTAACTGCCCCGGAGAAGGCGGTGGTGAGCTGCTGTCCTGACCTGCTGCAATCCATGTCTTTTGGAGATGGTCATTGCCTGACACGATGGGCTTGGTCTTGCTGCCTGTGGACACACTGCTTCAATGTCAGGGAGTGGAAGGCCGTTGATGAATTGCTGAAGATGGTTGGCTGGAACACAATCCTGACAAACTCCTGTAGAGATGCCCTTCATTTCCTTTTGTGCTAGGAATAGTGCCAACCAGTGGACAGCTCCCCCTGGCTTTTTCTAGGGCTTTTAGATACCATACTTGGTCAAATGCTGTCTTGATGTCAAGAAGTCACTCTTGGATCACCGCTGGAGTTCAGCTCTTTTGTCCATATTTGGACCAAGAACATAATGAGGTCAGAGGGTCTCTTCTGGTACAGTGATAATGTACATTATTTCTGAGCCTGGAGGCACGAGTCCCCAGTCTTGTCAGCTCTGGTGATTTAAAATAACACTTCTGAACAGGTAGATTAAAAACATCAATAGTGAAGTCAGGTGCCTACAGAAACCAAATCTAGCATTGGTGATTAGGTTATTGCTGAGGAAGAGCTGCTTGATAGCACTGTAGACAACACCTAGATTGAGAATAGACTTCTGGGCTATTGTTGGATTTGTCCTGCATTTTGTGTACAGGACATGCCCGAGCAATTTTCCATATTTTCAGGTTAATCAGTATTGCAGCTGTACTGGAACAACTCAGCTATGGGCATGATTAGTTCTGTAGCATAACTCCTCAGTACTACATTATGTGGAATGGATCAGATTTATTGAAGTCTGGCTTCAATAATGGTGGGCAACTCCAGACGGATCATCCACTTGGCATGTTTGGCTGAAAGGGATGCAAATATTTCAGCCCTATCTTTCAAACTTGTACATGGGGCACCTCTATCATTGAACGTGGCAAAATTACAGAGTGCTGATTTAATCCATTGGTTATGGTGTTCATCACATGCTACTTCCACTATTTAGCACATACGTAATCCTGTGTTATACCTTCACTCAGTTGATTTCCTGGCTTGGAGTGAGATATATTCCAGGCTATCAAGTTACAGATTGAATACATTCTGCTGCTGCTGATGGCCCACAGTATCTCAAGAATGCCTAGTATTTAGATGCTAGATCTGCTTGAAAACTATCCAATTTGGTTTGGTGATAGTAGCTTACAACATAATGTAGAAGGTCCTCAGAAATGAAATGCAATCGAACTTTGTCTCCTGCCAATACTTTCATGGACAGATGCACCTGCAATGGACGAATTGGTAAATACAAGTAGGTTTTCTCCTCAGTTTCCTCACTATCTGCCACAGGCCCATTCCAGCAGCTATGTCCATCAGGAGCTGGCTGATTTGGTTGGTAGTGTTGCTACTAAGCAACCTTGGTGTTGGAGAATGATGTTCCTTCACCCTGAGTGCATTCTGTGACCTTATCACTGTCAGTTAATCTTCAAAATGATGTTCAACATGAAGAAGTACTGATACATGGAGAAAGGTTTCCTTGCCCAAGCCAGCCTGATGCCATTGCTCTGGAGTCAATGTTGTGGACACCCAAAGAAATTCCTCCAGACTGCATACCACTGTATCATCATCTCTTGTGGGACAGAGCAAACCCAAAGATGGTGATGTCTGGGTCAGCATTGTTGGTAGTGAGGTGGTCATACCATACATGCAGAAAGGGAATGGGTGACCATTATGAGATTATAATAGTCAGGTGGTTGTTTTGACTGTGTTGTAGATGTTTATGCTTCTGAAAGTATGACTGTTGGGCTGTTGCTTGACTAGTCTGTAGGACAACTCTAGGAGGTTAGGCTTAGGTCCTCAAATATGTAGTATACTGTATTCGATCCATGTTAACAATCTCATCTTGGGTGCACAGAACACAATTTCACAATCTGCTGATGACACAAAATATGGAAGCATTGAACTATGAAGAGGTTAATAAGATGATTTAAGCAAACTGGCAGAATTGGCAAAGGTGTGGCAGATACAATTTAAATATGTGCAGTATGTAGAAAGAACAATGAAACAACATAAAATAAAGGATACAATTCTAAAAAGAGGGATCTTGGGAGTATATTGTACCAATCATTGAAGAAAGCAAGTCAGATTGAGAAAGCAGTTAACAAAGACTTACAAATAGAGACAATGTCTGTCAAAGTAAATAATTTTTGATGAACCTGTACTGAGCATTGTCTCAGCCTCAACTGTGGTATTTATGTCTAGTTTTTGACACTGACTTTTGGATGGTTGGAAAGGCATTATCGAGTGTGCAAAAAGATCGTTCCAGTGATGAGGGAGTTCGGTTACTTTGATAGATTGGAGAAGTTGAGGTTTTTGTTCTTTCTGGAAAAGGTGGAGAGGAGATTTGACAGGTATTCAAAATCATCAGGTGAACAGAATAGAGAAATACTGAAGGATTCAAGGCTAATGGTAAAAAAAAAGCCATCAGCGACAGGTAATTCTTTTTCCATAGTGTATTGATAATGTGTGATACTGAGAATGTGGTGGGGGCAGATTCAGTTACAGCTTTTAAAAGATTGTTACCTTAATAGAAACAGGGCTCTGATGAAAAGATAACGTCAGCAGCTGATCTCTTGTAGAGAATGGACTTCAGTTGAGTGGCATCCTAGTTTACTGTAAGCATTCTATGATTCTATACTGTTAATGAGGAGGATGTTGCAGGGTTGACTAGACATGGCATGCCTTTGTCATGTCTGAATGTGATGTTTTGGTTTTTCGTTGATTCACATGGTTTTATTACTATGATATAATGTTGTAGCAATTAGATATGGCCGTGTCTTGCTAGGTCATTTCAGAGGACGAGTTAAAGGGCAAAGATCAGGTAAGCATGGCAGATTTCCTTCCACAATGAACCAGGTTCATTTTTGCGACAGGAAGTGCTGGAGAAACTAAGCAGGCCCAGCAGCCTCAGTGGAGAGAAAGAGTTACAGTTAAATCTAAATGACTCTTCTTTAGAACTGAAGGAAATTGGAAATCTGATGGGTTTTATACATTTCCATCTCTCTCTCTCTCTCTCTCTCGTTCCATTGACTGAGATGTTAGCTCTCTTTTCTCTGTCCACCATTGCTACCAGACCTGCCAAATCTTGACCACACTTTGATTTTATTTCAGGTTTCCTGCACCTGCACTATTTTCTTCCAATTTTTACAATAGGTTAGTTATATATTCATTCATTGATAATAGACTTCGATTCCAGATTCAGTTAATTAAATGAATTTAAATTTCCCAACTCCCTGGTGAGATTTGAACTTGTATCTTAGGTTTCTGATTTACATACCACAAACAACCATTCTGCTACCACGCACTGTAATCTTTCTTAGTTACACTCCAGTTTGACATCCTCTGCTATTGTAGAGGTTTCAAGACTAATTTTGGAGACCCTACTTTTGAGCTGGGAATGGTCACTTAATTCAGCAGCGACTCAACTATTAAGTTCTGCGTGGCTTAGTAAAATGGTTTGTGTGTTTATTAATCAAAACATCAGACTTTATTGTTCGATGTCTAATTCATTGAGATTTGTAAATCATAAGAAAAAATTCTTGCTCACTCTCCTCATGCAAACATATATATCAAGGGCAGCTTGTGTTCAAAAATCAGTGACCAGTGTGAATAAAGTCTCCTGAATGTTTAACGTGCTGCAGCTTTCTGATTACAGGTCCCTTATTAACCACCATCTGTTTAGGTCTCCTTATTGTCTTTTTTTTTTTGGCTGCCAAGATGACGCAAATTGCTGATGGGAAGCGGATATGATCCTGCTGTAGGCATTCATTGTCCACTACCACCATTGCAAGGACAAGACAGAGTTAAGCATCTTGGGTCAAATACAGGAAGGGTTAATGGACTTAGATTGGGTGCAGGGTGGGTTAATGATTCCTGGGTTGGATACAGTCTGTCTTAATGATCCCAAATAGGGGGGACAGGGGTTAATGAGCCTGGCTCAGGTATAGGAAAGGTGAATGACCTCTTGTCAGGTACAGGAAAAGTCAATTGACATGAATTAAGCACAGAAAGTGTTGCTGACCCCAAGTCAGGCATTGGAAGGATTGATGATCCTGCGTTGGGTAGAGGAAGGCTTAAAGGCTCCTCTTAGGTAGTGGTAGTGTTAATGATTCCACAACATTGTACAGTACAGGAAGGGGTGATGATCCCAGATTATTTATGGGAAGGGTTAAATAACTTTGGATCAGGCTCAGGAATGGTTGATATCTTCTGGAGTTGGGTATGGTTAAGGAAAGCTAATGATGCTAGTTGGTTATGATACAGGAAATGCAATAGCCCTCGTTCGGCTATACCATGAACTAAGGATCTATGATCAGTTAAAGGACCACAGGTTGATGATTACAACATGAGTGAAAGATCCCAGGTAATGTATAGCATGTGGTTAATGCATGTTTTGGGTCTCTGATCTCCACTTTTTCATTGAGAAATATCTCCTGTATTTTCTATTTATATTGAAATTCTGGACCTGTTTTTTCTAAGCGCGTACATCAGACTCTGCTTCGAATTTCAGAGCAACCACTTTGTGAGCGTCGACCTGGAGTATCACTGGGACCCAACCATTTCCATTTCTCTTTTGCCTACTGTAAATGTAAATGATCTTTCCTTCCTCTAGTGTTCACTCCATTTCTCATTCCGCTGTACGGACAGTAACTCTTCCCTTATAGTATTTCTAATGATCAAATAATTCAACAGACCTGCAACTGTACTCAGTACCTTCTCGGTCTCATTGGCTCTGTGTTGTCCTATGAACAACTCTGCCAATAAGCCATACGGTGCAGGCTTAAAATTGACAAGAGGTGCTAGTTTTGTGTTTCTATTAAGGTAACTTTGCATCCTTGAGTTAAACATGAATCAGATGGCTTGCTGCCTCTTTCTTTCCCCAACTGCTGAATTGGAATGAAATCACCTACCCAATTATCTTGCATTTTGAAATGAATGGCTTAGTTATATTGTCTTTCTCTGTTTATGAAAATCTTGTAGGACCTGGAGAACAATTATACATGCACCTGCCCCCAAGGATTCTATGGCAAGAACTGTGGGATCAGTGCTATGACATGTGCTGATGCACCGTGTTTTAATGGTGGCTCCTGCACTGAGAAATCACATGGGGGCTATAGCTGCCATTGCCCAGTTGGCTTCACTGGCTCCAATTGCGAGAAGAAGATTGGACGCTGTATCAACAATCCATGTGGAAATGGTAAGTGTTGGAATCGATCATTTGTTTCCCATCCCTCCTCTGTACTCTTTGCCATACCCAAATCTACCTGCTTTATGTTTTTGTCGCTCTAACTCACACACCCTGTTAAAAAGGATACTGCTTGGACATTGGTCGGAGTGTCATCTGCCGCTGCCGGACAGGGTTCACTGGCCCGAGGTGCAAGATCAACATGGACGATTGCGCCAAGAACCCATGTGCCAATGGTGGCACCTGTATTGACGGTGTCAACTCCTTCAATTGTAGCTGCACTCTTGGATATGGTGGGAAGGACTGCAGCATTCGAATGGATGCCTGTAGTAGCAACCCATGTAGAAATAAAGGCATCTGTTACACGCATTACACCGGCCATGTCTGTGAGTGCCCAACTGGATTTATGGGGTCCAACTGTGAGTTTCGTGTGAAGCCCACCAGCAAGTCCGATGAGGAGAATCCATTCTCTGTGGCCCTTGCCATCTCTTTTGCTTTGGGCCTTGTCACCCTCACCCTGGTGGTGTTTGCTGCTGTGGTCATTCTGAAGCATCTCCGGAAAAGCCAGGAGAGTCGGAATACTGTGCGCAATGACCTGGAGACCATCAACAACTTGTCAGATTACCAGAAAGAGAAGGAGGCCTTCATCATCTCCACTGGACAGTTCAAGGTCTCCAACAAAGATGCTGAACTCAGCAGCGATTGTTTGAGTGATAAATTTAACTGCAAACAGAAACTTCATTCAATGGATTATAATCTGACTGGGGAACTGAAGGAACAGGAGGCTTCCAGAAAGAACATTGTAAAGTGAGTTCTGTGCTTAAATATACTCCAACATTGTTCCTGATGCTTAGATAATATCAAACGTTTTCTACGGTAGCAGCCAATGGAAATCTAATGAGTCTCCACTTTTTCCAATCACTTTCCATTTCAGTAAGAAATCTGAATGCCTATCAATCTCCAAACCATCAATACCATTTCAGAAGGAGGGATTGTACCATCCAATGTATATCATGTCTGAACGAGTGGAACCATGCATATTTGCAACTGAGGTAAGTCTTAGCTGCTCCTGGAGTTGGAGGCAAGGGACATGAGGTCGAGTAAGAATCCCTAGCATTGCACAGTCTCATCATTTTATCTTTTCCTTCTCTTCCACAGGTATGAACTTCCATCTCCTCAGACGTAGATATTCAAGCTTCCCCTGTCTCTGAATGTTTACAGATTTAATGGACATTACGGGGTTTATATTCCTGTATTTAATATTTATTCATGCTGCTCTTTATTTTGTTTTGGAATGGATAACCTCTTATTGTGTTTTTTTTAAGAGAGTGTGTGTGTGTGTGCGTGTATGTGTGCGCACGCTTGTGCGCGTGTGTGTATATGTATAAAAAGATTTTTGTACCTGGCTTCTGGATAATGAAGAATGCCTGCTGACATCTCTCTGAAAGCTGCGAAATCTTTGCACTATTTTCAATAGCGAAGTCATCCTGAAAAATATCTGCATGCCAAGGACTGAAGATGGGGTAGGTGGAATGAAAAAAAGGCAGGACCTTTTGAACCAGTTATGGTGAAGAATTCTTCATAGGATCTATATTGTAATGTGTGCTGTTCCACTCTGCAAGAAGCAGTGAATCCAAGTGGCAGAGTAATTACAACAGTCCACCCCTAGTCTGGCAGGGCTGTTATTCTTTAGGTCAATGCTGTTCTTTCTGCATTGGACCAGTGTCTTCTCCACATGACCAACAAAGCTTGCAGTAGAACACCAGCCAAGCACATTATACATTACAGATGACAAAATTGTGGAAAATTGAGCTGAAGGCAGTTTTTCATTCTCACAGTTCAGACTAGCAAATCCTGTTTGAGAAACTGTGATCCAGGACATCTTTTGCATTTGTCAATGGAAAATGCTGCCGACCCATTTATTATTCTATATATAGTCAAATATGGGAATGTATTGTGTCTTATTATGAAGGACTTTTTATTAGCAAAACATGAAAGATTATTGCAGTTCTGTTTCAAAGTCAAGCCAATGTTATTTTAATATTTTATAATTTAAGAATTTTTGATATACATACAAAATGAAATATACTTTTTCTAATTTTATTTTGTATATAGTGTATATTTAAGAGAATTGTACATATGTTTATCTATTATGTTTTATATATGTCTTTTCTGTTGAAGAGAAGTTCAAATTTATTTTTTTCCAAAATAAATGAAAATAATTCTAATTCTGGGAATTTAGTGAATTTATGTAGGATATTTGTAAGGTCATTTAATGCACATGACATCAGCTGTCAATACACAAACTTTGTCCTTTCCCTATTGCTCTCTATTTCCCTCAAAACAGTGATCTTCTCTGGATATTTCTGCATGGGTGATGCCAATTTCTGTTACCTGATTTTACCTATTCTGATGGAAATCTTACAATAGTCAAGACACCTCCAATGTAAACAAAGATTCAATTGAACAGGTAAACTAGTGGGGAGATAGTACAATATGGTGTTGAAGCAGGATAGGCCATTCTGACCTTGGGGCAAGCTCTGCCATGATCAAGGCTATTGGTGTGTGAACATGGGTTCAAATCCCACCACAGCAGCTGCTGAAATCCAAATTAATTTCTATTATTAAATGTGGATTGAACACAAGAAATAGGAGCAGGAGTGGACCATTCAATCCACCCTGCCTGATCTTTGGTTTCAACTCAACCTTGCTGCACATCCCCCATATCCTGATTGGCTAGGTCAGTTGATTGCATCGCAAACCAGCCAGAGTGACGGCTACAGCATGGGTTTAATTCCCACACCAGCTGAGGTTACTACAAATGAGTTCCATTTTCAATCTCTCCCCTCACCTAAGGCGAGGTGACTGAGGTTAAAACTACCACCAGTCATGTCCCTCTAATCAGTGAGCACCCTTCTGAGATTATGGTGACTTTACAACTATTACTGAAAGCAAGTCTTTGCAATGGTGACCATGACTATTATCATCAATTCTTGTAAAAGCCCCTCGGGTTCACTAATGCCCTCAAGGGAAATCTGCCTCCTTATCTGGTTGGACCTACATGTGAAGTTAGGCCCACAACAATGTCGACGTTTAAATGCTGTCTGAAACATCTAGCTGCTCAAGTCAATAGCAGTTGGGATGGGTAACAAACGCAGACTTTGGCAATGTTGCCAATGTCCTAAGAACAAAAAACGAAAACCCAGAAAAGTGTGGTAATTGTAACAGGGCAGCTAAATGTGATGAAGACTTTCAGTTGTATGGGAAGTAAGGGCTGACAGATTAAATGGACAAAGTGGCCTGTTTTATATTTTAACTTGTATATTTGAATGGCCATTTGACGAACGTGCAATCAAACTATCTCTGTCCTGTATCTAATCTAATACAACACTTTCCTGCAGCCTGTATAATGAGAGCAGGGGTAATCCCACCTCACTTTGTTTCCCTAATCCTCTCCTAAATCTGTTTTTAATCTACACGTTTGGACATGTTATATCACACCTCTGTGCAGGTGCGACTCTAATCAGAATATCTGGCCCTGAGGTAGGAACAATGTCACTGTGGCACATGACACCACCTAACACGGATATAATGAGGTCCATCTTAGCAAATTTCCCCACAGCCAATGCAATTACAAATACTTAATCTAGCAGATAGTAAAGAATGATTCTCACAAATGTTTAGCTTTGTCCCTCAGTATCAGGTTCCATCACTAACTGAACAGTGAATTAATATATTAATATGTAGTGAATAGGAGGTAAGAAAATGACTGAATGGAATATGTCTGAGATTGAGTGACAAAAAAATACACAATTAATTAAATTACGTGGAACATTAGGAAAAAAGGCTAAAGTTGGAAACTGATGGGTACAATGGACAGACAAAGAATTCTAGAGAATCTGGATTGAAGAGATATAACAATCATGGTTAATACAAAAAAGGTCTGCAGACTTGAAGAGCCAAATTGGCTGATTCCTGTTATAGTCATAGTCATAGAGATGTACAGCATGGAAACAGACCCTTTGGTCCAACTGTCCATGCCGACCAGATATCCTGACCTAATCTAATTCCATTTACCAGCATTTGGCCCATATGCCTCTAAACCCTTTATATTCATACACCCATCCACATGCCTTTTAATGTTGCAATTGTACCAGCCTCCACCACTTCTTCTGGCAGCTCATTCCATATTCCTCAAACCATTGGAGTTCTGGATGTTCAATATAACATTTTCATAAGCTTTCAGCTAGAATGGGCTGATGGGAGGGAGTTGATTGCAATATAAACTTAAAAATATCAGGGTTATTCAAAGCCTGTATTGTACATACCATTACTGCATTGTGAAATTATCAGTTTGCACAGGCATCAGCAGTTGTTCCAAGGGCAGCATGATCAAATGGAAAGTGTGCAGAGGTGCTGGTGATACTACATTATCTGCTTCGGGCATAATAAAAGATGGTTAACCAGGAGGAGATTTGCATTTATATAGCACCTTTCACTAATTTGGGACATCCCAAAGCAGTTCACAGCCAATTAAGGAAAATCAAGTTTGCCATGTGTCACAACACTATCTTGGCTATTTCTGTATAAAATAAAAAATCTTTTCAGTGAATGGGAACACTTGCATAGGATTTGCAGTTTGCATTCAAATGGTTCTGATTGTACTGCTATAACAATCAAAGAAATGCAAAAGACATACTTTTACAACACCTTTTATGATCTCAATGTCCCAAATTGTTTCACCTCCAGTGAAATATTTGAAGTGTCGTCGTTGTTGTAATGGATAGAAAAACAGCATTCACCTTGTAGGTAGATAACAAGCTTCCACAAAACAGGTAACACACGTTAACAACCAGATATCCCTGTTCTAGAGATGTTGGATGGGATTAAAATATGGGCCAGACCACCAGGGAAACCCAATGCTCTTCCTAAAAACAGCTGGGTTTTAATACCCAGTTCTTAGGGCAAACATAAAGAAGAGTCATTGGACTCAAAACATTCACTCTGCTTTCTCTCCCCAGATGTTGCCAGACCTGCTGAAGTATTCCAGCAATTTCTGTTTTGAGGGAAGATATGGCTTTGGTTTCATTCTGAAAATAGCACCTTGCACACTCACACAACAAATCGCGTGTCAAAAGCGGTGTGCCACAAGGATCAGTGCTGGGTCCACTGCTTTTCGTCATTTAGGCAAATGATTTGGATATGACCATAGGAGGTATGGTTAGTAAGTCTGCAGATGACACCAAAATTGGAGGTGCAGTGGACAGCGGAGAAGGTTACCTCAGAATACAATGGGATCTGAAACAGGTGGGCTAATGGGCTGAGGAGTGGCAAATAGAGTTTAATTTAGATAAATGTGAGGTGCTGCATTTTGGAAAGGCAAATCAGAGTAGGACTTATACACTTACTGGTAAGGTCCTGGGGAGTGTTGCTGAACAAAGAGTGCAGGTTCATATTTCCTTGAAAGTGGAGCCGCAGGTAGACAGGTTAGTGAAGAAGGCATTTGGCATGCTTGTCTTTATTGAACAGTGCATTGAGTATAGGACTAGGGAGGTCATGTTGCAGCTATACAGGACATTGGTTATGCCACTTTTGAAACACTGCGAGCAATTCTGCTCTCCCTACTATAGGAAGGATATTGTAAAATTTAAAAGGGTTCAGAAAAGATTGACAAGGCTGTTGTCAGGGTTGGAGAGTTTGAGCTATAGGGAGAGCCTGAAAATGCTGGGGCTGTTTTCCCTGGAGTGTTGGAGGTTGAGGGGTGACCTTATAGAAGCTTATAAAATCATGAGGGGCATGAATAGGCTGATTCCTGATGAAAAACGTCGATTCCCCTGTTCCTCAGATGCTGCCTGACCTGCTGTGCTTTTCCAGCACCACACTCTCGACAGTTACTATGCAGGAAAATGTACAATTAAATGAATGTTAACTTTTAACTTTTTTTAGTGATATTGAGGGAAACATGTTGGCCAAGCAAATTTGCTGTTGTAGGACATTGCATTCATATTCAAACCTAAGTTCTCATCCTATGTTCAAAACCTTCCTATCTCAGTAAAATCTTCAGGCCTGCAGCCAACCATCTAAAAACTCTGCCCTCACAAATTTGGCCCCTTCAGCTTCTTGATTTCTATCAACTTGTCATTGGTGGCCCTGAGCTCTGGAATTCCGTCCATAAACATCTCCATTACTGTACATATCCTCCTTTAAGGTGTTTCTTAAAATTGACCTCTTATGTCTCCTAAACCAATCCTACTGTGATGGTTCGGTGTCAAACTTTGTCTGATGCTCATTTCATTTTTTAATTCATTCTTAGGACGTAAGAGCCACTGGCAAAGGCCAAATTGCCTTTCCCTAACTGGCCCTGAGCAGCAATGGAGAGCCATCTACAATTGATTCGCTTTGCTAGGTCATTTAAGAGTCAACCACACTGCTGTGGGTTCAAAGTTAATTTTATGCATCTGCAAAAATCTTTTGTCAGAAATGCTGAGTGAATAATCCATCTACAAAGCTCAGTCAGGAGTGTGATGGAATACGTCCCACTTGCCTGGATGGGACCAGCTCCAACAACACTCCAGAGGCTTGACATCATCCAGGACAAAACAGCCTGCTTGATTGGCACCACAATCATAAGCATACACTCCCTTCACCACCCATGTTCAGTAGTAGCAGTATATTCCATCTACAAGATGCACTGCAGGAATTCACCAAAACTCCTCAGACAGCATCTTTCAAACCCTTGACCACATTCAATTATAAAGGACAAGGACAGCAGATACATGGGAACACCACCACCCGCAAGATCCCCTTCAAGCCACTCACCACCCTGACTTGGAAATATATCAATGTTCCTTCACGGTTGCTGGGTCACAATCCTTAAACTCCCTCCCTAATGCACTCCTCCCTAAACTCCCTACAGCACATGGATTGCAGCAATTCAAGAAGACAGCTCACCACCACCTTCTCAAGGGCAACAAGAGACGTGCAGTAAATGCTGGCCCAGCCAGCAAAGCCCACATCCCACTAATGGATAAAATCTCTCAACCTCAGTTTTCAGCTGATTTGATTCACTCCACATGATACCATGAAATGGGTGAATTCATGAGATTCTGCAATGGGTATGGGCCTTGTCAATTCTGGCAAAAATACTGAAAACATTCACCTGACAATGCGGAATATTGCTGAGGTGAGTGAAGTGATCCAAGGGGCCATCAACAGAGCTAGTAAGCAGCACATGCTTTGCAATAATTTGCTCACTGATGCTTAATTAGCTTTTGATAGAGCCATTCAGCTCCTGACCCTAGCGGAGCTTCAGACCTCATTACAGCTTTGGTTCCTATATCCTCGGTCCCCTCCAGTTCCTCATCTACATTCTGACCTTGGTAATATCATCCACAAATATGTCAGGTTTCAGCCTTACCTTAATGACACTTAATTCTAATGGATTATCTCTCAATCAGCTTGTCCAACATCCAAAGTTTTCCTCCATTTACTATTGGGAAGATCAAAGTCACTGTGTGTACAGTGAACACCACAAACTCTGCTCCCTAATGACCGAATGGTCAGAGGGAGAAACAGACAGTTTGGAGACTGTGTTCTAATTAACAGAATAAAGCTCACAATATAATAATACAAAAATCTCACATCACCTACTATCTTGTCTACCAAAGAAAGCACATGCAACATACCTTAATGACTACCGCCCAGTGACTCTGGCCTCTCTAATCACAAAGTGTTTTGACAGGCTGGTCATAGCCTACATCAACACTAGCCTCCCAGTCTGCCTCAATCCCCTACAATCTGCCTATTGATGAAAGAGCAGTACTGGCATAGTGGTATTATTACTGGACGGTTAACCTAGGGACCTAGATAATGTTCCAGGGACTGGGGTTCAAATCCTGCCACATCAGGTGGTGGAATGTGAATTCAATTTTAAAAAACATCTGGAAGTAAAGAGTCTAATGGTAACCACAAATCCATTGCTGTTTTTTGTTGTTGTTGAGGGGGGAGGGGGGAGGAGAGGGGAGAGGGGGGAGAGGGGGAAGGGGGGGGAGGGGGGAGGAGAGGGGAGGAGAGGGGAGAGGGGGGAGAGGGGGAAGGGGGGGGAGGGGGGGGAGAGGGGGGAGAGGGGGAAGGGGGGGGAGGGGGGGGAGAGGGGGGAGAGGGGAGGGGGGAGAGAGGGGGGGGAGGGAGAGGGGGAGAGAGAGGGGGGGGGAGGGAGAGGGGGAGAGAGAGGGGGGGGGGGGAGAGGGGGGGGGGAGAGAGGGGGGGGAGAGAGGGGGGGGGAGGGAGAGGGGGAGAGAGGGGGGGGAGGGAGGGGGGGGGGAGGGAGAGGGGAGAGGGGGAGGGAGAGGGGAGAGGGAGAGGGGGAGAGAGGGGGAGAGGGGAGAGAGGGGGAGAGAGAGGGGGAGAGGGGGGGGGAGGGGGAGAGGGGGGGGGGAGGGGGAGAGGGGGGGGGGAGGGGGAGAGAGGGGGAGAGGGGGAGAGGGGGGGGGAGAGAGGGGGGGGGGGAGAGAGGGGGGGGAGAGAGAGGGGGGGGGAGAGAGGGGGGGGAGAGAGAGGGGGGGGGAGAGAGAGGGGGGGGGGAGAGAGAGGGGGGGGGGAGAGAGAGGGGGGGGGGAGAGAGAGGGGGGGGGGAGAGAGAGGGGGGGGGGGAGAGAGGGGGGGGTGGGGGGGGAGAGAGGGGGGGGTGGGGGGGGAGAGAGGGGGGGGGGAGAGAGAGGGGGGGGGAGAGAGAGGGGGGGGGAGAGAGAGGGGGGGGGGAGAGAGGGGGGGGAGGGAGAGGGGGAGAGAGGGGGGAGAGGGGGAGAGAGAGGGGGGAGAGGGGGAGAGAGAGGGGGGAGAGGGGGAGAGAGAGGGGGGGGGAGAGGGAGAGGGGGAGAGAGGGGGGGGGAGGGAGAGGGGGAGAGAGGGGGGGAGAGAGGGGGGGAGGGAGAGGGGGAGGGAGGGGGGGGGGAGAGGGAGGGGGGGGAGGGAGGGGGGGAGGGAGAGGGGGAGAGAGGGGGGGGGGGGAGGGAGAGGGGGAGAGAGGGGGGGGGGGAGGGAGAGGGGGAGAGAGGGGGGGGGGGAGGGAGGGAGAGGGGGGGGGGAGAGAGGGGGGGGGGGAGGGAGGGAGAGAGGGGGGGGGGAGGGAGAGAGGGGGAGGGAGAGAGGGGGAGGGGGGGGGGGAGGGAGAGAGGGGGGGGAGGGAGAGGGGAGAGGGGGGAGAGGGGGGGGGAGGGAGAGGGGGGAGAGGGGGGAGAGGGGAAATAACCTACCTGGTTCACTAGGGTGCAGAATGTACTCACGGGGGAGAGGGGCCAGCAGGAGGTCATTGTCCACACTGGAACCAATGATATAGGAAGGGAAAAGGTTGAGATTCTGAAGGGAGATTACAGAGAGTTAGGCAGAAATTTAAAAAGGAGGTCCTCAAGGGTAGTAATATCTGGATTACTCCCAGTGCTACAAGCTAGTGAGGGCAGGATAGGAAGATAGAGCAGATGAATGCATGGCTGAGGAGCTGGTGTATGGGAGAAGGACTCACAGTTTTGGATCATTGAAATCTCTTTTGGGGTAGAAGTGACCAATACAAGAAGGACGGATTGCACCTAAATTGGAAGGGGACTAATATACTGGCAGGGCAATTTGCTAGAACTGCTTGGGAGGATTTAAACTAGTAAGGTGGGGTGGGACCCAGGGAGATAGTGAGGAAAGAGATCGATCTGAGACGGGTACAGCTGAGAACAGAAGTGAGTCAAACAGTCAGGGTAGGCAGGGACAAGGTAGGACGAATAAATTAGACTGCATTTACTTCAATGCAAGGGGCCTAACAGGGAAGGCAGATAAACTTGGCATGGTTAGGAACATGGGACTGAGATATCATAGCAATTACGGAAACATGGCTCAGGGATGGGCAGGACTGGCAGCTTAATGTCCCAGGATACAAATGCTACAAGAAGGATAGAAAGGGAGGCAAGAGAGGAGGGGGAGTGGTATTTTTGATAAGGGATAGCATTTCAGCTGTGCTGAGGGAGGATATTCCCAGAAATACATCTAGGGAAGTTATTTGGGTGGAACTGAGAAATAAGAAAGTGATGATCACCTTATTGGGATTGTATTATAGACCCCGCAATAGTCAGAGGGAAATTGAGAAACAAACTTGAAAGGAGATCTCAGCTATCTGTAAGAATAATAGGGTAGTTATGGTAGGGGATATTAACTTTCCAAACATCGACTGGGACTGCCATAGTGTTAAGGGTTTAGATGGAGAGGAATTTGTTAAGTGTGTACAAGACAATTTTCTGATTCAGTATGAGGATGTACCTACTAGAGAAGGTGCAAAACTTGACCTACTCTTGGGAAATAAGGCTGGGCAGGTGACTGAGGGGTCAGTGGGGGAGCACTTTGGGGCCAGCGACCATAATTCTATTAGATTTAAAATAGTCATGGAAAAGGATAGACCAGACCTATCCTTTTGACGGTATTAGGCAAGAACTTTCGAAAGCTGATTGGAGGCAGATGTTCACAGGTAAAAGGATGGCTGGAAAATGGGAAGCCTTCAGAAATGAGATAACAAGAATCCAGAGAAAGTACATTCCTTTCAGGGTGAAAGGGAAAGCTGGTAGCCATAGGGAATGCTGGATGACTAAAGAAATTGAAGGTTTGGTTAAGAAAAAGAAGGAAGCATATGTCAGGTATAGACAGGATAGATCGAGTGAATCCTTAGAAGAGTATAAAGGAAGTAGGAGTATACTTAAGAGGGAAATTAGGAGGGCAAAAAGGGGACATGAGATAGCTTTGGCAAATAGAATTAAGGAGAATCCAAATATGTTAAGGACAAAAGGGTCAGAATAGGGCCCCTCAAAGATCAGCAAGACGGCCTTTGTGTGGAGCCACAGAAAATGGGGGAGATATTAAATGAATATTTTGCATGAGTATTTACTGTAGAAATGGATATGGAAGATATAGACTGTAGGGAAACAGATGGTGACATCTTGCAAAATGTCCTGATTACAGAAGAGGAAGTGCTGGATGTCTTGAAAGAGTTAAAAGTGGATAAATCCCCAGGACCTGATCAGGTGTACCTGACTACGCTGTGGGAAGCTAGAGAAGTGATTGCTGGGCCTCTTGCTGAGATATTTGTATCATCGATAGTCACAGGTGAGGTGCCGGAAGACTGGAGTTTGGCAAACGTGGTGCCACTGTTTAAGAAGGGCGGTAAAGACAAGCCAGGGAATTATAGACCGGTGAGCCTGACCTCGGTGGTGGGCAAGTTGTTGGAGGGAATCCTGAGGGACATGTATTTGGAAAGGCAAGGCAAGGGATAGTCAACATGGCTTTGTGAGTGGAAAATCGTGTCTCACAAACTTGATTGAGTTTTTTGAAGAAGTAACAAAGAAGATTGATGAGTGCAGAGCAGTAGATGTGATCTATATGGACTTCAGTAAGGCATTCGACAAGGTTCCCCATGGGAGACTGATTAGGAAGGTTAGATCTCATGGAATACAGGGAGAACTAGCCATTTGGATACAGAGTTGGTACAGAGGGTGGTGGTGGCGAGTTGTTTTTCGGTCTGGAGGCCTGTGACCAGTGGAGTGCCACAAGGATCGGTGCTGGGCCCTCTACTTTTTGTCATTTACATAAAGGATTTGGATGCGAGCATAAGAGGTACAGTTAGTAAGTTTGCAGATGACACCGAAATTGGAGGTGTAGTGGACAGCGAAGAGGGTTACCTCAGATTACAACAGGATCTGGACCAGATGGGCCAATGTGCTGAGAAGTGGCAGATGGAGTTTAATTCAGATAAATGTGAGATGCTGCATTTGGAAAAGCAAATCTTAGCAGGACTTATACACGTAATGGTAAGGTCCGAGGGAGTGTTGCTGAACAAAGAGACCTTGGAGTGCAGGTTCATAGCTCCTTGAAAGTGGAGTCGCAGGTAGACGGGATAGTGAAGAAGGCGTTTGGTACGCTTTCCTTTATTGGTCAAAGTATTGAGTATAGGAGTTAGGAGGTCATGTTGCGGCTGTACAGGACATTGGTCAGGCCACTGTTGGAATATTGCGTGCAATTCTGGTCTCCTTCCTATCAGAAAGGTGTTGTGAAACCTGAAAGGGTTCAGAAAAGATTTGCAAGGATGTTGCCAGGGTTGGAGGATTTGAGCTACAGGTAGAGGCTGAACAGGCTGGGGCTGTTTTCCCTGGAGCGTTGGAGGCTGAGGGGTGACCTTATAGAGGTTTACAAAATTATGAGGGGCATAAACAGGATAAATAGACAAAAGTCTTTTCCCTGGGATCAGGGAGCCCAGAACTAGAGGGCATAGGTTTAGGGTGAGAGGGGAAAGATATAAAAGAGACCTAAGGGGCAACATTTTCACGCAGAGGGTGGTACATGTATGGAATGAGCTACCAGAGGATGTGATGGAGGCTGGTACAATTGCAACATTTAAGAGGCATTTGGATGGGTATATGAATAGGAAGGGTTTGGAGGGATATGTGCCAGGTGCTAGCGGGTGGGACTAGATTGGGTTGGGATATCTGGTTGGCATGGATGGGTTGGACCGAAGGGTCTGTTTCCATGCTGTACATCTCTATGACTCTATGACATAGACAACTGCACATCCTCCATGATAACATTCAATACTGGAGCTCACCTAAGGATTTGTTCTCAGCCCCCTACTGTATTCCTGTACATCCACAACTGTAGCCAAATTCTGAATGAATGCCATCCACAAGTTTGTTGATGACATCACTATGTTAGGAAGGTTATCAAACAACGATGGGTCAGAATACAGAAAGGAGACAGAGGACTTGGTGTTGTGGTGTAATGATAACAATCTCTGTCTCTCAATGCACTTTCTCAAAACTGATCATTGACACTGACACAGTGGTTCAGTGCTTAGCACTGCTTCCTTACAATGCCAGGGATCCAGGTTTGATTCCACACTTGGGCAACTGTCTGTGTGAAATTTGCACATTCTCCCAGTGTCTGCGTGGGTTTATGCTAGGTCCTCTGGTTTCCTCCAATAGTCCAAAGTACAAATTAGGTGGATTGGCCATGCGAAGTTATCCATAGTGTTCAGGGATGTGTACGTTAGGTGCGTTAACCATGGGAAAGGCAGAGTTACAGGAATAGGGAAGGGGGATGGATCTGGGTGGGAGGGTCAGTGTGGACTCATGGGGACAAATGACCTGTTTCCACACTGTAGGGATTCTATGGACTTCAGGAAGGAGGAAGACATACCCCCATCTACATCAACACATGAGAGGTGGAGAGGGTCAAGTGTGGCAAGTTCCCAAGAGTGATGATAACCGGCAACCTGTCCAGGGCTTCCCATGGAGATGCAATGGTCAAGGCAGAACAACAACACCTCTTCTTCATCAGGTGGCTTAGGAAATTCAGCATGTCCATAAAGACCCTCACCAACTTTTACAAATGCACAATTGAAAGCATATTACCTGAGTGCGAAATGGTCTGACACAGCAACTGCTTTGACCAGAACAGTAAGAAACTACAGAAGATTGTGTGCACAGCCCAGACCATCACTGATGCCAACCTCCCATCCATAAAGACTCCATTTACACTACTTGTTGATGTGGGTAGGCTACCATCATCATTAAAGACCCCTCCCACAGTGGTAATGCTCTCCTATAACTCTTCTGAAATGCAGAAGCTTGAACACATGCACCCACAGGTTCAAGAGCAACTTCTTTCGTGCAGTTATTAGACTGCTGAACGGACTCCCTAACTGCAAATAATGTTGATCTTGAATTTATTGTCACGTGTACCGAGGCACAGAGAAAAGTTTTGTCTTGCAAGCAATATAGGCAGGTCACAGAGGTAAGTAGCATCGATAGTAAATAATAGGTAAGCAGCAGCAAAAACAAAAACACAGGTACTGGTGAATGTTAAGAGTTTGAGAGTCCATTCACTACTCTAACAATGATAGGGTAGAAACTGTTGCAAAACAGGCTGATACATGTGTTCTGGATTCTGTAACTTCTCGCCGATGGTAGAGGTTGTAGAAAAACAGTGGCAGAGTGGGATGGATCTTTCAGAATGTTGGCGGCCTTTCCTTGACAGCGGGCCTGGTAGATGGATTTTATAGATGGGAGGTTGGCCTTTGTGATTGTCCGGGCCTAGTTCACCACTCTCTGTAACCGTCTCCGATCTTGAATGGTACAGTTGACAAACCAGGTAGTGACACACCCAGACAGAATGCTCTCAATGGCGCACCTATAAAAGTTGGCAAGAATATTCGCCATCATGCCAAGTTTCCTCAGTTGCCTGAGGAAGAAGAGATGTTGTTGGGCCTTTGTAACCAGTGTGTCCACATGAAGAGTCCAAGAAAGCTTTTTGTGGATGACCACGCCCAGGAGCTTGACACTCTCCACTCGTTCCACCTCTGTGCTGTTAATGTGTAGGGAGGCATGAGTAACATCCTGCCGAAATTCAATAATGAGTTCCTTGGTTTTGCTGGCATTGAGAGCTAGGTTGTTCTCAGTACACCATTTTTCCAGGTCTTCCACCTCATGTATGTAATCTGTTTCGTCACCATTTGAGATTCGACTATGTGGTGATCATCAGCAAACTTGTAAATGGCATTAGTCTGGTATTTGGTGACGCATCATGGGTATACAGTGAGTACAGTAGGCGGCTGAGTACGCATCCTTGGGGGACTCCAGTGTTGAGTATTAATGAGGATGAAACATTGTCCCCAATCTTCACTGATTGTGGCTTATGGGTCAGGAAACTGAGGATCCATTTGCAGAGAGTGGGGCTTAGTCCGAGATCACTAAATTTAGTAATCAGTCTTGAGGGGATAATAGTGTTGAAGGCTGAACTGTAGTCAATGAGTAGGATTCTTATGCAGCTGTTCTTGGTGTCAGGATGTTCTAGGGAGCAGTGAAGAGCAAGTGATATGGCATCTGACATGGATCTGTTGGTCCAATAAGGCAAGTTGGAGTGGGTTAAGAGTAATGGAGAGGTTGGAGTTGATTAACGCCATGACCAGCCTTTCAAAGCACTTCATGACCACCAAAGTTAGAGCCACTGGGTGCTAGCCATTGAGACATGCTGCATGAGCCTTCGTAGGCACAGAGATGACGTTAGCCCTTTTGAAACAGGCAGGGACAGTGGCCTGCTGCAGGGAGAGGTTGAAAATATCTAAGACCGCTGCCAGTTGATCTGCACATGCCCTGAGTGCACGGCCAGGTACTCCATCTGGTCCCATTGCTTTCCTTGGATTCACACAAAGGAAAACTGATCTGAACTCTGATGGAGTGACTGTTGGGACAGATTAATCAGGACTTGTTGGAATAGTGTTACCTCTCTGCCAAAATTCTACTCAAAGCGAGCATAGAAGGCGTTGAGATGATCTGAGAGGGATATGTCATCGTCTGCTATCTTGCACTGTCCTTTTTAGAACCTGTGATGTCATTCAGTCCTTGTCATAGTTGCTGGATGTCTGTCTCGGTCTCTAGTTTGGATCAGTATTGGTCCTTGGCTGTCTTACTGGCTCTGCGAAGGTCATACTTGGATTCCTTATACTCGAGTGGGTCTCCTGATCTGAAGGCCTCACGCCTGGTTTTTTAGCAGGTTCTGTATGTCCTGATTCATCCAGGGTGTCCTGTTGGGGATCACCGAGATTGACTTCCTCGGTATACAGTCCTCCACACACTTGCTGATAAAGTCTATGACAGTGGTGGCGTACTAATGTTGATCTTACTTGGTGCACCTCCTGTGCAGTTGTAAACTGTATGCCTCACACTGTCTAAGCGCCCTATGATCTGCATGTCCTTGTTTGCTACAATCTGTTTGTACTGCTTTTTAAACAAAGCTTTTCACTGCACTTAGTTTCTGACTATACTAAACCAAATCAAATCATGTGTCCCAGTGTTAAAATTTGATTGATGTTCCTGTGATGCATCATAGCACATGTTGTTACATGAAAGTTGCAATATAAGTCAGGCAGGGAGCTCCAGGATCCTAACCCACCAATGGATAAGGAACAGTGATGTGTTTCAAATTCTGGATTAGTGGTGCTGGAAGAGCACAGCAGTTCAGGCAGCATCCGAGCAGTAGTAAAATCGATGTTTCGGGGGTTTCCAGCATCTGCAGTCATTGTTTTTACCGTGTGTTTCAAATTGCAAGAGGAACTTTGAAATACTGGTGCTCCCATGCACCTGCTGCATTTACCCCTGTAAGGGGTTGGAGATTGCTGGCTCTAAAAGAGTAGGGCAGGTTTCTGATTAGGATCGTTAAAATTATATGTCAGGGACACATGATGCTTGGAGATTACAGGATGTGGCAGCATCGTGGTTATGGTAATCCAGAGGTCCTGGGGGAATGGTGTCAAATCCCACTGCCGCATTTAGAGTCATAGAGATGTACAGCATGGAAATAGACCCTTCGGTCCAACCTGTCCATGCCGACTAGATATTCCAACCCAATCTTATTCCACCTGCCAGCAACCGGCCCATATCCCTCCAAACCCTTCCTATTCATATACCCATCCAAATGCCTCTTAAATGTTGCAATTGTACCAGCCTCCACCACTTCCTCTGGCGGCTCGTTTAAATTCAATTAGTAGATTAAAAAATATCTTGAATTGAAAACTGGTTTCAGTAATGGTGTCTGCAAATCTGTCAATTCTCACCTGGTTCACTAATGCCTTTTAGAAACGGAAATCCTCAGCCAGTCTGGCCGACATGTGACTTCAGAGACACAGTAAGGTGGTTGACTTTTAACTATCTGCTGAAATAGCTTGAGAAAGAAAATAAATGCTGGCCTTGCCAAAGAAAGAAAAAGGGACGCAAGCACAAGGAAGATCCTTTTTATTTTAAAGTCTTTGGGGTCTTGAATCCAAGGCAGCAGACTGATGATGGGTGAGCAGGCTTTGAGCTGGATTCTTAAATGCGTCGGTTCTAGTTTGGAAGCCAGTTCCCAGTCATAATCCCAAAACATTGTCAATTAGGGGGTTCTAAGCTTTTTGGAGTCTTGGCTGGTGAGGCTGCCAATCTCTTAGTGACCCTGGCTTGTCTACTAATGCTCTAGAAGTGGGAGCAGTCCCTCTCATCGGACCTGATAAGATGGAGGGTCTGACCTTCCTTGGCTTTTAATTGGTTGCAGTGTTCAAAATTTCAGTGAACATGCCTAAGGCTTCTGTCTAGATTGGGAGTCCAGAGGTTGACCCCATTTTTGGTCCCTGCCCCTTGATTGACAATCCAGCACTGAATTTGGGGAAATAGATCAGTGGTAAGTTATAATGAATCATGGAATTGTCAAAATAATTACAATACTAAAAGAGGCCATTGTATTTGTGCTGGTCCTCTGAAACAACAATTCACCTAATGCCACTTCACTACCTTTTCCCCAAAGCCCTGCAGATTTTTCTTTTTCAGAGAATGACCCAATTGGCTTGTATGTGGAATGAACTGCCAGAGGAAGTGGTCGATGAAGGTACAGTTACAACACTTAAATGGACAGGTACATGAATAGAAATGGTTTAAATGGAATTGGGCCAAACTCAGGGAAATTGGACTAGTTTAATTTGGGAAACTTGGTCAGCATGGATGAGTTGGACTGAAGTGTCTGTTTTCGTGCTGTGTGACTCTAAATGCTTCAACTGAACTACATCCCACTCTTAGGCAACAAATTTGAGATCCTAACCACTCACTGTGTGCAAACGATTCACCTCACCTCCCCATTGTTTTTGTCAATTACCTTAAATCCAATGTAGGAGCAAATTACTGCAGATGCTGGAATTGGTACTGGAAACAAAAAATGTTGGCAATCACTGCAGGTCAGGTGGATCCATGGAGAGACAGCAAGTCAACGTTGAGTCCAGATGACTCTTTGTACCTTAAATGTATGCCCTTTGGTTTTCGAGCCTTCCAACAGTGGGAACAGTTTCTCCCTATTCAATTTTCCCAGACCCCCATGATAAGATCCAAGTCCCTCTACTCCGGCAGATTCCCTACTATAGAAACCTTTTTGTTTTGTGGCTCTGCATTCTTCCTCTTTACTTCACATTTCACGGTATCATTCTTCAACTGTCAACTGCCTGCCTGCTCCACCAACTTGTCCATATCCTTTTTAAGTTCTGCATCATTCTTCCCACAGTTTACAATCCTTCCACGTTTCTTGGCAACCACAAATTTTGAAATGTCACTGTACACTGAGGTTTGATCACTGATTTGAGGAACTGAAACTAAAACTGTTTTGATGGGATCTGGAACCTGGGGGTTATTTACAAATTGCATCTTTATGATTATGAAGTTTATGAATGATGACAGATTCGGATAGACAAATAGGGAATACGTGGGGGAATTATTTTTATTTATTCAAAATATGTACAGTCCCTAGTTTAGTTTTGGATACAGGTACTGGCCCAGTTACTGCACAATCTTTTCCCCCTCAAGTTCAAACCTCCTTCTCCAATTATCAGTCAGCACCAATGATTCAGTAATTCTCCTGTGAAGAGAAATTCTTTTGAAAAAATAAAGAGCCTATTCTGCCTCTATCCTCCAACCCTGGCAACATCCTTGTAAATCTTTTCTGAACACTTTCAACTTTCACAACATTCTTCTGATAGGAGGGAGACCAGAATTGCGCACAGTACTCCAGAAGTGGTCTAACCAATGTCCTGTACTATATTCAATGCGCTGGGCAATAAAGAAAAGCATACCAAATGCCTTCTTCATTATCCTATCTACCTGCGACTCCACTTTCAAGAAGCTATGAACCTGCACTCCAAGATCTCTTTATTCAGCAAAGCTCCCAGGACCTTACCATTAAGTGTATAGGTCATGTTCTGGTTTGCCTTTCCAATATACAGCATCTCACAGTTATCTAAATTAAACACCATCTGCCACTCCTCGGCCCACTGGCCCATCTGATCAAGATCCTGTTGTACTCTGAGGTAACCTTCTTTGCAGTCCACTACATCTCCAATTTTGGTGTCATCTGCAAACTTACTAACTATACCTCCTATATCCACACCCAAATCTTTTACATAAATGATGAAAAGTAGTGGACCCAGCACTGATCCTTGTGGCACACCACTGGTCACAGGCCTCCAGTCTGAAAGACAACCCTCCACCACAACACTCTGTCTTCCACCTTTCAGCCAGTTCTGTATTCAAATGGCTAATTCTCCCTGTATTCCATGGGACCTAACCTTGCTAACTAGTCTACCATGTAGAATCTTGTTGAATGCCTTCTGAAGTTTGCATAGATCACGTCCACCTGGCGTGTCGGAGGTTGATGGGTGGCCTTATAGAAGTTTATAAAATCATGAGGGGCATGGACGAGGTAAATAGACAAGGTCTTCTCCCTGCAGTGGGGAAGTCCAGAACTAGAGGGCATAGGTTTAGGGTGAGAGGAGAAAAGTATAAAATAAACCTAAGAGGCAACTTTTTCACTCAAAGGGTGGTGCAGGCATGGAATGAGCTGCCGGAGGAAGTGGTGGAGGCTGGTACAGTTACAACATTTAAAAGGCATCTGGATGAGTATATGAATAGGAAGGGCTTGTCATCCACAATCCTGACCACCCTGGCCGACCCATTGTCTCAGCATGCTCCTGCCCCACTGAACTCATCTCTACCTACCTCGACACTGTCATACCCTCCCCCCAGTCCAGGAACTCCCCACATGCGTTCGAGACACCACCCACGCCCTCCACCTCCTCCAAGACTTCCGTTTCCCCGGCTCCCAATACCTCATCTTCACCATGGATAGCCAATCCCTCTACACCTCCATCCGCCATGTCCAGGGCCTCCAAGCCCTCTGTTTTTTCCTCTCCCAATGTCCCCAACGGTACCCTTCCACCAACATTCTCATTCGTTTGGCCACACCCTTAACAATTTTTCCTTCGAATCCTCCCACTTCCTCCAGACCAAAGGGGTAGCCATGGGCACACGTATGGGCCCCAGCTATGCCTGTCTCTTTGTTGGCTACGTAGAGCAGTTGATCTTCCGTAATTACACCGGCACCACTCCCCACCTCTTCCTCTGCTAAATTGATGACTGCATTGGCGCCACCTCATGCTCCCGTGAGGAGGTTGAGCGATTCATCAACTTCACCAACACATTCCACCCTGACCTTAAATTTACCTGGACCATCTCTGACACCTCCCTCCCCTTCCTGGATCTCGCCATCTCCATTAATGATGACCAACTTGACATTGACATTTTTCACAAACCCACCGACTCCCACAGCTACCTGGATTACACCTCTTCCCACAATGCCATCCCGTATTCCCAATTCCTTTGTATCTGCTCCCAGGAGGACCAGTTCCACCACATAACACACCAGATGGCCTCCTTCTTTAGAGACCGCAATTTCCCTTCCCACATGGTTAAAGATGCTCCCAACGCATCTCGTCCACATCCCGCACCTCCGCCCTCAGACCCCACCCCTCCAACCGTAACAAGGACAGAACGCCCCTGGTGCTCACCTTCCACCCTACCAACCTTCGCATAAACCAACTCATCCGCCGACATTTCCACCACCTTCAAAAAAACCCCACCACCAGGGATATATTTACCTCCCCACCTCTTTCCGCCTTCCGCAAAGGCCATTCCCTCCGTGACTACCTAGTCAGGTCCACGTCCCTCTACAACCCACCCTCCCATCCTGGCACCTTCCCCTGCCACCACAGGAACTGCAAAACCTGCGCCCACACCTCCTCCCTCACCTCCCTAAAGGAGCCTTCCACATCCATCAAAGTTTTACCTGCACATCCACTAATATCATTTATTGTATCCGTTGCTCCTGATGCGGTCTCTTCTACACTGGGGAGACTGGACGCCTCCTAGCAGAGTGCTTTAGGGAACATCTCCGGGACACCCGCACCAATCAACCACACCACCCTGTGACCCAACATTTCAACTCCCCCTCCCACTCTGCCGAGGACATGGAGGTCCTGGGCCTCCATCACTGCTGCTCCCTCACCACCAGACGCCTGGAGGAAGAACGCCTCATCTTCCGCCTCGGAACACTTCAACCCCAGGGCATCAATGTGGACTTCAACAGTTTCCTCATTTTCCCTTCCCCCACCTCACCCTAGTTCCAAACTTCCAGCTCAGCATTGTCCCCATGACTTGTCCTACCTGCCTATCTTCTTTTCCACCTATCCACTCCACCCTCCTCCCTGACCTATCACCTTCATCCCCTCCCCCACTCACCTATTGTACTCTATGCTACTTTCTACCCACCCCCACCCTCCTCTCACTTATCTCTCCAGGCTTCATGCTCTCTGCCTTTATTCCTGATGAAGGGCTTTTGCCCGAAACGTCGATTTTACTGCTCTTCGGATGCTGCCTGAATTGCTGTGCTCTTCCAGCACCATTAATCCAAAATCTGGTTTCCAGCATCTGCAGTCATTGTTTTTACCTTAGAGGGATTTGTGCCAAGTACTAGCAAATTGGACTAGATTAGGTTAGGATATCTGGTCAGCATGGACGAATTAGACCCTGGGGCTGTTTCATGCTGTACATCTCTATGACTTTATGACTCTAAATACAAATTTGCCTTTCAGTAGCACCCTCTGAGACTTTGAGATGTCTCAAAGCAATTTACAGCCAGTAAAATATTTTAAGTGTATTTGCTGTTTGGGGTGCAAGGAGAGAAGAGATAAACCAGTTCACTCATCTCATGGTTTAAATGTTCTGGACCTCAGTCCAAGTTTCTCTGTCTCCATATTCCTGTGTCAACTGTTACACTGCACACAAGGAGTCCACATTTGCATTCATGCATGTAGTAATGTGAAACTGTGAATAGTGATGAAAAGAGGCCTTCACTGTGTTACCTATCACGGCTACCAGAGTTTTTTCTGCTTTACTATCTGCCGTTTCCATGTGTGGGAAGAATTTACAAGTTGATCCTTAACCTGATTAGCCACGTTATGTATGCAACCCCCTCCCCCTACTTTGGCCATCGTGCCCGAGAGTGGGATCTAAATGTGGAGTTTGCATTCAGGTCACTACCCATTGTGCTATGAAACCCCCTTATACCTCTTTACTCCTTTTAAAATGACGTTTTTTTCAGTTTCTTCTTGAATTGACTAACTCCAAGTTTTAGCAGTTGGCATTAGCTTATCCAGGGGAGATCTTGTCATTTTTGATTTAGTAATGGGATTTGGGTACTGTTGGTTACGTCAGCATTTATTGCCCATCCCTAATTACCAGAATGCAGTTAAGAGTCAACCACATTGCTGCAGAGCTAGAATCACATGTAGGCCTGATCAGGTAAGGTTAATTTCCTTTCCTGATGGGAATTCAAGAACCAGATGGTTTTTAAGTCAATTGACAGTGGTTGCATGGTTGCCGTTAGTTTAGTTTTTAATTACAGATTTTCTTTTATTGAATTCAAATTTCACGATTTGACCTGGTGGAATTCGAACCCATATCTTCATGTTCTAGACTGCTAATATTGCCACCACCTCCCCATTACAATGGGCATTGCATCTGCCTGTGAACCATAAGTTCTAGGTTCACAAACACTACGACTTGACAATTCAGGAAGGTGCATAAACAATGCAGCCAAAATGTACTAACATAAATCTTTCCGATAGCAGGTGGTCAGAGACCGAAAGATTTCTGGTCATCCATGGTAAAGAAATTGGAAGCTTCTGCCATTGCTGTCCCAGGGTCCAGGCGACAGCATGCTTGTAGAAGTCTGTGATGCCACAACAGTTTGGACTTCTTAGAAGACTGGACAACCAGTGTGGACAGGTTTGGTGTCGATAGCACAAAGGTTCAATCCCTGTTCTGATTGTGTGGATTTGGAACCTTCCTCCTTGCCCTAAGCCTGTAGATGTTATTGTACAGCAGGTGGGAGAGCCGAAGGAGATGATGAAGTGCTTTAATAGCTTCTCCCCACACACTACATTCAATGTGAAGGTTCACGCAAAAGGATATTTATTTCAAGCTCCCAATATTTCTGAGTTTACACAGCATCAAGGTGTCTGTTTGAATCCCCAGCCTATGTCAATGTAGTTGATCTCTCAGCTAAAGTGCAATAGGAACACTGCAACAACATGGTCTATAGTCAGGAAGGTAAAATTCAAACAGGCTACTGATCACCATGTGTAAATATCACACAATCATCAACTGGATGCTCAATAACCATGGCCCAGATTTTCCAATAAATAGATAGTCAAAACACTGTTGTAGCAGACTCAGAATTGCCTGGTGAATGGAACATTCCATTGGGTAATCCCTTATACCTGGAATCCTCCAAAATGATTCATTTAAATTGGAGAATTCCGAGAGATCCTCTGCAGAAAATGGTTACCCAGGAAACGTTTAACAGAGTTTTTATTTATCTGACTCCTGGACAATTATTAAACTCACCACCCAACCTATCACATACCAAGCTGCATTGCTCCCAGAATTCTTACACCTTCCTACCCACTCTTAGACTGGACACCCACCTTCTCCCCATGACCCAACTCCATCCCACATTTTCCTACTGCTGTATCTGACATGCACTCCCTCTGCAGCACCCTACATCCCTACCTCTCCACTGCTAAACTAGACATGACACCCAACCTCCCATGCTACCAGATTTGACACCCACTAGAGGAGAAAGTGAGGACTGCAGATGCTGGAGATCTGAGCTGAAAATGTGTTGCTGGAAAAGCGCAGCAGGTCAGGCAGCATCCAAGGAACAGGAGAATCGACGTTTCGGGCATCAGCCCTTCTTCAGGAATGAAGAAGGGCTGATGCCCGAAACGTCGATTCTCCTGTTCCTTGGATGCTGCCTGACCTGCTGCGCTTTTCCAGCAACACATTTTCAGCCTTGACACCCACTAGACCCAATATGACCCGCCCTCCAATATTTCCACCTCACTTGCCATCAGACAATACCCTACAATATCCCAGGATACAGAACACCTCTGTATCGGTGTGCTGAGACCTTACCCTTGCAATACATGACACCTCCCTTCTTCATCCAACATACCTTAAATATTCGGTCACTCTTCTAGTCACTTTCCCATCTTGAGCCCTTACACTCTACCTATCTGACACCCTAACCTTAAACATAACATACCTTTTCACAGGTACTGTCAAAATAGCTGACTGTGTTGCTGGGCATTTAACAGAATATAAAAACTAATGCCATAGAAAAGAGGGTACAATTTGCCTACCGTTGACCATCCTGCATTAGAAAGAAATACACAGTTGGATTTAAGATACATGGTGTACGTCCATGATCAGAATCTCTAGGCTTCCAGGATAATCTTCCGGTCCAGGGTCCGCTCGGTGGAGCAGGACGAGACGTGCTCAAGTTTCTTCTTCCAGAAGGTGCACAAAGAGAGCTCCGTGCTCAGCAGCCTGAAGAAAGAAGATGGCTCGGTAACGTCATCTCAGGCTGATGTCATGAGGATCAGCAAATCCTTCTACGCCAGCCTGTATGACTCGAAGCCAACCAACAGCGCGGCCTCCCAGTCGTTCCTGTCCTCTATCACGGAGGTCCTAGATGATGGAACACGAGAGAGGCTGGACCAGCCACTATCTCTGGATGAGCTGACCAAGGCCCTCGAGTCCTTCGAAAAGAATAAAACTCCCGGAAGCGACGGCTTACCGGTCGAGATTTATTCCGCTCTTTGGGACTTGATCGGCCAGGACCTGCTGGAGGTGTATGTCAGTATGCTTCGGGCAGGTACCATGAGTGAATCCATGAGGAAAGTCATCATCACCCTCGTCTACAAGCGGAAGGGGGAGAGGGAGGAAATTAGAAATTGGAGACCGATCTCACTGTTAAATGCAGACTACAAAATCTTGTCAAAGGTCATCGCCAACCGGGTCAGGTCTGCTCTGGGATCGGTGAACCACCCGGACCAAACCTGTGCTGTACCGGGCAGGAAGATCTCTGAGAGTCTTGCATTCCTCAGGGATACGATCCCCTACGTGCAGGACAGGGGGGTGGACACCTGCCTCATCAGCCTGGACCAGGAGAAAGCCTTTGACAGGATAGCGCATACATATATGAGGGATGTCCTCTCCAAAATGGGCTTTGGGGAGGGAATCGGAAATTGGATCAGACTGCTCTACACCAACATTGTCAGTGCAGTCTCAATCAATGGGTGGGAATCAGATAGCTTCCCTGTAAGATCTGGAGTCAGGCAGGGATGCCCCCTCTCACCCGCCTTGTTTGTGTGTTGCATAGAGCCATTTGCCGAATCCATCAGGAAGGATGCGAGCCTGAGAGGGGTGACTATTCCTGGCAGTGGGGGCCTGCAGGTTAAAGCCTCCCTGTACATGGATGACATCGCTGTTTTCTGCTCGGATCCGCTGTCCGTGCACAGACTCGTTTGCATCTGTGACCAGTTCGAACGGGCCTCGGGGGCCAAGGTAAACCGAGGCAAGAGCGAGGCCATGCTCTTCGGGAACTGGGCCGACCAATCCTCTATCCCCTTCACCGTCAGGACTGACCACCTGAAAGTGCTGGGTATTTGGTTCGGGGGGGCTGGGGCGTGCGCCAAGACCTGGGCGGAGCGGATCAGGAAGATGAGACAGAAACTAGGCAGGTGGGGGCAACGGTCGCTCTCCATCGTGGGAAAAAACCTGGTCATCAGGTGTGAGGTACTTTCAGTATTGCTATATGTGGCACAGGTCTGGCCTATCCCCAGAACCTGTGCCGCCGCAGTCACCCGGGCCATCTTCCAATTCATTTGGAGATCAAAGATGGACCGGGTCTGAAGAGACTCAATGTACAAAGACCGGTGCAATGGGGGAAAAAACACGCCCAATGCCACCCTCACCCTGATGGCCACCTTTGTGTGTGGCTGCATCAAGCTGTGCGTGGATCCCCGGTACGCAAACACCAAGTGTCACTACGTACTGAGGTTCTACCTGTCCCCGGTGTTGCGAAGGATGGGCCTGGCCTCGTTGCCGCGGAACGCTCCGAGTAGTTGGACCGTTCCGTATCACCTGTCCTTCGTGGAGAAATTTATGAGGAAAAACACCTTTGACCACAAGTCCATCAGGAAGTGGTCAGCACATAGTGTCCTTGAGACCCTTCGGGAAAAGGAGAGGGCGGATCCTGTCGAGCGGTTCCCTGAGCAGACTGTCAAAGCCATTTGGCAGAATGCCTCATCGCCAGAACTTTCCAACAAGCACCAAGACGTGGCTTGGCTGGTGGTGAGAAGGGCCCTGCCTGTGAGATCCTTCATGCACGCCCGGAGTCTCTGCCGCACCGCACGCTGCCCTCGAAGTGGCTGCGGGGGGACGAGACTGTCTCACACCTCCTTCTGGAATGTGCCTATGCAGAGGAAGTCTGGAGAGGAATGCAGTGGTGCTTGTCGAGGTTCGTCCCGAGCAGCGCCGTGACGCGGGACTCCATGCTCTACGGCCTGATCCCCGGGACTCACACCGAGATGAACATTAACTGCGCCTGGAGGATCATCAATTCGGTGAAGGACGCTCTCTGGGCGGTCCGAAACCTGTTGATCTTTGATCTTCCAGCTGAAGGAGTTGACCCCGACTGAGTGTTGCAGACTGGCACATTCCAAGGTCCAAGACTACGTGTTGAGGGACGCGCTGAAGCTTGGGGCAGCTGCCGCCAAGGCACGGTGGGGAAAGACCACCGTGTAAGATCGGCCTGCCTAAAGAAGAACAGGGAGCCCATGCGGACGTTTTTTGGGCTCTGCTGATGCCTCAGCGAAATATATGCATAAGATTGAAAAATGCACAGACCTGTATATGACAAGGATAAATTCGAATCTGTGTTTGTAAATGTGGACATATGTATGGCATGACCAAATGTGCAGACCATCAAATCATTTTATGAATAAAGTATATTTTTGAAATAAAAAAAATCAGAATCTCCTCCTTTAAATACAGAGCTCTTGCTTAATGTAAAGAAGTAGGAGAGCAACGATCTGACGGATTGCCATTCCTTGTAAAATCTAGCCCGATACCTTCTCCATCACTGATAAGCCAAATAACAGTCCTGACAAAGATTACATACTGGAGTCAGTGGTTCTCATGGAAACTGCCTAATGAGAAATAACAAACTTGCTTCTTTCTCAACTTGTTTTCACCTCAGTCCTTCCTCCACCCCTCTCCATCTTGTTCCCTTTCCAACCTGTTCATAGTTCAGGAACAACACAGATGTAAGAGTAGAACTAAAGGTTGTAGCACAGTCATGAAGCAAGGGAAGAAGCATCAGAGAAGGACAAGGTTTTGAATCATTTCAAAAGCTGCAGAGAGAAGGAAATGAAAGGATAGCATACCAATGTCATTCCTGATGAAGGACCCCTGCCCGAAACGTCGATTTTTCTGCTCCTTAGATGGTGCCTGACCTGCTGTGCTTTTCCAGCACCACTTTAATCTTGCCATGGTCATAAGGCATTCTATTCAAGTGACTTTGATTCTAGCCATTTTAGGGTTCTGGCAAGAAGACAGAGCCAACTAAAGATGCAAACACAGTATTAAGGAACAAAAGCACAGATCGAGGACACAACAATAGTTAAAGATTAGAAGGTTTGGAGTTAGAACAGTATCAAACACACAGTGACAACCGGTACCACATGGACTACATCTGGTGTGGGAGGCGATAAAAAGGAATTCGCATTTAATTAGGACTACATTTAAGTGGAGGCAAGACAAGGATTGATGACAATTGACAAAATATTGTGAGCTAGATCCAGTTTTGCATGCTCCAGTGATACAAGGTCAGATTAACTTTTATCAAGTTTACAGGTCCAAAAACACTGACACAGGGGAAGGAGAGGGTAGCTAACATGTCGTGGCAAAGAGACACTTGCAGCCCAGTAGATCCCAGTTTTAATCCCTTTGTTAAGTGTTCTCAAACTGGAGGCTGCCAGAGCAACAAACAGCTTTCCTGTGAGTTTAAGGGTTTGTGAGAAGGATCAAACCCTACTGTCCTGATCCGAAATGTCAACTTTCCCTCTCCTCCAATGCTGTCGGACCTGCTGTGCCTTTCCAGCCTCACATTGTATAAACCCTTCGTTGCCAAATGGCTTACAGCAAACATAACCTGGACCGCATACCTGAAATAGAGAGAGAGAGAGAGAGCGAGACAGTGAGAAAGAGAAAGAAAAGAGTTAACGTTGAGTCTAGTAACCTTTCAGTAATCTTTTGCCACTGGACTCAAAAAAATTATCTATTTATCTCCATGCAGATATAGCCAGGCCTGCTGAGTTGCTCCAGCACTTTCTGTTTTCATTTCAGATTTGCAGTACCTGCAGTTCCTTGTTTTAAGATAGTATTGAATAAGGCTGCAAAAACCAGTTGAAAGCCTATCAATTGTGTTTTAGAAACCAGCAACTGCCACATGAAAGTTGACAAAAAGGGAAAGAAAAAATGAGCAAACTAGCCAAGAATATAAGAAAAGATTGTAAGATTCTTAAAAGTACATAAAAAAGAAGAAAGTAGCTAAAGTAAATGTTGGTTTCGGGGTAGCAGAAAAAAATATGGGGCCACAGCCTCAGGATAAGAAGCCAATTGTTTTGGACTGAAACGTAGAGACGTTTCTTCATTCAAAGTGTTGTGAATCTTTGGAATTCTCGACCACACAGGATTGTGAATGTTCTATTGCTGATCATATTGAAAGCTGGGACGGACAGATTTTGCTTTTCAAGGAATCAAGGGATACAAGAACGGGTTCAGACCCAAACCAGAGATGATCATATTGAATGGCAGAGGTGGCTCAACAGATCATATAGTCTACTTACATGCCTTTGTTATTTTAACAGAGTTAGAGACAAAAAAAACTGCAGATACTGGAAACCAAAGTAGACAAACAGGAGGCTCAAAGAACACAGCAAGACAGACAGCATTAAGAGGTGAAGAAGTCAACGTTTTGGGTATAACTCTTCTTCAGGACTAGGGGGTGGGTGTAGGGGGAATTGCAGATAAAGGGGTGGGGGGTGCAGGGTGGTGAGGTAGGGATAAGTGAACACAGGTAGAGGGTACAGCCTGGTTGGTCGATGGGAGGAATGAATCCAGTTGGTAGCTGGAAGGAAGGGTCGATCAGAGGAATGGAAGGAAGGGGAAGGGACTGGGAAGAGAGTGATGGGAAGGGATAGGAGGTTATTTGGGGTGGGATAGTGGCTCAGTGGTTAGCACTGCAGCCTCACTGCACCAGAGACTCGGGTTTGATGCCAGCCTCAGCCAACTATCTGTGTGAAGCTTACACATTCTCCCCTGTCTGCATGGGTTTCCTCCTACAATCCAAAGATATGCAGGTTAGGTGAATTGGCCATGCTAAATTGTCCCATAGTGTTAGATGCATTAGTCAGGGAAAAATGTGGAGAAATAAGGGAATCGGTCTGGGTGGGTTACTCTTCGGAGAGTCAGTATAGACTTGTCAGGCTGAAGGGCCTGTTTCCACACTAGTGATTCTGAGTTCTAAGTTATTTGAAATTGGAGAACTCAATGTTGAGCCCTCTGGGCTGTAAGCTGCCCAGGCGGAGGATGAGGTGTTGTTCCTCCAATTTGCAGTCTGATACGCTATGGCACTGGACAAGGCCAAGGATGATCATGTTGGAAAGGGAGTGGGAAGGGGAATTAAAATGGGCGATGACTGAGAGGTCCACTTCATCGGGTTTATGCCCGAAATGTCGACTCTCCTGCTCCTCAGATGCTGCCTGACCGTCTGTGCTTTTCCAGCACCACACTCTTCGACTCTGGTCTCCAGCATTTGCAGTCCTCACTTTTTCCTGTATGTTTGGTCTTCCTGATGTAGAGAAGACCACATCGGGAGCACTGGATGCAATAAACTAGGTTGTAAGAGTGGCGGGTGAACTTCTGTCTCACCTGGAAGGACTGTTTGGGGTCCTGGATGTAGGTGAGGGGAGTAGTGTACCGGCAGGTTATGCATCTTTTGCGGTCGCATGGGAAGGTATGTGGAGGATCGGTGGGGTTGGTGAGGAGGGTGGCATCAACCAAGGACTGGCAAAGGGAATGGTCCTTGCGGAAGTCAGAGAGGGGTGGGGAGGGGAAGATGTTCTTGGTGGTGGGGTTTAGTTGGAGTTGGCGGAAGTGTTTAAGGATGATACATTGGATATAGAGACTGGTGGGGTGGTAGGTGAGGACAAGGGGACCCTGCCTTTATTGTGTTTAGAGGGGGGGAGGGTTTAGAGCAATGGAGCGGAGAATGGAGGAAGCAGAGCGGAGCGCTGTCTGGATGACAGAGGGAGGAAAAGCACATTGTTCAAAATAGGTGGAAATCTGGGGTGCTTGGGTGTGGAATGTCTCCTTGTCCAAGCAGATGCAGCAGAGGCAGAGGAATTGGGAGAACGGGATGGAGTTCTTGCAGGATACTTGGGTGGGAGGGGGTGTAGTCCAGATAGTTGTAAGAGTCTGGGGGTTTATAGTAAACGTCCGTCTGGAGACTGTCACTGGAGATGGAAATGGAGAAGTAAGGGGAGGGAGGTGTCAGGGATGGACCAAGTGAATTTGAGGGCAGGTGGAAGTTGTGGGCAAAGTTAATGAACTGCTCCAGTTCAGCCTGGGTGTAGGATGCTCTCCTTCCTCACCCTACCCCTCCAATTCTCCCTCTGCCTCACGACCTCATACCCCTGCACCCCTTCCCACACCCCCACCCCACTCCCCAGCCCAGCCCCCTCCCAATCTTCTTTCTCTCCCACATCCACTTCTCCCCACCACATCCAGCCATCACCAACCAGGTCGTACTCTCTACTTGTGTTCACCTATCCCTATCTCACCACCCATGCTCCCCCGATCTGCAGCTCCCCTTACACTTTGGATTCTAGCATCTGCAGCTTTATTGTCTCTTTGTTATTGTAACAGCTGGTAAAACATAGCACAGTGCAAATGCCTGCAGGGAGAAGGGAACAGGAAAGAAACTGGAAAACAATCATTGTTAGGAGTTAGCATCATGTACCAACCTTTAATGAAACACAGGGAAAGTGAAGACTGCAGATGCTGGGGATCAGTCAAAGAGTGCGGTGCTGGAAAAGCACAGCCAGTCAGGCAGCATCCGAGGACCAGGAGAATCAATGTTTTGAGCATAAGCCCTTCGTCAGGAGATGAAGGGCTCAGGTTTGAAACGTCGATTCTCCTGCTCCTCAGATGCTGCCTGACTGGCTGTGCTTTTCCAGCATTGCACACATCGACTAATGAAACAGAACAAGATAGCATAATATCAGATCACAGTAAAGTGATCTCCCATACAGTGTATCTTAATAACCACTCCTAACACTCCATGAGCAATAAATTATTTGAACTTGCAGTGTAGTGACAGTACTACATAGGCAGGTCTTTGTGCACATGAAGTTCTCACAAATGGCAACCTGCCCAGCTGATTTCCGGTGGCGTTGGTTTAACAAAGAACAAACCTGTTCGTTTAGGGCTATGGTATTCTTAACACTCCCATAAATGTGTGTATGGGCCTTGGTTTAATATCTCATCCAGAGAACATTGCCTGAGGCAATTCAGAATACTCATAATGCTGCATTCCATATTAGTCTAAATTGTGCTTGGACTGCCCTGTGAGGCTCAAACTCTCAACTTTCTGATAAATTTGAGAATGTTTACTTTTGAAAGGCACTAAGATAAGAATGCCAGATAGGAACGCAATCAATACTTACAGGAATTGAAACTCTTTTTCTTATTTGAACAGAATTGACCGTCGAGCCTGAATGGCTCACACAACAGCATCACAAAATGGTGACAGCATTCCCCCATCCCTACGCTTGGCCAGTTATCCTGCAAATCTTTCCTCTTCAGGTCCTTAAACACAATTGATTCTGCTTCCCCCACCCTCAGGCAGTGCAAACCGGGTACCAAGAGCAATTGCATGAAATGTTTTTTTTCTCTTGTCACCATTGGAGGCCATTTATTCTCTTTCTAATCTGGTTTTCTTGCTCTTGATCCTTTCACCAATGAGAACACATTTCCCTATCTACTCTGTGCAGGACCCTCATGACTTTGAATACCTGTCAAATCTTCTCAATCTCCTCTTTTCCAAGTGAAGCTCTAAGGTATAATTAGTAAGTTTGCAGATGACACCAAAATTGGAGGTGTAGTGGACAGTGAAGAAGGTTACCTCAGATTACAACAGGATCTTGATCAGATGGGCCAATGGGCTGAGAAGTGGCAGATGGAGTTTAATTTAGATAAACGTGAGGTGCTACATTTTGGGAAAGCAAATCTTAGCAGGACGTATATACTTAATGGTAAGATTCTAGGGAGTGCTGCTGAACAAAGAGACCTTGGAGTGCAGGTTCATAGCTCCTTTGAAAGTAGGGTCACAGGTAGATAGGTTAGTGAAGAAGGCGTTTGGTTTGCTTTCCTTTATTGGTCAGAGTATTGACTCCAGGAGTTGGGAGGTCATGTTGTGGCTGTACAGGCCATTGGTTAGGTTACTTTTGGAATATTGCATGCAATTCTGGTCTCCTTCTTATCGCAAAGATGTTGTGAAACTTGAAAGGGTTCAGAAAAGATTTATGAGGATGTTGCCAGAGTTGGAGGATCCGAGCTACAGGGAGAGGCTGAACAGGCTGGAGTTGTTTCCCTGGAGCATCGGAGTTTGAGGGGTGACTTTATAAAGGTTTATAAAATCATGAGGGCTTGGATGGGATAAATAGACAAGTTTCTTACCTGGGGTGGAGGAGTCCAGAACTAGAGGGCATAGGTTTAGGGTGAGAGGGGAAAGATATAAAAGGGACCTAAGTGGCAACTTTTTCACACAGAGGGTGGTGTGTGTATGGAATGGGCTTTCAGAGGAAGTGGTGGACGCTGGCACAATTGCAACATCTAAAAGGCATCTGGATGAGTATATGAACAGGAAGGATTTGGAGAGATACGGGCGAGGTGCTGGCGGGTGGAATTAGATTGGATTGGGATATCCACTTGGCACAGACGAGTTGGACTGAAGGGTCTGTTTCCATGCTGTACATCTCTATGACTCTAAGAGGCATTTAGCCTGAAAGGGTCAACTCATTAGCTTTACAATAGCTCAAGCCACTGATATATAAATGGCTGTCTTGGGGAAGGACCAGTCAGATCTATATTAGTTCTAAGCTAGTCTAACAGAAGTGTAGCATAGACACAATTACCGTCCCTTAGGAGATGACAATGTCTCTTAGCCAGTATTATTGTAGTGAACCACCCCCAATTTAAGCAACCTCGTCTTACCGTTAAACAACAAACTCAAGTGTAACTCACGTACGTGACTTTTCGGTTGAAGATGTACTTGTTGCGAGTCCTTCGCTATTCACTTCTAGTAAGCCCTATAAATATACAACACAACTTATGGAGGCAAATGTACTCAAAGAAGACCTTTGCAGAACTAGAAGTCAGCTGACAGTGTCCCTTACAACAGAGAGCAGCAGTCTCAGCTTCTTCTTTCTATCCATGGAAGTGAAGGTCCTCATCCTCAAAACCACTCATTCCTGTGAATCTTTTCTGTGCCCTCCCAATTGCCTACTCGTCGTTCCACAAAGGTGATGAGGTGAATAATGAGCAGAGATCTGTTCCATCCTGGAATGTACAGCCCAATGGGAAACCGTGGAGTAGGGTGTCATTAATATGCAGAGGGATGCCATACATAACTATAGCCTCAATGGTAGAGACCCTGCTAGAAGGTCAGAAGGTCAGAACTGGAGCAGTTTCAGGCAGAGATGCCAACAGCTGAATCATAATGCGCGCATATATTATGAATCAATCCTGCTTGAAGAAAATCTTTGAGGTCAGACCTGTGATTACCTGATGAGTTGAACCCCGTACTAAAACAAAACCAGGTTGAATCATAACTTTCAAATGAAATAGGACACAATTTAGAGAAAGTGAGGACTGGAGATGCTGGAGATCAGAATTGAAGAGTGTAGTGCTGGAAAAACACAGCCGGTCAGGCAGCATCCGAGGAGCAGGAGAATCCATATTTCGGGCATAAGCCCTTCATCAAAATCAAAATATCGATTCTCCTGCTCCTCAGAGCTCATTCCTATGAAGGGCTTATGCCTGAAACATTGATTCTCCTGCTCCTTGGATGCTGCTTGCCGGCTGTGCTTTTCCAGCAGCACATTCTTCAACTAAAATTTACAGAAACACTGATTAAGCTTATGTCACGCCAGTTTCATGCCTTGAATTACGTGACAGCAGTGAAAATCTGGGAATGGCGGAAAAAATGTTACTGAGCAGTGGTTGGGTCAGAAAGGCTGAGCTGTTGACCAGGGAGGAGTAAATATTTGTTTGCCAGTGCTGAGGGTTTTAAAATACCTGGGTTTGCCATAAAAAAAGGCCCATTTTCTTTTCACAGGCTGCACTCACATCAGCATGGAATAGAAAATTGTCCCACCTATTGACAGAAAGAAATTGCACATGTTTAATAGGGCCTTGCAGTTGTCAAAACTGAGTCCAAGCTGACTTGATGGTCACAACTCCAAAATCCTGATCCGCAATCCCACTGGGGTCACAATCCACATTTTGGGAAGTCCTGTGTTAAATACTTGAAAAGGAAAAGTAGGCCAGGCTACATGGGAAGAACGGAACTAATTTGATAGTGCTTTCAAAGAGCCAGTACATATATGAAGGCTGAACAGCCTCCTTTTGAGCTGTATCATTCAATGCACTGATATCATGTGACACTTCCTTCGTGAGAAAACGCTAACATGGATCACTAATAATCCAAGTTGATTTTAATTCAGTTTCCCATCACAGTGGGTGGTTAACACACAGATGCTAGGCATTTCAATTGGAGACAAAATGTGGGTAGCCTGAACAAGACCTTATAATGCATGCACTAAGCCTGTAGTACACAGCAGGATCCCACACTGTGGGGAAGGATGTGTTCACTGTTTTTGTTTTAGTGACATGTGTGAAGGAGGATTGTTGATGGTCCATTGGGTGATTCCCTGGGCCTTTAGCAAACAATGTCACGGGATATTGAAGATGATAAGATCATCATAACTGTGGGAGACCACTCAGCTCAAAGGTCAATTGTTCTCAGAAAACCCGAAAATTCCCTTCAGCATCTAGTTGTTTGTTAAATGACTCTGAGATTTTCATTTCCCTTGATGTTGAATAATTTTGTTTATGGGGAGGCAATGTTCTCATGGTATTATTGCTGGACTGTTAATCCAGAGACCCAGATAATGTTCTGGGGACTTCAGGCTCAAACCCTGCCTTGACAGATGATGGAATTTGAATTCAATTAGAATCTGGAATTAAAAATCTAATGGTAATCATGAAACTGTTGCTGATTGTTGGGAAAAACCCATCTGGTTCACTAATGTCCTTTAGAAGAGGAAACTGCCATCCTTACCTGGTCTGGCTGACATGTGACTCCAGACCCACAGAAACATAGTTAACTCATCACTGCCCTCTGGGCAATTAGGGATGGTTAATAAGTGCTGGCCTAGCCAGCAATACCCTTACCCCATGAATAAGTTAAAAGAATTGGGTGAAACCAAACTTTCTAGATGGAATTTCACAGCATAGAAACTGTTTGCCAATCAGGTCCTCATCAGATTTGGCACTTCACAGAAGTCTCTTCCCACCTTCAACTAACTTTATAAAACCAACTACCTATTCCTTTAACTCTCTCATGTCCTTCAAGTGATGCTTGTAATTGCAGTTCAACTGGTTCTCAACATTCTGGATTCAAATCCCAAACAAAGGCTTGCACACAAATAGTTTACAGCCAGTACACTATTGAGGGGAAGCTGTAGCATCAGAGGCTCAGTCGTTCAGATGAGATGTTAAACTGTGGCCTCATCTCCCTGAATTGGGTGGATGCAAAAGATCCCACAATGCCAATTCACCCATATATCCTGTGGAAGAGAGACTGGCATTGTGGTAATGTCACTGAACTAGTCATCCAAAAGGTTCATGCTCTGGGACATGGGTTCAATCCCAATCATCCAACAGTGAGATTGAAAAGTTTCTGTAATGGTGATCATGACAATTACCATCAAACTTCATAAAAACCCAAACTGAGGTTGGTTTCGATCCCCTTCTGAATCTGAGGGCTGAAGGTTCCTGTCATGTTCTAGAGACCCCAGCACAAAAATCCAGGCTGCCACTCCAGTGCACTAGTAAGGAAGCGTTGCATTGTCAGGGGTGCTGTCTTTTGAAGGAGATATTAAACAAAGAGCCCTCATCCAACCTCTATGATGAATGTAAAACATCTCATAGGCCATACTTATCTCTCAACCAACCACACAAAAGATATCACATTGCTATTTCTGGGAGCTTGCTGTGCACAAACTGGCTCATGGGTTTCCCACATTAAAACAGGATCTACTTTTCAAAAGTACTTGCAAAGACTGTAACATGCCTTATGATGTTCTGAGCACCTCAAAACTGTCATAAAAATGTAAGTTCTTACTTTGTAGTATGATTGAAAATGTACACAATGTGGGTAACAGACAGGGTCAAGGATGGGCTTAAACGTACTTTAGATACTCCTATGATTCAACAGTAAAACATCCCAATCAGAATACTTGTAATGTTGATTCATAGATAGGGCATCATTCATAAACATGGCAAGTTCTGCTCATGCCCAGTTGTTTTGAGGAACTGGTATGGATGGATTTGGTTGGTTTCTTTCCCGAAAAGAAGTTAGTGAACCAGTTTGGTTTGTTACAAACCACTAAGTCACTATTACTAAAAACACAACTTCTATTTCCAGATTTACTTTTCCAACTGAAGTAAATGTTCAGACTGGTATTTTGAGGATTGCAACACACTCCTTAGATGATGAGCTTAGGCATTTAGATTAGCAACATAAGATCATAACAAGTAGGAACAGGGTTAAAACGGTAAAAACAATGACTGCAGATGCTGAAAACCAAATACTGGATTAGTGGTGCTGGAAGAGCACAGCAGTTCAGGCAGCATCCAACGAGCAGCGAAATCGATGTTTCGGGCAAAAGCCCTTCATCAGGAATAAAGGCAGTGAGCCTGAAGCATGGAGAGATAAGCTAACAGGGTTAGGCCATTCGGTCTGTCAACCTCTTCTTCCATTCAATAGGATCATGGCTGATCTGACATTCCCCAAGTCCACTTTCCTGCATTTTCCCCCTTAACACTTGATCCTCCTACTGATTATGAATCTATCTCAGCTTTAGATATGCACAAGGACTCTATCCCCTCAGCTCTCTATAGCAAGTAATTCCAAAGACTCTAAATTCTCAGAAGAAATTCATCCATATCTCAGTTTTAAATTCAGAGACTATGCATCTTGCCCTAAACTTCCATGAGGGGAACATCCTCTCAATATTTACCATGTCAAGATCCCTAAGAATCCTGTATGTTTCAATGAAATCATCTCTGATTCTTCTGACTCCAGTGAGTAGAGTCCCAATCTATTTAGCTTTTTCTCATAAGGCAATTTCTCCATACCAGGGATTACCCTAGTGAACCCTCACTGAACTGATTTCAATATCTCTCCTTAAATAAGGGAACCAAAACTACTCTCAGTATTTCAGATGTCGTCTCAACAGCACCTTGCAGTAAGACTTCCCTAATCTTATAGTCCAATCCCTTGAAATAAGGGCCAATGATCCATTAGCACACCTGCTGCACTTATGTCGTAGCTTTCTGTGTTTAATTACAAATATTTACAATTCCCTTCGTGATGTAGCTTTCTGCATTTTTATCCCTTTAAATAATATTGTTCTCCCTTCCAAAATGATCATATTTGCCAATTTTTTGCTTACTTAACCTCTCTCAATATTTCTGTAAACTGTTTATGTCCGTCTTGCCACCTGTCTTTCCGTCTGTTTTTGTGACACTTGCAAGTGTGGCTAAAGTACATTCACCTCCTTCCACCAAGTTATTCATGTATATTGTAAACAGTCATGGTCACAGCACTGATCCCTGTGGAACCGACCTGAATAAGCCTGATCCTTATGCACTGTTTTCTGCCCATTGCTAATTCTTTATCCATTGAATTATACTACCTACAACACCATGGGCAGTTTTGACTTCACCTTTGCGAGGTACCTTGTCAAATACCTTGTGGAAGTCCAAATACAACATATCTACTGCATCCCTTCTATCCACTCTAGTTGAGACTTCCTTGAAAAACTCTAAGACAGGTTCATAGTTCCTTGAAAGTGGAGTCACAGATAGATAGGATAGTGAAGAAAGTGTTTTAGCATACTTTCCTTTATTGGTCAGTATTAAGTATAGGGGTCTAGATTAGAATGGTGCTGGAAATGCACAGCAGGTCAGGCAGCATCCGAGAAGCAGGAAAATCGACATTCAGGCAAAAGCCCTTCATCAGGAATAGAGTATAGGAGTATTGAATATAGGAGTCAAGAGGTCATATTGCAGCTGTACAGGCCATTGGTTAAACCACTTTTGAATATTGTGTAAATTTTGGTTTCCCTCCTATCAGAAGGACGTTGTGAAACTTGAAAGGGTTCAGAAAAGATTTACAAGGATGTTGCTAAGGTTGGAGGGTTTGAGCTATAGGAAGAAGATGAATAGACTAGGACTGTTTTGCCTGGAGTGTCAGAGGCTGAGGGGTGACCTTATAGAGGTTTATAAAATCATGAGGGGCATGGATGGGATAAATGGACAGTCTTTTCCCTGGGGTGGGGGAGTCCAGAACTAGAGGGCATAGGTTTAGGGTGAGAGGGGAAAGATATAAAAGAGACCTAAGGGGCAACTTTTTCACGCAGAGGGTGATATGTGTATGGAATGAGGTGCCAGAGGAAGTGGTGAAGACTAGTACGACTGCAACATTTAAAAGGCATTTGGATGGGTATATGAATAGATAGGGTTTGGAGGGATATGGCCCAGGTGCTGGCATGTGGGACTGGATTGGGTTGGGATTTCTGGTTGGCATGGACAAGTTGGACCAAAGGGTCTGTATCCATGCTGTATATCTCTATGACTCTAATAAATTATTCAGTGACTACTTCCCTTTCCCTGAAGCCATGCTAATTCTGCTTGGTTAAATTATGATTTTCTACATATTTTGCTATTACTTCCTTGAAACTTGATTCTAATACTTTTCCAACAATAGATGATAAGCTAATTGGCCAACAGTTAGCCACTTTTTGCCTTTCTCTTGCTGCATGACCGTAAGCATGTCTAAGTGATTTAGGGGTGCACAGCATATCGTGTCCTTCATGACCTCAAGACTTCCCAAAGCACTCTTAGTCAACAAACTGCTGTTTCTTTTGGAGTGAAGTCACTGTTGTTAATCTGGGAAATAATTTGGACACAGCAAGATTCCTTGAAATAACAAATGATCAGATTTTCTGCTCACCTGAAGAGACCTCAGTTCAGCAGTTCATCTGGGATGACCATGCCCCTGCTGCACTCCTCAGCTCCACCCTGGAATGTCCACAGTCAGGCATTTTCTTCTGGCCTCTCCAAAACAGGGTCTTGAAAATCCAGAAGCACGGGTGGAAGGCATGGTCCACAGCTGCTTGGAGAGTTGAAAGTTGGGTTTTGGGAGGGGAGATGTAGAAATCTTCGTCAGTTCCCAGAAGGAAAAAGAAGAGTAAAATATAACAAGGGGGAGAAAACCCCGAAGAACTGCGGGTGCTGAAAATCAGAAACAAAAAGAGATTGCTGGAAAAACTCATCAAAAAGCAGAATTCATGCACTGATCTAGCTCGACTTGTATTCTTCAAAATGAAGCAACGGTACGTTCGTTTATGAAAACTACATTTTAATCTCCACCTGGACAACAAATTCAGGGATCTTGCCGCGCAACAAGTCCCCACCACGTGCGCCACAAGGGATAGCTTTAATCTGGTTTTTTTTGTTTTTAAAAGGCTCTTTATTTGGTTCGTGTTTGTTTGAAGTGTTGTTTTTGTTTGTTTGGAAGGTAAGAGTGTGGGCTGGGAGGAGCGCGCTGTTGTGGAGCTTCAGCCTCGGCCATGTTCCTCTCTGGGCGGGAAGACGGCCTCGGGCGGTTTTCTTGAGAGAAAACAAAACACACACAAACAAACAAAAACTCACACTTTGCTCGGTCCGGCCGCACTCGGAGCCCGTTGCCGACGCTCCAGCTGACAGATGTCTGTTTGATGGTCACAGAAGTCTCCGTGGGCTGTGTGTCCATCTGCCGAGGCCGATGGCGGCGACGACGACGACGACGACAACATGAACGTGTCTTCCGTCGGATCCCGGGCCTTTCAGACTCCCCGCCAGGCGTCAGGCTGAGGACAGGGCGGGGGGAGAGGCATCTGTTGGGTTGCATCCGACCTCTCCCCCCCTTCCCCCCCTCCCCTCACCCCCTCACCCTTGAAAAAGTCACCAGCCCAAAAACAGTTCGTGTGTGTGGCGTCACGTTTGTCCCATCGAGGGTGAGGAAGGAAAGGGGCCTGTGTTAAACAGAATGTCTTAACCTCCCCTGGGGTGGGGGGCAGTTGTGTCCCATTCTGTTACTGATGTGCGAAAGAGATCAACTACAGTGTCACAGAAATCCAGCGATAGTAGAATTCCATTCCCTCATCCTGTCTTCACGTTATAGACAACCTGATGAAGGAGCAGCGCTCCGAAAGCTAGTGCTTCCAATTAAACCTGTGTGATTTTTAACTTTAGACAAATTATAGACTGTGAAATATTATGTGAAGGGAAATGCAATTTCAATAAATTGCTAGAAACTAAAGAATTCTACTGCACATGTGCCCCTGATCAGCTTATAATACTCTTGAGTTGAAATTTATGGCTGAGACCCCTGCCTAATATTTTTTTTTAAATGCCCCTGAACAACCCTGTTTAGATATCTCTGCTCCATCTATTCTGCAAAGCTTTCTCTTGCTGTTCCACAAATTGGCAGCTGTGCTCAGGAATTCTGGTCCTATACCTGTCCTCCTCTCAACTTCTCTCTAACTTTTGGAAGCTTCTTAAAATTCTTTGATCAAGCTTTTGGATACCTGCTCTAATATCTGTGTTAAATGCTGTTTGATTATGCTCTGTGAAGCTCTCTTGAAAGTCGCTACAATGTTAGACGTGCTACATAAGTACAAATTGTTGAGTTCTTTTTCTGAGAATCTCATGAAAAATGGTTATGCAGTGTTTATCATATTGTTATTTGTAGGAGCTTGCTACATGAAAATTGGCTGCTGTGTTTCTTACTGAATGCGTTTCAAAATTTCTTTACTGGCTGTAAAATGCTTTGAAATGTTCTGAGTTAGAAACACTATCTAATAGTACAAGATTTTCTTGTTACTTCCAGGCAGTAGTCATTAGTATCTATTATTTTGCCCCACAGATCTGCTATTGATGCTGTAATGCTTGGGACACCATTTCCTAAGTGCCTCAATTTTGTCTGCTCTCACCCTCCTCTTTGAAAGTCTCTCTCAAGACCAAGCTACATCAGTGCCCCCTTAAAATACCTTGGCATTAACAGGCATCTCCCAGGCATAAGATGAGAGCCTGAAAATATGCTTGCAGCCTGGTTCCAATAAGTGAACATGGAGATGGAATCAATGCTGCAAAGGGATTGGTGAGAGAGGAAAAGTAACAAGTGCAGTGGGTTAATGCTCACAAAAGTTTTGGTACAGACCAGGAAGAATCCAGGTTTACACTGAATGTTGATTAGGACAACATTGTCGCTGAACAAAGACTCCTGATGCTTATTCACTGAGTCAGAAAATGTCCAGCTGTGAAAAGTGGAGGAAGTTATTGAGTTCAACAATGTTGTTGAATTTTACTAATTCTTACATGGAATGTGGGCTTGATTGGCAAGGTCAGCTTTTAATGCTTGTCCCTACTTGTCTTGACCTGAGCAGCTTGCTGGGGCATTTCAGAGGACAGTTAAGAATCAACCAGATTAAAATTGGTCTGGAGTCTGGTAGGTCAGGTCAGGCAGCATCCAAGGAGCAGGAGAACCGATGTTCCGGGCATAAGCCCTTCTTCAGGAGGCTTATGCGTGAAACGTCAATTCTCCTGCTCCTTGGATGCTGCCTGACCTGCTGCGCTTTTCCAGCAACACATTTTTCAGTTCTGATCTCTAGCATCTGCAGTCCTAACTTTCTCCTAGTCTGGTAGGTCAGGCCAGATAGGGATTGCAGATTTCCTTTTGAACCAGGAGGGTTTTTTTTTAAGCAATCAACAATAGTTTGATGTTCAGATTGAGACCAGTGGTCCTTCTAATTATCTTTATTGCCACTCTGTAGCAGCATCTTCCAAAACCAGAAGTTGACGCCAATTGCCGCTCACAGAACATAGGAGCGCAGAATGTACACAGCTGAGCAGCTTAGCGGGAACGTTGATTGAAATTAGCTTTCAATTCAATTTTAATTTTAATTAATTAAAATCAAATTTGTGGTGGAATTTGAACTAATGTTGTGACCACTAGCCTGGGCCTTTGGATATACTTTTGGTCTATCCAAGATCTTATGGTTTAGATTCACAAATAAAACTAGAGTTTTAGACAGCAGAGAGGATCAGAACTGAAGACAATAAGTAGACCTGCCCTCTCTGCACAGTGGCCTTTTGCTTTGAAATTAATTTTCTTAGTTTCCTCCAAATCTAGGACACTTGGCATTTAGCCTCCCCATCCTGACGTAGCAAGGAAGGAAGTTGGGCCCCGATGCTGCAGTACTAGTGCTTCAGAAACTGTTAGCAAACACCAGTGCCTGCTCAGTTAACCTTCCACTCAAAGGGCAGTGTGTTTCACTCAAATAATTATAATTAGATTCTGTAATCTCACTTCAATTAGTTTCCCTTTCTCAATATTTTATACTGTTTACATTTTATGAATCTGGAGGATCTGAGGGGGGGCAGTTTTTGGCATTGCTTTCTCATTGGTGGATGTATCCTAAGTGGACACCAATTATTTTGAACTACAACAAGCTGCATTCATGTAACACCTTGAATGTCGAACCGTGTCCCAAAGTATTTCACATGTGCAAACTGCTAAGGTCTAACACACAAGGAGATATTAGGACAGGTAACAAAATGCTTGGTAGGTTTTAAGAAGTGCCTTAAAGGAGGAGGGTGGAAGGTTTCAGAGCCTGGGGCCTGGGCAGCTGAAGGCATGGCCAGAAGTGATGGAAAGCAGATAAATGCATGGCTGAGGAGCTGTTGTATGGGAGAAGGATTCTCATTTTTGGATCATTGGAATCTCTTTTGGGGAAGAAGTGACCTGTACAAGAAGGACAGATTGCACCTAAATTGGAAGGAGACTAATATACTCAGAGTAGTAAGGATATGGAATGCTTTGCCTGCATTGGTAGTAGATTTGTCAAGTTTAAGTGCATTTAAGTCGTCATTGGACAGGCATATGGACGTACATGGAATAGTGTAGGTGGGATGGGCTTCAGATTAGTACGACGGGGCGGCGCAACATCAAGGGCTGAAGGGCCTGTACTGCGTTGTAATGTTCTATGTTCTATGTTCTAAGAATGGAAATTGGAGAAGGCCCAAGAGGCCAGAATTGGGAACAGACCAATCAAGTGGAGGTATTTACAAATATGAGGAAAGATGATTCCATGGAGGAATTTTAAAACAAAAGATTAAACGTAGAATTGGAGTCACTGATGAACCAGCAGCCAGTCTAAGTCAGCAAACAGGATACTTATACGAGAATGAAACTTAGGGTGTGAATTAGGTGACTGCCAACTTTGCATGAGCTCTGGCTTTGTAAAGTTAGGTCAACACATGGGTACATTTCAACAGCAGAGACAGGATTCAGAGAAAGGCAATGATGCAGTATGGGAGTAGGCAAGTGTTAATGACAGACACAATACAGTGCTGATTTGCCAACAATCCACTTAGGGACAAGCAGTTTCAATGAAGTTTCAGACACTGTAAACATCTTTGCTCAATAAGGGTCAGATTAAGTTTCAGAGCCCTAACTAATGATCTGTATTAGTAACAATTGACATTAATTGACAGATAGGATGATTGATTGTCATCTAAATACCAAATTAAAAATCACACAACACCAGGTTATAGTCCAACAGGTTTAATTGGAAGCACACTAGCTTTCAGAGTGTCGCTCCTTCATCAGGTGATAATCCGATAGGTGACGCTCCGAAATCTAGTGTGCTTCCAATTAAACCTGTTGGACTATAACCTGGTATTGTGATTTTTAACTTTGTACACTCCAGTCCAACACCAGTATCTCCAAATCATGACATCAAAATACCATTCTACCTGCATCTACTGAGCTTCTTACCCAAATGTAAAAAAAAAACTGACCTGCTTTGAAAGTTTTATTTTCAGGAAAACATTTTATGCAAAACAGTGTAGTTGCCTTTAAACAGTCATAATTTTCCAGCCCAAAGCTAATCACGGAACTATGGAATCATAACACATGTTGGGAGGCCATTCAGCCCATCATGCCTGTGCTGTCTTTTTGGAAGATCTGTCATTTTGCCCAGCACTTACCCCTAAAGCTCTCCAGAGTCCTCCCCCCCCCCCCCCCCCCACCCAATAGTTATCTAATCCCGTTTGCAAGTTGTTAATGAATTTGCTTCTATCACTATTTCAGGCTGCATATTCCAGATCTTAAAAATTCAAAATATTCTCCTACCTTTCATTACCTTACTTCATCATCAGAGCTCTGTGTTACTGACCATCCTGTCAATTGAAACAATTTTCCCTAGTTACTTGAAAACTCTGATTTCTGTTATGATTTAATTTGACAATGCTTTGAGAATATTTCTGATATCTCTCAAGTTTTCAGTAAGCTGCCTCAGGTCATTGCTCATTAATTTATAAATGCAGCAAACATGCTGGGTTTCTTTGGGAACATTAAGGGATGTGTATACAGTGTACACTTATTGTTTATTGTCATTCAGTGACTCCAGACGATAAATAGCCAGAGGACATGTACAGCAGTATGGCAATCTAACAGTAGATACATTTTCAGAACCTGAAAGGAATTGGTAGGGTGGATACTGAAAGGATGTTTCTACTTAGAGAATCATAGAGTCACAGAGACGTACAGCATGGAAACACAGACCCTTCGGTCCAACACGTCCATGCCGACCAGATATCCCAACCCAAACTAATCTCACCTGCCAGCACCCGGCCCATATCCCTCCAAACCCTTCCTATTCATATACCCATCCAAATGCCTCTTAAATGTTGCAATTGTACCAGTCTCCACCACATCCTCTGGCAGCTCATTCCATACACGTACCACCCTCTGCGTGAAAATGTTGCCTCTTAGGTCTCTTTTATATCTTTCCCCTCTCACCCTAAACCTATGCCCTCTCGTTCTGGACTCCCTGACCCCAGGGAAAAGACTTTGTCTATTTATTCTATCTATGCTCCTCATAATTTTGTAAACCTCTATAAGGTCACCCCTCAGCCTCCGACACTCCAGGGAAAACAGCCCCAGCCTGTTGAGCCTCTCCCTGTAGCTCAGATCCTCCAACCCTGGCAACATCCTTGTAAATCTTTTCTGAACCCTTTCAAGTTTCACAACATCTTTCCGATAGGAAGGAGACCAGAATTGCGCGCAATATTCCAACAGTGGCCTAACCAATGTCCTGTACAGCCACAACATGACCTCCCAACTCTTGTACTCAATACTCTGACCATTAAAGGAAAGCATACCAAACACCTTCTTCACTATCCTACCTACTTGCGACTCCACTTTCAAGGAGCTATGAACCTGCACTCCAAGGTCTCTTGTGGAATGCAGGGACACAGTTTCAAAATTAGGGGTTTCCCATTTAAGATGGAGATGAGGTGGACTTGTTTTCCCTCTGAGGGTACTGAGTCTTTGGAACTCTTCCCTAGAAGGATGTTTGACTGTCTTAAAGCAGAGGTGGATAAATGCGTGACAAGTGAGGGAGTCAAGGAGTACGGAAGATGGGCAGGAATGAGGAGTTGAGGCCACAATGTAAGCAGTCACAATCTTATTAAATGGTAGAGCAATCTTGAACGGGCCAAATGACCAATTCCTGCTCCTTTTTCATTTGTATCTACAACAGATGTAAAGAAGGTCAATGTTTTGTGAATGGTGGAAATGAGACAGTCCTAAACTTGAGGGCTAGTATGAAAAATATGCTTTCCTCAAGAAAGTACAGTTGCGACAAACTCACACCAGGCAGGTAAATGATTATGGATTCAGCCCGTCTCCTTTAAGGAGGACTCTGTGAAAGGGACACTGGATTACTCTGGCCCCAGACTTCGAGATAAACCAGCTGGAGATGAATTACAGTCGTCTGCTTAAGTGCATTGGAGAGAAGAGAAAAGAAAATTTGAACACATTTGCAGTTTGATTGTTTTCCACTGCGGGATGTTATTCAGCAAATTAAGTTAAAGTTACAGAAAAGTTGAATGAGGATGGTAATCCAAGTCGACCAAGCTTCAAATAGAGGCGGAAAAAAGCATGTATCTTTGCTTAATTCTGCCTGTCATTCGGAACATCACTATATAATTCACTGCTGTGCAAAATCTGAATGTTTGATGTATTCACATCCCTCTCCATTCCCGCAGATCAACGAACTTCAGATTTATTAATAGGATAAACTGGTTATTTCCCAGTACCTTCAGCTTGAAGCTTCCTTTTGTGGTGGATTTAGGGAGGAGGGAGGACCTCAATGGAATTATTAGCAGTCCCTTGAATGGAGCTAGTCTGTCTGACCCGTCTCTCGAGACAGGCAGGTGGTAAATTGAATAGGCAACCTGCTGGGAGTTGTACAGGCCAACCTCGGTGACCTTGTTCATTCTAATTGTTCCTCAGTGACAGGTGATTGGCGAATTAAACACATTCTGCCCAGCTATTTTTTTATTTATATATTTTTTTCTCCTCTTGTCTGCAACAGTTACTTATCAATTCTAATTCCCCCTCCCATTCATCCAGAAATCATTCATTAATCTTTGTTTCAACCACTGGCATCTGCTGCAGTTCTCCTCGTGCATTTCTGAATTATCCACAAACCTATTTCATCCCCTTTTTATATGTGTGTGTTTTGTTTTAAAGTTTTGGTATGATCACTAAAAGTTTATGCCAATAGTGAAATTTTTTAAAAAATCTTTGTATATATTTAATTGCTGTTCCTGTTGACAAGGCCCTGTCAGTTTTGTTCACATTTTTTCCTACTGAAAAATAAAAAGTCCTCACAATTTGTACTCGTTTCTGTCATTCCTCTCCGTGCAAACCTCGCATGCCTAATTGCTTTTGAAGTGTGGATATCCTGGTTATACAGAAAGAACTCAGCAGTTTGCACACAACAAGATTCCGCCACTTGAATTACATCAAGTGACAATGATGAACAGCATAGGGCAGGTCATTCTGCCCATCTGGTCGGTGCCTGCCTGTCTTAATGCACTGCATGCTCAGTAGCAGCAGTGTGCGCCATCTACAAGATCCATTGTGGCAACTCACCAAAGCTCCTTAGATAGTACTTTTTCAAACCCATGACCACTGCCACCCAGAAGGACAAGAGCAGCAGATATTTGGGACAGCACAACGTGCAAGTTCCCATCCCAAGTCACTTATCATCCTGACTTCAAGAATAATTGCTGTTCCTTCACTGTCGCTAGGTCAAAGTCCTGGAACTCCCTTCAGAATAGGATTGTGGATCTATGTAAACAAAATGGACTGCAGTGGTTCAAGAAGGTAGCTCATCAAGGGCAGCTAGGGATGGGCAATTATCCAAGTAATAATCTTTTGTCTCATTCATATGTGGGATATGGATGTCACTGACTAGGCCAGCATGTATTGCCAATCCCTAATCAACAGGAGAAGGTGATGAGCAAGGCCTTCTTGAACCGCTGCTGTGAATTTGGTATAGATACTTCTCACAATGCTCTTAGGGAAGGAATTCCAGGATTTTTATGGAGTGACACTAAAAAAAGAGCGATATATTTCCAAATCAGATATAAATGTGAGAGTCTTGGAAGGGAACATGATGATGGTGGTGCTTCCATGTATCTGCTGCCCTTGTCCTTCTAGACAGTACCCGTTGTGGGTTTGAAAGAGGCTGTAAGAAACCTTGGTGAAATGCTGCAGTGCATCTCTTAGATAGTACTCACTGTGGTTACTGTGCACCACTGGTGGAGAGAGTTAATGTTTTTGGATGTGGTGTTAATCAGCAAGCTGTAATGGCCTTGATGGTGTCAAGCTTCTTGATTATTGTTAGAGCTGTCCACATCCAGGAAGATAGAGAGTATTCCACCACACTCCTAACTTGTGCGTCGCAAATAGCGAACATGCTTTGAAAAGTCAGGAGGTAAGTTACTGCCAGATTTCTAGCCTTTATCGGCTCTTGTAACCACAGTATTTATATAAGAAATCCAGTTAAGCTTCTGAGAAGCCCCAGGATGTTGATAGGGGTGATTTCAGTGATGGTAATGCCAATGAATGTCGAGGGCTATGTTAAATTCTGTCTTGTTGGAGATGGTCATTGCTTGCCACCTATGTGGTGTGAATGTTGCTTGTCAGCCCAGACCTGGAAATTATCCAAGTCCTACTGCATTTGGAAATTCCTCAGTATCTAAGGAAATACAAATTGTTCTGAACATTGTGCAGCTGTCAGTGAGCATTGCCCACCTCTGATTTTATGATAGAGGTGAAGGTCACTGATGAAGCAACCGCAGATAGTTGGGGGCCTGGGACACCACAGTGATGAACACTGTGAAGCTGTCATGGTGCAGTGGTCATGTTCCTATCTCTGGGCTAGGAGACACAAGTCCTTCATGCTTCAGCGATGTGTATTAACACCTCTGAAGAGGTCTGTTGGAAAATATCTTGTGAGGAACCCTTGCAAAGATGTACTGGAGCTGAGAAGACTAACCTCCATCAGCCATATCCATCTTTCCTTCAGCTGACTATGACTTAGAGAAATGGAGACTTTATCTTCTGAATCTCATTGACATTGGTTTTGTCAGGGCTCATTGATAGTCCACTTGATCAGATGCTGCCTCGATGTCAAGGGCAGTTACCCACACTTTCCTTCTTGAGTTCAGCTATTTTTTTTCAGGTTTGGATCAAGGTTGTTAAACGATCAGGAACTGAGTGGCTCTGGTGGAATACAACCTGGGCTTCAATGAGCACTTTATTGCTGAGCATGTGCCACTTGATAGTACTTTTGATGACACTTCCATCATTAATGATCAACTGGCCGTGACTCAGGGAAGAATTCATGGCTATTTTTTAAAACAATGTTGAGGAATGGCTGATGGCTGCCTGAGAGGACAGCCAGTGTCTCCTTTGTAGGAATTAAGTTGTATCTCCTGTCCAGGGTCCTTTCAATGCTTGACACATGGGATCACCTATTGTAGACCAACACCTGGTAAAGACTCTGAGTGCTTGTGAACTTGCAACCCAGCAAGCAGCAGCATTTTAAACAGAGCAATCAAGAATGTTGTGGCAGTTGGAGGACAGAGAAATTGTACTCAGGGAAATGGGACTTGTTTGCTGCTGAAAGAAGTGACAGAGTATGTTGAAATAAACAGAAGTGCTTCCTGATGCACAGACCACAAGTAATTACTAGAGATTAGGCTGACAGTTCCTGAATAAGGAAACAAATTGGCTAAATCTAGCTATTTACTTTACATTAATGAATATTTTATGAAGGAATAAGGAATGTTTCATTAAAGTCCACCTGATGAGATCAGACTATTCTTCCCAACCCACATACTCAATGTCATACACAGGCACTCTTGTTCTCACAAACACACACTCAGGCAGTCATATATTGCACTCACTCACTCTGGATTTCTCTGACACACAACCGCACTCTTTCACACTCACTCTTACACATTTTCACACTGCACTCATTCTATCTTTCACACACCTGCACTCACTGTCAGACTGACACACACAAATTCTCACATACTCACACTGACATACTCTAACACACACACACACACACACACACATTCACTCAGGCACACACAGTGTACTCACCCACTCTTAATCTCTTTCACACATCCCACTCTCAAGCTGCACTCACTTACATGCAAATTCTCTAACACACACTCACAAACACTGACACACACTGTCACATATGTGCATTCTCCAACACACCCATTCACCTGCACTAACTCAGACACCCACGACACTCAGTCACAGAATTGTAGAGTATAAGACACTCAGCCTGTTCAAACTGCTTTGAGGGAAGTACCAAGTTACTGTGAAGTAATACCGGATGGTAATATGATTCTTTTGAGCCTGAGACTCAAGCACATAATCTAAGTTATCAGTTCTACTGCAGTACTGAAAGAGTTGTGCTGGAGGTGGCATCTTTCAGATGCTAAATTGAGGTCCTGTCTATCCTCTTATGTGGATGCAAAGGTCTGATGGCATAATTCAAAGAAGAATAGCTGGGGAGCTTTCCCCAGGGTCCTTGTCAGCAATTAGCCCTTGACCAATGCCGTGAGAGACAAATTACGACACATTATCCACATTGCTGTTTGTGAGACCTTGATGTTTGCAAATTGCCTGCTGCATTTTCTATGCTACAACAGTGGCTCTACTTCAAAAAAGGACCACTTAAATGGTATAAAACTCCTCTGAATGTTCTGAGATCATTAAAGGCACTTTATAAATACAAGTTCTTACTTTCCAATGGGGCAGGTGTACAATAAAATAAATACTAGCAATTAGCAGAACTGAATAATACTGAATAGTTACCAGAATTATGGCTTCATGCTGTGCAATGATGAGTTAGATTATATCCCAAGAACAAGTCCAATTCTGGGGCCACACTTTATAATGATGTGAATTGGAAAGCATGCAGGAGAGGTTTACAACAACAGGTCTAGGAATTAGATTGCAGGTATGAGAATGCATTGGAGAAAGTGGATGGAGATCCGATTGAAGTATACAAATTCAAGAGCTCAGGACAGTGTTAAAAGGGAGAGAATATTTCTGTTTGTGAATCAAGAAGCGAGAGGTCATGGATTTAAAGTGATTAATGAAAGAAACAAAAGTGATATGAGGAAAACTATCTTCGCAGTGAGTCTGGAATGCATTGCCTGAGAATAATGCCAGATTTACATGGAGAAGGTAGGAGAATGGCACGAGGTGCGATGCTCATTTGGAGAGCTGTTACTGACACAAGGGGCTGAATGGCTCCCTGCTGCACTGTAACAATTCTGTGGTTCTTGTGGCATTTTTGAGTGCTTCCCTGAGTGTGTTAGTTCTCTATGTCTGATGTAAAATTTTGAGGTGGTACAGGTTGTTGAAAGTATCCCAATGAGAGGACTAGGCAGGGCACAGCTATTGGGAGGAAACAGCTGTGTCAGGGGTATGGAATAGCTGATTGGAATCAAAGCAGCTATAGCTCTTACACTTATGTATCAGGGTCTCATCTCAGGTTGGGTGTATTTCTCAAATTGCCCACTGTTACTCTATTCTCCTCCACTGCCAACCTTTAGCCATCCGAAGCCTGGAGGAAGAAAGCCTCATCTTCCACCTTGGGACCCTCCGATCACAAGGGATCAATGTTGATTTGACCAGTTTCCTCATTTCCCCTGCCCCCACCTTATCCCAGATCCACCCCTCTAACTCAGCACTGTCCTCTTGAACTGTCCTACCTGCCCATCTTCCTTCCCACCTATCTGCTCCTCCCTCCCCACTGACCTATTGTCATCACCCTCATCTTCATCTACATAGCACACCCTCAGCTACCTTCCCCCCAGCCCAATCCCCCCTCCCATTTATCTCTCAGCCTCCTTGGGTTCCCCCTCATTCCTGATGAAGAGCTCATGCTCGAAACGCTGGCTGTCCTGCTTCTCAGATGCTGCCTGACCTGCTGTACTTTTCCAGCACCACACATTTTGACTCTGATCTCCAGCATCTGCAGTCCTCACTTCCTCCATTGCCTTCCCACAGCCACTGTGAAATTGAATAGTTTTGCTGTTACCCAATTGGATTGAGTTTGAGGGCAACAGGATAGAGCAGTCTTCACACTCACCCTTCCCTTCAATCCATCTCCAAAACATTTGAAACTAATAAATGAAAATGGGAAGAATTTGATTTTAATGGTCACTAAGGTTTTAACACCTGAACACTGAAAGTAGTATGTGGGAGAATTGTCAGCATTTTCAGTTTTTAGTTCAACTTTCCGCATTTGTAATATTTTGCTTTTTAATAAATTACAGTGATGTGGAAGACCAGATGCATCAAGTTAGTTGGAAGGCATTGCAGGCTGAGAAACTGTAGGTGATATAAAACTGCCACCACTGGTATACTTACACTGTGATGTGTTTACATAGGCACATGCCATTATAAACAGATTATCCAATTATTGAGAACAACTGGTTAATCCTGTAAGGTTTGCCATCTAACAGAAGGGGCAGTTTAAATCAGTGTTGTGTTACAGATAATATACGGGCATCTTTCTTCTTGGCGGCACGAACTAAGCTATGCCCTCTCCCAAGAAATGTTGACATTTGGTGCTTTATTGTTCAATCATTTTGGAGTGCATGTTTTATACATAACATTTTGTAATGCTTCAAATGAGAGCTGAGCTGTACATGGATATTCTGTACTGGCCATTACTCTGCTCCAGTCAGAACTAAAGACCATGCAAGCTTGTCTTTTGCTGCAAACCAGAAGGGAGGCTTTATTCTGAAGTTCTGCACTCTGTGAGAACTCAAAACAAACAGCCCAAAAGTTTGGTTGATGGCTCAGTGGTATGACTCACAAATGCTCACCTCTTAAAGGGACACGTTCACAACATAACGTATCCCAACTACAATATATAGCAATAGGAGCATAAGAATTAAGAATGGAGTAGACCAATTGAGCCTTCTCCACTATTGTTAAGGATTGATGAGGGCAGAGTGGTACCTGTGATTTATATGGACTTCAGTAAGGCGCTCGACAAGGTTCCCCAAGGGAAACTGATTAGCAGGGTTAGATCTCACGAAATACAGGGAGAACTGGCCATTTGGATACAGAACTGGCTCAAAGGTAGAAGACAGAGGGTGGTGGTGGAGGGTTGTTTTTCAGACTGGAGGCCTGTGACCAGTGGAGTGCCACAAGGATCAGTGCTGGGTCCTCTACTTTTTGTCATTTACATAAATAGAGTCATAGAGATGTACAGCATGGAAACAGATCCTTCGGGCCAACCCGTCCATGCCAACCAGATTTCCCAACCCAATCTAGTCCCACCTGCCAGTGCCCGGCCCATATCCCTCCAAACCCTTCCTATTCATTTACCCATCCAAATGCCTCTTAAATGTTGCAACTGTACCAGCCTCCACCACTTCCTCTGGCAGTTCATTCCATACATGTACCACCCTCTGTGTGAAAAAGCTGCCCCTTAGGTCTCTTTTATATCTTTCCCCTCTCACCCTAAACCTATGCCCTCTAGTTCTGGACTCCCTGACCCCAGGGAAAAGACTTTGTCTATTTATTCTATCTATGCTCCTCATAATTTTGTAAACCTCTATAAGGTCACCCCTCAGCCTCCGACGCTCCAGGGAAAACAGCCCCAGTCTGTTCAGCCTCTCCCTGTAGCTCAGATCCTCCAACCCTGGCAACATCCTTGTAAATCTTTTCTGAACCCTTTCAAGTTTCACAACAACTTTGCGATAGGAAGGAGACCAGAATTGCATGCAATACTCCAACAGTGGCCTAACCAATGTCCTGTACAGCCGCAACATGACCTCCCAACTTCTGTACTCAATATTCTGACCAATAAAGGAAACATACCAAATGCCTTCTTCACTATCCTATCTACCTGCGACTCTACTTTCAAGGAGCTATGAATCTGCACTCCAAGGTCTCTTTGTTCAGCAACACTCCCTCGGACCTGACTATTAAGGTCCTGCTAAGGTTTGCTTTCCCAAAATGCAGCACCTCGCATTTATCTGAATTAAACTCCATCTGCCACTTCTCAGCCCATTGGCCCATCTGGTCCAGATCCTGTTGTAATCTGAGGTAACCCTCTTCACTGTCCACTACACCTCCAAATTTGGTGTCCTCTGCAAACTTACTAACTGTACCTCTTATGTTCGCATCCAAATCATTTATGTAAATGACAAAAAGTAGAGGATCCAGCACCGATCCTTGTGGCACTCCACTGGTCACAGGCCTCCAGTCTGAAAAATAACCCTCCACTACCACCCTCTATCTTCTACCTTTGAGCCAGTTCTGTATCCAAATGGCTAGTTGTCCCTGTATTCCATGAGATCTAACCTTGCTAATCAGTCTCCCATTGGGAACCTTGTCGAACGCCTTACTGAAATCCATATAGATCACATCTACTGCTCTGCCCTCATCAATCTTCTTTGTTACTTCTTCAAAAAAATCAATCAAGTTTGTGAGTCATGAGTTCCCATGCACAAAGCCATGTTGACTATCCTTAATCAGTCCTTGCCTTTCCAAATACATGTACATCCTGTCCCTCAGGATTCCCTCCAACAACTTGCCCACCACCGAGTTCAGGTTCACCGGTCTATAGTTCACTGGCTTGTCTCTACCGCCCTTCTTAAACAGTGGCACCACGTTTGCCAACCTCCAGTCTTCGGCACCTCACCTGTGACTATCGATGACACAAATATCTCAGCAATAGGCCCAGCAACCACTTCACTAGCTTCCCACAGAGTTCTCGGGTATACCTGATCAGGTCCTGTGGATTCATCCACCTTTAACCATTTCAAGACATCCAGCACTTCCTCCTCTGTAATCTGGACATTTTACAAGATGTCACTATCTATTTCCCTACAGCCTATATCTTCCATATCCTTTTCCACAGTAAATACTGATGAAAAATATTCATTTAGTATCTCCCCCATTTTCTGTGGCTCCACAGAAAGGCTGCCTTGCTGATCTTTGAGGGGCCCTATTCTCACCCTAGTTACCCTTTGGTCCTTAATATATTTGTAAAACCCCTTTGGATTCTCCTTAATTCTATTTGCCAAAGCTATCTGATGTCCCCGTTTCATGCCCTCCTGATTTCCCTCTTAAGTATACTCCTACTTTCTTTATACTGTTCTAAGGATTCACTTGATCTATCCTGTCTGTACCTGACATATGCTTCCTTCTTTTTCTTATCCAAACCCTCAATTTCTTTACTCATCCAGCATTCGCTATATCTACCTGCCTTCCCTTTCACCCTGACAGGAATATACTTTCTCTGGATTCATTTCTGAAGGTTTCCCATTTTCCAGCCGTCCCTTTACCTGCGAACATCTGCCTCCAATCAGCTTTTGAAGGTTCTTGCCTAATACCGTCAAAATTGGCCTTTCTCCAATTTAGAACTTCAACTTTTAGATCTGGTCTATCCTTTTCCATCACTATTTTAAAATGAATAGAATTATGGTCGCTGGCCCTAAAGTGCTCCCCCACTGACACCTCAGTCACCTGCCCTGCCTTATTTCCCAAGAGTAGGTGAAGTTTTGCACCTTCTCTAGTAGGTACATCCACATACCGAATCAGAAAATTGTCTTGTACACACTTAAGAAATTCCTCTCCATCTAAACCTTTAACACTATGGCAGTCCCAGTCGATGTTTGGAAAGTTAATATCCCCTACCATAACTACCCTATTATTCTTACAGATAGCTGAGATCTCTTTACAAGTTTATTTCTCAATTTCTCTCTGACTATTGGGGGGTCTATAATACAATCCCAATAAGGATCATCCCTTTCTTATTTCTCAGTTACACCCAGCTAACTTCCCTGGATGTATTTCCAGGAATATCCTCCCTTAGCACAGCTGTAATGTTATCCCATATCAAAAATGCCACCCCCCCCCCCCCCCCCCCCTCCTCTTTTGCCTCCCTTTCTATCCTTTCTGTAGCATTTGTATCCTGGAACATTAAGCTACCAGTCCTGCCCATCCCTGAGCCATGTTTCCGTAATTGCTTTGATATCTCAGTCCTATGTTCCTAACCATGCCCTGAGTTCATCTGTCTTCCCTGTTAGGCCCCTTGCATTGAAATAAATACAGTTTAATTTATTAGTCCTACCTTGTCCCAGCCTGCGCTGACTGTTTGACTCACTTCTGTTCTCAGCTGTACCCATCTCAGATCAATCTCTTTCCTCACTATCTCTCTGGGACCAACCTTCTCCCCCCCCCCCCCTCCCCCCGCCCCCCCCCCCACCTTACTAGTTTAAATCCTCCCAAGCAGTTCTAGCAAATTGCCCTGCCAGTATATTAGTCCCCTTCCAATTTAGGTGCAATCTGTCCTTCTTGTACAGATCACTTCTACACCAAAAGAGATTCCAATGATCCAAAAATGTGAATCCTTCTCCCATACACCAGCTCCTCAGCCATACATTCATCTGCTCTATCCTCCTATTCCTGCCCTCACTAACTCGTAGCACTGGGAGTAATCCAGATATTACTACCCTTAAGGACCTCCTTTTTAAATTTCTACCTAACTCTCTGTAATCTCCCTTCAGAGTCTCAACCTTTTCCCTTTCAATGTGGACAATGACCTCCTGCTGGCCCCTGTCTCCCGTGAGAACATTCCACACCCTCTCTGAGACATCCTTGATCCTGGCACCAGGAAACAACACACCATTCTGCTTTTTCTCTGCTGACCACAGAAACGTCTGTCTGTACCTCTGATTACAGAATCCCCTAACACAATTGATCGCTTGGAAGCCGACGTACCCATTGTTGTATTAGAGCCAGTCTCAATACCAGAAACTTGGCTGTTTGTGATACGTTCCCCTGAGAATCCATCACCCCCTACATTTTCCAAAACAGCATACCTGTTTGAAATGGGTACATCCACAAATAAATGATTTGGATGTGAGCATAAGAGGTACAGTTAATAAATTTGCAGATGACACCAAAATTGGAGGTGTAGTGGTCAGCGAAGAGGGTTACCTCAGATTATAACAGGATCAGATGGGCCAATGGGCAGAGAAGTGGCAGATGGGGTTTAATTCAGGTAAATGCGAGGTGCTGCCTTTTGGGAAAGCAAATCTTAGCAGGACTTATACACTTAATGGTACGGTCCTAGGGAGTGTTGCTGAACAAACAGTCCTTGGAATGCAGGTTCATAGCTCCTTAAAAGTGGAGTCGCAGGTAGATAGGATAGTGAAGAAGGCGTTTGGTATGCTTTCTCTTATTGGTCAGAGTATTGAGTACAGAGGTTGGGAGGTCATGTTGCGACTTTACAGGACATTGGTTAGGCCACTGTTGGAATGTGAGCAATTTTGGTCTCCTTCCCATCAGAAAGATGTTGTGATACTTGAAAGCATTCAGAAAAGATGTTGTCAGGGTTGGAGGATTTGAGTAATAGGAAGAGGCTGAACAGGCTGGGGCTGTTTTCCCTAGAGCAGTGGAGGCTGAGGGGTGACCTTATAGAGGTTTACAAAATTATGAGGGGCATGGATAGGATAAATAGACAAAGTCTTTTCCCTGGGGTGGGGGAGTGCAGAACTAGAGGGCATAGGTTTAGGGTGAGAGTGTGAGAGGGGAAAGATATTAAAGAGACCTATGGGGCAACCTTTTCACACAGAGGGTGGTACATGTATGGAATGAGCTGCCAGAGGAAGTGGTGGAGGCTGGTACAATTGCAACACTTAAGAGGCATTTGGATGGGAAATGAATAGGAAGGGTTTGCAGGGATACGGGCTGGGTGCTGGCAGGTGGGACTAGATTGGGTTGGGATATCTGGTTGGCATGGACGGGTTGGACCGAAGGGTCTGTTTCCATGCTGTACATCTCTATGACTCTATCTGCTGCGATGTTTCTTCAGAACAGTGTGGGTGTGAAAAGGATAAAAGGAATGCTTATGACCGGGTGCACAGCAGTAGAGACTGAAGCATGGCTGAAGCGATAGTCCTCCAGAGCTAAAGGGAATGGAGATGGAGCAAGCAAAGAGACAAAACATGAGGTGTGGTACTGACAGAAAAATAAACAAATCAAGCAAAGGAAAGGGAACAAAATGGGGCAGTGGATGACCATTTATAAACTGAAAAATAATGTTGAGCCTGTACCTAACTGATAGATGAGGTATTGTTCTATCACCTTACATTGAGCTTCACTGGAACAATGCAACCGGTGGAGTACAGAGATAGCGTAGCAAGAGCAAGATTCAGAATTAAAATTGCAGGTTCCTGGAACCACAGGGTCATGTTTACAGACTGAGCAGAGGTGTTCTGCAAAGCAGTCACTCAGTCTACAGCTGGCTCCCCAGTGTAGAGGAGACTGTATTATGAGCAATGAATACAATAGACTAGGTTGAAGAAATATCTGTAAATTGCTACTTCACCTGGAAGAAATGTTTGGGGCTTTGGATGGTTAGGGGAGAGGGGTTAGAAAATTGTTCAGAGGTGTTATGAAGCAATTCTGGTGTTCAGGATTCTCTTAAGGTTAACATGCAGGTTAACTTGGGCAGTTAGGAAGACAATGCAATGTTAGCATTCATTTCAAGAGTGCTAGAATACAAGAGCAGAGATATACTGCTGAGGCTGTATAATGTTCTGGTCAGACCAATTTGAATTATTGTGAGCAGGCTTGAGCTCCACATCCAAGGAAGGAGATGCTGGTGATGGCGAGGATCAGAGTAGGTTTGCAAGAATTCTCCCTGGGATGATGGGCTTGTCCTATGAGGAGTGGTTAAGGACTCTCGGTCTGTACTTGATAGAGTTCAGAAGGTTGAGGGGGAAATCTGATTGAAACTTACAGAATACTGAGTGGCTGGATAGAGTGGGCCCCAGGGCACAGCCTCAGAGTGGAGCGTCGGCCACATTAAAACTGAGATGAGAAGGAATTTCTTCAGCTAGAGGGTGGTTAATCTGTAGACATCATTGCTGCAGAGGGCTGTAGAGGCCAGCTCATTGAGTGTATTTAAGATAGAGACAGATATGTTCTTGATTGGTAATGGAATCAAGGGTTATGGGGAGGAGGCAGGAGAATGGATTGAAAAAGCACATCAGCCATTATTGAATGGATTGAATTACCTAACACTGCTCATCCATCTTATTTAAAAATCACACGATGCTAGGTTATGGTCCAACAGGTTTATTTGGAAGCACTACTTTTCGGAGCACTGCTCCTTCAAAGGTGACCTAATGAAGGAGCAACACTACGAAAGCTAGTGCTTCCAAATAAACCTGAAGGACTATGACCTGGTGTTGTGTGATTTTTAACTTTGTCCACCCAAGTCCAACGCCAGCTCTTCCACATCATTTATCTTACAGTGTTATAGATGGAACTTGAACTCAGGCCTCTTGGCTCAGAAGTAGGGATAGTAACAATGCACCTGGAGAGGGGCTAAAAGTGTTACACATTCTATTATTGTAAAGGATTGGCTAATGTAGCAACAGCTGTCATTAAATACATGTAGCTCATTAATCATTGCTACCCAATTAGATTAGGTATGAGGATAAAGAAGGCTTCTAATTGGCTGAAAACTTAAAGCAAAGCTTATCTGCAGTTTAATGCTTCGATGCCTACAATCCCACTGAGTATGTGTGGAGGGGAGAGAGAGAGAGGGAGACGTTACAATGTTGGTTAAAATCTTCCATGACATGGTCTAGCTCCCAATTATAGTGGGCTATTTCATTGCAATCCAGCTAATAATTTGTAATAATGAATAGACAAGCTGATTACAGCCTCATTCGTTCAAGCCCAGCATCAAACAAACAGCTCAACACGTTAGCAGTGGGATCCTCGTGGCCAGACTGACTCCAAGTTCCAAATTCCAATCCGTGGTACTCAGCAACAGCCACTTGAATTTACATGGCACCTTTAGAGCCATAAAACCTCTAGTGCAGAGGGATTATCAAACACATTTTGATACAATGCGCCAGGTGGAGACACCAGCACCATATCCACAGCCTCTGTAAAAGTGATAAGTTTTTAATAGTGACTGAGGAGGAGGAAGAGCAAATTAGAAAGGAGGGGGAGACATTTAGGAGAAGATTCTGCATCTCAGGAACTCAGCAGCATGGCCATTATTGGAGGTGTGCAAAGGGAATTTGAGGAGTGGAGGGATCTCTGAGTTTTGTAGGGCTGGAGGAGGTTAGGTTTGACAGATTTGTCTCAAGATAGAGTAGTGGAAATTTTAAATAAACTTAGTGCCCCTGGACTTCAAAGTGGGAATTCCCAGTGTCTTCAGTGCTATCATATCTATTCAGCTATTTGACCCAACCTGTCTGTCCTTTCATTTGCTTGTGTTGGGCCAGAATAAGTCTTGGCTGTGATGCTTTCAGAGTCAAATATCTCATCAGCATCAATTGTCTAGGCTGGCACAAGAATGGTCATTTGGTAACGGGCCATGCAGGCCAGCACAACTAGAATGAATTTATCCTGAAAGTCCCTTGAGAAAATGAGGAGGGAGAATATATGGTTAAAAAAAGCTGGAATGGAAGCAAAGAAAAAAATGTCCAATTTTCTATATGCAGAATAAACACATTTTCTCTTTGTGATTAGTGTGCAAGCTGACAGCTGAACTGGTACTTGTGTAATTAAAATGTTTTACATAATGGACAAAGCTGAGAGGATTATATTGCAGCTAAAATGCATGGAGGGTGGATTCATGACCCTGAATTTAAATGGAAGATTAATGCAGGTAAAATCTGTTGGCATTAGTGTTTATTAAATTTAAGCTTCAATCGGGTTACATGCTAATCTGTAAAAATGAATTGAAAATGAGCTACACTTCATTGTCTCTCATTCTGCTGTTTTATTTCTGCCCCTTTTCCTCTCTACCCGTCTGTGCTGCAGTCAATTTCTTTGTTTGCCTCACTTCTTCTCTCGTCCTCCACTCAGATCACAGAATGTCACCACAGCAGTTTTCCAATGCTGTTTGACTTCACTCAGTTGGTCATTCACAGAGTGGACTGGGAGCTGAGATATTATCCGTTTGTTCGAGAATGTTGGTTTAACCATTTTGTATTTTGTGCTGCTTTTTGCAGTTTCCAGCAACAGTTATCAAAAAGGGTGCAATCGCACACCATCATCCTGCGCGGGGTTCAAGGTTATTTGGCTGCAGAGGGGCAGGTAAAGAGGAGGAAGGGAAATTTATTCCCCCCTTCCCCACATATACATGTACAGATTTGTATGCAATCTCCTGCAGCCCTATAATCATTTTGAAGTCACCACTGCAAAGGTTCTGGCCTCTTTGTTCCTCCCTGACTCCCATCACTATTGGCAATGTTTTTCCAAACTTATGCTTTATTCTAAAAGTACATTCTTCAGCATTTCAAATTGGATATGAGAGAAAATGTAATAGCATGCAGTGTCTTTCCGAAAAACACCTTCCATACTGAGGATCCTCAATACCATTGCAATTCCTTTGATATTCATAACATGCATTCCTTGTCAAGCACATATCTCAAGAGGTTTTGCAAAGTTTACAGCACATCAGCATACTTAAGCAGTTTTAATGTGCCCCTCAGCAAATAGTCCTAGACTTTGGAATGTGCCAATCCCTTTGCTTCACCAACTTCAGCTTTTAAGTCCCTGGAAACTCTGGAATTCCCTCCAAATAATCTAGCCACCTCTCTCTCTTGCTCTCTCTCTCTCTTCCCTCCTCTAACGCAGGAACAGAGGGACCTAGGAGTAGGACAAGGTCATCCAGCCCTTTAGGATTGCTCCTGCCATTCAACCAGGCTGATCTAGTTATAGTTTCAACTCTACTTTCCTGTCTGATCCCTGTAATGTTTGACTCCCTTGCCAGTCAAAAATTTATCTAACTCAGTTTTGAATAAATTCAATGATCCAGTCTTCGCTGCTCTCTGGGGAAGAAATTTCCACAGACTAAGAACCCTCTGATGAGAAAGATTTCTCCTCATCTTTATCCTAAAAGGGACAGATCTTATTCTTAAACTGTGCCCCCCGGTTCTAGTCTCCCTCACAAAGGAAAACATTCTCCTGTTTTCCACCCTGTTCCGTTCCCTCAGGATCATATGTTTTTCAAAATATTTCATGATTCTTGAAACCCATGTTTTTTCTACCGGGCTTTTTGTTTTCTGTCTTAGTGTCAAACATTGTGTAATTATATTTCCTTGAAACACATGGAGACATTATGAGTCTGTCAAAGGCATTATCAAAATTCTGCAGCGGATCCTCACGGTAGTGTTTTAACTTAATCATCTTCAATTGCTTATCAATAACCATCGTACGATCAGAAGTGGGGATGTTTGCTGTGGCACAGTGTTTGCCATCATTCACAACTCCTTAGATGAATGCAGTCTATGTCCATGTGCCATAAGATCTTGTGGAATGCAGTTCTCAGGAAAGGGTCATAGACTGAAACGCTGACTGTGTTTCTGTCTCTTTAGAGACTGCCTGTTTTACTGAGTGTTCCAATATTTTCCGCTTTTATTTCAGATTTCAGCCATTGTTATATTCTGCTTTCACAATACGTTTATAATGTTAGATGAGAGTTGAGAGGGGGCATAGAAAAAGTAACAAAAGTAATGAAATATGTGTTACGCGGGGTTATATCTTCAATGATGTGATTCATTGGGGAAGAATTGAGTTTTGCTGAAAACATCCACAAAATTTGTAACATTGTGCAGAAACTTTAGATTCTGAGGTTGTTGGTGGTGGTGACACGAGAAGTGAGTCACACTTGTGCTTGAGGGCAGAATGTCTGGGCATGCATGATCAGCCTAGCTGACAACTAATGAGATACCAATGCATTGGTGCGTGATGCATAATTCAGCCAAGGCTGGCAGGAAGTTGGTATTCTCATTGTTACCTCACAGGTTCAAAGGTCAACCGCCTTGTTGACAGGACAGCTGGACAGTTCCTTCTTTGCATGCCAGGAATATTGTTCTCAGTATCTGAAGAACCTCTGGGAACTGCAACTCTTACTTGCACCATTGATAATTGATAATAATCCATTGATAATGATCACTTACTATGTCAAAACATGGATATCCAATAGCCCCATGGTTTAGCAGTGCCACGCTGCAGGTTCTCCACAGGGCCAAGTGAGAAATCCAGGAGGTCCTGTTCCATAGGAGTGGAAGCAGGTTGCTCTCCTGACTGATCACGTTGCTTGGACAGAGTAGTTGCAATGCAGCTAGGCTATACTTGGAAGGACCAATGTCCAAGACAAGAAAATGGTGGATGATTTGCTGAGGTCCCCACGAGGAAGTGACACCACCCAGTCACTGCAAATTGACATGTATAGGAGCAACAAGAAATGTCAGCGAGCCAGTGCAGTGGGCTGTCAGACAGGAATTAGGGTTTTCAGGCCTCACTATCACATGGAAATTGCAGATGGAATGTGTGGGAGCCATTTCATAATCTGAATGCCGTACCTGTTTCTAGACACTGCAAACACTGTCAAACACTAACTGGAAGGGGCTCAGCAACTATGATAAGCCTGTATCCTCATAAAGTGGTTGTATTAGAACCAAGTATGCATTAATGGAGCTCTGGAGTATCGTAGCATCCAGTGCAGAGGCTTATGTATGCTGTTGACAACAGGACTAATGCCTGAAACATTAATGAGGAAACAGATTGTGTATAAAACCATCAGTTAATTTTGTTTGTCCTCCATTGTATGTGGAGCAGATCCATCAAGCTGAGACAGCCTACACCCAAGCTCCACATTGAGCATCACCCATGAGGATGATGACTCAGAATCCTCACAGGGCAGGTACACTCATCCTGGTGGATGCATATTCCAGATTTGGCTCACAGTTACAGTATGGTATGCACATCAGAGGCACATGCCCACAGCTACTGGAGGATATGGGAGGTGAGGACACTGGCACTTGGAGGACCACTGGAGATCAAGCCCTTGCTGAGCCCCACAAAGATGATGAGCTCTAGAATCAGCCATAACAGACCTGGTGAAGATGCAGAGACAGGCAGGGTAGCAGCAACAAGAGAAGCCAGAGCCTGTGCACACTATAAGCACAACTGATATTTCGTCTGACTTCAGTTCAGAAGATTGGAGGTTTGACTCCTGGCTGGCTTGAAACTTTAATGGGGCCCTCTTGTGGCACAGTGGTAGTGTCCTCACCCCTGGACTGCGAGGCTCAGGTTCAAGTCCTAACCTGCTCCAAAGGTGTGTAATATCATCTCTGAACATGATGATCAGAAAAATAGGTTAATAGAGAAAAGATTGGATGAGTGTACAGCCATGTAGAATTCCAAAAGGCTCACATGGTGCAACGAACAGGTTGCACACATTGACTTTCCCCTTAAAATGCAGATGTGCACTTGATGATTTTCCTAGGTTTCTCAGCTACTAGTCAGGTGATATTATCACTATACTATAGTTTCCCTAAGCTTTTCAGTTCAAGTCCCATTGCAATTTCTTGAGCCGCAGTTGTCTGAGCATCACATATACCACTCACTGCATCCCTGCTTATTCAAAACTATATGCATGCAATGATTGTGTGACAGATCCAGAGAGCAAGTATGGAGTGAGGTACCACTGTGCCTGTAAAGGTAGATGTGAGAACATGAGAATGAAGGCACATTATATCATCAACGAACCCTGCCAGGCTGCCATCTTTCTGCTATTGTCTTTCTCTGTTGCTTCTGAATCCTTATGGAGGGGCTTCCTATTGGACTATGAAACATTCCAGTATTTTAGCTGTACTCAGTAGCACCAATAGACAAGCAGGGAAAGAAGATAATTGTACGAAAATTGTCTCAAAGTACAGTATAGCTGTTAAAATTTCTGTCTGTTCCCCAAGATTAGACCACAGCTCTTTGTAAGCACAAACTAGGGGAATTGCAAGGATACCCGTGATACATGTTTGGGGATCTTGTTTATGTTGAAATCTGGCAGGATAATCAATTGCCACACATATATATTTCGACATAAAAAAAACCAACCTGTTCAGACATATTACGTACATGTCTGGAGCAGGTAGGACTTGAATCCAGACCTTCTGGCCCAGCAGCAGGGATGCTACCACTACACCACGGGACTCCATTGCCACAAACATCACCACTGGAAAATTGGAATGTGTTGAAATTTGGCAGAGATCCAGTCTAACTGATTTAATGCATAATTTTCAATTTGTTTATGGGCTCAAATTAATTGTGTAGTTGAACCTGAAATCTACAGGCACATTTATAAATAGATGAAGTAATATCACCCTCATAGAAGGTTATGTATACAGAAAAACTAAACCTAGTCATAAAAACACATGCGGTGGTTATATAATCATTGGTTTCTGGGAATAGCTGAACAACTCAATGTGTTTCACAATAGTTCTGGACATTGCTATTTGAAAGGGAGGTCGGGAATATCACATTGCTGATATCTTTGGAGCTGAATTCTCAGTTCACAAAACCATTTGACTCGCAAGATAAAGAGACTTAACCTGCTCCATTTTTGCATGCTCAGCTTTATTTGCACATGGAACGTTGCATTAAAAATATCAACAGAACCTGACAACATACAGACAGAAGAAGACATTTGAGTCAAAGAGCACTGCTCCCCAATGAAATTAAATCATGACTGAACTGCATCTTAACTCCACTTGCTCACCTTGGTTCCAAATCCATTAATATCCTTACATCACAAATAATCTATCAAACTCAGTTTTAACAGTTTTGGTTGACCTCTAGTCTTGAGCATTTTAAAAGAGACTTTCAGATAACCACTCCCCTAATATCAAGAATGGCTGTTTCCTGGCATACATAACTTTTCAACCTGACATTACAAGAAACAGATTATTTAACTATTTTCACAATTGGACATTTTAAATGTCACATTGCCTCCAATATGATAATAATCTTACACTATCAAAGATATTTAACAAAAACCAAAAGTACTGTGGGTCCAGTGAGTTCTGAGGAAGGGTCACTGAAGCTGAAAGGTTAACTCTGATTTCTCTCTTTAGATATTGCTAGACCTGCTGACCTTTACCAGCAATTTCTGTTGTTATATCAAAAATACCTAATTGCCTGTTAAGCTCTTTGTGATATCCTGAGATAGTGAAGAAGTGACATATAAATAAATGAATGTTATTATTTTTTCCTACATACCACTCATATTGAAAGTAATTCTAGTTTTGTTGATAGGAAGTGGCCTTTTCCAGCATTTATTGCCCATTCCCTAATTGTCATGAGAAAATGGTGGTGAGCTGCTTTCTTAAATCACCACTGTGATGTTAAGGAATAAAGTCCAGGATTTTAACCCAGTGACACGATGGACTGTGATATATTTCCAAGTCAGGATGGTGTGTGTGGCTTGAAGGGAACCTTGGAAGTGGTGGTGATCCCATCTAGTGTACTTCCTGTCCTTGTCCTTCTAGCTGGTGGTGGTCATAGGTTTGATAGGTGCTGTCTAAGGAGCTTTGTTGAGATGCTGCAGCGCATTTGTAGATGGTACACATTGCTGCTGCTGTGTGTTGGTGGTGGAGGGAGTGAATGTTTGTGAACGTGGTCACAATGAAATGACTATTTTGTCCTGGATGATGTCAAACTTCTTGAATATTGGGGTTGCTTGTGGGGAGAGTTTCGTCATACTCCTGGCTTGTGCCTTGTAGATCATGGACAGGCTTTGGAAGTCAGGAGGTGAGTTTTTGGTTACAGAATTTCTAGTTTCCTATCTGCTTTTGGAGCCACAACTAGAGCAGACCAGTTTCTATTCAGTGGTAACCCCAGAATGTTTATAGTGGGGGAATTCATACCATAGATAGTAATGCCATTGGGCAAGGGGGAATGATTAGATCCCTTTTGTTGAAGATATTCATTGCCTGATTTCTTAAGTAAGTGTTACATGTCATTCATCAGCCCAAATCTGGATAATGTCCAAGTCTTGCTGCATTTGGACACAGACTGCTTCAATATGTGAAGAATCATGAATATTGCTGAACATTGTGCATTATCAGAGAAGAGCCCTACTTTTGACCTATCGCAGAATTGATACATCACGCCTGCACTGGTTCTATTACCTTGTGCCAATTTCCTGTCTTTTTCCACAATCCTGCACAACATATCTATCCAAACAATTATCTCATGCCGTCTTGAATGCTTCAATTGAATCTGCCTCCACCACATTTCCAGGCACTGCATTCCATATAATGAAGGGAAGTTATTGATCAAGCAGCTAAAAATGGTTTGGCTAGGAAGCCAGGCTAAGGAACTCTTGCAGAGGTATCCTGTAACTGCGATGACTGACCTTCATCAACTCCAACCATCTTCCTGCCACATGTGACTCCAGTCAAAGAAGACCTTTCTCTCTGATTTACAGTGTCTCCAGTTTTTCTAGAACTCCAGTCAAATGGCGTATTGATGTTACTTTATCATTTATATAAATGATTTGGATGAGAATATAAGAGGCATAAGTTTGTGAATGACATCAAAATTGGTGACATAGTGGACAGTGAAGAAGGTTATCTGAGATTACAAAGAGTCTTGAGCAATTAGGTCAAGGGGCTGAGGAGTGGCAGATGGACTTTAATTCGGACAAGACTAGAGTGGTGCTAGAAAAGTCCAGCAGGTCAGGAGAAGGAGAGTTGATATTTCGGATAAAAGACCTTCATCAGGAATGCTCTTCCTGATGAAGGGCTTTTGCCTGAAATGTCGATTTTCCTGCTGCCTGACCTGCAGTGTTTTTCCAGCACCAAGCTAATCTTGACTGTGATCTGCAGTCCTCACTTTTGCCTTTAATTTGGACAATGGAAGGTATTGTATTTTGGTAAAACAAACAAGGGCAGGACTTATTGATGGTAGAGCCCTGGGTAATGTTGTAGAATAGAGAGACCTAGGGATCCAGTATATAATTCTTGAAATTTGCGTCATGTAGACAGAGTGGTTAAGAAGGCCTTTACATGCTTGCCATCATTGCTCAGTCCTTTGAGTATAGGTGTTGGTATATCATGTTGAGTTTGTACAGGACATTGTTGAGGCCACTTCCGGAGTATTGTATGCAGTTCTGGTTGCCCTGTAATAGGAAGGATATTATTAAGCTGGAGAGGGTTCAGAACAGAATTGTCAGGATGTTGCTGGAAGTGGAGAATTTGAGTTACAAGGAGAGGCTGGATAGGCTGGGACTTTTTTCAGGAATGACCATATAGAGGCTTCTAAAATTATGAGGGGGTAGATCAGGTGAAAAGCAAAGGTCATTTCTCTGAAGTGGTGGAGTTAAAAACTAGGGGGCATATTTTTTAAGGTGAGAGGAGAAAGATTTCAAAAGGACGTGAGGAGCAATTCTTTTACACAGAGAGTGGTCAGTGTGTGGAATCAACTGCCAGAGGAAGTGATGGATGTAGGTACAGCTACAAGGTACATGAATAGGAAAGGTTTAGAGGGATATGGGCCAAATGCAGGCAGGTGGACCTAGTTCAGTGCAGGAAACTTGATTAGCATGGACTAATTGGGCCAAAGGGTCTGTTTCCATGCTGTGTGACCTCACCTCTGTAACTCAACTATATTTTTTCATCTTTGAACCAAGACTGTAATGGGGATCAGGAGCTGATTGGGTTTGTTAGAATCCAAAAGAAGGATTTTTGACAAGAGAGTCATTGAGAAGATTATCCCTTTGCATGTGCTGCTTGATAGCACTGTTGATGAAACCTTCTATTTATTGATGATGGGGCAATAATTGGCCAGGTTGGATTTGTTGTGATTTTTTTTCCATGTAGAACATACCAGGGTGATTTTCCACATTGTCATATAGATGACAGTGTTGTATCTGCTCTAGAACAGTTTGGCTAGGGGTGCAAGTTCTGGGGCATCAGTCTTTCATACTTTTGCTGGAATATTGTCAGGACCCGTGGCCCTTGCAGTATCCAGTGCTTTCAGCTGTTTCTTGATTTCACATGCCCTGAATCACATTCACCAAAAACTGTCATCCATGATGCTGGGGATCTCCAAAGGAAGTTGAGATGGATTATCTACTTGGAATGTCTGTCTGAAGATTGTTGCAAAAGCTTCAGCCTTATCTTTTATACTAATGTGCTGGGCTGACCAGTCATTGAGGATGAAGATATTTATGGAGCCTCCTCCTCCAGTCAATTTATAAACTGCCTCATAAATCTCTGAAGTGATAACATGCAACAAATTGTGTTGTACAGTTATTACACTGGGCGGCCATTCTTTTAAAGAGGAACATCATATAAACAGTGGGGAATATAACCAATTAAAGCATTTCATTCTGATGAGGACATGGTGGTAGACATAACCTGTCTTTTTCTCTCTTTGTTCATTGGGGTAGTTTGATCTAAAACTTCTGAGTTCTTGGAATTGTCATCTTTAATCAGTTTGAGAATCTAGCCACCATCCAGACAAACCTGTATTGGGAGGAAATATGGTTGGCAAGTCAGCATTGATTACCCAATTCCTAATTGTAAAGATAATGAGGAGCTGCTTCCTGAACAAGTCTGTAATGGAATGGCATTTCCTCAGCATTAAAAGATAGGGAGTTCTGGAATTTGATTCAGTGATGATAAAGGAATAATGACATAGTTCCAAATAGAGATCCTGTGTGACTGAGGGAGGATCTTGCAGATGGTGGAAGTAGTGGTTTTGGGGCAGTGTTATCAGAAACAAGTGAGTGGGCGAAAACTTGGCTGATAGTACATAATATGGGAAAATATGAGATTATGCACTTTGGCAGAGAGAGTGGAAGAGCTAGATTTTATGTAAATGGAGAAGGCACAGAGAGATTTGGGGTTCTCATGCATGAATCATAAAAAGCTAGCAACCAAGATCATGGGGAAGGCAAATGGAACATAGGCCCTCATTTTGCAGGGAAAGGGGTATTAAAACAGGGAGGTTTTGCTAAAACTATAAACAGAACTAGTTAAACATCACCTGGAGTACTGCTTTGGTCCCCTTATGTAAAGCATGTTATACTGGCATTGGAGACAATCGAGGGAAGAATCACTTGGTTGATTCTGGGTTTGGAGAGATGTCCTTATATGGAGAGGTTGGTAAAGGTGGGCCTGTATTCATTAGAGATTAGAAGAATGAGAGGAAACCTTATTGTAATATGTAAGATTATTAGGTGCTTAAGAATGTAGATTTGGACGGATTGTTTCCCTATATGGAATTGTCTAGGAATAATCTCAGTAAGGAGTTGCTTATTTAAAACCAAGATGAGGAGGATTTTCTTCTCTCAGAGAGTAGTGAATCTGTGGAATTCTTTACCACATAGGTCTGTGGTCATTAAGTATACTCAAGGCTGAGCTAGGTTTTTAAACAGAAAGGGAATAAAGAGTTACAGGGGATAAGGCAGGAAACTGGAGTTGAGAATCATCATGTCACAATCTCTTTGAACGGCAGAGCAGACCCAATGGGCTGAATGGCCAACATCTGCCAAACCTTATGAATTTTTGGAATGTTTAATCTTCTGACTGCAGGGACAAAAATCCTACTATTGCAACAAGTTGAAAGGGGGCAGAAAATCAAGGATTGAGGAGGTTAGGACTTGAAGGGTGCAAATGTTAAGAAAGATTTTTTTAAGACCTCAAATATAATTTGCCATGGAAAGCTCACTTTGCGTGGTCAGCTGCCTTACTTTGATGTTAAGTAGGATGCCTCCTCCCTTACCCAGTTCATCTTGGATTTTTCTGCATACAGTTTGCTTCCTTCATTATTTGAGTGTCTTTCATCAATGCTTGGCCAGGGCTTCCTGTGCAGCCTTACACACTGCGCAGTAATGTGCAGGTGGTCATGTAACCAACAATCACATCAAACCCACCCCCCTGCACCAACCACTTGCCTCCAAAACTTCCTGTTTCACACAGTCAGAGGGAAAAACAAGGCTTCAATCTGCAGAGGGCATGTCAACTTATTTCTGTGGTGATGCTGTTAACTCTTCCAATCCTTCATTTCTGCTGTGCAACTGAACAGTTTATGTGAGTGGTCTGCATATTTTGAGTGAGCTGATTGCAGAAAGGAGTGAGTTCAATGATAGAATAGCAGCGAAAGAGGCTGTTCATGCCATTGTACCGGTGTCAGCTCTTGGAAAATATTCCCCAGTGAGCTCTACCACTTCTGCTGATTCTGCATATTCTGTAATTTACTTATTTTCAGGTCTAGATCCAATTTTCTCATGAAAGATCTCACTGAATCTGCTTCCAACAACCCTCAGATCACAATAAGTAAAACATGTTAAAAATGCTACTTCATCACTTTCTTAGTTTTGTCGTCAGTGTGGCAAGCTGTATGACTGGGCAAAGCCTTCTGGTCAGCGACGAGGAGTGGTGTCCCTGATGTATTGCATATGGCAATAGTAACTTGTGACACAAGGAACTGCTAATGGAAACAGATGTAAGCAGTTACTTTGCCTGCCTCACATGTGTGATATGGGGAAATCTTTTAAGTCTTCTCGGAAGAACAGTCCCAGTTTCTCTCATCTCTCCACATTAACTGCAGCTCCTCATCACTTCTACCCATTCTGGTTAATCTCCTTTGCGTATTCCATAAGGTCATGACACCATTTCTCAAGATTCAAGAAATAATCCAGATTGTGTTCCCTACCTCGGCTGTTGGCTTGTCATAAAGGCCCTCTGCTTCGTGAATGTCGTTTATGGAAGGAAATCTGCTGTCTTTCCTGGCCTTTTTTAAAAAATGTATTTGGTCATTATATGTGGGCATTACTGGCTAGACAAATATTTGTTTCCTGTCCCTAATTGCTGTTGAGAAGGTGTTGGAGATCAGCCTTCTAGAACTGCTGAAGTCCATTTGATGTAGATACACCCACAGGCATTTAGGATTGAGTTGCAGGATTCCAGCAAAAGGACAGCGATTTATTTCCAAGTTTGGATGGTGAGTGGCTCAGCAGGAGGCATTCCCATATATCTCCTGCCCTTGTCCATCTAGATGGTAGTGGATCTGTCTGCCAGGTGATGTCTTAGAAACCTTGGAGAATTTCCGCAATGCATCTTGTAGAGAAGGTTCAAAGAAGGTTCACTGGGATGATCCCTGGAATGGAGGGATTGCCTTACGAGCAAAGACCAAACAGGTTGGGACTCTACTTGCTGCTGTTTGGAAGAATGAGAATTGATCTCATTGAAATATAAATGATTCTTAAGGGTCTTGACCTTGAGAGGATGTTTCCCCTCATGGGAGAATCTAGGACCAGAGGGTATAGTCACAGGATACAGGAGCACCAATTTAAGACAGGGATGGGGAGGAATTTCTTCTCTCAGAGGACTGGGAGTCTTTGAAAACTCCTTGCCACACAGAGCTGTGGGGACAGAGTCCTTGTGTATAGTTGAGGCTGAGAGAGAGATTCTTGATTAGTCGGGGAATCAAGGGTTATGCAGAAAGGGCAGGAAAGTGCGGGATCAGCCATGATTCTATTGAATGGTGGAACAGGCTCGAGGGACTGAACAGCCTACTCCTGTTCCTATTTCTTATGACCTTTTGGCCCAAGTACTTATGAGTGTGAATGTTACTTCCTACTTTTCAGTCTAAGCCTGGATATTGTCCAGGTTTTGTTGCATTTGGATGTAGTTTGAGTATCTCATGGGTTGTCAGTGGTGTTGAATATTTCATAATTATAAGTGAACATAATCATTTGTCACCCAATGATAGAGGGATCGTCATCAGTGAAGCAGCTGAAGATGGTTTGACTAAGGACACCACAGTGAGGAACTCCTGCAGAGATGTCTGGAGCTGACAGACCTTCAGCAAACACGACCATCTGCCTTTGTGCTAGGTATGACTCCAATCATCAGAGAGTTTTTCCCTTGCTTCTGATTGACTTCAGTTTTGCTAGGGCTTATTGATACCACACTTGGTGAAATGCAACCTTGATCTAAAGAGCAGTCTCTCTCACGTCACCTCTGGAGTTTAGCCCTTTGTTCCTTTGTGTGAACCTAAGGCTGTAATGAGGTCAGGAATGTATTGACCTTGGGCTGAGCCCAAACACAATAGTTTATTGCTTAGCAAGAGCTGTTTGGTAATGCTGTTGATGACCCCTTTCCAGCTCATTACCAATAAGAATAGACTGATGGGGCAATATATCTGGATTAGTGGTGCTGGAAGAGCAGTAAAATGTGGGGCAACTTTCCACATTGTCAAAGAGATGCCAATGTTGGAGCTGCACTGGAGCATCTTGGCTAGGAATCAGTAAGTCCTTGAGCATAAGTCTTTAGTTCTATTACTGGAATGTTGTCAGGACCTTAGCCTTTGCAGTATCCAGTGTCTTCAGCTATTTCTTGATATCATGTGGAACGAATCAAATTGGCTGAAGACCGACACCTAGAATTTTGGTGTCCTCCAGATGATGCAGAGATAGATCATCCACTCGGCACTTCTGGTTGAATTTTGTTGCAAATACTTCAGTCTTAACTTTGCACTGAGGGCTGGGCTCCCATCTTTGAGGATAACTATATTTGTGGAACCCTCTCTTCCAGTGAGCTGTTTAATTGTCTACGACCATTCACAACTGGACATGGCATGTCTGCAGAGCTTCAATCTGATCCATTTGTTAGACGATTGCTTCATCAAGTCTATCACTTGCTGCTTACGCTATTTGGCACATCAGCAGTCCTTTTTTGCAGTTTCATTAGATTGATACCTCATTTTTCACCATGTTTGGTGCTGCACCTGGCTTGATAATAATGATAAACTGGGAATATAATGGACTGTGAAATTGCAGATTGTGTTTGGGTATATTTCTGCTGCTGTCAGTGGCCCACAGCACTTCTTGAATACCTAGTCTTGAGTTGCTAGCTCTGTTCAAAACCTATTGTGTTTAGTACAATTGTAATGCCACACAACCATGAAGAATGATATCCTCAATATGAAGGCGGGCTTCATCTCAGCAAGGACTTTGTGGTGGTCATTACTAACAATATTGGCATGAACAAATGCATCAGTGGCAGGCAGATAGGTGAGGATGACGTTAAGTAGAGTTTCCAGCGTTTTGGCTCCTTCACCATCTGTCATACGCCCAATGTAGCAGCTATGTATTTTGGAATTGGACGAGTTCAGTCAATTGTGATGCTGCTGAGCCACTCTTTGTTACAGACATTGAAGTTTCCCACCCAGAGCACATTCTGTACCTTTGCCACCATCAGTGTTTCTTCCAAGTGATGTTCGGCATGGAAGATTTTGGCCGAGTGGGAGTAGTATGTGGTAATCAACAGGAGGTTTTGTTGCCCATGTTTGACATGATGCCATGCTGATTTGTGGGGTCTAGGGTTAGTTATGAGGACTCCATGGCAATTCCCTCCTGACTGTGTACCACTGAACCACCACTATGTGTGTCCTGCCAATGAGACAGGACATACCCATGGAAAGTGTTGATGTTGTGTAGAGTTTGCACATTCACCCCATACCTGCGTGGGTTTCCTTTGGGTGCTCCGGTTTTCTCCCACAGTCCAAAGATGTGCAGTGAGGTGAATTGGCCATGATAAATTGCCCACAGTGTTCAGGGAAGTGTAGGTTTGGTGCACTAGTCAGAGGTAAATATAGGGTTGGGATACTCTTTGGAGGGTTGGTGTGGACTTGTTGGGCCGAAGGGCCTGTTACTACACTGAATAAAAGTTTTGTTATTTTTGTTTTTGTTATTGTATGGTAGGGGTGCTTGGTACGAACCAGCCTAGCCAGAGTTTCTTGATGCCATACACTCGGTCAAATGCTGCCTTGTTGTCAAGGGCAGTTACTCTCATCTCAGGTCCCATGCTGGTTGCCATCTGAAATGGCCTCATAAGGGGGCAACTGGAGTTTGGCAATAAACATCAGCTCTCCAGCGACTTCAACATTCCCAGGGTAAATGCAAAAAATTGTTGGCAATTTACTGTAACGTGGAACAAATTGAATAAGACCTTGGCAAGGATAAGGCATTTAGTGCTTGTGAACATGGATTTCTCCCAATTTCCTAAAACTGTGTCCTTTAAGAAACACCAGAGAGGATGGGAAGAGGATGTGGATATTGATTTTTGAAAAAAACTTTTATTAAGAGGCAAAAAAATGGAATAAACTAGATACATGATTGGTAGGTAGAAACAAAAGAATAGGTGTTGAGGAAAGGGATTTGGAATGAAAAATATCACAACTGTGGTGCTGAAGCCATTCTTATCCTCTGATAGTGTTACATGTTACATGTTTTTTTCTTGATATATGACTTCAACTTCATACCAGTGGCATTGACTGTTATCTGAAGGGGCTCAGAAAGCATGAGCACCTTCTTAGAGAGTGAATTGTGAAGGATAATGAAGCAGGAGAAGCAGGTGACCAAGGAAGATAGGAACATAGGAATGGGCCTTTCGGCCTTTTGATCCTGGTGCAGCATTCTGAGATGGGAGAAGGAACATTTTACCGTGGAGTTCTCAAGTTTTAGGTGATGGAGATTGAGGTTTATAAGCATGATACCAGAATTGCGAGGTTACTGCTACAGGACCTGGGCAACATCCAGGTTTGGGCTGACAAGTGACAAGTAACATTCACCCACAGATGTTACAGACAACAATCACCTCCAGCAAGAGAAAATCTTGGCATCATTCCTTGACAAGATATTGGAGGGTATAGCATTATCATTGCCAAATTGTCAACTGTCAATATCTTGCAAGTTATTCTGACTAGAAAATGCATTGGTCTAGTCATATACAAGGCTAGGAATTCTGCAGTGAATAACTCATATCCTGACTCCCTAAAGAACACACAAGTCAGCAGAGCAATGAAAAACTCTCCATGTGCCTGTATGAGTGCAGCTCCAACAACACTCAAGGACAAAGCAGCCCACTTAATTGGCACCACGTCCACAAACATTCACTTCCTCCACCACTGACAATCAGTAGCAGTGGTATGTTCCAGTTGCAAGATGTATTGTAGAAATTCAATAAAGCTCTTTAGACAGCATCGTCCATTGGAACATTGCCAGCTGCAAGTTTTCCTCCAAGCTTCCCACCATCCTGACTTGCAAATACATCATCGTTTCTCCAGTATTTCTGCATCAAAATTCTGAAACTCCCTTCTTAATGGCATTGTGGAACTCCCTACACCAAATGGACTGCAGCAATTCAAGAAAGGAGCTCAAATTCTCAAAGGAAGAGGGATGAGCAATTAATGTTGGCTTAGCTAGCAACACACATGTCCTATGTTCAAATAAAAAATAGAGTTGTTGTAAAAAATTATCCGGTTTACTAATGTCCTTTGGGGATGGAAATCTGCTGTCCTTGCCTGTATTTTTTTCATTGCAGCAGAGCAATGAAAATCTCTCCATTTGCCTGTATGAGTGCAGCTCCAACAACACTCAAGGACAAAGCAGCCTACTTAATTGGCACCACATCCACAAACATTCACTTCCTCCACCTCTGCTCTGACAATCAGTAGCAGACCCCAGACACGCAGCAAGATGGCTGGCATTTAACTGCCCTTTGAAATGGCCTTAGCAAACCACTCATTCAATATCAACCAGCACAACAAATTCTGGTCTTGCCTTCAACATCCACATCCTCTGAAAGACTAAAGAGAAACAAAATGTGAAGAGAGCAGGATTAATATTAAGTTATCAATATTAATATTAACTCAAGGTAGGCATGGTGGGTATGTGATGCATCATGAGCTGGGGTAGACATGGTGGGTATGTGATGCATCATGAGCTGGGGTAGACATGGTGGGTATGTGATGCATCATGGACTGGTAGCACTAAACACTCCGTGTGGTTTTGCTTCTAATTGTGAATAAAGAGGAGTTCAAGAATATAGAAGGTTTAAGGTTTGGCTTAAACTACCACTATCCTTACACTATTAACTGCTTTATGCTGCATCCCAGGATGAACTTCATCCTGGGTAGACCAAATGATATTCCCATGCTGTTTGCAAACAAATGGCATTAGTATTTGATGACTAGTTAGTGCCTTGTGCCAGGTAAGGTTGTTGCAAGGTAAGGTTGCTCTGGATATTGAGAAGAGTGACTTGAACAGAAATGAATTTGCCACTGGCTGCACATCTCATCCTCCTCTTTCCTTTCCCAGTCTATGCTCCAAATGGCCTCCTGACCCCCACCAAACCCCACCCCTTCTCTCTATTATCACAGCCTGTCCAGGGTCTCATCCAATCATTGCTTTGAGAAGGTGGAACGTGCGAATATCATCTTTGTTTTGAACCAAGTGGAGATATTGGAGTTTGTTTGAATCAATCCAGAAAGAAAGTCTAATGCTTCCGTGATGGTTTACCTAAGGATTAATCCTAAAGAACAAACTACTTGTTAACAATGACGAATTCCATGAACGATCCCTCTGTTCTCAGTTCACTTCTCACTGAATGGTCAATAAATGTTAGTGTTCTTTCTAATCTGCAGAAAAATTAATGAGAAGCAGTAACCCCACTCCTTCATATCTTTTTCCCGAAGTACTTACTTTCACGTTTTATGTTAGAGTCTGCAATATTCAACTTGCAGTATGTTTCATTCAATGTAATTGTAATACACTTAATATACTCAAGTCACCCATATCCTATCCCTACCAAAAGTGAAGCAAAGACATAGCAGTTTGTGGCCTATCCCACTGTGGTAAATGCTGATGCCACCTCACCCCCTCAACAGCATGACTAATAATTCTCTTCCACCCCTATTCCTATGATCCAGGGCACGACCCCTTTGAAAGGCGCTGATCTTCGTGCAGCTCAGTGTTTATGCTGAACAAAGCTGTTCCTGTTATTTAAATGATGTGGTAAATGTCTCCTCTTATCAGATCAGTTCTTGGGACTAAATTGCTAAGTCCTCAGGGATACAATAGAAAGCACCAAGACTTTGGCAGGTGGTAGGAAATGCCCTGTAGAAGCATTGATAAAAACAGGCAAAAATAAATATTTTGCCAGGTCGTAAATTAGTTGCACTGAATCTTCTTATTACAGTGCTTCAACATTTCCTTAAGTCTACACTAACAGAAGCTGATAGTATAGAATGGCTAGTGTTGGTGTTATTAGTGACTGTGTGTCATGGGATGCACTATAAACAATGGAATGAATGCCATTATAATTATATTGTCTCGTGGGATGTAATATTTAACATAGAAAATACAATGAACTCCAGTTTATACAATATATCATCAAAATACTACCACAGAATTTTCCTGTGTGCTATCGTATTAGTTTCAAACTATTTGATATATTGTAGGATGTACCATAATCCTTTTCAGTTCTCTACCCAAAGGTATGTTCTTGGTTAGTTTTGGCTGAACCGCAGCAAAGTGCTGGGTGGCCAGGCACCGAATCTACATAATGCAGAACGAGCAAAGGGTGCTTTTGTCACTAATCTGATCCACGTACGAGTCAGCTGAGGTAACCAGATCTCAAGATACACACACACACACACACACACACACATATACTATATATATATATTATCTCCTGTAAAATGCAATGTAGTGTGGGGTATACTAGCTACATTCAAACCTTTCCAAAATGTTCTGTGGAATAAGCTATATTCTTGCTTCTGTATTTAGCAGGGAAGGAGGATATCTATTCTGGAAAAAGTAAGAGGTTGTAACCTAATTCAGGGAGTTCCTTTGCTGGGAATACCAAAAGGAAGGTTAAAAATTCACGATTCTCATTTGAGATTACAGTTTTGAAACCACTGCCGAGAATTGATGATATTTATGATATAATACTTGGTTCCAATTTCATTTTCAGTTTGTTTGGTGACTTACATTGATAGTGTTGAATATTTGTGGTTAATCCTACAGTAAAAAGATTTTGTTTTGATTGTCAGGTTTGTACTGACAGGAGTATTACTCAATTGTAACACCCTTGGCTCTGTATTACGAGGTTCTTGCAGCTCATAATCTGTATAATCAATTCCAATGCAGAACTAAGGGAATGCTGCATTGTCAGAGAGATGCCGAGTCTCAGATGAGACATTTCATCTAGGACCTGTCTCGTCATCTCCAATCTTTGTGAAAGACCCCGTGGTTTTATTTTGAAGGAACAATCGTCCCTAGTATTAAATATTCATTCCTCAACCAGTATCTAAAAAATAATCTGATCTGGTCCTAATTACACTGATGTTTGTGGGAACTTGTAGAGTGCGTAATGTCTCCTAGATTGACCCTGATTGTCTCTTTGAGCACCATGACGTAAGAGGACATTGGTGACTGTGAACTTTGATTTAATTGCTTTACATTTATGAGCAAAGTACTGCAGTGGTTTATGTTTGCCTTTCGCAGGGTGTCTGACCAGGAAACTCTTCCACTCTCAGCAACTGATAATAACAGGCTGATAATCAACCTGTGAGGGACACTTGAATATCCTAAAGTCCTGCAAGGTGCTTTTGAATTTGAAAGCTTGCTGTTTGGCCCCATTTAGATTGCAGAACCTGGCAATTGGGAAGTCCAGTGGATGGGGGTAGTTCTGCTGTGCAGAAGATATAAGTGGCTGCAGCAGGGTGAGGGTCAGTTGGATGTTGGAAGTGTTCTTTCAAGAACCTTGGGACTTTGTTATTGCACTTCATTCCTTACAACCTGTGAGCAGCTTCACTCGAGATCCATTAGAGAGTATATGAGGAGACATTTCTGTATAGTTTTATCACATGGTACTTGCAGATCACGATTGATATACTGATGCATACAGACACAAGCAATAATAATGTGATTGAGGTGGAGTGGTTAGGATAATGTTAAAGTAGTCAGTGTTTATCAAAGGCACAGTTATTTTCCTCCTTGGGTTTAGGTATGGTAGAATTTGTTTCTCATGCTTTCATGGGGCCGTGGGTCTTGCCTGGCAAGACTATCATTTATTGTCCAAACCTAATTGCCCTTGATCTGAATGGCATGCTAGGCCATTTGAGTGGACAGTTAAAAATCAGCTACATTGCTGTGTAACTGGAGTCGCATGTCAGCCAGACCTAAGGATGGCAGAATTCCTTCTTGAAAGGAGACTAATGAACTAGATAGATTTTTAGGGCAATATATATTCATTTTAAAATCATCATGACTGAGACTAGGTTTCTGTTCCAGATATTTACATTAAGTGAGTTTAAGCACTTCCAGCTACTATAGTCCAAAGATGTGCAGGTCAGGTGAATTGGCAATGCTAAATTGCTCTTAGTGTTAGGTGCATTAGTCAGAGGGAAATGGGACTGGGTGGGTTACTTTTCAGAGGGTCGATGTGGACTTGTTGGGCCGAAGGGCCTGTTTCCACACTGTAGGGAATCTAATCTAATCTAATCTAATCTAATGATGGAATTTGAACCCATGCTCCTAGAGCATTATCTATGGCCTCTGGCTCTTTAAATCGCATCAACATTCCTCTCTGTATCAACACTGTTAGAGATATGGAACAATAATGCATATACATGACTTAAAATCTGTGCCATTTTGAGAATTTGAATTTAACTTAAATCTGGAAGTAAGCTGAGTCGGAGTAGCAACGGGAGGGGAGCTGAACGGGTGAATAATGGCAACTGAGTTTCCAGATAAAAGCCTGAGGAGCGAAGCCAAGATCAAGCTTAGTCAGAGCAGCAGCAGGAGAGGAGTGGAGCGAACCTTCATTGAATCCAGAGACAGTGTGGACTTGATGGGCTTCTAAATTGGAAGGATTCTACGATGCTATGAAAAAGTGATGGAGGTTAAGAGGATTGGTTGTTTTGGAACCAGCTTTAACGATTTAGGGAGTACTACTGGGAGGAAGACAGAGCATAACAGCCTTATTTTTGTGGTTTGTATTGTTAGGAATAGAGAGAAAGAGAGTGAGAGAAAGAATGAGAAATCTGATTTGGTGATTAGTGGGGGAGGTTGAGTAATTTGTTCTTAGTTTTTTTGTTTGTAATTGGTAAGGGTCACAGTAACAGGAGGACGTGGCCCCATGGAATGTTCCTTCTGCAACATGTGGGAAATCCAGTGTCCAGGTGATCAAGAATGCGGGAAGTGTGTTCAGCTGCAGCTTCTGATTCAATGGAATGGCTGGAGCTGTGGATGGAATTCACATCCATGATGCTGGGACATTGTGGATAGTATATTTAGTGAGCTGGTCATACCACAGGTAGTGATTACACAGGCAGAAAAGCATTAGATGACCACCAGTAAGATTAGTAATCGTGGCAGGTAGTGCAAGAGTACTCTGTGGCCATCCTCTCTTAAACAGAGATACTGTATTACATACTGTTGATGGGGGATGGCCTCTCAGGGGTAAGTAGCAACAATCGGCTTTGTGGCACCGCAGTTAGCTCTGCTGAACAATAGGGGAGGAAAAAGACCGGGACTGTAGCAGTATATGTTGGTACCAACGACAAGGGTGAAAAAAGAAATGAGATCCTGTAAAATGAATTGAGAGAGTTATGTAGTAAATAAAAGAGGAGGACTACCTTCTCCCCCACCTGCATCTACCTATTGCATTCTCAGCTACTTTCTCCCCCAGTCCCACCCCACTCACCTCCCGTTTATCTCTCAGCCCCCTGGCCCACAAGCCTCATTCCTGATGAAGGGCTTATGCCTGAAACGTCGACTCTGCTGCTCCTCGGATGCTGCCTGACCTGCTGTGCTTTTCCACACCACACTCTCGACTGTGAATGACCGACCTGTGGAGGAGGCCTAGAAAGCTGCTGTGTTGTGTCAAAGCCTTGACAAAAAGGACATGGGCCCACAATCATCATCTCAGGGTAAATGAGGATTAGCAATAAATGTTGACCTTGCTGGTAACACATGTTTGCTGAGAATGCATTGGGAAAATGCTTAAAGATGGCAAAGGCTTGTTGGGCCCATGTATTCATGCCCTGCAACTAGGAGCTGTCACTGGCTTCTTATCAAAACCTCGATGTGTTGGGTAGTTAGGAGGGGAAACTCTGGATTTGAATGTGTTTAAAGTTGATAGGTTTATATTAAGATATGAGATGCCTTCAGCTGATTACCTGGAAATAAAAAGCTGTATATGTGGGAAATATAAGATAAAAACAGTAAATGGATTTTCAGAATTTCTTTTGCAATCTTGGACACACGTTTATAAATTGATTTACCTTTGCACCCAGTTTATGCTGTGAAGGACTTTGAAACTCCACTTAACCTGTCTATTTTTAATCTCCCTTGAACCTAAACGAATTTTAATAACAGGAACCTCTGGAGAGTGTCTGAAATATTTTGGTAGCAAAGCAAATAATGTTTTTTTAACCACTGCTTGTGTCATTCAGACCTCAGATAACACCCGATTGCAAGCCTGATGATGGCAAGCTTTTAATCTAAATATATATGTAGCAGGTCATGCTTTCAAGGGTCAGAGTAGTGCAAAACATTGTCCTTTCTCATCTGAGAGGTGGGCTGAAATCAATTTTTGGTGATCGCTTTTTCCACTCCTCCAGACCAGTTCTCATGGGAAAGCAACTGGGGGCTGGAAGAATGGGTAGTGCGAGTTCCTAGCTCTGATATTGCCCTTTATATTGGCATGATTTGACAGTCTTGTGAGGTTTCCATGATATCAGCAGCATTGTGCTGTGGCCTTGTGCCCATCATCAAGCTGCCTGACCCTGTGTCTTTTGAAATGGATGATTTCTACACTCCACTCCCCAAATTTCACTCTCCTCTTCCAATGTTGTTGTGTCTCTAGGTTGAACATGGCCTCCAGGAATTGTAGTCACTCTCCAGGAGTGTTTTGCTGCAAGTATAATTATTAGTATGTGAGTTCAACTGATGCAGGTGGGATTCCCTGAGGATTCACAGCAGCTGAAACCTGCAGGTTGTAAATGCCCTACCAGAGCAGACCAAAATCCTTATACATTTCCCCTTACCCCAAAATTCATGTCTCGTTCAGTGACAAGCTTGTCCTTGGTGTAAATTCACAAAAATGTGTTTCTAGTAAACATCACTGGAAAGTGATCAGATTTAATAGATGGAATCTTTCTCAGGAGATGAGGGTCACACCTAACACGGAGGATTGGCGAGAGACCTTCACTGCCTCTTCCAGGGAAGTCCCCTCAAAGCACACACCAATCAGGCATGGTGAGGCTACTGGTGGGACTTTCCCTCAAATAAATACCCTGGGGACAAAAGACCTGCCTCAGAGAGCTTCTGGCTGTTCAGAAGCTGGTAGCTGTTGTCCTCCAACATTGGATGTGGCTGCTGCTAGAAGCCCAGGAATTGGAGTCTCAGGATCACAGACTCTAACCACACTAGGCTGCAAACTCAGCATTGGGCAGGAAGCTGAGGTGTTACGCGGCTTGAATTCTGTCTGTGTGAGCACAATAACTATAACATGAGGGTCTGGCCCATACCTATTCAGCTTGCTAGGTCCTAAACAGAATATCTTAGAGTCTCCAAACACATTGTGACACCTTGTCCCAAACCCACTGTGACACCTTTTCCCGAACCCACCATGACACCCTCTCCCAAACCCATTGTGAATCTCTCTCCCGAACCCGCTGTGAAACTCTCTCCCAAACCCCCATGACACCTTCTCCCAAACCCATTGTGAAACTCCCTCCTGAACCCACAGGAAAACTCTCTCCCAAACCCACAGTGAAACTCTCTTCCCAAACCCACAGTGAATCTCTCTCCCAAACCCACAGTGAAACTCTCTCCCAAACCCACGGTGAAACTCTCTCCCAAACCCATTGTGAATCTCTCTCCCAAACCCATTGTGAATCTCTCTCTCCCAAACCCATTATGAAACTCTCTCCCAAACCCACGGTGAATCTTTCTCCCAAACCCACTGTGAAACTCTCTCCCAAACCCACTGTGAATCTCTCTCCCAAACCCACTGTGAATCTCTCTCCCAAACTCACTGTGAAACCCTCTCCCAAACTCACTGTGAAACCCTCTCCCAAACTCACTGTGAAACCCTCTCCCAAACTCACTGTGACACCTTCTCCTGAACCCATTGTGAAACTCTCTCCAACCCACTGTGACACCTTCTCCTGAACCCATTGTGAAACTCTCTCCCAAACCCACTGTGAAACTCTCTCCCAAACCCTTTGTGACACCTTTTCCCGAATCCATTGTGAATCTCTCTCCAACCCACTGTGACACCTTTTCCCGAACCTGTTGTGAAACTCTCTCCCGAGCCCATTGTGAAACTCTTTCCCAAACCCACTGTAACATCCTCTCCCAAACCCACCGTGACACCCAGTCACAAACCCGATGAGATGCAGAGAGCTTAACCCACTCTGCTAACTCACAGTTCCCAAGCTATCAAGCCGCTAGCTCAGAATACCAGCCAGTTGCCAAGTTCCTGGTAATTATCCTTGATTCGAAAACTGGCAGATATTTGGGCCCTTTGGGATTGTTGGCAAGTCTGCCTGGAAGCTTTCTGTCGAGATGGAGGAGATCTGGTTGCTGTCAGGCAGATGAATGTAAACCGCTGCTGAATTATACTTGTGCTTTTCTGGGCATACTGAAAGATAGCCCTTATCTGTTAGACAAACAGGGTTCAAAATTTCCTCACAATGGCAGGACCTTCCATCAGGTTGAGATTCCAGCAGTTGGAGACACTCATTGTGCCAAATCAGAACTGGAACTCAGTTTCCCCAATGCTCACCCATCATAGGGCGGCACGGTGGCACAGTGGTTAGCACTGCTGCCTCACAGCGCCAGAGAGCTGGGTTCAATTCCCGCCTCAGGCGACTGACTGTGTGGAGTTTGCACGTTCTCCCCGTGTCTGCGTGGGTTTCCTCCAGGTGCTCCGGTTTCCTCCCACACTCCAAAGATGTGCAGGTCAGGTGAATTGGCCATGCTAAATTGCCCGTGGTGTCAGGTAAGGGGTAGATGTAGGGTGGGTTGTGCTTCGGCGGGTGCGGTTTGGACTTGTTGGGCCGAAGGGCCTGTTGCCACACTGTAAGTAATCTAATCTAATCATCTAAATCTAATGCCTCATTGCATAACATACACCAGGGCTATCCCCCCTGACTGTCTGTGGGCACTGAATGGTCAGACTCACCCATGAGTACTGACAAGTTGATGAGCAGCCAGTGGAATTGCAGCATAGTGGAACTTACTGCCTTGAGGGGAAGAAACTGAAAAAATAGTATAAAGGGGAAGTGGGGGTGGAAGGACAGTGTTTGGTGGGAAAATGCATTTTCTAAAATAACAAACTGGAATAGTGAACTGTGGACCCTGTCTCTTGATTGAGTCCCATTGGGAATACCCCTTGTCTTTGAGCATTACCCCCTTTTCTAAATTTCTAATACATTCTGCCTCCACACACTCTCATGGCTCATCTTTCTGTACGTGCTGATGACTGTTAGATTTGCTGTATAATTGGAAATGTAGTTATATTACTCGACAAGCAACGTCAAGGCCAGGGCTAATGATCTGGAGTTAAAAGTTCAAATTTCACAAGAGCAGCAAGGAGACATTAATAAATTTGCAATGTAGATTAGCCTTATCCATAACTACTACAAAACTTCAGATTACTATTGTAAAACCTACCTGGTTTACTAATGTTCTTTAGGGAGGGAAATCTGTTATTCCAATCTGGGCTGGGATACAAGTGACTCCAGACCCACAGCAGTGTGATTGACTCTTAGCTGCCGTCTGAAATGAACAGCAAGCCATTCAGATATATAACACATAGTAGACAGTACAGTGGGTCTACCTACACTACATGGATGGCAGTAATTCAAGAAGGCAGCCCACCACCACCAAGAGTAATAAATGTTAAACTTGTATTCCAAAATTTGTATTCCAGTGACAAAAAAGAATAATGACACAAAATGGCTGCTGTACGTATATCACATTACCTCATGTGGACCTCAATTCATCATTCTTCATTCCTATGAGTTGATTGGTGCTTATATTTCCTCAGTTCCATAAGAAGGATAGAATTTAATTCTCTCCCCCGGGGTGAATTTGGTGATGTAGAGAAGGGACACCACCAGGTAGGAGAATGGCAAGTGAGAACTCTGCCTCAACCTCAGTCAAGTGCCACAGAAAGGCCTGCAGATAGCCTTCCCACCCCGCTACCAATTGAAGCCCATATCTTGGCAATTAATGCCCATTAAGTGTCTCACCTTGCTGCTGTTGGTATTAGCTCAGTGGCAGTGGGGGTACTAGCCACATGGATAGCCTGCAAAATAAACCGTGATTATGCTGGGGCCTTCAAGGTTTCCCTCATTGTCAGGTCACTCAGTGTCTCATCAGTGGAACTCACAATTGGGAAGAGGAGGGAAGTACTGCTGGGAGCCACTCCCTTGGTCTTGTTGCTAGTTCCCCCTCCTCACACTCCCTGTCTTGTAGACTCCACTGCCATACTCTTCCCCCTACACCTGTCTCTATGGCAATCTTCGGCCTCTGTTGGCTGCATCATCTCTTCAGTGACAATACTGATCAATATGACTGCCAGCCTCTGATTGGTGAGCTGCTCTCAGTGGGCAAAACTTCCACCTCCTGGAGTCCTTGATCTTAGGGAAGGCTGTGCAACCACTGCCCAATTAAATGTCAGATTGGCACTTAATTTGCAGACCACCTTAATTGTTCCTCAGCTGGTGGACAAGACTCCTTTCACCTAATTGATTACCTAACTCTGAGGTAAGACATTCATGATTAAAAATAGGTAATAATTATACTTTGACTTGGGAAAACGTGGTTAGGAAGATTAGGAGTTCAACTTTACAAGATTTTGAAAGCAATGCTTTATGTAGGTTATCATGAACACTCTGTAGGTAGCACCATCATCACAATTAGATGGTTGTACAATTAAGTCGTTCTGCACAGAGTTGAGTGCTTAATCTAGACTAACACTCTCCTGGGGAAATGCTACATTGTTAACAAATGTAAGAACAAAAGAGATAGCAGCATGAGGCCATTTGACTCCTCGAACCAACTTCACCAGTCAGTAAGGATCTAATTGTGACTTCAGCTCCATTTTCCTGGCTGCGACCCCCCCCCCCTTCCCCACCATAGCCCTAGACTCCCTTGTTGATCTGAACATTATTTAACTCAGTCTTGCAATGAAGTAAAAACAATGACTGCAGATGCTGGAAGCCAGATTCTGGATTAGCGGTGCTGGAAGAGCACAGCAGTTCAGGCAGCATCCGAGGAGCTGCGAAATCGACGTTTTGGGCAAAAGCCCTTCATCAGGAATAGATGAAGGGCTTTTGCCCGAAACGTTGATTTCGCTGCTCCTTGGATGCTGCCTGAACTGCTGTGCTCTTCCAGCACCGCTAATCCAGAATCAGTCTTACAATGAGCCAGCCCCATAGTTCTCTATGTCAGAGTGTTCCAAACACCAATGACCCTCTGAAAGAATACATTTCTCCTTGTCTCTGTCTTAAATGGGAGACCCCTTATTTTTAAACTGTGAACCTATGTTCGAGATTTCCTCCATAAGGGGAAGCATCCTCTCTCAGTATCTACCCTTCAAGGCCCCTCAAGATCTTTGTGGATACCTGGTCGACATGGGTGTGTTAGACGAAGGGTCTATTTCCGTGCTGTACATTTCTGTGACTCTAATAAGATCACGTCTTATTCTTGTAATTCTAATAAATATAGTCTCAAACTGCTGAACAATTCCTCATAAGTCAATTCCTTCATTCCAGGAATCAACCTCAGAAATCATTTGGGGGCGGCACGGTGGCTCAGTGGCTAGCACTGTGCTCTGGTGCTCCGGTTTCCTCCCACAATCCAAAGGTGTGCAGGTTAAGGTGAATTGGCAATGCTAAATTGCCCATAATGCTCAGGGATGTGTAAGTTAAGTGCATTACTCAGGGGTAAATGTAGGATAATAGGGGAGGGGAGTGGGTCTGGATTGGTTACTCTTCAGAGGGGTGGTGTGGACTTGTTGGGCCGAATGGCCTGTTTCCACACTGTAGGGATTCTATTCTATCACTGAACTATTTTCAATGCAAATATGTCCCTCGTTAACCATGGGAGCCATAAGCAGTGTCACATCAACCATAGTGGATCCTGTGACTACTTGGAAAAGAGGGAGTTCTCTGTGTCATTGGACCACAGTTACCTTTGATCCAATATCAGTCAAATATGATAATTAATCACTTACTCATTGCTGGATGTGTGAATTTTCTGGTTGCACAATGGCTACTGAATTTTCCCTGCGTTACAACAATAATTCCACTGCAGTGGTTGTAATGCACATTTGGAGATTGTGAAAGGAACTATGTAAGTGCAGGTTCTTTCAAAAGGAATTGAATAGCTTTTTTTAATAATAGATTTAGACTTACAATTTGACCTGCTCTAGTTTTTATAGCCAATGGGCCCTAAAGTGTTGCTTATCAGCCACGTGACAGAGACAGCCTGCTTCTTAAAGGGAAGCTACACAAAAATAGTACCACAATGTAAATTATTCTGAAACAAGCACCAAGCAGAGAGAAGGTTCCAGAATAACAGGTGAGGCACTGGAAGCACAAGTGATGGAGGTGGAGAGGAGAAGAAATGCCATTGTTCCTCTGAGGCATCAAACACCACCCTCCAAAGGGAGTACGAGAGCACGTCTGGAGCTGAGCACCTGGCAGTATTGCTGCAAGAAGCAATTCTGATGCCAGTCAGTGGTCAGGATCAGTGAATGCGTCTCCACACAGCATTTCCCACCCTTCACAACACCATCCTCTGATACTGCTCAATATACTATGCTCTCATCATTTGCCCTGCACTCATGATCCTCACACAGCCAACTGTCACTCCACATTTTTAAAAATTTATTCTTTCATGGAGTGGGGCAACAGCATTTGGCGCCAATTCCTAAATGTCCTGGGATTGCTAGGCTCCATTTTGACACCCATCTCGCCTTCAGCCTGCTCTCTGCCATGGTGAGCAACGTGCTGATGGTGTGACCATGGGAGTCCTGTTTCCTCAGCCTAACGTTTCCCTCTGAGTTCCTGCTTTCAGACACCCATGAACTGCCACCTGCCCAACCATAGTGAACCAATGAAGAGGAGAGGGAATAACAGCTAACACTCACTTCTGCCGCCTCATGTACTGGCACTACACATCTCAGTGGAAAGGATAGAGTTGGGTTCAGCAAGTAGGTGAGTCAACGGGTATGAGTAGGCTGCTGGCAGGCTGGTGATAAGCAGTGGTATGCCAGCTGACTACAGTCACAAAGTAGTACTGATTGATTCATTGTCACGGGTACTGAGGTGCAGTGAAGAGCTTTGTTTACAACCAGTACAAGCAGATCATGGTAAGCAAGGTTGTACTGATCAACAAGGCTTAGACAGAGGCATACAGGTAACATTGCACAGGGGGTGCATTAGGCGAGATCAGCATGTTTTGATGCTAGAGATTTCAGCCATCAATCTAATAGCTGGGAAGAAGCTGTTTCTGAACCTGGTGGTGCACGTGTTCTGTATCTTCTGCCTGACAGAAGAGATTGTAGGAGATCATTACCAGGGTGCGAAGGCGTCTTTGATGATGTTGGCAGCTTTTCCATGGCAGTGAGCCTTGTAAGTGGAGTCCATGGATGAAAGGTTGGCTTCTCTGATGGTCTGGGTTGTGCACACCACTTTCTGTAGTTTCTTATGGTCCTGGGCAGAGCAGTTGCCGTACCAGGCCATTATGCACCTGGACAGTATGCACTGTATGGTGCATCTGTCGAAGTCAGCGAAGGTGTTTATGGACATGCCAAATTTCCTGACCCGCCAGAGGAAGAAGAGGCATTGTTGTGCCTTCTTGACTGTCACATCCACATTGGAAGTCCAGGACATTTGTCAGTTATCGTCACTCCAAACATTTGACACTCTCCACCCCCTCAATGTCAGTTCCATTGAGGTAGATACGAGCGTGTTATCCTCCTTCCTTTCTGAACTCAGTGATCAGCTTCTTCACTTTTGCCGATTTGAGAGAGAGGTTGTTTTCATTGCATCACGTCACCAAGCTGTCCATCTCCCTTCTGTATTTTGACTTGTCATTGTTAGATATCCATCCCACTATGGTGCTGTTGTCATCAGCAAATTTGTAGATGAGTTCTGCTGCAGTAGACACAGAACAGAATCTCAAAAGCACAACAGAACGTTGATGGGCACGCACACTGAAAATGTTGGTCAATGGATGTGCAGCCTCCTGTCACTATCAAGGAGTAATAATGAGTCCAACTCCAGTGTGGTATGGGTATTATTGCAGAATTTGCCCTGGTGGCACTGGGGTGTTTGCAGTGGTAGCTATAGCGGTGGCAGCATGATGGTTCCAGCTGGTTCCTCGTGCCTTTGCGGCAATGTGGCAGCTTTGGGCACCGACTGAAGTGGCGACATCTCAAACGACAGTTTCAGTGTTGGCAACTTGATGAGTCCATTCTGTCCCTCCTTGCTATGGTGTTATGCAGTGGCTTCAGTGTTGGCTTTGGTGGTGGCAGCGTGGTGGGTCCAGTTCAGAAATCCTTGCTTTGGCAGCCTCAGGGATGGTTTCAGCAGCAGCATCTTGTAGCCACTCCATAAACTCAGGAGCCATGGAGGGAACAAAAGATGAACTTTGTCTTAACTTTGTCTCAATTATTTCTTCTTATAATGTTCGTAATTAAAATGGTGCTGAATTGGGGCAACTTATACACATCTCACGGTATTTTCAAAAATACAACTAACAATAAATTGGGATTCATTTCTGTTCTGTTCTGTTTTGTGTTACTCGGGCTATTCTATTCTATTACTCTCCACAGCTTCTGCTCCTTTTCCCTATCATGCTGCAGATCCAGAGTCACGGCGGCTGTTGCTCCCATATCCTGTTGCTTCCTTAGTGTGAACAATATCACCTGTCCCACTGTAAGGCTACTCTTGAAAGGATGTAGCAATTCCCAAATCAGCTCACCATCTGTACAGTCTCTCAAGGATACTCCAAACATTCTACACTGAAAAATGAGGGACTTGGCCCTTTTAGTAACTACAATAACCTGCACCTTGTAGTCTGACTCTTTATTCTTGGCAGGTACAATGTATGTGCAGTCATAGAGATGTACAGCATGGAAAGAGACCCTTCAGTCCAACCCGTCCATGCCAACCAGATATCCCAACCCAATCTAGTCCCACCTGCCAGCACCCGGCCCATATCCCTCCAAACCCTTCCTATTCATTTACCCATCCAAATGCCTCTTAAATGTTGCATTGTACCAGCCTCCACCACTTCCTCTGGCAGCTCATTCCGTACACGGACCACCCTCTGCGTGAAAAAGTTGCCCCTTATGTCTCTTTTATATCTTTCCCCTCTCACCCTAAACCTATGCCCTCTATTTCTGGACTCCCCCACCCCAGGGAAAAGACTTTGTCTATTTATCCTATTCATGCCCCTCATAATTTTGTAAACATCTAGAAGGTCACCCCTCAGCCTCCGACGCTCCAAGGAAAACAGCCCCAGTCTGTTCAGCCTCTCCCCATAGCTCAAATCCCCCAACCCTGGCAACATCCTTGTAAATCTTTTCTGAACCCTCTCAAGTTTCACAACATCTTTCCGATAGGAAGGAGACCAGAATTACACACAATATTCCAACAGTGGCCTAACTAATGTCCTGTACAGTCACAACATTACTTCCCAACTCCTTTACTCAATACTCTGTCCAATAAAGGAAAGCATACCAAATGCCTTCTTCACTATCATATCTACCTGCGACTCTACTTTCAAGGAGCTATGAACCTGCACTCCAAGGTCTCTTTGTTCAACAACATTCCCTAGGACCTTACCATTAAGTGTATGAGTTCTGCTAAGATTTGCTTTCCCAAAATGCAGCACCTCGCGTTTATATCTCAAATTTAGGGTTGTGGCATCACACAGGGGGGGAAATGGCCTAGTGGTATTCTGACTAGGTAGTTATCTATAAACTCTGCTAATATTCTGCGGATATGGATTCAAATCCCACCCTAGCAGGTGGTGACATTTGAATTCAGTAAAGAATCTGGAATTATGGGTAAAATGATGATTGTCAGAAAATACTCATCTGGTTCACTAATGCCCATTAGGGAAGGAAGCCTGCTGTCTTCAAATCTACTAAATGTGACTCAAGACCCACAGCAATGCAGTTGACTCTTAACCGCCTTCTGGGCATTTAGGAATGGACAATAAATGTTGGCCGAGCCAGAGGGGTCCACATTCTGTAAGTGAAAAAAATGTTCGTTGGGCTGTGTGATATCAGGGTAAAACTGAATCACCATCTTGCAGTTCATACAGAAGGTAGAGGGTGGAGACACAGCTGATTATGTCCTGAGCCCCGATTCTCAAAATGCAGCACATTAGCTATGCAGGAAGGAGACACTTGTGGCAAGGCTCAACCTTAACACCAAGTGCCAGGTGCCCAGATATTTGTGCCCATGATATTGAAAGGTAATTATAAAACCTTAATGGGGCACAGTTGGAATATTGTGTGTAATTTTAGGCTGCACGCTGTCGGAAGGATGTTGAGACAATAGAGAGGTTATAGCACAGATTCCCTGGAATGCTGCCTGGTATGAGGAAATGTAACGACATGGAAAGACAGAACTTGCATATTGCTGAGAAAAAAAGAGACATACTATCATGGTTTTTCCTCTTGCTTTGAGCAAGACAGATGCAAGAATACCGGATTTCAAAGGGAGCAACAATTTCCGCTGCACAATGAAAGGGTTGCTGATTGGTTGGCGAATCAACTCTGATTGGCCACGATGTTGTTATGGAGATTCACCAGGGAACTATTGTCCCTCACATTTTTATTTAATCCATAAAAAAGCGCTATGCCTGGAAACGCTCTCTTTCCTTATAAACACATTCCTGAATACAACTATTTGTAGCTTCTATTAAATGTATGTGAGTCACATTATGAGCCAAACTGATTAATTTCAAATAGCTGGTTACTGTGCTAAGAATTACAAGAAAATACTACCACTTGTATTCTGATATTGTAAAACTGAAGAGTCGAAGGTACAATTCAGGGGTTTTGCTGTATCGAGAAATATAAGAAAATGAAGACGACGCATTATAAGTTCATCTTGAATAACGAGAGATGCTAGAGTAGGTCAGAGGCTAGAAATGTTGCAGTGAGTAATTCTCCTCCCGACTCCCCCAATACTTGACCACAATCTACAAGGCATAAGTCAGGAACGTGATGGAATACTCACCATTTGCCTGGGTGAGGGTGACTCCAACAACACTCAGAAAACTCAACGGCATTAAGGACAAAGCAGCCTGCTTGATTGGTACCATATCCATAAACACTCACTCTGTTCACCACTGACACATAGCAGTCACCATGTAAACCATCTATAAGATGCACTGAGGCAACTTGTCAAAGCTCTTTCAAAAGTATCTTTGGGAATTTGTGACCTTTACCATCTAGAAGGACAGGGGCAGACAATGCATGGCAATACCACCACTTACAAGGTCCCCTCCAAGCCACTCACTATCCTAATTTTGAAATATTTTGCTATTTCCTGTCACTGGCTCAGTATCTTGGGACTGTCTCCCTAATAGCACTCAGATGCAAGGAAGTCCCAAGACTGCAGCAGATCAAGAACACAGCTCACCATCACCTTCTCAGAGGGCAGTTCAGGATGGATGATACATGCAGGCCCAACAGCGATACCTATATCCTGTGAGCAAAGATTTTTTGAGGCCATATTGGGTGCTAAGTGAATGTAAGATTGTCTTTTTTCAAACTATTTTGTCTGTGTTGTTACATTGATGGAGCTGTACCATTTATACATTTTGTACAGTTTAACCCAAAATACCCTGGCCTGTTTATCATACGGCTACATTTTTTTTCCATTTTAAGTATATTTGGCCAACATTTTCAGGGAATTATGCAACATTTGTGACTTGCAATTTTTTTTTGTTGTAACCTTTACAGTAAACACTGGGTTCAGAGATTTTTAAAAAAGGGAACTTTTCACAGGCACTTCCATTACCTTCTGGAATGACTTGTTTTCTTTGTGTGTGTTCATATGTATCTTTGTGGGTGCATGTGAATGTATGTACCCATGTATGTATGTATACATAAATGTATGCATGCTTTTTTTGAGTGTAAACGTGTCTGCACATTTGAGTGTTTGAGTCTGTGCACGTATATGTGTATGTGTCCTTACATGATGGGTGTGTGTGTTTTTCTCTGCTCATGTGTGAACTAACACTTGGATTGTCTTTTCCCAACGATTAGGGAGGAAGCTGAGTTTAATTTGCTTGTTTCTTGTTGAGAGGGCTCCATGCACGTCAGCACCAGCCCTCCCTTATCCCCGAGCTCCCCTTCCCCTTCCCCTGATGCACACACACTCCGCGATAAAGAAGGTACTTTCCGAATCAGGAAAGTACATGTTGGGTGGCTGTTTCCCACACTTCAACCATTCGCTAACAGGAAGAAGAAGTAAAGATCTCCTCACAAGGGTTTATTGCATGTCACAAACTACTTCCAAGTTGGTTCAAATGAGTGACTCTGAAGCTTCTCTTTGGCTAATTTCAGTGATAAGTAATTTTGCCCAAGTCTATTTAACACTCTCCTGCCCCACTCTCTCCTCCAATGTTCAAGTTGCCAGTCATATTGAGCAGATTCCTCAACATTTCACCACATGACTTGCTATCTCCAGCGACACCGCATATCATTGGCTGCCTCACAGCTCACCACTTTCTCATAGCCACTGGAAAGTTACCCAATCAACTCTTTATCAAATCAGCCTTTTACTCCCATGTCTAATCATTTACAACATTAAAGCAAACTTTAAAAGAACAAACTTTTGTTACTCCCCCCCCCCATCTCTTTTTTGTTTGCTCCTGGATGTTATTCATTCCAGAGTGCAAGGGATTTCTTTCCAATCTGATGAAGAATCACCGGATTCCTAAAGTGAACTCTGTTTCTTCCCACAGATACTGCTGGGCCTGCTGAGTTAGGTCAGTAATTTCTCTTTCTGCATCAGATTTCCAGCATCTGCAGTTCTTTGTTTTGTGATTTGTATCCAATGCCCAGTTGCTGCAGCCCCGCAAATTCTGATAAACAGTCATACCTAATCTGAAGTGTTCACCCTATTTCTGTTAGCTCAGATTCTGCCAGACCTGCTCAGTTTCTCCAACACTCTGTGTTGGTTCCAGCACAACCCTGCCGGCTCGTCACCCTTTTGGGAACCATCTCGTGGCCATGTTCACTGCCTCTGGCTGCTTGCCAATGGCCTTTATTCCAGTTCCCCACCACCAGCCTGGGAATGGAAAACTTAATAGCATTGTTTGGCAAGTGTCTACTGTGCGGTATCTCTGCGAATCGCAAGTGGTGGGGAGAAATGACTGCAAATTGGAAAGAACAGCAAGATCTCAGGGCGGAGACTGAAATCTTCCGTAAAGTAGTTTCCTCTTCTGTGGTACTGTTCTTGGTGGTGAGAAAGTGGCAGTGCAAACAGCGCCATGAACAGGGGAAGAAGCATCAGCCAGAGTTTTCACTTCGAGTCACAATTACACTCAACTTTGACTGTAAAAACACAAGTCTGCACTAATACATGGTCCTGAAGTCTAAACAGCAATTAAAGTAGCAACTGCATTTACCTCCCAATGTGATAGACTATTTCATTGCACAGCCCGCCCACCCCCCCACCCCAGTCCTTAATCTGTCTCCAATCCTGTTTTAAATTATCATTCTTTAATATATTCATCTATCTTTTATGGTATTGCCCAGAGCAAGTATGGCAGTAACGTTATATCGTATGGCATAGAATGTAATGGTCTGTTGCTAAAGTATGATGTATTGACAATAAGTGCTAATTCAAGACTTCCAAACTGCAGGTTATGTGTCCCAGTGGGTCACAATGCAAGATTTTAGAGTCCAAAGTTCTGAGCTCCAAGGCAGCACTTGCTAATTCCCGATAATTATGATGTCCCTTTACATCTTCATTGTTTTTGGTAGTTGGTGTGGTTTCATGGACTGCTCTCTGAAGCCCAATCACTGCTACAAAAAAATGGCCTGTGAATTGGTGGATATTTTTTCTCGAGAAGCCCTCCCTATTTAATGAACACTTTCAGTGCTCAGCTTGTGCTACCCAATCCCTACCTCCTCCCTTCCTGGACAGGAGCTGAAGCACCCATCTATCCCCACCTCACCAACTCAAGCTTCCCTCCGTCCTGATCAAATCTCTCATAAACAACTCCACCATTGAATGTTCAGTCTGGGGTTGCATGAAATCTGAGGCATTAAGATAGGGTCAAACTGGGGAATGATATGAGAATTATTGTCTCTAACTAGTTTAAAACTTCTCCTGTAGCTTGGGCAGATAACAGCAATAATACGATTTATATTTATGTGCTGCTTCTAATATAATGAAATGTCCCAAGGCTGTGTAAGGGGAGATTAGGCCAAATGACCAAAACTTTGGTCAGAAAGATAGGTTTTAAAGGTAAAAAAAGGTGGAAGGGAGGAGAGCTTTAGAGAGGGAATTCCAGAGGTGGAAACCCAGGCAGCTGAAGACAAGGCACAAGAAGCCTGAATTAAAGGAGCACAGATATTTTGGAAGATTGTGGGCTACTGAGATATGGAAGGGACAAGGCCATGGATGGATTTGAAAACAAGGATGAAAATTTAAAAATCAAAACATTGCTTACCCAGGAGCCAGTCGAAAAGTTTGGCGCTGGGAAAGCGCAGCAGGTCAGGCAGCATCTGAGGAGCAGGAGAGTCAACCTTTCAGGCATAAGCCCTTCATCAGGAATGTGGGAGATCAGGGTGGGTGGAAGGGGCTGAGAGATAAATAGAAAGGTTGGGGTGGAGGCAAGGTAGCTGGGAAGGTGATAGGTAGATGCGGGTTGGGGAGGTGGTGATGGTGATAGGTCAGAGGGGAGGGCAAGCCAGTAAGTCACTGAATACATGGGGCAATAAGGGAACAGGAGTATCTGTATGCTAATACATTGGTAGTAGAGTTTCAGATGACCAAAAGTTTACAGAAGATAGAATGTAGGAAACCAGCCAAGTAAAGTATTACAATAGTCGAATCTGGAAGAATGGATGAGGTTTCAAAAGTGGATGAATTGAGATAGGCACAGTCCCCCTTGTAAATTCATTCTATTTATCACTCCCCCTTACCTATCACCCCACAGCCACCAACCACCCATCCAAGAAATCATCAGGAAATAATTATCACGTTTTTTATGTTGCCGTATTTTAGTGAGACTTAATGAGAAATGCTGAAGATGCAAAAGAGCCATATTGACATATTCGATATCACTGAGTGTGTTGCCAAATATTCTGAAGAGGGGACAGGTGGATCAAAAAGTTACGTCCATGATGTTGAAAGAAAATCTTTTGAGACCTTGAGGTCAGAGTTTATGGAGCTCAGGAAGAAATCTAAGAGCAGGACCTCAAAGATAATAATCACTGGATTATTCCCAGTGCCAAATGGTACTGAGTGAGTGAGTACGGAGGATAAACCAAGTGAGCAAATAACTGGAGAAATATGCAGAAGGGAAGAATTTAGATTCCTTGGGCATTGGGAGCAACTCCGGGACAGGACAAACCTGTTCAAGGTGGAAGGGTGTAGTGCAATGAAGTCCAGAATCGTCGTGAGAGATATTTAGTGCAGCTAAGGAAGGCCTAAACTAATTTGGTAGGAAGTGAACTCCAGGGTAAAATATTAGAGCAAGCAAACAATGAACTAGAAGAGACAACTGGCATGATCCTAAAGCCTAGTTTAAAAATAGATAGAATCTATTAGTTGGGCTAATGTGAGGCAGTTACTGATGGTTTGGAGAGTAGATGTGTGAGTGCAAAACAAACAGTGAATAAGCTTTATGAGAGTCAGACAGATATAACCACAAGGGACTATGATTTAGTATTAATAACAGAGACCTGGTTCAGAATAGCTTAGGAGAATCAGGGACAATATTCCTAGCTCCAAAACATTCAGGAAAGATAAGGATGGAAAAATTGGAGGGTTTTCCATTTAAAGAAGTTATTATAATGTTAGAGAGGGATGAGGGCCCATTGAATCCATCTTATTAAAATGAAGAAAGGAGGTCTTGTGGTATAGTAGGTAGTGCTCCTGGCACTGAGCCAGAATCTCTGGGTTTCAATCCCACTTCGGTGCTAGATGGGCATAGAAAGTGTGTCATAACTTGGTGTGTCATAACTTGGCCAAACAGGTTAATCAAAGTTTGGGAGAAGAATTGTAGCTCAGGTGCTCGTTGTTGTGGTTCTGTTCACCGAGCTGGGAATTTGTGTTGCAAATGTTTCGTCCCCTGTCTTGCCAAACAGAGAACAGCCAGGGAATTCCTAGAGGCATGGCACTCATCCACAGATTCTATCAACAAACACATCGACCTGGACCCAATATACTGGGCGGCACGGTGGCACAGTGGTTAACACTGCTGCCTCACAGCGCCTGAGACCCGGGTTCAATTCCCGCCTCAGGCGACTGACTGTGTGGAGTTTGCACGTTCTCCCCGTGTCTGCGTGGGTTTCCTCCGGGTGCTCCGGTTTCCTCCCACAGTCCAAAGATGTGCAGGCCAGGTGAATTGGTCATGCTAAATTGCCCATAGTGTTAGGTAAGGGGTAAATGTAGATGTAAGGGTATGGGTGGGTTACGCTTCGGCGGGGCGGTGTGGACTTGTTGGGCCGAAGGGCCTGTTTCCACACTGTAAGTAATCTAATCTAATCTACTGGCCACTGCAGCGGACAGCTGGAACTGACAACCGGAAGCGGCAGAGACAAGCCACTATAAATGCCGGAGAAAACATCACAGAAGTGCTTCACAGGAGGCTCCCAAGCACTGAGGATGTCACCTAGACAGGGGACAAAACATTTGCAACACAAATTCCCAGCTCGGCGAACAGAACCACAACAAACTGGTTAATTATTAATCTCTAAATTCTTAGAGTGGGAGAATTCCTGGTCAGCCAGAGCCATGTGGTAACTGCACCAAAACAGCTTCCATATATTAAGAGACTCCATGCCAGTATCATTGATGTCTGTCAATGGGGGCCAACATCATCTCAATGGGTTACAGGGAAGAGTGGATAAAAGGAAGGAAAATAGAGAAGTTAATACATCACTGAGTGTATACACAAGGCAAATATTGAGAGGGAGATAGAGGAAATTAGCATAAAATTGCCAGTGGTAAAGACTATTTCAATTAGCTTGATATTGACAGTGTAAAGGATTGGGTTGGAGTATATGGTAGAACTTTGTGTATTTCTAGGCACTGAGTTGGATCTGGCTTTGGGGAATGAATGCAACATTTTGAGTAGGAGAGGATCTGGCAAACATTGATCACAATATCATTAGGTTTGGGAAAGCTGTGCAAAAAGTCAAGGAACAATCAAGTGCAAAAAATACTTAATTGGAGAGGAATTAAATTTTTTATCTCACCATCCCCTCGGCTTACAGTCTCGTTCCTGATGAAGGGCATTTGCCTGAAACATCGACTATCCTGCTCCTCGGATTACTTAGAATACTTAAAGTGTGGAAACAGGCCCTTTGGCCCAACAAGTCCACACCGACCCTCTGAAGAGCAACCCACCCAGACCCATTCCCCCACATTTACCCCATCACCTAACACTACGGGACAATTTAGCATGGCCAATTCACCTTACCTGTACATTTTTGTGTGTAAGAAGGAGGAAACCGGAGCTCCTGGAGGAAACCAACGCAGACACAGGGAGAATGTACAAACTCCACACAGTCAGTTGCCTGAGGCGGGAATTGAACCCGGGTCTCTGGCACTGTGAGGCAGCAGTGCTAACCACTGTGCCACTCCCCAACCCTGTCCAACACCACCCCTCCCCGCCCCCCCCACCCCCCCCGCCCCAACACCATTCAACACTGCCCCCTGCACTCCCCCCTCTCCAGGGCAGCCGAACTGGACACCAACAACAAGACTGCTGCTGCTGCCGCCTTTTGGAAGGGTGAGTCTAGATTACTTACAGTGTGGAAACAGGCCCTTCAGCCCAACAAGTCCACACCGCCCCGCCGAAGCGCAACCCACCCATACCCCTACATCTACCCCTTACCTAACACTACGGGCAAGTTAGCATGGCCAAGTCACCTGACCTGCACATCTTTGGACTGTGGGAGGAAACCGGAGCACCCGGAGGAAACCCACACAGACACGGGGAGAATGTGCAAACTCCACACAGTCAGTCGCCTGAGGCGGGAATTGAACCCGGGTCTCAGGCGCTGTGAGGCAGCAGTGCTAACCACTGTGCCACCGTGCCGCCCACCGAGTCTCCAAATATCCCGCGCGACACACACAAACAACGTTTTACTGCAATGTTTTCTCAGGTTCTGCCTTTACTGTGTACAGGACAATGTTGGACAGATTATCTGGGGAAGGGGCATTTTGGGTACACGCCTGTGTAGAACTCCAAGGGAAGTGTGTGGGAAGGGAGAGAGGGGGCGGGAAGTCAGTCATTTGGAGATGGTGCCTGGGCCTCCATTGATGTCCAGGACTGTTCTTGGCAGTATTTCAGTAGCTGAGTTCACGTTTAATCACTGTAAACAAAAGGCGCAATCAATGTTGGCCCATCGAGCAGCACATCGAGTCTGCTCTATTATCCAGAATCGAGAATGTGGTGCTGGAAAAGCACATCCTGATCCCTGATGAAGGACTTATGCCTGAAACGTCGATTCTCCTGTTCCTCGGATGCTGCCTGGCCTGCTGTGCTTTTCTAGCGCCACATTCTCGACTCTAATCTCCAGCATCTACAATACTCACTTTTGCCTAGTGATTTAAAAGGAGTCTGGCCAAGGTGAGAATTAAACTTCAGGCTGTGAAACAGCCATTGAAGAATTGGAATGGGTAGAAAATTGATGCATTTGCAAGAGGGTGAAAGGAAGTCAGTTTGGAAATCCCTAGATAATGAAACATCTGAAGGTTAAAATACACAGGGGAAAAAAGCTTCTAACAATTGGAAAATTCATAGAGAAGCTAAATACAGAAAACACAGAGCAGCTTCAAATACTAGAAGAAAAGGCAAAGAGAAAGCATAAGAATAATTTACTGGCTAACATAAAAGAGGAACTTAGTAAAATAACCTTGCCAAAAGAAGGATTGAGCTGATTAGGAACAAAAGAGGGATATTCTTAAAGACACAGACAACATGGCTGGTGTACTAAAATAAAGATTTTCTAACCGTCTTCAGCACTGAAGAGGATAGAGCCAGTGTAGCGGTAAAGGAGAAAACAGAGGCAATATTGGACAGGGTAAGAACAGATAAGGAGGAGATTTGATTTGATTTATTGTCATGTGTACCTAAGTACAGAGAAGAGCTTTGTATACAAGCCCTACAGGCAGATCATTGTAATCAAGTATATACAGATCATAAGGTGAAAAAAAATTAAACAAAGGCATACAGAGTGTGTGCTAGGCAAGATCAACATTAGCAAGATCAGCATTATTTGAAATTAGAGACTCCATTCATCTATCTGATAAAGCCAGGGAAGAAGCTGTTATTGAACCTGGCCTGTGTGTGTATACAAGCTTCTGTATTTCTGCCTGACAGGAGAGATTGTAGGAGAGCATTACAGTTGTGTAAAGGATCTTTGATGATGCTGGCAGCCTTTCCGCTACAATGGACCATGTAAATGGATTAGTGGTGCTGGAAGAGCACAGCAGTTCAGGCAGCATCCAACGAGCAGCGAAATCAACGTTTCGGGCAAAAGCCCTTCATCAGGGACAAAAATGGAGCCCATGGATGGAATGTGGCTCCATGATGGTCTGGGTTGTGCATACATCCTTCTGTAGTTCTTACTATCCTGGGCAGAGTAGTTGTTGTTGCAGACTGTCATGCATCCTGACAGTATGATTTCAATTTGTCAAAGTTGGTGAGAGACCTTGTGGACTTGCCAAATTTCCTGAGCCTCCTGTGGAAGAAGAGGCAATGTTGTGCCTTCTTGACTGTCGCATCTACATGGGAAGTCAAGGACACGTTGTCGGTTATCATCGCTCCTTGGGGGTTGATGTTCTCCGCCCTCCCAGCATCAGCACCATTGATGCAGATGTTGGGGGGAGGTGTTCTCCTCTCTTCTTTCTGTACTCAGTGATCAGTTCTTTAGTTATGCCCACATTGACAGAGAGGTTGTTCTCATTGCACTTCATCACCAAGCCCTCTCTCTCATTTCTGTATTCTGACTTGTCATTGTTTGATATCCATCGTAGTGGTGTCATCAGCAAACTTGTAGACGGCGTTTGTTTGGAATTTGACACACAGTCATTGGTGTATAGGAAATGCTACTGGTCCTCAAAGTAGAAAGATCACCAGGTCATGATGGAATGTAAAATAATTTTTGAAGAAAATGAGGATGGAAATTGCAAAGCTTCTGGCCTCAATCACTAATGCTTTTGAGGTTGGTGCCAGAGAACTGGAGGATTTATCTTTTGTTCATTGACAGGATATGAGCATCACTACATATGCCAGCATTCATTGCCCAGAGAACAGTTGAGAGTCAACCACATTGCTGTGGGTATGGAGTCACATGTAAGCCAGACCAGGTAAGGATGGCAGTTTCCTTCCCTAAAGGAAATTGGCGAACCAGATTTCATGGCCATTGTTGGGCTTTTAATTCCAGATTTTAAGTGAATTCAAATTCCACCATGTTATGGTGGGGTTAGAACCCATGTCCCCAGAACATTACCTGGGCTGACTGAGGTGCAGCAACTGTAACATGCATCCACTCTCACAGCTACCCAACTGTTCCCCCATATCATAGGTGTCCATTCTTGCATGAACAGTTCTACCCCTCACTTCCACTCACAAGCCTCTCACTCCTACCCCAACCCCAGCTCCCATTTTAACAGATCTTGCTGAGTCATTGTGATACTTTTCAACTTGAAATATGGGTCCCAGTGGGGATAGGTTTGGGTGGCATTGTTTGAGATGATAACCCGAAATAAAATTAATTGGTAATCACTTGGTTAAGGCAAACCAGTGTTAAAGTAATAGGTTTTGAGATCTTTGGTTCAATAACATAGATAGTTGATGACCGATGTGTGTACGTGAACCCTGGAACTGTGTTTGACAAAGTGATGCAGAGCACTTTTGTGAAGGCACTGAAGGGACCACAGTTGAGCTGTTTTATTCTATTCTGATTTTCATAATTTTAGAAAGATGTCAAGACCTTGGAGAGCAGATTCATGGAAATGGTATCTATGTAAAGGACTTTTCAATTTCCTTTTGGACTATAAACTGGAAAATGGAAGTTGGACACCACTGTATAGCTAAAAGTCAGAACTCTGAGTCAAAGAGAGCCTTCAAATTTGTCCAGTTACACTTTAAGACCTTTAGTGTGAGACACATCTTATCTGCAGTGCATTCAAAGGCAACCTGAAGCCTGCAGATAAGATGCATCTCACACTATTTCGCTCTGTGAGTGAAGAAGTCAAAACAAACCTAGAGGTTCTAAAGAAAACACAAGAAAAGACAAGTAGATCCATCTGATCAGTTGTTGGATTAATTATTGACCATCACTGTGCAGTCAATATCATGATATCATTGCTAAAAATCAAAGAAACTGTGAACTAATGCTATCCACGATCCTGAGAATGGATAAAACATAGTGTTTCTGAGGTAATCCTGATTAATGTAGAGGAGGGTCAGGAAGGAAAAAAAGTGTGCATTCCTATGGCATTTTCTCTCACCAAAATGTTTTAGATTTTAAATAATTTGAAACTCTTTAATACTGGAAACTCAGTGGCCAGTTTGAGCAATGTTGCCTCTACAGCAATGTGATAATGACCAAATATAATGTATGGTTACATGGGGAAACAATACATTGAGCAGGACGTTCGGGATTTCTACTCCACTCGAAATGTGGCCATGGGATCTTTTATATCCAGCTGAGAAGGCAGACCAGGCCTCAGTTTAGCTTAGAGTCATAGAGATGTACAGCACAGAAACAGACCCTTCGGTCCAACTCGTCCATGCTGACTACATATCCTAACCTAATCTTGTTCAGGCTGAGTAGTGACTTTATAAAGGTTTATAAAATCATGAGGGTCATGGACAGGGTAAATAGTCAAGGTATTTTCCCTGGGATGGGGGGTGTCCAGAACTAGAGGGCATAAGTTCAGGGTGAGATGGGAAGGATATGCAAGGGACCAAAGGGGCAACGTTTTGCTGCAGAGGGTGGTGCGTGTATAGAATGAACTTGATTAGAGTGGTGCTGGAAAAGCACAGCAGTTCAGGCAGCATCTGAGAAGCTGGAAAAATCGATGTTTCAGGCAAAAGCCCTTCATCAGGAATACAGGCAGAGTGCCTGAAGGGTGGAGAGAACCTACAGAATGAGCTGCCAGAGGAAGTGGTGGAAACTGGTACAATTACAGCATTTAAAAGGCACCCGGATGGGTATATGACTAGGGAGGACTTAGAAGGATATGAGCCAAGTGCTGATAAATGGGACTAGATTCAGTTAACTGGGCAGCAGCTCCTTAGTGCTGCACTGTGGCATCAGCCTAAATTATGGGCACATGTGGAATTTTAACTGAAGCTTTGAACTGAGAGGAAGTGTGTCACCCACTGAGCCGTGATAGTGAATGGCTCCCACTGCCTAAGGAAGTAGCACCCAGGATGAATCAACATACTTGCTGCGAAATGAAAACAAGAATAAGAATGCTACGAATCGTTTTTCTTCTGAATCATTTTATGACACAGCAAAAAAAAACCGTGATCTTTCTGAAGCTGGGCAAGTTCCCTTTCTTTAAATCTGCAGGTTTCCTCATGATGTGATATTTATAACTTCATAATTTTGAAATGCTGTTGTTTAGATGGCACTTTGGAGTGGGTGGGAGGAGGTGTGAGAAAGTGATGAATAGTAATTTATTAGTTTTATTATTAAACTGGATAGTTTCTGGTAAGTATTGAAAAAAAAGAATAACCCAGAAGGTAAAAGGAAACTCTGGCAGTATGAATCCAGTATGAAACTATTTCACAATATACTAGCCAATACTGGCAAAAACTGGTCTAAACCTGATAAGTACTCGTTTCATACTTGAAGTGACTGCAATATTGATAATTTGATTGGACTGGTTGGAAACAATGTTGAATTCTGTGGCCCCCTGTAGTTTCTTGATCCTCATTGATTTCATTTTGTTGGCTGTGACCCAGAACTACAGTTTCTCTGGGAAGTCTTCCTCAGAGGTTTGTCTCCACATTTCCCAGAGGCTGTCAGCTTATTCGAAGAAAGGCTAAGACTCCCCCTTCTAGGAAAAAAATACAACTTACCAGACTGAATATAATGCAGACCAAGCAACTGGATTGATCAAATTCTATAAAACTCCTCAGGGCATCTGCTGTTAATATTCATCCTCTTATTCCATTCTGAATATTAGTGGTCATCTCCCTCGATCTTCCTAACACCGGTCACAACATTGTACCCTCACCCACTCCGAGCCAATTAATCTGCGCTCCTTATCCCACCATTCTTCCAAGTGTACTGACTCAGTATGGTTTTGTGCAAGAGAAATTGTGTCTCACAAACACGTGATAGAGTGTTTTGAGGAAGTAACCAAAATGCTTGTCCATGGTAGAACAGTGGACATTGTTCACTTGGACTTTTGTAAACCTTTGACAAGATTCCACATAATAGACTAACTAGTAAAGTTAGATTACATGGGATTCAGGATGAACTTGCCAATTGGATACACTTGGTAGCACGGTGGCTCAGTGGCTAGCACTGCTGCCTCACAATGCCAGGGACCCGGCTTTGTTTCCAGTCTCAGGCGGTCTGTGTGGAGTTTGCACATTCTCCCAGTATCTGTGTAGGTTTCCTCCTACAGTCCAGAGATGTGCAGGATAGGTGAATTGGCCATGCTAAATTGCCCATAGTGTTCAGGGATGTGTAGGTTAGGTGAACTAGCCAGGGGAAACATAGAGTAATAGGGTAGGGTAATATATCTGGGTGGGTTACTCTTCAGAAGGTTGGTGTGGACTTGTTGGGCTGAATGGCCTGTTTCCACACTGTAGGGATTTTAAAATAGCCTTAACGGCAGGAGACAGAGAGTGATGGTGGAGGGTTGTTTCTCAGGAGGTCTGTGAACAGCAGTGTTCAAAGGGGATTGGTGCTGAGTCCACTTCTATTTTACATAAATGGTTTCGATGAAAATACATAAAGCACTATTAGTCAGTTTGTGGATGGCACCAGGATAGGTGGTATAGTGGACAGGGAAGAGGGTTATCTAAGATTACAAAGAGATGTTGATCAATTGGGTAAATGGGCTGAAGAGTGGTGAATGGAATTTAATTTGGATAAAGGTGAGGTATTGCATTTTGGTAAAACAAACGAAGATAAGACTTACACAGTTAAAAGCAAGCCCTTACATGGTGTTGGAGAACAGAGAGACCTTGGGGTTCTTTGAAGTTTGCATCATATAAATAAGGTGGTTAAGAAGGCATTTAGCATGTTTGCCTTCATTGCACAGACCTTTGAATATAGGAGTTGGGACATTATGTTGAGGTTGTACAAGACATTGGTGAGGCTGCCTCTGGAGTACTGTGTCCCATTCTGGTCTTCCTGTTATAAGAAAGTTATTATTATGCTTCAGGGGTAGAGACAAGATTTACCAGGATGTTGACAGGAATGCAGGGTTTGAATTATACGGAGAACTGGATAAGCTGGGATATTTCACTGGAGTGTAGGAGATTGAGAGTTGACCTTATAGGAGGTTCATAAAATAATGAGGGGTATAGATGAATGACAGGTGCCTTTTCCCTAAAGTACGGGATTTCAAGACGAGGGGGCATATTTCTAAAGTGAGAGGAGGAAGCCATGAGGGGCAATTCATTTACACAGAGAGTGGTTGATGTGTGGATTGAATTTCCAGATGAAGTGGTGGATTCAGGTACAGTTACAATGTTTAAAAAATACTTGGATAAGTACATGAATAAGAAATGTTTGGAAGGATATGTGTCAAACACAGGGAGGTGGGATTAGTTTAATTTGGGACTATGGTCAGCATGGACTGGTTGTTCCAAAGAGTCTGTTTCTGAGATGTCTGACTCCATAACGCTATAACAGCAATATCTTACTTCTAAACGTTTTAAATATTTCTTACAATGAGATAGGTTCAGAAGTGTTATGGGACCTCGGTATCCTTGCTCATGTATCACTGAAAGTTAACATGCAGGCACAGTAAGCAAGTAAGAACAGCTACGTAAGAATCCTACTCATTGACTATATTTCAGTCTTCAACACTATTATCCCTTCATCCCTGCCCGAAACGTCGATTTTACTGCTCCTCGGATGCTGCCTGAACTGCTGTGCTTTTCCAGCACCACTCTAATTTAGACTCTGGTTTCCAGCATCTGCAGTCATTGTTTTTACCTAACACTTATCCCCTCAAGATTGCTTACTAAACTTAGTGATTTCGGACTAAGCCCCACTCTCTGCAACTGGATCCTCAGTTTCCTAACCCATAGGCCACAATCTGTGAAGACTGGGGACAATAATTCATCCTCATTAACACTCAACACTGGAGCCCCCTACTGTACTCGCTGTACATCCATGATTGTGTCACCAAATACCAGACTAATGCCATTTACAAGTTCGCTGATGACACCACCATAGTCAGTCGAATCTCAGATGGTGACGAAACAGACTACAGATATGAGGTGGAAGACCTGGATAAATGGTGCACTGAGAACAACCTAGCTCTCAATGCAGGCAAAGCCAAGGAACTTATTATTGACTTTCGGCGGGATGTTACTCATGCCCCCCTACACATTAACAGCACGGTGGTGGAACGAGTGGAGAGTGTCAAGTTCCTGGGAGTGGTCATCCACAGCAAGTTTCCTTGGACTTTTCATGTGGATGCACAGGTTACAAAGGCCCAACAATGTCTCTTCTTCCTTAGACAGCTGAGAAAATTTTGCATGACGGCGAATACCCTTGCCAACTTTTATAGGTGATGAAGGGCTTTTGCCTGAAACGTCAATTTTCCTGCTCCTCGGATGCTGCCTGACCTGCTGTGCTTTTCCAGCATCACTCTAATCTTGACTCTAATTTCCAGCATCTGCAGTATTATTTCTGCCTAACTTTTATAGGTGCGACATCAAGAGCATTCTATCTGGATGTATCACTGCCTGGTATGGCAACTGTACCATTCATGATCTGAGATGGTTACAGAGAGTGGTGAACTCGGCCCGGACAATCACAAAGGTCAATCTCCCATTTATAGAATCCATCTACCAGGCCCGCTGTCAAGGAAAGGCTGCCAGCATTCTCAAAGATCCATTCCACCCTGGCAATGTTTTTCGAGAACCTCTACCATCGGGGAGAAGGTACAGAAGCCTGAACACACACACCAGCCGGTTTCATAACAGTTTCCACCCTACTGTTGTTAGAATACTGAATGGACTCACAAACTCTTAACATTCGCTTGTATCTGTGTTTTTGTTTTTTCTGCTGCATACCTATTATTTACTTATCTATGCTATTTATGCCTATATTGCTCGCAAAACAAAGCTTTTCGCTGTGCCTCGGTACACGTGACAATAAATTCAATTCAGAAGGCAAACAGTATGATGGAATTGAATAAAAGGGAATTTTTTTAGTGGGATAAAAATGTCTTACTGCAATTATATAAAGTCTTCTTAAGACTTAAGTATTGTGTGGAGTTTAGGTCTCCTCATCTGTTGGAAGATACACTTGCCATAGTGGGAATGCAATAAAGGTTCACTAAATTAATTCCTGGAATGTCTTATGAGGAAAGATTAGATAGATGGGACCTATATTCTCTGGAGTTTAAAAGAAAAGAGGTAATCTCTTTCAAACATACAGAGGGCTTAAGAAGGTAGAAGCAGGAACAGTATTTCCTCCTGGTTAGATGGGTTTAGGATTAGGGAATACTGTCTTAGAATAAGGGATAGGACATTCAGGACAGAAGGAATTTCACCCAGACGATGAATTCTCTACCCCAGAGGGCTGTGGAGGTACAGTCATTGGGTATGTTCACAACTGGGATTGATAAATGTCTACATTTTAAAAACATCAAGTGATACAGGGATAGTGTGGGAAAATGGTTTTGAAGTAAAAGATCAGTCATAGTCTCATTGAACGGCAGAGCAGGTTGAAGGATTGAATGGATCACTCCTTCTATTTTTTCTGTTCTTACACTGCACACTTGACATCCCAAGGCACTTGCCAAGACATTAACAGTGTTAACAATTAATTACATATGTAAGAATTGGTGGTGTATTAACCCAATAGGATTTTTAATGAAGGCTTTAGGAACCTTATGAAGAAAGTTCCCAAAATAGTTTTATGGGTGAAAGACACATGACGGATCTGTAATTACAGCCAAATATATCTTTAGACATCCCTGATTGGGTTGGACCTCATTATCAAGCTTTTTCCCCAGGGTGGGGGACTCAATTGCTAGGGGTCATGGGTTCCAGGTGAGAGGGGAAACGTTTAAGGGAAATATGCGTGGAAAGTTCTTTACGCAGAGGATGGTGGCTGCTTGGAACCTGTTGCCAGCAGAAGTGGTAGAGGCAGGCACAATAGCGTCATTTCAGATGTATTTAGATGGATACATGAATGGGCAGGGAGCAGAGGGATACAAATCCTTAGAAAATAGGCAACAGATTTAGATAGAGGATTTGGATCGGCGCAAACTCGGAAGGCCAAAGTGCCTGTTCCTGTGCTGTAATGTTCTATGTTCTTTGTAACTGAATATCTGAGAAAACCTTCAAATATACAAATTAAGAGCAAAGTTAAAAGCAGGTTCTCAGGAGAAGAGTAAATCAATTTAGGCCAGGAAGAAGTTTTTTGAAGTGGTTTATGTTAGTTTCAGATTCAGATGGCAGAAGATCAAGAGATTGACACTCATTCTGTACAACTGTTCATCTGCTGGGACTATTAAGCCAGCCTCATGTGTTATGGGCCTGTTTATACCTCATTTAAACTATTGATTCTTAAATGGATTACTTTTAAAGATCACAGGACTACCATCACCTTTTCGATGAGTCCCTGGATTAGAATCTCAGAAGGGTCTGAGCTATGGAGAAAAGGCCGAAAAGTGCAGTTGAAGATGAGATCAATCATGATCTATTATGTATCCTTCCTATTACCTCCCATAACAGGGATCTATTATGTATCTATTATAACATCCTTCCTATTACACGGCACCCAGAATTGTACATAATACTCCAGTTGAAGTTCAACAAGTGTCTTTTACAAGTTCAACATTACCTCCTTGCTCTTGTACTCTGTGCCTCAATTAACAAAGCCAAGGGTATTGTATTCTTTACTTATTTCTCTTGCTACCAGACCTGCCATTTTCAATTATCTTGCGCCTATAGACCATGGTCCCTCTTCTCCTGCAACTCTTTTAGAATTGTACCCTCCATTTTATATTGTCTTTGAATGTTCATGAAACTACAGGAATTTCTTGGCTTTTGCCCTGTTTTATAGTTGCCACTGTGTTTATGTTGTCCTCTTCTGCCATGGGTATCAAATACTTGTAGGTTCAAATGCTCAAATTGTGAAACTCACCTCCTGACTCTCCAAAGATTGACAACCATCTACAAGACATAAGTAAACAATTTGATGGAATAATCTTCACTTTGCTGGATGGGTACAGCCCCAACAACATTCAAAAAGCTCAACACCATCCAAGACAAAACAGATCATTTGATTGGAATCTCATCATCACTGGCACACATTCAATAGTAGTGTGTACTATTGACAAGATACCCCACACTAAATCAAGGTTCCTTCAAGAGAACAAACAATCAAATTAGAAGCTAGATTGACCCCTTGAGCCTGCTCCACTACTCAATAGGTTTATGACTGATCTGATTACTGCTCATTAACACTTAACACCTGATAGCATTTCACCCCCACTCCTTGTTCATAAAGAATCTATTTATCTTCACCTTAAAATATTCAAAGACTCTGCTTTAACCACCTTTTGAATAAATGATTTCCAAAGATTCACAACCTTCTAGCTGTCTTAAATGGACAACCTCTTATTTTAAACAAAGTTAAAAATCACACAACACCAGGTTATAGTACAAAAGGTTTAATTGGAAGCACACTAGCTTTCGGAGCGTCGCTCCTTCATCAGGTGGTTATGGAGGACATAATTGTAAGGCATAGAATTTATAACAAAAATTTACAGTGTGATGTAACTGAAATTATACATTGAAAAATATCTTGATTGTCTGTTGAGTCTTTTACCTGTTTGAATACCATGATAATTTCACTTCTTTCATGTGTAAATCACAAAACCTTTTTTTAAAAGTTGCATTCTCAGGTTAACTGTAACAATTGGTGTTAGCTAGACAATACGTTGAAGGTGTTAGCCCCCTGTGTTCTATGTCTATGCCATGATGTTTAGATTGATTCCAATCTAAAAAGTGAGATAACAGTTTTACATGAATTCATGCAGTTTTTGAGCAAAGTACAATGTAACTCTGCAAGTACAAATTCACCCCACAAAATATATGTGTGCATGTGGGTCTTTGTGTGTGTCTGTCTGTCTGTCTGGGTTGGGAGTTGTGAGTGTCTGTGAGAGAGAGTGTGTATGTGTGTGCTTGAGTGTAGAGTGGTCTAAGTCTCTGAGAGGATGCATGTGTGAGTGTGGGAGCATGTGTGTGTCTGTAAGGGTGTGTGTGAGTGTCTGAGTGCATGTCTGTGTATATGTGTGTCCGTGTGTATAGGAGTGTCTGTGTGTGTGTATAGTGCAATGGTGTGACATGAACCCAACGTCCCAGTTGAGGCTCTCCCTGTGGGTATGGAACTTAGCTATTAGCCTCTGCTCAGCCACTTTCGCTGCTGCCTGTCCCGAAGTCTGCCTTGGAGGATGGTCACCTGAAGGTCCAAGGTTAACTGTCCTGGACCGCTGAAGTTTTCCACAACTGGGAGGGAACACTCCTGTCTGTTGATTGTTGTGCGGTGCCCATTCATCCGTTGCTGTAGCCTTTGCTCAGTTTCCCCAATGTACCATGCCTCTGGGCATCCTTGCCTGCAACGTATAAGATAGATAACGTTGGCTGAGTCACATGAGTACCTGCCACGTACAAGGTGGGAGATGTCCCCACGTGTAATGGTGGTATCCATGTCCACACTCTTAACACGTCTTGCAGCACCTACCGTGACAGGGTTGTATGGAGTTGTCCTGAAAGCCAGCAGCTTGTTATGAACAATGATCTGTTTGAGGTTTGGCGGTTGTTTAAAGGCAAGCAGTGGAGGTGTGATCACTATATTTTAAACAGTGATCCTTGCTTCTAGACTGTCCTGCAAGGGGAAATATCTTCCAAACCAGTGATCTTTACCACCTAGAAGGAGAAGGGCAGCAGATACATAGAAACACTACCACCTGCAAGTTCTCCTCTAATTTGCGCATCATCTGCAATTGGAAATATATCTCTATAGCGAGTATGTGCTCATGGTCATGAAGGAGAGATCACAGCCCAAGTGAGCATATGGATGGCATAACTGGAGGCAGCATGGGAATTTGGTACAGAGTGAAAGAAGTGCTTTTTACTTGTATTTTTGGCTTATTGTTTGTAAAGATTTTTAAAATGAGAAATTGAAGTCCAGGATCAGGGGCCCAGAACAAGAAAGAGTGACGTCTCAGGTAAACCATAAGTTCATTGGAGAAAAAGTTCCTTATTTGACTATGGTAGGTTACTTTCTGACTGAAGGTAAATTGGGGATACATTTACAGGGGAAGCGGAAAGGTTTGTAGGTGGATAAATCACCCAGAGCAGATGGACTGCACCCTAGATTTCCAAAGGAGATAGCTGAGGAGACTCTGGAGGCATTGGTGTTGATCTTTCAGGAGTCACTTCACTCTGAGGCTGTACCCCAGGTCCTAGTATTTCCTACGAGTGGAAACATCTTCTCCACATCCACTCAGTCAAGGCCTCTCCGTATTCTGTAAGTTTCAATGAGATCATCCCTAATTCTTCTCAAATTCATCGAGTACAGACCCAGAGTCCTCAACCCCTCCTCATGTGACAAGCCCTTCAACCCTGGGATCATTCTTGTCACCTTCCTATGGATCTCCTCCAACACCAGCACATCCTTCCTTCCTTTGTGGGGTCTGCTCACAACATTCCAAATGAGTTCTGACCAGAACTTTATACAACCTCAGCAGTACATCTCTGCACTTGTATTCCAGCCCTCTCAAAATGAATGTTAACACTGCATTTGCCTTCCTAACTACCAAGTGAACCTGCATGTTAACTTTAAGAGATCTCTGAACTATAACTTTTAAAGTATTTGAGGGATCAATTATGTCTGTTATATAATATAATATATCCTTCATTAACATATTGACATAAAGCATCAGATTACATGGTCATTGTGGGATTTCACTGTGTGCAAATTGGTTGCATTATAACTGATTACTTTTCAGTGGCTGTAAAATGTTGTGTGCTTATCAAAAGGTGCCATGTAAATACAGTTCTTTGTTTTCTCAATTGTGTCAATTAAACATATGCCTGTAAATTGGAAAGGTTTGATTGGCCCTGTTATGCATTGTAACGTTTATGCCCCCATTCCAATGTGAATGGCTCAGTGTTCAATCATTGAATCGGCTCATGGGTGGGGCATGGGTACTTGGAAAGGGTCGTGGAACCTGTCCACCAGACCCCAGCACCCATCCCTAGGCCAGTCTTGCAGCAAGGTGCACTGAGAATTTCCAGAACATTCCATACGGGAGTCAGCTGGTTAAAGTGTCTGTGGCGGCTGTTTTGTTGTCTCAATGCTGACAGGTGGCTGCTTAATCAAGATGTGGGTCGTGTTTAATTTAATTAGGATCGCCAGTTCCGAGGGAGGCTGCGTGTTTAGAGAGAAGGCTGTTTAATCAGAATGCGGATAAGGACATGCTTTGTAGTTAGATCAATTATCAGTGGTCTCCGCCCATTCATTTACATTAGCTCTGTGCCAATGTTCAGCCACAGAAATAGACACAGATACTTAACTCCTTCACAGCCAGGGTAGTTTCTAGCTCCAGGTTTATTTATATACCTCACTTAAAGACATTGATTTGAGTGTGTTGATGTCGGAGCAATCTGGCTTTACACATTTCTTTGCACATCTGGACAATGAACATCAATAGTCTTTTCGATCAATGTGAGGACACCCCTTTCCCTTTCCATTTCTGAAAATGGCTCCAGTTCGATAACCCACTAAATATTCTGCTGTCCTTACCCTAAATCTCACCAAAGCCCATTCACACATAGCCTCCTCATACTCACTGACCTACACTAGTCCAGCAATGCTTCAAAATGAAATTCAAAGTCCTCTCCACGGCCTGTCTCAGGGCAGCAGGGTGGTTCAGCAGGGCCCCAGGTTCGATTCTTGCCTTCCATGAATTTGTACATTCCCCATGGGTTACTGTCGGGTGCTCTGGTTTCCACCCACTGTCCAAAGATGTGCAGGTTAGGTGCTTTGGCCATGCTAATTACCCATAGTGTTTGGGGATGTGCAGACTAGGTGGATTAGCCATGGGAAATGTGGGGAATAAGTCAGAGGCATGGGTCTGGGTGGGAAGCTCTTCGGAGAGTTGGTGCAGACTCAATAAACTGAATGGCCTCTGTCTACACTGTCGGGATTCTATGAGTCTATCTCTGTAACATCGTTTAGCCAACCTTTCCAGAGGAATCCTCAATTCTGACTGATTTCTATTGCTCTGTTTTTGGTGGCCACGCCTTCAGTTGCTCTGAAAAGCACTCCCCAAACCCTTCTACCTCTCATTTGCAATGGATGCTCCTTTCAACTCTACATCTTTGGCCAAGCTTTCAGCTTGCTGATATTTCAAAGTCAGCTTGTCTGATGAAACTGCCCTGAGCAGTTTCACTCCCCTTACAGACACAAAGTGTAGTTGTTCACAGCTCCTGGAAGTGGGACCTCGCAGTGGGAGTAAGTTGTTGCATGTAGTGGTGGGAGGGCGCCTCCTTGTCGTGGACATCAAATACAGAAACGCTCCCGTGAGACTAATCAGCGTGTACGCCCCAGTGGGTAAGAGTGAACGGTTGGCCGTCCTGCAACAGCTTCCACTGCTGCTGGCTACGTCCAGGCCGGTCATTCTGGCCGGAGACTTCAACTGCATCATTGATGCTGATGGACGATCCGGCGGGGGGGACAGTAAACCGGACGCTACGTCCAGGGCCCTGATGGAAACGGTCAAAGACGCCAAGCTGCACGACGTCTTCAGCGCCCCTGCAGATGGAGCGCAGCGTAGATACACCTGGTCACGGGCAGACGGGTCTATCCGCTCAAGGATAGATTACCTGTTTGTGTCCCGAACGCTCTCGGTCAGATCCACCGACGTCAAGCCGGTGTTCTTCTCTGACCACTGCCTGCTGCTGGCCGACTGTCACCTACAGGACGAACAGCGGGCGGGCAAGGGAACGTGGAAACTGAACACTAAGCTGTTGACCCCGGGAAACATCGAAGAGCTCAAGAGGGATTACGCAGGTTGGAGAACCGTGAAGCCCCTCTTTGAGTCTCCAGCGGACTGGTGGGAAACGGTAAAAGGGAACATCAAGAGGTTCTTTATCCTCAAAGGTGTCCAGGAGGCGAGAGAGAGGCGGGGAAAACTGTCCCAGCTCCAGGAAAGTATGCAGAACCTGCTCCTGCTGCAGACGATGGGGGTGGATGTCACGGAGGACCTCAAGGAGGTGAAGGGCCAGCAAGCCTCGCTCTTTGCCTCGGAGGCCTCCAGGATAATCTTCCGGTCCAGGGTCCGCTCGGTGGAGCAGGACGAGACGTGCTCACGTTTCTTCTTCCAGAAGGTGCACAAAGAGAGCTCCGTGCTCAGCAGCCTGAAGAAAGAAGATGGCTCGGTAACGTCATCTCAGGCTGACGTCATGAGGATCAGCAAATCCTTCTACGCCAGCCTGTATGACTCGAAGCCGACCGACAGCGCGGCCTCCCAGTCGTTCCTGTCCTCTATCACGGAGGTCCTAGATGACGGAACACGAGAGAGGCTGGACCAGCCGCTATCTCTGGATGAACTGACCAAGGCCCTCGAGTCCTTCGAAAAGAATAAAACTCCCGGAAGCGACGGCTTACCGGTCGAGGTTTATTCCGCTCTTTGGGACTTGATCGGCCAGGACCTGCTGGAGGTGTATGTCAGTATGCTCCGGGCAGGTACCATGAGTGAATCCATGAGGAAAGGCATCATCACCCTCGTCTACAAGCGGAAGGGGGAGAGGGAGGAAATTAGAAATTGGAGACCGATCTCACTGTTAAATGCAGACTACAAAATCCTGTCAAAGGTCATCGCCAACCGGGTCAGGTCTGCTCTGGGATCGGTGAACCACCCGGACCAAACCTGTGCTGTACCGGGCAGGAAGATCTCTGAGAGTCTCGCACTCCTCAGGGATACAATCGCCTACGTGCAGGACAGGGGGGTGGACACCTGCCTCATCAGCCTGGACCAGGAGAAAGCCTTTGACAGGATATCGCATACATATATGAGGGATGTCCTCTCCAAAATGGGCTTTGGGGAGGGAATCGGAAATTGGATCAGACTGCTCTACACCAACATTGTCAGTGCAGTCTCAATCAATGGGTGGGAATCAGATAGCTTCCCTGTAAGATCTGGAGTCAGGCAGGGATGCCCCCTCTCACCCGCCTTGTTTGTGTGTTGCATAGAGCCATTTGCCGAATCCATCAGGAAGGATGCGAGCCTGAGGGGGGTGACTATTCCTGGCAGCGGGGGCCTGCAGGTTAAGGCCTCCCTGTACATGGATGACGTCGCTGTTTTCTGCTCGGATCCGCTGTCCGTGCACAGACTCGTGTGCATCTGCGACCAGTTCGAACGGGCCTCGGGGGCCAAGGTAAACCGAGGCAAGAGCGAGGCCATGCTCTTCGGGAACTGGGCCGACCAATCCTCTATCCCCTTCACCGTCAGGACTGACCACCTGAAGGTGCTGGGTATTTGGTTCGGGGGGGCTGGGGCGTGCGCCAAGACCTGGGAGGAGCGGATCAGGAAGATGAGACAGAAACTAGGCAGATGGGGGCAACGGTCGCTCTCCATCGCGGGAAAAAACCTGGTCATCAGGTGTGAGGTACTCTCAGTATTGCTATATGTGGCACAGGTCTGGCCTATCCCCAGGACCTGTGCCGCCGCAGTCACCCGGGCCATCTTCCAATTCATTTGGAGATCAAAGATGGACCGGGTCCGAAGAGACTCAATGTACAAAGACCGGTGCAATGGGGGAAAAAACACGCCCAATGCCACCCTCACCCTGATGGCCACCTTTGTGTGTGGCTGCATCAAGCTGTGCGTGGATCCCCGGTACGCAAACACCAAGTGTCACTACGTACTGAGGTTCTACCTGTCCCCGGTGTTGCGAAGGATGGGCCTGGCCTCGCTGCCGCGGAACGCTCCGAGTAGTTGGACCGTTCCGTATCACCTGTCCTTCGTGGAGAAATTTATGAGGAAAAACACCTTTGACCACAAGTCCATCAGGAAGTGGTCAGCACGTAGCGTCCTTGAGACCCTTCGGGAAAAGGAGAGGGCGGATCCTGTCGAGCGGTTCCCTGAGCAGACTGTCAAAGCCATTTGGCAGAATGCCTCATCGCCAGAACTTTCCAACAAGCACCAAGACGTGGCTTGGCTGGTGGTGAGAAGGGCTCTGCCTGTGAGATCCTTTATGCACGCCCGGACTCTCTGCCGCACCGCACGCTGCCCTCGAAGTGGCTGCGGGGGGGACGAGACTGTCACACACCTCCTTCTGGAATGTGCCTATGCAGAGGAAGTCTGGAGAGGAATGCAGTGGTGCTTGTCGAGGTTCGTCCCGAGCAGCGCCGTGACGCGGGACTCCGTGCTCTACGGCCTGTTCCCCGGGACTCACACCGAGACGAACATTAACTGCGCCTGGAGGATCATCAACTCGGTGAAGGACGCTCTCTGGGCGGTCCGAAACCTGTTGATCTTCCAGCTGAAGGAGTTGACCCCGACCGAGTGTTGCAGACTGGCACATTCCAAGGTCCAAGACTACGTGTTGAGGGACGCGCTGAAGCTTGGGGCAGCTGCCGCCAAGGCGCGGTGGGGAAAGACCACTGTGTAAGATCGGCCTGCCGAAAGAAGAACAGGGGGCCCATACAGACGTTTTTTTGGGCTCTGCTGATGCCTCAGCCAAATATATGTATATATACAAGATTGAAAAAAAAGCACAGGATTGTAAAGGACAAGAATAAAGTCGAAGCTGTGTTTGTAAATATGGACATATGTATGGCATGATCCAATGTACAGACCATCAAATCATTTATGAATAAAGTATATTTTTGAAATTAAAAAAAGATACCTTCGCCCTTTGCCATGACTGACATACCTCAACTTCACTAAGTAATAAACAATTAGATTATGTGGAAATCATTTGACCCCTTGTGTCTCGACAACAAAAACACACAAGAATTAGGAGCAGAAGTAAGTTATTCAGCCCCTGAAGAATGGTTCACCATTTAAAAAGATCTGATCTGTTCCAATTCCATATTCCCATTTCTCCCAATTTCCTTTTATTCTTTGCAAAATGTGACTGTCTACTTTTGCCTTCAAAATATTCATGACTCTGCTTCCATTGCTTTCTGGAGCATAGAGTTCCAAAGTCGGACAACACTCAGAAAAAAGATTTTCCGTCATTTCTTCTCCTATCTGAAATGGTGAACCTCGGGGAAAGTCTGGCCTATGTCTATGTTGTTTTGTATTTACAAGTGACTCCACTGGGCTGTAGCGAATATGGCCAACTTTCTTGCTATTTAGTTTGTTTAGGCTTTAAATGGACCCTGCACTGGACTAAAGCCTTGCATTAATGTAGCACCTTGCGTGACCTTAGGACATTGTGATGCACTCTACAGCCAATGTGGCACTTTGAAGTGTGGTGCCTGTTGCAATTATAGGTAACGCAGGGGCTAATTTGCACACATCAAGTTGCCACAAACACTGATGAGATGGTCTATTAGACGATATACGATGTGGATTGGGAAATGAATATTGGCCCAGGTCACCAGAGAGAACCCCCCTACTCAAAATAGTGGAATTAGATCTTTTATGCCCCACTGAGAGGCAGACAGGGTTTGGAGTCTCATGTGAAAGAGTTGTCTAACAGTGCAGCAGTCCCTTGGGAATATGGATCTGGATTATGGTTTCAAGACCCTGGACTGGAGCTGAACTGACAACCTCTTGATTCAGAGGGGGGATTCTGGATTAGAGTGGTGCTGGAAAAGCACAGCAGTTCAGGCAGCATCCGAGGAGCAGGAAAATCAATGTTTCGGGCAAAAGCCCTTCATCAGGTGGCAAAAGCGATACTTACTACTGACACCTTAATGCTGGTACTCAGCAAGTGGAACAAGTGAGAGATGAAGAGGTTTGATTGTGGTTCAGGCAGTGAAGCAGTTAAGTGCGTAGTTCTGTGGTACAGATCATATTGGCAGACAGAGGAGCTAATGTAAATGAATGGGCGGGCTTAACAGATAATTAATCTAACTACAATGCCTGTCTTTATCCTCACTTTGATTAGACAGCTTCTCCTCAGCCAGGCCTTTTAAAACAAAATGTTTTTTTTAATATATTTTCCCAGAATTGAGTAAATAGTTCCCGTTCTCGGATTAAGCAGCCATCTGCTGACATGGTCAGAAGTGTTGGCAAAAACTGACAGAAATCCAGGCCTGCTCTGGATTTAACAGTGTTGTGCTGACCTGAACCTCCCTCACATCGAAAGTCAATCACTTCAAAATCTCATTCTGTTCTTTTTTGTGGAAACAGCATTTCGATTTCCTTTTACCCATCTCTAGAATCTGACATAGAGTGAGAATCATAGAACTCTACAGCACGGAAACAGGCCCTTTGGCCCACCATGTCCATGGCGATCAGAAAAACCCATCTAACTATTTTAATTCTATTTTCCAATGTGGGTGGAACCTATTCAGTCCATTGAAGCTGTGCCAGTTCATTGAAAATATTGCCAATTAGTCCTGCTCCCTTGCTCTTTCCTTTTATCCTGTCATTTTCTTACCTTTATATTCTCCTTTTGAAAGTCACCATGTGCACTCTCTTTTAGACAGTGCCTATCAAATTGTAACAGCTAACTGTGTAAGATTTCTTCTCATCACATCTCCTGTTGCCCATTCTTTTACATCTCTGTTCTCTGATTATGAACCTTTATGTCACTTGAAACAGTTTTTCTTTATCTCTTGCACAATGCTGGTCATCTGTATTAATTCTCCCAATAGCCTTCTCTTCTCCAGTCTTGTAGGAACTTTGGAATTCGGAGCTGGAGTAAACCTTGCAGTCTCTCGAGGCTGCTCTGGTATTCAATGAGAGCATGGCTGATCGCCCTTTCTCACTGGTTTCATTTATTTTAGGAAATTAAGCTGAAAAGAGAAAAAAGATTTGCGGTACAGACAGAATTTGCATACTGCAGAAAACTGTGGTGAAGTGTCCAAGAAAGGAAGATTGAATTGCCCAGACTCTACTGCTGAGAAAAACCAGGAAACAGGTATTTTCCATTTTTGTCATTTTCCTTGAACAACTGGGTTGACTAATTAAATGCGATTGATCATTAATTAGTAGTAATAAAACTAGTAATTGGAAAAAAATGTATGTTTGACTGGGAGGGAGGTCTTGAACCTTTGAGGAAATCATCCAATCAGAGCTGGTGACCCGAGGCTTTGGATACTAGCAAAGGGTTAATGAATACAGAATGTTTTGATGCTGCTAAAGTTATTTCATTCCCAGTTAATTAGGACATTTGTCGCCCTTTCCATCTTATTGTTTCAACGTTGCTTCAGTTTTCCTTTGGTTGCTTGTGTCCAGATCTTGATTTGGAGGTAAGTGACCATCTCCACAATCCTATCTGATTTGGTGGCATGGTGGCTCAGTGGTTAGCACTGCTATCTTCACAGCGTCAGGGACCCGGGTTCAATTCCAGCCTCAGGCAACTGTCTGTGTGGAGTTTACACATTCTTCCCATGTCTGCATGTTCTTCCTTCAGGTGCTCCAGTTTCCTCCCACAGTCCAGAAATGTGCAAGTTAGGTGGACTGGCCATGCTAAATTGCCTATGGTATCCAGAGATGTGCAGGTTAGGTCGATTAGCCATGGGAGATGCAAGGTTGCAAGGATTGGGAATGCTCTTTGGACTTATTGGGCCAAATGGCCTGTTCCTACACTGTAGGGATTCTATGATTCTCCTGCTGAGGAGTAGTGTAGGAACATGAACAAGTCTAACATAATTCCCTTTCACAAATATATTTCAATGTATAAACTGCTTATTGTTGCTGTGTCACCTGCATGCCAATGCAGTGGAAGCAAGTCACTCTTAATTCTGAGGAACTGCCAAAGAAAAGGTGCAGGAAGGGAACATTGTGGTTTACAATGGTTAGAGGGGATTTAAAGGTCCCAGAAATTTCTAAAAGGAAGGTTAGCAAGATGTTGAACAGCTTTCTTGAGCCACCACATTGGTTGAAGGGTGGAACGGTCTATCATGAGGATGTGTTGTAGAATATAGAAAAGTACAGCACAGAACAGGCCCTTCGGTGCACAATGTTGTGCCGTGGATTATTTCTAATCTAAAATAAAATAACCTATGCACCCCTCAATTCACTGCTGTCCGTGTGCATGCCCAGCAGTCAATTAAATGTCCCTAATGACCCTGCTTCCACTGGCAATGCATTCCATGCATTCACAACTCTCTGTGTAAAAACCTACCTCTGATGTCTCCTCTAAACCTTCCTCCTAATATCTTAAAACTATGACCCCTCGTGCCAGTCAATCCTGCCCTGGGGAAATGTCTCTTGCTATCTGCCCCATCTGCGGCTCCACACAAAGGCCACCTTGCTGGTCTTTAAGGGAGCCTATTCTCTCCTTAGTTACCCTTTTGTTCTTAATGTATTAGTAAAAACCCTTTGGATTCTCCTTAACTCTGTTTGCCAAAGCTATCTCATGTCCCCTTTTTTGCCCTCCTGATTTCTCTCTTAAGTATACTCCTACTGTCTTTATACTCTTCTAAGGATTCACTCGAGCTATCCTGTCTATATCTGACTTATGCTTCCTTCTTTTTCTTAATCAAACCCTCAATTTCTTTCGTCATCCAGCATTCCCTATACCTACCAGCCTTTCCTTTCACCCTGACAGGAATATACTTTCTCTGGACTCTTGTTATCTAATTTCTGAAGGCTTCCCATCTTCCAGCCATCCCTTTACCTGCAAACATCTGTGCCCAATCAGCTTTTGAAAGTTCTTGCCTAATACCGTCAAAATTGGCTTTCCTCCAATTTAGAAGTTCAGCTTTTCAATCTGGTCTTTTTTTTCCATCACAATTTTAAAACAAATAGAATTATGGTCACTGGCCCCAAAGTGCTCCCCCACTGACACCTCAGTCACCTGCTCTGCCTTATTTCCCAAGGGTAGGTCAAGTTTTGCCTTCTCTAGTAGGTATATCCACATACTGAATCAGAAAATTTTCTTATACACAGTTAACAAATTCCTCTCCATCTAAGCCCTTAACACTATATCAGTCTCAGTCTATGTTTGGAAAGATAAAATCTCCTACCATAACCACCCTATTATTCTTACAGATAGCTGTGATCTCCATACAAATTTGTTTCTCAATTTCCCTCTGACTATTAGGGGGTCTATAATACGATCCCAATAAGGTTATCATTCCTTTCTTATTTCTCTGTTCCACCCAAATAACTTCCCTGGATGTATTTCAAAAATGAGCTGAAAATGTGTTGCTGGAAAAGCGCAGCAGGTCAGGCAGCGTCCAAGGAACAGGAGAATCGACGTTTCGGGCATCAGCCCTTCTTCAAAAATGCCAACCCCCTCCTCTCTTGCCTCCCTTTCTGTTCTTCCTGTAGCATTTGTATCCTGGAACATTAAGCTGCCAGTCCTGTCCATCCCTGAGCCACAGTTCTGTAATTGCTATGATTTATGATTGTTGAAAAACCCCATCTCGTTCACTAATGTCCTATAGGGAAGGAAACAGCCATTCTTACCTGGCCTACATGTGACTCCAGATCCACAGCAACATGACTCTTAAACTGCTCTCTGGGTAATTAGGGATGGTCAGTAGTGCTGGTATATCAAGTGATGCCTACATCCCATGAATAAAAATAAAAATATAGACGGAATGCTACACTGTCAGTCAGAGTTGACTTGATGTCATACCACAGATAGACATGAAAGATTCACTGGCATTATTTTGACAAAGAACTGGGAAGTTCTCCCCAAGTTATCGATTATTCCAGAGGTCTATGGAAGATGAGTCATTGAGCATGTTCAAGGCAGAGTTTAATAGATTCCTAGTTACTAATGAAATCATGTGATATGGGGATAGTGTGAGAAAGTGAAGATGGAGCAGATGGTCAGTGATGAATGGTGGACGAGGCTCGAGGCTTATTCTTGCTTGTATGTTCCTAACAGCCATCAAAGAAACACAGATTCTGCGGACACTACAATATTTTGTTCTGTGGGATCTTGCTTTTCAAAAATACTTCATCTGTACTTAATATGATTCTTCCATCATTCTTCAGTTCCGAGGAAGAATCATATTAGGCCTGCAATGTTAATTTTGTTTCTCTCCCCATAGTTGCTGCCAGATCTGCTGAGTTTCTCCAACATTTTATATTTTGTTTCAGAACTCCATACTTGCAGCATTTTGCTATTGAGCACTCTTTCATGCAAGTTGTAGTCTGGAATTAAGGATAGTGATGACAGAGCCTCCAATGATTTCCCCTCTTGTGACTGACTAGGAATCCCTCCCACTTCTAATGCCTACAATTTGCATGTGTTTGAAGGATTTACAGGTTGATACCTGACCTTTTTGGCTATGTTATGAACCACCTTCCTTGGCCATCCATCCTGGGGTGGGTTGTGAACATGGACCCTGGAGCTCATAGGAGAAAGTGAGGACTGCAGATGATGGAGATCAGAGTCAAGAGTGTGGTGCTGGAAAAGTACAGCAGGTCAGACAGCATCCAAGGAGCAGGAGAATCGACGTTTTGGGCATAAGCCTTTCATCAGGAAAATAGCCTTTCATCTGGAGCTCATAGACATGGATGATTCTCCACAGAACTACAAGAACCCGATGCACCCGATGTGGCCTCCTCTATATTGGGCAGACAGACCGCCTACTTGCGGAACGTTTCAGAGAAACACCTCTGGGACACCCGGACCAACCAACCCAACCACCCCGTGGCTCAACACTTCAACTCCCCCTCCCACTCCACCAAGGACATGCAGGTCCTTGGACTCCTCCATCGCCAGACCATAGCAACACGACGGCTGGAGGAAGAGCGCCTCATCTTCTGCCTAGGAACCCTCCAACCACAAGGGATGAACTCAGATTTCTCCAGTTTCCTCATTTCCCCTCCCCCCACCTTGTCTCAATCCCAACCCTCGAACTCAGCACCACCTTCCTAACCTGCAATCTTCGTCCTGACCTCTCCGCCCCCATCCCTAATCTGCCCTATCACCCTCACCTTAACCTCCTTCCACCTATCGCATTCCCAACGCCCCTCCCCCAAGTCCCTCCTCCCTACCTTTTATCTTAGCCTGCTTGGCACACATTCTCATTCCTGAAGAAGGGCTCATGCCCAAAACGTCGATTTTCCTGCTCCTTGGATGCTGCCTGACCTGCTGCGCTTATCTTTATTAACTCACTCACCAGCTCGTTATATTTTACTGCACTTTCATGCCTTATCAGTCCTGCTACAAGTAGTCTTTACCTTTAAGTAAGTGTAACATACAGAACAATACCATCCCCATCAAGTCTCCATGAAGCATTTTAATATTAATCAACCCCTGCCAACCATCTCCTGAGTAGATTCCCCAATTAGTATGTACCTGTTAAATACTTTTTAACTGAGCCATTATCCCTTTAAGAAACTAACTGACAAACAGCACTTCCTTGAAACTGCATGAATGAATGAAACTCATACCGGCAAAAAGTAAATACATCTCACAACCCAGCTGCAATAATTAGTTTAATATCCTTTATTCTTTTATTAAGTATAGGTAGAATTTTTAACTTATTCAGAGCATATGGGTCTAACATTTTTACTAATGTTTACTAACTTAAAAGACAAAAGGATTAACACCTCCTAATTATGCAAGCAGACTGGACAGCAATCCCATCAGACGTAACAGCCAGCACTTAGCACATGTTTTAACGTATCTCCTGTCTCCCAGAATAGAGGCCCTTCAAGCCTTTGTGTACTAGAGATAAAAAATATTACATCAGAGTAATGGAGTTTTAATATATGTAAGAACTGTGTATAAAGGGCCTGTGGTAAGAATAGTATTTTGGGATTCTGTTGCCACCTTGAATTTGTGATGTGATTGCTGAATGATTCCACTACTTACTGATTTCGGTCATCACTTGAGCACGATCCCACACTCTTATTAGAGGGAAGATGTATGTTCTATAGCAACTTTACCTTTTGTACTTTGAAAGTACTTTATTGTTTGGCAGATACTTTGGTAAAGCCTGAGGTTGTTAAAGGTGCTATACAAATGCAACTATTTGCATACATTGATCACTTCTGTCATAGTTAGTTTCTTGGATGCAGTACGAAAGGGTGTCCTGGACCTGCAGATATGCCTCACTCAGAGCCACCTCCTCAGAAAGGAAATTTCTCTCAGCTTCCCACCCAGCTCTGTCCCAATTCATTTGAAATTCAAAGCTTGTGGTTCTAAAGTTGATAAATGGATCATTAGTTTTGGATTTGACAGACTCTCTGATACCAACTGATTGACACAGTGGCTTTTCTTACAAATAGCATTGCAGTCATTGCACACACAAGACCTGATAAAAAGGGGGCTCAAGTTTCTTGCTCGAAAGGCCAAGTGTCCGAGTCCCTAAACAAACCGCTCTGTAAATAAACTTTACAAAATGGTTTGTGTTGTCGGCAGCCTTGAGTTGAGAGCTACTGAAAAGCATTGGGGACCCTTTGAAGTGGCAGATCCTCAAAGGACTGTTTGGACAAGGCCCATTCCTCCCTGATGCATATCTGAGATCTTTCCTATCGTCTTCAAAGTGGTTCCTTAATTAAACCTTCCTCTAAAAACAGCGACGAAAACAAAAACAGGTGAAAACTAACGGTTTAGTGGCACGTCATAGCGACTCTGATGCTGCCCACTAGAGAGAATATTTTCATGTAAAGCTTTTTTTTCTGGAATTCCCATTACATCCCAGTCCCTGTGTATTTCCCAAGGAAAGGTAACATCTCGCACTGTGACATTTCAAGCAACTTGTTCTGTTCACTACTCCCAACTCCACACCTATTCCACATTCACTCCTCCAGTCTCCCAGTTTAAAGAGAAAAAAATGATGCAGTAATGTCAAAGAAGATGGTTGTTAGAGGTCAGTCATCTCAGGTGCAGGGCATTTCTGCAGAGTTCCTCAGGCGAGTGTCCTTGGCCCCACTGTTTTCAGCTGCTTCATCAATTACTTTCTCTCTATAGTAAGATTAGAAATGGGAATGTTCACTGATGATTGCACAACGTTCAGCAAAATTTGCATCGGATACTAAAATGATCCAAGCCACTACCTTGTGGAACTTCAGAAGTGATTTCCTGAGACTGAGATGATTGATATCCAACCATTACAACCTTTGTACCAGGTATCATTCCAACTGGCGAAAGATTTCCCCCGAATCCCTTTGAATCTCTGACTCTAGTTTTCGTGGGGCTCCTTGATGTCATAGAATCATTAGGCCTATCATGTTTGCATCATTCTCCAAATAAGCAATTCATGCAGTCCATGTGCTGGAGTGGTTCAGATGAAGTAAAGGACTGTGAATTGCTGAGTACCTAAAGTAACACTTGTTCAAAGTACTTTAAACACAGACACCTTGTTCATCAAGAATCTTGGGCGGCACGGTGGCACAGTGGTTAGCCCTGCTGCCTCACAGCGCCGGAGACCCGGGTTCAATTCCCGCCTCAGGCGACTCTCTGGAGTTTGCACATTCTCCTCGTGTCTGTGTGGGTTTCCTCCGGGTGCTCCGGTTTCCTCCCACAGTCCAAAGATGTGCAGGTCAGGTGAATTGGCCAAGCTAAATTGCCCGTAGTGTTAGGTAAGGGGTAAATGTAGGGGTATGGGTGGGATGCGCTTCAGCGGGACGGTGTGGACTTGTTGGGCCGAAGGGCCTGTTTCCACACTGTAAGTAATCTAATCTAATTCATCTTTCTACAATTACTTAATCTCTCATATGCAAACATTCATATTTATATGTTGAATGCTACTGTGCTGCCTTGTTCTTATTGTGTTTAGGGGTCATATTAATTTTTAAGTGTTAAAATAGAGACAGGAGGTCTTGTAATGTGTAATACCAGAAGCTCAAGGCTCAGGTCCCACTCCAGAACTTGATAGCCAAGGAAGATTCATAATGTGGCTGAACAGGTTCAGAAGCGAGAGTGTGGTGCTGGAAAAGCACAGCAGGTCAGGCGACATCCGAGGAGCAGGAGAATCGATGTTTCGGGCTAAGCCCATCATCAGGCTTATGATCTCCAGCACCTGCAGTCCTCACTTTCTCCTGAACAGGTTCAGAATCAATCCTTCCAACATACTTCAATGGCAGGTGGTAGGAATGGGAGAGACTCATAGTCAGCCATGGGATGGAGAGAACATTGGTGTCTCTATCACCAGTATCTATAACACCACACTGCAACATGCTACGTTTATATAACACTAATGTTGCCACAGCAACGCTTACTCCCAAGGCTAGGGGTGTGAAGAGGAGGTGTGCGCGCATGCACACATGCTCCAGTTTGGATCACACCAACAACATCCCAGCTGGGGTGGATTCAAGACCTCCTTCCTTGCCCTACCCATGGTGGAGGTCACGGTAATGTGGGTCAGATTAACCTTTGGGCAGAGACAGACAGAATTGAAGTTGAAAAGCACACATTCAAAATCTGTTTTATAGAGAGCATGGGGCAAGGGGAATTTGTATTGCAGCGCGTTAACAAAGAGCTGCAGGGCTTCCTTCTCTGCTGCTAACTATGGCTGTTGGGGAGTTGTGATTGCAACACAATTTTGAGGGAGGTGTAGATTAATTTATTGGCAGCTGAATGAAACCACTGTAAACTGTGTGGGCCTTAGGAGGCATTGGGGAAGGGACAGTTTTGTGACTTTTTTTGTACTTCAAAATATACTTTATTCATAAAAAGTATCTTGATATACGTACAAAGTCACAAATGCAGTTCAGTTCTGTACAGTAGCTCATCAAGGAAGCAAGCAAATACAGAGGAACCTCGATTATCCGAAGGACACAGGAGGGGAGGATTTCGTTCAGTTAAGCGAATGCCGGATAATCGAGGTTCCTCTGTATTGAAGTTTAATTCTATGCAAACAAACCAAAAACATCTCTTACCTGAAGCAGACTTTATTTACATGCATATAGGTCATGAGGAGAATCTGATAACTGAACAGACCACTCATTAACTTCAGCCGGAAGACCTCAGACAGTGGTCTTTCCCCTCTGTGCCTTGGCGGCAGCAGTCCAAGCTTTAATGTGTCCCTCACCTTGGAATGTGCCAGTCTGCAACAGTAAGTCAAGGTTAACTTATTGCCCTGGAAGACCAGCGGGGTTCGGGCAGACCAAATGTCTTTCACCGAGTCTCATAAGAAATAGAAACTCGGTCGATACTACATTTCTGTATCACAGGCTAACAACTCCTGTCAGAGATGGAGACAGTCATTTATATATCAGTGAGTGGAGCTATTTCAAGATTTCAGAGTTTAACTCTTTCAGACCAGCTGCCTTATATAACTAGAGCTAAAGGTCAGGTCACACTGAGGTGTGATAAACATCTACTCGAATGTATACAGGACTGCTTTATTCTTCTGACAAATCGCAATGCTTGGAAGGCCTGGATGATAAGTACCATATGCCAACACCAGCACATTTTCCACGAGGTTTCACCAAGTTTGTAGGTACAGTAGACCCCTGTATCCGCAGGGGAATCATTCCAGGGCTTACCATGGGAGCCCTAAACTGCGGATAGGAGGGAACCCATTCATTTAAATGGGAAATGTACCTTCCTGGCAGCGCCCTGGTCCATGGTTCTGGAAGGTTCTCTATAATATGTTCAGGCCACGGTAAACCATGGGTAACTGAAACCGTGGAAAATGATTCCCTGGATATGGGGGTCGCCCTGTATTTTCATCTCTTGGTGGATTTGATGTTTGAGGTGATACAAATTTACAGTAAGCTGTTCTACTTGGAATACCCACTGAAAGGACAAAATAAATGCTTATCGATAGCAAAAAATATAAAAGTGTCACTTGGTTAATTGTCCGTTACTATGAAAAAGGAGTAATTGACTGATCAATAGGTCATGTCTGAATTTTAATCAGGGATATGAATAACTGCTGGACCCAATGACTTTGATTGACTATCTGAGGCAGGACACTGAACAGTGAATCTGTTTGAGAGGACCAATGTTCCCATTGCGTTATTCTATCGGGAATAATCCATTGGGTCATTTCATTACTCAGTTCCTGTTACAGAAAGTTTTGCTAACCACATATTGGCATCATGAGGGAGACTTGAGTAATTGATCATTGTTGAAGAATGTGTTTACAGTAACATGGGATAGACCAGCTGGAACTCACCTTCATTAGCTCCGGGAAACAAAATTTTGTGGATTTTCATAGTTTACATCATCATTCCGTGTTAAAGATAATTTGAAGTATAAACAACAATTCTGTTGGCACTGTCCCTCAAGCATTTACAGTTCAGGCATAAAAGTCCCTCAAGTCCAACATCATGCTGAAACTTCAGGGTTAGAATATTCCTTGCCATTTACTGGTCATACCACGGTGTAGCGTTTTGAGTGAATTACATGGCTCTTACTTTTTATCCCTTAATTCTTTCACAGAATGGGAGCATCAGTAGTGAGTGCAGCATTTTGTTGCCCATCCCTAATTTTGCTTGAATAGAGTTGGTTTTGAGGCTATTTCTGAGGGTGGGGATCTGGAGTCCCATGTAGGCCAGACTGGGTAAAGACATCTTCCCTAAAGATCATTAGTAAAATAAATGGATTTTTTTTAGAACAATCAATTACAGTATCACAGTCAGTATTGGTGAAACTTGCTTTCAATTCCAGATTTATTAATTAAATTCCCACCAGCTGCTATGGTGGGATTTGAATTCATGCTCCCGGAATCTCTGGATTAGATTCATAGAGTCATAGAGATGTACAGCATGGAAACAGACCTTTCAGTCCAACCTGTCCATGCCGACCAGATATCTCAACCCAATCTAGTCCCACCTGCCAGCACCCGGCCCATATCCCTCCAAACCCTTCCTATTCATATACCCATCCAAATGCCTCTTAAATGTTGAAATTGTATGAGCCTCCACCACTTCCTTTGGCAGCTCGTTCCATACACGTACCACCCTCTGTGTGAAAAGGTTGCCTTTTAGGTCTCTTTTATATCTTTCCCCTCTCACCCTAAACTTATGCCCTCTAGTTCTGGACTCCCTGACCCCAGGGAAAAGACTTTGTCTATTTACTCTATCCATGATTCAGAGATGCCGGTGTTGGACTGGGGTGTACAAAGTTAAAAATCACACAACACCAGGTTATAGTCCAACAGGTTTAATTGGAAGCACACTAGCTTTCGGAGCGACAATCACCTGATGAAGGAGCGTCGCTCCGAAAGCTAGTGTGCTTCCAATTAAACCTGTTGGACTATAACCTGGTGTTGTGTGATTTTTAACTTTGTATCCTATCCATGCCCCTCATAATTTTGTAAACCTCTATAAGGTCACTCCTCAGCCTCCGACGCTCCAGGGAAAACAGCCCAAGCCTGTTCAGCCTCTCCCTGTAGCTCAAATCCTCCAACCCTGGCAACAGCCTTGTAAATCTTTTCTGAACCCTTTCAAGTTTCGCAATATCTTTCCGATAGGAAGGAGACCAGAATTGCACGCAGTATTCAACAGTGGCCTAACCAATGTCCTGTACAGCTGCAACATGACCTCCCAATGCCTGTACTCAATACTCAAACTAAAGCATACCAAATGCCTTCTTCACTATCCTACCTACCTATGCCTCCTATCTACCTATCCCATTTACCTACAACTCTACTGCAGCTATTAACCTGCACTCCAAGGTCTCTTTGTTCAGCAACTCTCTCTAGGACCTCACCATTAAATGTATAAGTCCTGCTAAGATTTGCTTTCCCAAAATGCAGCACCTCGTATTTACCTAAATTAAACTCCATCTGCCATTTCTCTGCCCATTGGCCCATTTGGTCAAGATCTTGTTGTAATCTGAGGTAACCCTCTTCGCTGTCCAATTTTTGTGGATTGTTAGCTCAGTGACATTATTACGACTACTACATTGTCTCTCCGTCAGTGGATGAAGCTAAGTGCAGAGATGTGAAGCATTTGGATGAAAGAAAGAGGAGAAGCAAAATGAATCACATCCTATAATTTTAAAGTGGTACAGGTCAGAAAAACATGGGAGTGTGGGATCATAATACGCAAGCTTTTGTTGATGACAGGACAAGGTGATCAGGTTATTTACAAAAAGCAAACAAGTTCCAGATTAAAAGGATAATCATATAGTTTTGAAAATATAGTAAGTTACACTAAATCTTTATAAATCACTAAAAGCCTTGATTAGAGCATTGTACTCAATTCTCGACCCACACTTGAGGAAGGATAGTAGGGCTTTGGAAAGAATGCAGAAGAGATCTAACAGAATTGTACCAGGGATGAAGAAATTTAATAACATGGGGAGACTGAAAAAGCTCAGCATATTTCCATTAGAGCAGAGAAGGTTAACAAAAATTGCAAGAAATGTTCAAAATGAAGAAGGGATTTGATAGCATAAATAAAGGTTGGTCATTAGAGGAGACAGATTTAAGATAATTGGCAAACTGAAGAGGGGTGAAAGTTTCTCTATTTATCATGTTTATTATTTTGATACTTGCAGTTTAAAGTCAAAGAACCAAGTATACCTTCAAGTTTGGTTTGTATTTCTATCATGTTGCTGATTTGAGAAGGAAAGGATGTAGCTTTAGTTTCATTTTTGAGTTCTGAGAGTAGCTCTGAAAATGTGTCTGGAAATTTGTTTGCAAGCATTTAAATGAAGTTTTTTTTAAGGTGGAATAATTAGAAAACAACGATAGAAGGAAGAGACAGGAAGTAAATGGACTGTTTCCCAACAATTAGGTGTCATAAGACATTTGGAGATGAAAAAAGAAACAAGTTTCCTTCTGGAAAAAGAGAACCACCCAGAAGATGAGGTATTATGCAGATATTTGTCAGGGAGAACAGATCTGTGGCAAAGGTACTATTAGTTTGGCAGTCTCCCAGGCAGGGTAGACTGAAAAGTGACTTATGTCATGAAGTGGAAAGCTGTGGAAGAAGAATTTAATGAATCCATATTAAAGAAATAAGTGGGTTGTGTTAGTTGTTTGTTTAACGGTCTCAGGAAATGACATTGACTAAATAAATTGCACTAACTGAATGCAGAAGCTTTCTGGAAAGAAACCAAGTACAGTCTGTCCAAATAAACAAGGAATTTCAAAGTGGATGCAGAGTGACCAGTACAAGGGGACATAGCTTTAAATTGAGGGGTGATAGATATAGGACCAATGTCAGAGGTAGTTTCTTTACTCAGAGTAGTAGGGGTGTGGAACACACTGCCTGCAACAGTAATGACTCGCCAACTTTAAGGGCATTTAAATGGTCATTGGATAAACATATGGATGATAATGGAATAATGTAGGTTAGATGGGCTTCAGATTGGTTTACAGGGCGGCGCAACATCAAGAGCCGAATGGCCTGCTTCCACACTGTAGGCATTCTATGGCTAGTCATGGGAGAGGCTCCAATTTCTTTCCGTCACATGGCTGATCAGGAATCTCTCCCAATCCTACCACTTGTCATTGGAGTGTGATGGAAGGATTTAGAAGTTGATACTCAACCTATTTGGTTGTGCAATGAATGCATCTTCCTCGGCTGTCAAGATCTGGAGTGGAACTTGAATGAACATTGCGCAAGATCATTTCAGGCCATCTTGTTCTGACATCCTCGTGACATTATGTCTCTAATGATCAGAGCATCCCACATATACAGAAACATTCAGTTTCAATAACTTCATGATAATAACCAAAAAGTAACTGTAAAATCTTGAAAAAGACTACATTTATTTTCTCTCTGTGAAGATATTGAAACATTTTAGTTGGGCACTCATAACCTCCTGAAGTTGTTGTGATAGGCTTAGCCCTGACATCCTCTGATTCGATTGGTTATTGAATGTGAAAGAATATTATTGCCTCCTCATGTAGTTTATTCAATTTTATCTTTCTTCCTGAAGGATGGTGTGGCCTTGAACACTAAACCAAGGTGCCACAATCAACAAGGGGACAAACGATCAGTTGGTCAGAATTAAAAACAGAAAATGCTGGAAATCTCAGCCACTCGGCATGAATCCGAAACATGCATTACTTTAATGCTGTTTCTCTCTCCATTGATCTCCAGCATTTTCTGCTTTTATTTCGGATTTCCAGCATCTGCAGTATTTTGCTTTCAAATCAGATTTGGTGGTGTTGTATGCAAGTTGGAATGTTGGTCAAGATACTTTGAGAACTCCCTTGTTCTAATTTGAAAAAGTACCATGGGGGTTTCCACATCTACCTGAAATAGACATCACTTGATAGGGACAGCTCCGACAATGCAGCACTCCCTCAGTACAGCACAGGAGTAGCATTTTGAGTTCATGTCTCTGGATTGAATCTGACAATCACCCATTATCCCTCTACAGCCTTCATCAGCAACATTTAATCTTTATATTATCTCTTCGATGTAATGAAATGTCACAGGGTGCATCATTGTCTGGATACAAATGAGAGGAGATCCTAGGACAGGTGTACAACGTCTTAGTAAAAGAGAGAGGTTGTTAAGAAGTTTCTTGACAGAGGAAAGTGAGGTTAGAGAGATAGAAAACTGTAGGAGGGAATTCCAGACTTCAAAGTTTCAGCAGGTAAAGACACGACCACCAATGATAGAGTGAAGGCAGAACTGAGTTTAGGAATTGGAGGAGGTTACAGCAATAGAGTGGGGTGAGGGCATGGAGTGAGGAAAGGAATTAAATCGAAACATTGCAGGACTGATTGACCATGCAGGTCATCATGCATTGGGAATGGAAGTTGGCATGAATTAGGATATAGGAAGTGGAACTTTGGACAAATTGAATTTTACAGTGATTCAGAGGGAGCACATTGGCAGTATCAAGATAACGAAGGCAGGGGTGAAAAATATGATTGTTTTCCACTGCTGGAAGGGGAACAGGACAAAACAAAGCTGTGGACTTTCCAGCGATGAATGTAACTCTACCCTGTGTAATTGGTGAGTTCTGTTCTGTGTTGTGGAGGCCTCAGTGAGGTAACCAGGGAAAGGGAAACCAGAGGGGTTGTTTCTTCAAAAGCAAAACTGAAACAGGATTGTTGATGCAAAGGATTTCTCAACAGAATGATTCAAACTTTGTTGTTGTGGGAATTTCTGCTAAACAATTGAGAGTGAAACAAGTGGTTATGGTGATTTAATGAAGGGAACAGTCAGTTTGAAGTATGGGAGGCACGTGCAGATAGTAGGATCATGGCTGGCAGTTAGTTTGGATGTAAATGTGAAATAACTCTACAGAGGCCAGTATCCTGTCACCAAGTTACCCTTTATTTGCACCTGGAGAATCCTTGACACTTCTCCAGCTCCCTCTGAGCCAGCTCTCAGAGTGAACAGAACCTCTGGGACTCCTATTGATTTTTTTTTTAACTCCTGTTTATTTATTTTTTTCTCTTTTTTTTTCCTCTTTTTTTAAATTTAACCCCCACACTACAACCTAACTGCGGTAGTGCTTATTTTTTCCCAAGCACCCATGGTGTTTGTGTGCAGGTGCGAGACACAGTGAGAGACACAAAGTGCACGAATCTTTATTCAATTTCCACCACCAGGAAGCTAGGAAAACACCCGAGTGGCCAGTGACAAGCTGTGCCCTTCAGAAAAAAGGGCAATGCTGTGTGATCAAACAGTGAAGGGGAGGGCAGGGACTAAATCAAAATAGAGTTGGACGGGGAAATAATGCATTCCACTCCCTGCGGCGCCCACCTCTCCTTGAACAACTCCAGGGTGTTGGTGGACACTGCGTGCTCCTTCTCCAAGGACACCCGGGCCCTAACGTAACCGCAGAAGAGGAGCAGGCAGTCGGCCCTAACGACTCCCTCCACGGCCTGCTGCCTGGATCTGTTGATGGCCAGTTTGGCCAAGCCCAGGAGCAGACCCAAGAGGAGGTCTTCAGACCTGCCCTCCCTCCTCCGTACCGGGTGCCCGAAGATCAGGAGCGTGGGACTGAAGTGCAACCAAAAACAGAGGACTCCTATTGATTTTTTTATTTTTTTTTTTCTTATTCCTTTTTTCTCCCCCACACTACCGCCTAACTGCGGTAGTGCTTATTGTTTTCCCCAGCACCCATGGTGTGTGTGTGTGTAGGTGTGAGACACAGTGAGAGACACAAGGTGTACGAATCTTTATTCAATTTCCACCACCAGGAAGATAGGAAACACCCGAGTGGCCAGTGATAAGCACTGCCCTTCACATCAAAGGGCAATGCTGTGTGATCAAACAGTGAAGGGGAGGGTGGGGACTAAATCAAAATAGAGTTTGAGGGGGAAATAATGCACTCCACTCCCTGTGGCGCCCACCTCTCCTTGAACAACTCCAGAGTGTTGGTGGACACCGCGTGCTCCTTCTCCAAGGACACCCAGGCTCTAACGTAACCGCGGAAGAGGGGCAGGCAGTTGGCCCTAACGACCCCCTCCACGGCCCGCTGCCTGGACCTGTTGATGGCCAGTTTGGCCAGGCCCAGGAGCAGACCCACGAGGAGGTCTTCAGACCTGCCCTCCCTCCTCCGTACCGGGTGCCTGAAGATCAGGAGCGTGGGACTGAAGTGCAACCAAAAACAGAGGAGGAGGTTGGGATTCCTATTGATATCTGTCAGCTAGGGATCCCTGACTGGACCAGATTAACAGCCCCATATCAGGCAATTCATAGTCTATGATGTCTACCTGGCTGACCTTGTTACCATCACGACGTCCCTTCACCTCTGAGTCTGAGGACATGGTCTGGTTCTGTGTTTTTGTAGCTCCTCCTGGGGTATTGTCGCACTGGTTCAGGTTCCTCTAACTCTGCCTCGAAAATGGGCAGTGTGTAACACACAGTAGTTTACCTCTTGCACCTGGAGCTTCTCAAAAGAAATTTGTTCTCTTCTTCAGGAGGCAAAGCTGCCATGGCCACCTCACATTCCGAGGTGTTTTCAGAGCTTGACAGAGAGGGAAAACCCATGTTCCAGACCAGTTGGTAAAGCTGTCAAGGAGCCAGCCATGTTTTGCTCCCACACTATTTGTGAATTTGCAGCTTTAATGTGGCCTACGAGCTTGTTTGGTACTGTTACACTTATTCAAACTTTATGTGACACTGGACCTGAACTTGCGATGACCATGTCTCTTATCTATGCAGGGCCATTCCTGTGGTTCCTACACCAAACTCCATCCCCTGAAGCAAACTGACTCTCTCACTTAGCAGAATCTTGTATCCAGCATTGCCATTCCTGATCACGTTTTACCCTCCCCCCACCAAGTCTGGGAAGATCAGATTAAACTTGGTGCATCTCTGCTGTAGCTATCCCTCTAGTTGCATGAGCAATGGCCCAATAATCAAATAGGAACCGGGGCAGTTTGTGATCTAGTTAAGCTGTACGCTTTTTCTTTAAGCTTACTTTCAAAGTTTGGATGACTCTTTTTGCCAGACCATTGGATGATGGATGGTATGGAACTGTCCTTAGATGTCGAATACCATTCAACTTCAGGAAATACTCGAATTCTCTGCTGGTAAACGATGGCTCATTATCTGTGACCAACACTTCCGGGACTTGGGTGTGTTGCAAAAGATGCGCTCAGTTATTCTGTCGTCGTTTCTGTGTTTGACGAATGAACTCTTTGCACTAACAGCCATTTTGAGTGGGCATCCACAATGACTAAGAACACTGAGCCCATAAAAGGACCTGCATAGTCAACATGTAAATGAGTCCAGGGTTTATCCAGCCTTTCTGACGAATATGGGGCAGCTACTGGCGATGATCTTTGTCCTGTTGGCACTCTGGGCACTTCCCCGACAATGCAGCTATGTCTGCATCCAGTCCTAGACACCAAACATAATTTCTCGTCAACATCTTCATTTTGGAAACCCCTGGTGGAGTTCAGCCTGTATCTGGCAGCGGCCTTTACTCGAGACAATCACTCTTGCTCCCCTTAATGATATGCCGTCTTCTCCAGTGGTCGGGGCTCTTTGGGTCCAAACAGGTTTAAATTGTGGTTGTCCAGAAAATGTAAAACCATTATGGACTCTTCCAGTGGTGGTACTGTCAGTGGTGTTTCTGCCAACATGAGGCGGCTCATAGGAGATCTGCATTTGCTACTAGGCCTCCCAGACAGTGTAACAACTTGTAATTATACGCGATTAGCATTAGAACTCACTGCTGAATTCGGCCTAAAACCATGGGTGGCACGACCATATCCTCTTTATGTAGACATGGCAGGGATTTGTTGTCTATTTTTATTACAAATTTATGTCTGTAAAGTATTGGTGGAACTTATCAATTCCAAATCGATTGCCAAAACCTCCTTCTGTATCTAGTGCGTATTTACCCTCTGCATTAGCCATAGTCCCGCATATGCAATTGGGAGTTCCTCTCCTACTTGGGCCACCTATGAGCTAATACCACCCGAATGCCATATGGAGAAGCATCACATATCAATACCAGATCTCATTTGGGATCATAACATGCCAACATCTGAGGGGATGATAGCTGTTTTTTCACTTCTGTGAAAGCTACGGCTTAGCTACGCACCCATTTCCCAGAGTGACCCTCTTTTAAGAGTTGATGCAAAGATGGAGGCAAGGTTATGTATGAACTTTCTGTAATAACTCACCAGCCTGAGGAAAGACCTAAGCCCCGGTACATATGTGGGAGCTGGGCACCTTTAATTGCCCTCACTTTATCTTCCAACAGGTGTAACATGGTCTTGTCGACTCTGTAACCCAAGTAGGTTACTTGGGGTAAGTGTCGAGAGTGTGGTGCTGGAAAAGCAAGGCGGGTCAAGCAGCATCCAAGGAGCAGGAGAATTGACGTTTCGGGCAAGGCTCCTTCATCAGAAATGAGGTTTGTGAGCTGAGGGGATAGAGAGATAAATGGGAGGGGAGGGTGGGGCTGGGGGAAGGTAGCTGAGAGTGTGATAGGTCGATGGAAGTGGGGGTTAACGGTGATAGGTCAGAGAGGAGGGTGGAGCGGATAGGTGGGTAGGAAGATGGGCGGGTAGGGCATGTCATGAGGGTCTTGCCGAGTTGGAAGTATTGGAACTGGGATAAGGTGGGGGGAGAGGATATGAAGAAACTGGTGGAGGGGGGAGGTGTGGGCGCAGGTTTTGTAATTCCTGCGGTGACAGGGGAAGGTGCCAGGAGGGAGGGTGGGTTAGTGGGGGGGGGGCATGGGCCTGACAAGAGATTCACAGAGTGAATGGTCTTTATGGAAAGTGGATAGGGGTGGGGAGGGAAATGTATCTCTGGTGGTGAGGTCAGTTTGTAGGCGGCAGAAATGGCGGAGGATAATGCGATGTTTATGGAGGTTGGTGGGGTGGAAGGTGAGGACTGGGGCGCTCTGTTCTTGTTGTAGTTGGAGGGGTGGGGTTCGAGGGCAGAGGTGCAGGAAGTGGATGAGATGTGCTGGACGGCATCATCGACCATGTGGGAGGAGAAATTGCAGCCTTTGAAGAAGGAGACCATCTGATGTGTTCTGTGGTGGAGCTGGTCCTCCTGGGAGCAGATGTGGCGGAGGTGGAGGAATTGGGAATAAGGGACAGCATTTTTACAGGAGACACGGTGGGAGGACGTGTAGTCCAGGTAGCTGTGGGAGTTAGTGGGTTTGTAGAAGATGTTCGTGTTGAGTGGGTCACCGTTGATAGAAATGGAGAGGCCCAGGAAGGGGAGGAAGGTGACTGAGATGATCTAGGTGAACTAAAGGTTGGGGTGAAATGTGTTGGTGAAGTTGATGAACTGTTTAACCTCTTCGTGGGAGCACGAAGTGGCGCCATTACAGTCATCAATGTAGCAGAGGAAAAGGTAGGGAATGGTGCTGGTGTAACTGTGTAAAATTGACTGTTCCACGTAACCGACAAAGAGGCAGGCATAGCTGGTGCCCATGCAGGTGCCCATGGCTACCCCTTACGTCTGGAGGAAGTGGGAGGATTCAAAGGAATAGTTATTGAGGGTGAGGACCAGTTCAGTCAAACGAATGAAAGTGGAGGGGTACTGGTGGGGATGCCGGGATGTCTGGAACACATATATTTACCTTCTGAGGCATACTCCCGCTTGGGAGAAACATCTGAGGACTGTGTCCAAGTTCTCTAAGTGCATCCTATTGGCCTTAGCTGTTATTAGCAATTCATCTCATTAAATGGTGACCTGGAGTACACCTTGTAAAATGTTTTCCATCATCAGTTGAAAAATTGCACAGGCTGATGATACCCCAAATGGCAGTTTCGTATATTAGTACAAATCCTTACAGGTATTGATTGTAGCATACTTCTGGGGATCCTAATTTAACTGCAATTGCAAGTATGCATGGCTCATGTCCAACTTTATGAAGGACAACCCACCTGCCAACTTTGGGTATTAATCCTCTTAGGCAAGGGATTGGTATTTCTCCAGCTGTGAAAAGTGGTTTACTATTTGCTTAAAATGTCCACAAAGGCGAACTGACCCATTGGACTTTACAATCTGTACGAACTGTGCTGCCCGTTCCACAAACTGGACTAATTTGATGATTCCCTTCACTTTCCAGTCGTCTGATTTCTGTGTCTACTTTTGCCTCTGAGGCAAATGGCACTGGGCAGGCCTTGCAGGATCACAGAATTGCATCTTGGTTAATTATATAAATGATTTGGATGTGAATGTAGAAGGCGTGTTTAATAAGTTTGTGGATGTGGGAAAAGATTTGCTAACCCACGATAGGCCCACAAAAGCAAAATTGGTCAAAACCCACGATAGGCCCACAAAAGCAAAATTGGCCAAAACCCACGATAGGCCCACAAAAGCAAAATTGGCCAAAACTGGGTTAGCAAATCTTTTCCCATAGTGGACAACACCAAATTTGGTGACATAGTAGACAGTGAAGAAAGCTTTCTAAGATTATAAAGGGATCTTGATCAAATGGGTCAATGGGTTGAAAAATAGCAGATGGCGTTCAAGCTGGATAAATGTGAGGTATTTCATTTTGGTACAACAAACAAGGGTGAGGTTATACAATTAATGGTAGGGCCTTGAATAGTGTTGTAGAAAGAGGGACCTAGGGGTGCAGGTGCATTATCCTTTGAAGTTTGCATCATATATAGACAGAGTGGTTAAAAAGGCATTTGGCTTCCCTTCATTGCTCAGTCCTTTGAGTATTGGAGTTTGGAAGTCATATTGTGGTTGTACAAGACATTGGTGAGGCCCCTTTTGGTCACCTAGTTATAAGAAGAATATTATTAAGTTTGAGAGGGCTCAGAAGAGATTTACCAGGATGTTGTCGGGTATGGAAGGTTTGAGTTACAAAGAGAGGTCGGATAGTTTCCATGCTGTATGACTCTATGACTCTGTGTAAGAAGGCCTTAGCTCCTTTGATAGTCTATAGACCTTTCTGAAGAACATATATTTAATTAGGATTTCACTCAGGTAGCCATTTTCTAATCAAAAATGTTTAGCTGAATCTTTTCTTAAACAATTTTGGCCCATCAAGCATGGGCCTGAGCCTTTTACTGCAATCACTGAACCAGCTGCTTCTCATTAGAGACCAGAACTGGAGTTGCATCCTTACTCTGTCAAGGTTCCTCAGTGTGGGTTCTCAGTTTAGCTGACGTCTTGTGCAAACGTAAAGTTTGGAGTCCAGAGCGGATTTTGTTAAAGATTGGTTCTGCGATTACTGAGACAGCTTTGTTGGCGTTGGCGTCCATTAGAACCCAGTGACCGTTGAACCAGATGTTTATTTTGATTGGTTCTGATTGGATGCTGCTAAGTATTTTAACTGTTCCAAATTAGATATAGGGTGATTTTACAAAGTATTCACTCTACTGGCTACCGACCTAAGTCTAGTGGGACTCTTTTGCTGTCTTGAGTCGCACACCAGCAGTAACTACATGGCTTGCCAGCCTGGGTCCTGAAAAAGCTTTAACCATTGGCCAAGGTTTGGCTTTGTTTTGGGGTTTTGCTGCAGGCTGGCCTAGAGTCCCTCTAATCAGCATGTGTCCTGAGTGAGGTTATGCAATTGCCGTCATTCAAGTGATGTTTCCCAAGCGTAGTCAGTTTGGCAAGGGTATCAACGTCTATTGGAACATCCCCTGCAACTGAAATACTCCACTTGCCGCATTTTCCAATAATAAAGCCGATTGTGGTGCCTGTTTGAAACCGGTTGGGCTTCAGCTAATAGGTTCTGGAGTAGAGTGGTGCTGGAAAAGCACAGCAGTTCAGGCAGCATTCGAGGAGCAGGAAAATCAACGTTTTGGGCAAAAGCCCTTCATCAGGAATACAGGCAGAGTGCCAGAAGGGTGGAGAGATAAATGAGAGGAGCTAATTCAGCTAATAGGTGCTTTAGCATAGTTACTTCATTGCTCCCACATGCCAACCGATCTCCCAGCATCTCATAATGAGTTAAACGAAATTCATGTGCCTCGGCCAGTCATCTTAACCTCGTCAAAGATCCCAATACAGAATCCCCTAGTTCTTGAATTGCCAAATAAAACTGTTAGTGTCTCAGAATTAGAGGAGGCCATTGGTCATAATATTCCTTAACTAAAAAAAGGTTTTAGTATCTGCTGCCTCAGGGAACATTAGGCTCCTAATAACCCAAAAAGTGGTGGCTTCACAAGCTGTCAGGAGAATTACTCATTGCTTTTCTTCTGCCCCCGTGTCATTTGCTCGGAGAAAATAATTAATTCTTTTCACAAACTGGCCCCAGTCTTTGATGGTAGGATTGAATGAATCAAGTTTCCCAAATAATGGCACTATGCCAGAAGTACTTATCCCATCTCAAAGATGACTATTGTGAGTATTTCTTCAGAGTGTGCTTTTCTCTTGTCACCACAGAAATAATTCCACAAAGGCCAGTATCCCATCACCAAGTCACCCTTTGTTTAAACATGGAGAATCCTTGTCACTGATCCAGCTCCCTCAGAGCCAGCTCTCAGCATGAACAGGATCTTTGACACTCCTGTTATTAACTGTCAGCCGGGGCTCCCTGATTGGACCTGATTAATATCCCCAATCTGGGAACTCATATTCTATGAGATCAACTTGGCTGACCCTGTTACAATTGATACAAAATACACCGCTTACTACAGAGTCAATAACAAGTGCTCATTGGTTGGATTCACCTGTACCAGTATGGGCATTACATTTGGCTTCAGTGCCTTTGGGTGACAAGATGAGGAGGGGAAAACAGCCAGCCCTGCTGCTATTCAGAGCTACCCAGTCACTGCTAATGAATAAGTGCAGTTGCATGTGGTGTTCGTCAGAAAAAAAATCTGCAATTCTGTGGCAATCCAGGATGTCCCAAAGCATTTTACATCGGGTGAAGTCCTTCTAAAGTGTTGTATTGTGGGCAAATGCCAGACAAGCCAGCTCCCACAAATAAGGTGTAGGCTTTTTAGTAATATTGGATGAGGGATAAATTGTGGATAGGGTGCTGGGAAAAAAATGCCCTGCTCTTCTTGGAAATAGTGTCATGGAATCTTTTATAACCACCTGCCCAGCAGGGTAGATAGGAACAAGGCTTGACATAAGATCAGACAATGTGTTTGTTCTTCTACTCTACACAAAATGCAATAGATTCCTGGAGGCCATACCTTGATCAGAAGCAAGGAATGTCTTTTGATACTAAAAATGAACTTGCACAAGGCAGTTAATACTTGAAGGCTTAACTGATATTGTCTGCCCATCAAGATATAAGGGATTGTTCCTGGGAAGAGCTTACCAGAATTCTGTGTATCCGCACCATGTTGTCAGTAATTGTTATTAGTGTTAACAGTGCACTGAGTTGAGCCTGTTGTCTCACAAGAGACAATCATCTATCCTCGATGTAATGTAATTAGTTATTAAGAAAGATGTAATAAACTGTTTAATCAAGATTGAGCCTATCTTTCACTGAATATACTGTGTGTGCATCCTTCCCACTTGCTATCAGTAGCTCGACTAATACCTGTAAGAAGGATTCGTGGCAGTGAATCAACCCATAATATTAGCCATGTTGACAAACAACATAAGGAGCCAGAAGTTAGAAGAGAGCATGTTTCTGACTGTCACCGTTTTCACCTTCACTTTGCCTAAGACCGCACTTGATGCAGTTGGAACAAGTCCCTGCATTTCCACCTTCACTTTCATCGAGCTGGTGATTTCCATTTGAAAGTGCAACCACCGTCAGTGGGTGGGCGTGGACCCAGTTGGTAATGTTTGTGCAGCAAGAACCCAGAAACAACAATGCACCAACTCCATTTCTCTCAGAAGGCCATCGTAGAGTCATAGATATCTACAGCAAAGTAAAAAAGACCTTTAGGCCCACAGCGTCTACACCAGTCAAAAGTGACCACCTAACTATTCTAATCTCATTTTCCAGCACTTGGCCCACAACCTTGTATGCCTTGACACTGCAAGTGCACATCTGAATATTTCTTAAATGTTATGAGGGTTTTCGTCTCTACCATCCTTATAGGTAGTGAATCCCAGATTCATGGTATCCTCTGAAGGAAAAAGGTTTTCCTCACATTTCCTTGAAACCACTTCCCCTTTACCTTAATCCTATGCTCCCAGTCATGAATTCCTCTATCCAAGGGGAAAAGTCTCTTCCTGTCTACTTTTTCTGTGCTCATAATTTTATACATCACAATCATGTCCCCTCTCAATGTCCTCTGCTCTAAGGGAATCAATGGCAGTCTGTCCATTCTCTCTTCGTAACATCTCTTCATCAGTCTGTGGAAATTGCTTCCCCAGAAAGTAGAGGAGGCTGTGTTATTGAATTTATTCAAGGCTGAATTAGAGAGATTTTTGAGAGATGAGGCAGCCAGGAGTTATTGGGGGGTGGGGGTGGGGAGATGGGAAGGTGGGGGAAGGAATTGCAAATTGTAGCTGAGATGACAACCAGATCAATCATGATTTGATTGGAATCCAGAACAGGCTCGAGGAGCTGAATGGCCTACTTCTGTTCCTAGGTGCTATGTTTCCATGTCCTAGATCAGTCTTTCCCAAATATTTTCCCTCTGTGATCCAATTTCAATGCTTGAAAACTGTTGCAAGTCCTTGGTGTGAGATGGGGTGGAGGAGCAGACCAATGAGAACAGGGGGCTACCAAAGCTGCCTTGGTGTTCACACTCTCAATTTTAACTCACAACCCCACTTGATATTTACTTCGGGGAACCTTACCTTAGATGCTGCTTGTCCAGCTGAATTTCTCCAACGTTTTTCTTTTTACAAGCTTCTACTATCTGTAGTATTTTGCTCTTGAATGATGAGTAATCAACTTTGATGATGCTGTTTCATGGTGGAGGGTATGGTGTCTGTCAGTGGCCACGCCTTTTGGAGGACAAACTGGATACTCTTCCTCAGAGAACAGCAGATGGATGGGAGGCACACGTGAGGTGGAGATCCTCTATTTAGCATCTTATCCGAAATACAGCACCTCCAACACTGCAGCACTCCCTTGGAGATGGGTACGGAACCCATCATTTTCTGAATGTGAGGGAACTACCCAACTGAGTCACCTCATGAATACAGCCAGGAGTAAGTCTGGGGAGACAGTCTCAAAGGGGTTAACCCAGATGGATAGAAACAGGAGTTACTATTAGCATTTCTATTTGTTCACTGTGCAAGCAACAGTTAGAAAATTGAATGACTTGCGTAAATAAACAGTTTTTCTTTGCCACGAGGATGTTGATGGGATGGAATTGCTGCTGGCTGCAGCAAGGACCAGGAGCAGGTATTACCAGTTTTCTGCATAATTTAATATTCATTTGGCAATCTTCAGGCCCCAGACATTCAGCGACGTTGTTATACTGGGATATTTAATGTCTGTAATCGTATCGACATAATCGCTGAGCTGCTGTCTCTGGTTTTCGAGAACAGCAGTGAATTAAAAACAGTATTTAGTAAATAAATCCTGTAATTTTGTTAATTGAAGAATACAAAGAAAATGGAGATTTTTTTTAATAAAGAGAAAATTGCCTCCAGCGGTGCCGCATTCAGTTATTAAATTGCCAGGAGGGATAGAATGGAACAGGCAAGTTGCCAGCTGAGGGGAGGGGACGGAAGAGAGTAGACATTAAAGTTTCACACAATCCGGAAGCAAAGTTCTGGAGCTGTGTGAAAGTCCCAGGGATTTTCAGGTATTTTAGAGCCTAATCTCTCCATTGCACCCATACTGAGGTATGCTGCTCTATGTGTTTGCATGAAACATAGTGCCTGCATTGCCTGTCCCCATGCATTTCACAGAGTAGGTATCAGTTAAAATCTGACACTGAGTCACGTAAGGAAAGATTAGGTAATCAGAATCATGTATCAGGTTGGATTGCTGTGGTAGCATTTGAAGCTCAGCAACCAACTTGCACACAGGTCCCATGAAAACAAATGTTATGGACAAGATGGCAGATTAGACTCCCAAAGTATGATGTACATTTTCAACTTTTAATTCCAAACTTCTTTTTTGAAGAAGAGGAATAATACCAAACAACAAATAAAGACTGTAGAAGTAAGTTCACTGCTGACTGGCAAGGTCCTGTGTGGGACCCATGGAATGGTGCACCCGTATGGTGTCAGGAAAACTTCAAACAGAGGGATAGAGACATGTAACAGGAAGTAATAACAACGGGATCGCTATTTTTCCCTTCTCAGCATAAAGCTACCCCATGGAAACTGCTTTTGTCTTTTCAAGAATGGACAAAATCTAGGGTTAAACAATGACCGCAACTCTGGTCTGTGTGTGTTCATGGAAGAAAGCGTGCTAGTAAGCTGCAGCGCCCTGTGTTTAAGGGAACCAGCCACTATTCATCTCTGTGTCGCAGGTAAAAGACGCCTTTCTCTGAGCCAACAGGCCAGTCAGAAGGAAAAGGGACAAGAAGGACTCTCCTGTTCTGAATGCTACCAGCCATCTGCCATCAAGAGGAAACTGATCACATTGATTTCAACTATCTGTAAAAGCCAAGAACCTGGAAAGTCAAGTATTTATTAATAAATGTTCCACTATCTCCTCTTCACACATGACCCATTGAATCTGATCCATAAATATTGTTAACTTTGATCTTCTTTTGTACTCACTTATTCCTACATTTTGCAAATATGTATTGCGTTATTCTCATTTATTAACTCAAGAATGCCTAGTTAAATTGGCTTCTTTTAAAACATAAATTCATTTATTCAGAGAGGAAGTCATCCTCAAAAAAGAGATCTTATTTTTAAATTTTTTTAAAAGTAGTTTTTTTAAGATGGCGGCAGAGTAGGACACTTCAGCCAATTCTTTCTCTTTTTTTCTCTCTTTGTGTTTCTTATCGGCAATGTCCTGAACTTTTGGCCTCAGCACAGACCCAGCATGGCGGCCTCCCAGCCTAATATGGAAGTCTTTCGGCCTGGTCCATCGCAGTGTTTTGGCCTGGAGTAGTGTCTTTCAGCTCGGTCCATGGCAGTCTGATCTCTCAGCAGCCCATGGCAGTCTTTCGGCCTGGAGTGGGAGTCTTTCAGCGGTCCATGATGGTGTCTCGGCAGTTCGTGACGATCTCTCAGCCAGGCGTCTGAGGTGGTCAATGGTGAGAGCAGGGCTCAGCATGCACCCAGCGATCAGCGGCTGCAAGCGGTTCCTGCCTGGTCATGTTGCGGAGGCAGCTGATGATCGTAGAAAGCAGCAGTAGTGGTGGTGGCATTGTGACCCAGTGTGGGAAGAGCAAGCAATGAGTGAGCCCCCCCCCCCCCCCACCCCCCACCGTATCTGTGGTGGTGTCGAGAACATGCAAGCTGAGGTCTCCCAGAGAGCAAGATATGCAGAAGAAATTGGGTCCCAGCATGGCTAAGCATTCAAGAAAAATGTACTGCATTCCTTTATTTCTCTAATTTATATTAAGAAAGACCTTAATGTTAACTATTACCTTATTTCTTTATTTTTCTTCTTATTTTATCATGGTCTGTAGTGCTTAACGTTTTAACCTAGTTTCTTGCTGATTTTGTACCAAGGTTTTGGTGGCGATGGTACGATGTGTGGCGATGTTATACACCTTCCAGTGTACTCCTGACTTCTGTACTTGAGTACACATGATAATAAAAAGCTAAATCTAAATTTAAATCTAATTAACATTGTTGTGACCAATTGAAGGGGAGTCAGTTTATGATTTGGGCTACCTATTTCAAACCATAATAATTGGAGGAACCTCACCTGGATTATAGTCATAACAGTTATTGCAACCAGATCATGTTAATTGACAGATGAACATTAACCAAGACCAAGGAGAATATTCTTGCTTCTTGAATGTCAAAGGTTGGATTATCTCTCGTTAGAGAAAGTCATTGCCTGACATTTGTGTGTCGTGAATGTTACTTGCCACTTATCAGGTCATACACGGTTATTGTCCAGATCTTGCTGTATTTGGATGTTGACTGCTTCATTATCGATCTGATGAAGTGCGGATGGTGACAAAATCATCAGAAAACATCCCTACTCCCAATCATATGATGGACAGAGGGTAATGGCTGCTCTGTGTCACTTAGCCTTTGTTTTTGTAATCCATAATATCTTGATCTAATATAAACCTGTCAGTCATGCTTGATATTTTCAATTGACCCAATTCTGGAATATATTTTAAGGAACAGTATTCCATATTTCCACTTCCTTTTGGGAAGCCCATCCCAAAGTCATTCCTAAAAAGCCTGCTTTCATTTTAAGGTTATGTGCCCTTAACCTGGACCCTCTCACTTCTCAGAGAGATAACGTCTCTCTACTCTTTCTCTTCATCACTTCATTTAATCATCTTCAGCAATGTGACTAACTTGATTAGACTCCTTAATTTTCTAACTGAATGGAATACAAACCTCATTTATATATCTAGTTGAGGAAGTTGGGAGGTGATCAGTGATTTAAATTACCATTCATCTTCATCCTCATTACAAACCACTTTCAGAGAATGCTAGCTGATTGATCTCATTGTGTGAAGCACAGTGGAAGACTTTGGGAAATGTGCAAAACAAATGAGACAAATGCTCCTGGTGGCAGCCTTGTCCTTCCCCCTCATTATCTGTGTTGTTGACACAAGCCAAGTTGGATGCTTTCAGCCCCAAGAAAATGGTGATGGGTCAGGTGTCAATTCCTGGATTTGAAGTGCTTCTGGATTAGATAGGTGAACATGGAGAAGCTAAAGTGGTCAGGCAGAGAAGTTTAAATGAAGATTTAGCATTCAAAATCATGAAGGGTAAATAAAAAGAAACTATTTCCACCAACCAGAGGGTCAGTAACCACAGGACTTTGGTGACATTTGGCAGCGCAATTAGACTGGAGGAGATGAGGGAATGTTTCTTTTGAGTAGAAAGTTATGATAATCTGGATTGTGCTGCTTGAATGGGCAGAGAAAGCTGATTCATCGCTTTCAAAAGAGAGCTGTATAAAAGTGAAACGGAAACATTTGGTAGCCCAATGGGGTAAACAAAGGAGTGAATGGAACTAATCAGACTACTCTGAATGAGCAAGCAGAGGTTAGAATGGGCAGAATGGCCTCTTTCTGTGCTGTACAATTCAATGGTATGGCACATTCCCACGTGCAATGACCTAGCTGTCATGTCTCAGCAGCTTCAACAAGCCGCTGTCAATCTTTTCTCACTTCTTCAGCAGTTTGTGGGGTTGGGAGTTGGGATCGTGAAGTAAACAAACATAGGAGAGTATGTTCAACTGATGACAACAGCACTTCAGTAGAGCTTTGTGGGAGTGAGTGGCAGTAGTAAGATGAGGAAGCATGTGGATTTGCTCCCGATCCAATGATATACAGCAAAGAGCTCGCAGGTAGCCTCCAGCACATTACTCCCACACCATCCTCCCCAAGGATTAGGAACCATAAATTGGCCACTTTGAGCTGTTGAAATGTACACTAGTAAATCGCAACTGGTGACAGTCTTCTATAAACAGCAGTGGAGTTTTGAACCTGCTGCGAACAGGCCAGATGATTGAGTAAACAAACACCCTGAGGTCATGAGCCACTGTGTCAATATTCGCTGGTGCAGGTCAAAGGGTGACTGCATTCCCAGTCCATCAGAGCCATGTGGGCCCTTGCAGACACTGCTATAGCAGGATTCATTCAAATAAACAAAGGCACACAAGTGTGAGCATTTGATTTGATTATAATTTCAGATTTCTAGTCTCTTTAGATGATACTTTTAAATATCAATTGAATACTGTTTTTGCAACTGCTTTATTGCACTGGTTCCTTCCGTCTCCCAATAACACATTGGCGTCCAACCTCTGTGCATTGAACTCAATTGGTTCATTGACCCAGCAAATATTTAACCTTCATCTCAATCCTTGTACAGATTCTAAACAGCAGCTCCCATTTTTAATTCTCTCTTGGGATGTGGACCTTGCTGACAAGGCCACCATTAATTGCCCATCCGTAATAGTTGCCCTGGAGATGGAGGTAGTAAGCAGCCTGTCTCAACCCATTGCAGCCCACAATGCTGTTTGTCAGCCTAGATCAATGGGGCATAACCTTATAATAAAAGCCAGGCTATTTAGAAACAGCACTGGAAACTGTTGCTTCACACAAAGCAATATAAAAATCTGGAACTTTGTCTCCCCAAAAAAGCATTGCTTTTTGAGGTTTCTGAAGCAGTTTGGTGCATCTAAGTCTCTTTTGAAGCCATTTCAGAGGGCAGTTAAAATGCTGTGGGTCTGGAGTCACACATAGGCTAGACCAGGTAAGGATGGTAGATTTCCTTCTCTCAAAGGGCATTAGTGAACCAAACAAGTTTGTACAGCAATCAATGATAGCTTCACGATCACCATTAATAAGACTGGCTTTCAATTCTAGATTTAACAATGAATTGGATTCATTAATCAGAAGTATACTCCACCAGTTGTCATGGTGGGATTAACAGGAGGCTGGAAGAACACAGCAAGCCAGGCAGCATCAGGAGGTGGAGAAGTCGACGTTTTGATATGATAAAATCATGACTGATCTGATTTATGGTCTTAATCTCAATTTCCTGCCTTTACTCCCCCTCCTCCCTTGTAAGGGACAAAATATTTTGGAGGGCTGCTGGAGAGCATTTTTTGTTGATTTTGAAGGGCTATTTTTCATTTTCACTAACTCCTTTATTTGGTGATGCAGTCACATAATAACATGTCTCAGCATTTGTGTTGATACATGGGGTATTTGGCCTCAAACAGAAGCACCGTTAGAAGAATTTGTTGATATAGTCATAGAGTCATAGAGATGTACAGCATGGAAACAGATCCTTCGGTCCAACCCGCCCATGCCGACCAGATATCCCAACCCAATCTAGACCCACCTGCCAGCACCTGGCTCATATCCCTCCAAACCCTTCTGATTCATATACCCATCCAGATGTCTTTTAAATATTGAAATTGTACCAGCCTCCACCACTTCCTCTGGCAGCTCATTCCATACATGTACCACCCTCTGAGTGAAAAAGTTGCCCCTTAGGTCTCTTTTATATCTTTCCCCTCTCACCCTAAACCTATGCCCTCTAGTCCTGAACTCCCCCACCCCAGGGAAAAGACTTTATCTATTTATCCTATCCATGCCTCTCATGATCTTATAAACTTCTTTCAGGTCACCCCTCAGCCTCCGACGCTCCAGGAAAGGGTTGGTGACGATTCGCCACGACACATTCGCAGCCGATGATAAGCCACTGCCGGTTCGCCACCAGCGTTTCTCCAGCGTTTGACCTCTGCAGACTATTCACCACTGGAAAGGTATATATGTACTGATTGTTTTCCCTCCCGCCTGTTCTTTCATACTTCTCAGTCCCCTTTATTTATACAACTACATTCTACATATTGATAAAAAAGAGAGGTAAAATAAATATCATTTTATTGGTTAATTCTAACTTCAGGAAAACATTCTCTCATAGCACAGATATAAAACCATCGTGGTAAAACTTCTTATTTCCACGTTTAGTAATTATTTCGATTTCCATACTAAAGATTCCTGTTCCAAAAATACAAGCTTAAAAAAAAACTCTCCTGTAATGAAAAGAAGTTGTTACTGAAACAACGCAAATACTATATTCAAAATATACGAGTTACTTGCGGTGGTGAATCGTCTTCAGTGGCCAATGCATTGGCGGTGGCTAAGCGTCCTCGGTGGTGAAAGGGTAGTGGCGAATCATCGGCGGCGAATGTGCTGTGGCGAATGGTCCCATCCCGCCAGGGGAAACAGCCCTAGCCTATTTAATGTCTCTCAATAGCTTAAATCCTCCAACCCTGGCAACATCCTTGTTAATCTTTTCTGAACCCTTTCAAGTTTCACAACATCTTTCTGATAGAAAGAAGACCAGAATTGCATACAATATTCCAACAGTGGCCTAACCAATATCCTGTACAGCAGCAACATGACCTCCCAACTCCAGTACTCAATACTCTGACCAATAAAGGAAAGCATACCAAATGCCTCCTTCACTGTCCTATCTTTCTGCGACTCTACTTTCAAGGAGCTATGAACTTGCACTGTAAGGTCTCTTTGTTCAGCAACACTCCCTAGGACCTTACCATTAAGTGTATTAGTCCTGCTAAGATTTGCTTTCCCAAAAAGCAGCACCTCGCGTTTATCTGAATTAAACTCCATCTGCCACTTCTCAGCCCATTGGCCCATCTGATCAAGATCCCGTTATAATCTGAGGTAACCTTCTTTGCTGTCCACTACACCTCCAATTTTGGTGTAATCTGCAAATTTACTAACTATACCTCTTCTGCTCACATCCAAATCATCTAGTAATCCACAGCAGTGCTGTTGGAGAGTTGCACTGTCCAAAGATTATACAGGGATAGAAATAAAAAGTGGAGAAGTTGCACACAACAATAGAAATTGCTGGAAAAGCTCAGCAGGTCTGGCAGCATCTGTGGAGAGAAATCAGAATAAACGGTTTCAGCCCAGTGAACCGTCCTCAGAACTCCAAATAGCAATCACTTCTGAAGAAGGGTCACTGGACCCGAGATATTAACTCTGATTTCTCTCCACAAATGCTGCCAGACCTGCTGAGCTTTTATACCAATTTATGCTTTTGGTTTTGATTTCCAGCATCTGCAGAACTTAAGGTTTTTATTTAGTAGAGAAGTTATGCTTATCCTGTATTGCGCCTTGGTTAGACCACATTTAGACAACTGTGTGTACTTCTGTTGACTATAGTATAAAAATAGGAGTAGAAAGTGAGGACTGCAGATGCTGGAGATCAGAGCTGAAAATGTGTTGCTGGAAAAGCGCAGCAGGTCAGGCAGCATCCAAGGAACAGGAGAATCGACGTTTTGGGCATGAGCCCTTCTTCAGGAATGAGGAATGTGTGCCCAGTAGGCTAAGATAAAAAGTAGGGAAAGAGGGACGTGGGGAAGGGGCGTTGGAAATGCAATAGGTGGAAGGAGGTTAAGGTGAGGGTGATAGGCTGGAGTGGGGGTGGGGGCGGAGAGGTCAGGAAGAAGATAGCAGGTTAGGAAGGCGGTGCTGAGTTCGAGGGTTGGGACTGAGACAAGGTGGGGGGAGGGGAAATGAGGAAACTGGAGAAATCTGAGTTCATCCCTTGTGGTTGGAGGGTTCCTAGGCGGAAGATGAGGCTCTCTTCCTCCAGCCATCGTGTTGCTATGGTCTGGCGATGGAGGAGTCCAAGGACCTGCATGTCCTTGGTGGAGTGGGAGGGGGAGTTGAAGTGTTAGGCTACGGGGTGGTTGGGTTGGTTGGTCTGGGTGTCCCAGAGGTGTTCTCTGAAACGTTCCGCAAGTAGGCGGCCTGCCTCCCCAATATAGAGGAGGCCACATCGGGTGCAGCGGATGCAGTAAATGATGTGTGTGGAGGTGCAGGTGAATTTGTAGCGGATATGGAAGTGTCCCTTGGGGCCTTGGAGGAAAGTAAGGGGGGAGGTATGGGCGCAAGTTTTGCATTTCTTGCGGTTGCAGGGGAAGGTGCCAGGAGTGGAGGTTGGGTTGGTGGGGGGTGTGGACCTGATGAGGGAGTCACGGAGGGAGTGGTCTTTTCGGAACGCTGATAGGGGAGGGGAGGGAAATATATCCCTGGTGGTGGGGTCCGTTTGGAGGTGGCGGAAATGACAACGGATGATACGATGTATATGGAGGTTGGTGGAGCGGTAGGTGAGGACTAGTGGGGTTCTGTCCGGGTGGCGATTGGAGGGGTGGGGCTCAAGGGCGGAGGAGCGGGAAGTGGAGGAGATGCGGTGGAGAGCATAAAAATAATATGGAACCACAAGAGAGGGTGCAGAGATTAATAAGGAGGATACTAGACGTGTGTGCATTTACACATGAAGAAAGGGTGGAGTAGCAGGGTCTCTTCTCTTATACAGAGGAGGCTGAGGAATGATCCAATTGAGGTCTTTATAATGAAGAAAGATTTTGAAGAAGTGGATACAAAAACATTTCCACTTGTTGGGAAGGACATGGAGTAAGTCATACAGCAAGAAAACAAACGCTTTGGTCCTGCAAGTCCATGCTGACCATGTTCCCAAACTGAACTGGTCCCACCTACATGTGCATGACCCAAACCCCTCCAAAGCTTTCCTATGAATTTACATGTTAGAGATTATCAGTGCAAAATGATCACCAAGAAATCTGCTTGACAGTGGTGGAAATCATAGAATCCCTACAGTATGGAAACAGGCCATTTGGCCCAACAAGTCCACACCGACCCTCCAAAGAGTATCGCACCCAGACCCATTCCCCTACCCTATTACTTTACACTTCCCCTGACTAATGCACCTAACCTGCACATCCATGAATACTGTGGCCAATTTACCTAATCTACACATCTTTGGACTGTGGAATGAAACCCACATAGACAGAGGGAGAATGTGCAAACTCCACTCATACAGTTGCCTGAGGCTGGAATTGAACCCCTGGCACTGTGAGGCAGCAGTGCTAACCATTGAGCCACTGTGCCACCCAACTGTGGATCTCCCTATCATAGGCAGTGGTTGAAGTGAATATTATAGATACATTTAAGAGTAAACTAGACAAGCAGAATGGGGGAGAGGGACATAGGGAATTCCAGTGATGACTAAAGCTGGAAGCATAAAGACGTGCATGGACTGATTCGGCTGAAAGGCCTGTTTCAATGCCTCCTATCCTGTGTAATCCTGTGTGCTATCTTTTGGATGAATCCATGAACTGATGCTAGATGTGTCCCCTCAGAGGAGACCTAGGAAATTCCATGATCCTAATTCAAAGCTTAAGCAAGGGAATTGTCTCCAGTGCCATTGCCAATATTATCCCTCTATCAATCAATAGATGTTGTGGGCATAATCACATTTTTGTTTGCATTTCCTACTTCAAAAGACATTCCTTGATGAAATTCTTCGGGGCATCATATGAATATGGAAGACATTAATAAACCAAGTTGTTTTATTGTGTAAGATCTGGTTTAGAGTTGCATAGGGCAAACTATTATGTAGTTTCAACTGTCATCTGTTCCTGGGGCATCTGTTTAGAAACTGGCCACCAATGTGATCAGCTAGTGGCTTCACTGAGAGACCCTAGTTCTGCAGCTACCCCCATGTTAATTATTGAAAATACTCCAAATTATGAACAGTAGATGCTTTAACCAAGGGTTATAGAGTCACTCATTTTTCAAAAATTATGATAAATCATTGGATGTAAGAGTTTCCTTCCCTCTGCAACCTGACCCAAGCAGGAACACAACTATAGGAACTAGTAACCCAGAAGGGTTAGATAACTGTAAACAAACAATGCTATAGGATCTAGTAACCCAGAAGGGTTAGATAACTGAAAGCAACAAACGCAGTAGGAACTTGTAACCCAGAAGGGTTGGGTAACTGAAAGCAACAAACGCAGTAGGAACTTGTAACCCAGAAGGGTTGGGTAACTGAAAGCAACAAGCACTACAGGAACTAGTAGCCGACTGACTTCGGGTTTTCAGACAGTGAGAGAACAAGGTTTCCACATTTGGATAGATAGCACTCTCCTCAGCTGCTTCGATTCCCAGCTGACAGGGAAGAGATAAGGCCTTAAAACAATGGCAACAGCTTGGAGGAGAGTAATGATGTTCAGTCAGGGGCTGGGTTGTTTATACATCTTTCAGCACCAAAGCTCCTTAATGCCATTGACCAGTACTCATTCACCATTGCGCTCCATTTAGTACATGCTAATATTGACTGACTTAATTACTTAATCACCCTGTGAGTTCGGCATATATGGCCTACAGGCCTCAATTGACCTACTGTAGTAATAGAAACCCTTGACCCCATTTACTGAGCTGCAATCTGCAGTCCAGTGGTGGTGAATAAATGACTGAACCTTGTTAAAAATGGAGCTTACTTAATTTTAATAATTTAAGAAAATTACTTTCTTATGAAACAGTGGCATCTTCTAAGTATGCAGTTCCCCTTCTGTAGAAAGGGTTGTTGTTTTTCCATGTTGTGTAAATGTAGCTTTCTGATTGAATAGAATTACAGTCCTTTAGTATTAATTGCATTCCTGGCTGTATTGCCAGTTGCAATAAATTATTTGTGAGATTGAGGCTCGAACAATGGGGCAAAATCAGGACAGGTTTAAGATAGCGCACCATTATTTGTGGGTAAGTGCTCCAGCAATGTGTGGCCTGCTGAATGGGTACCCACTATGAATTGCCATTTGCTTCATGATGTGTCTTTTAGAAGTTCTCCTCAACATAGGAACATAAGACTTAGAAACAGGAGGAGGCCTTATGGCCCTTTGAGCTTGTTAAGATTGTGGCTTATTTGGTTGTAGCTGATCCCTACCTTCTTGCCTGCTGCTCCATAACACCTGACTCCCTTGTCAATCAAAAATCTAACCTGTTATTAAATGAACGCAATGACCCAGTATCAATTGCCTTCTGGGAAAAATAATTCCTAATCAGACCAGTCACCTTCTGAGAGAAAAGAAATTATCCTCATCTCTGTTTTACACAGGAGACCCCTCATTCTGACTGTGTCACCCAGTTCTACTCTTTTTTTCCAAGGGGAAACATCCTCTCAACATCCTGTTGAGTGCCCTTGAGATCACCTAACATCCTTGGCTAAAAGAGCAATCTGTCTTCATAAGACAGCCCCTTCATCCTAGGAGCGAGTTGAGTGAACCAAACTGCCTTGCTCAGTGCTTCAATTACTGATTAAACCTATGTCAGAATGTTATGGCTGGAACTGAACTGCAAGAGTACCTTTCTAATAATACGCTTGCAATGCCATTCAATCCTTCCTGTGCCAACAGAGAGCAATTTGACCCTGTGAAGTCCTTTACCGTAAGAAATAAACTATAATTAACAGAGCTTGATCATTTTGATTTCCTTTTTATTCATTCATGTGGGTGAAGATCAGTATGGATTACTGATAGGGCATGGATTAATGATAGGGCAGTTTAAAGTCAACCACATATCTATGTGTCTAGAATCACATGTAGAGCATACTCGGTAAAGATGACAGATTTCCTTCCCTAAAGGACATTAATGATCCAGGTGGGATTTTTCTTGAAAATTGACAATGGTCATCATTTACTCTTAATTCCAAATTTTTATTGGATTCATGTTCCATCATCTGCCACAGCAGGATTTGAAACCAGGTACACAGAATATTACCTGGGACTTAAGGCCATATTCTCTCCTTTTATATCTGTATTGAGTGTTAATCATTATATTTAATTAAACATATGCATTTTACATATACATTAATTCTTACTTTTCCTTCCTTTCTCTTCTCTCTGTTTCTACTAATCAAATCTACCTTTACTTCTTCCTATTCTAGTTTTGAATGTTTTTACTCTCATTCACCCTATTTCTTTCTCCATTATTTCTTTGTCTCTTTCTTAGTCTTTGGGCTATGTCTACAGACTGATTATCAGGCATCATGGGCAGTGCTGCCTCTAAATTTCTTTCGAGCTGGGCACACCTCTGGGTCGGATTGCCATTTGCATAACCTTGGAGCAGCAATGCTTGTGGCACAGTTTAAAGGGTATTGGTCATGGGTTTAAAACCCACTACAGCTAATTCAACTAATTAAATCTGGAATGTGGAGCTTGCTTTAGTAATTGTGACCATTGAAACTACACTGATTGTTGTAATGAGGATGATGGGAATGTGAAATTCAAAACACAAACAGATCAACCATGATCTAATTAAATGGAAGAGCAGGGGCTGAATGGTCTACGTTTGCTCCATTTCGTGCGTTCATATGCGCATGTAATTCCAGACCCATAACAATGTGATATGCTCTTAACTGCCCTCTGAAATAGCCTAGCAAACCACTCGGTTCAAGGATAATTAGGGATGAGCAACAGAAGCTGGCCTTGCCAGTGATGTTTACTTTCCGTGAAAGTGATGAATCTAGAGGGCTACAGCGATAGGGCTGGAGAATGCGACTAGCCAGTTGGCTCTTCCAGGAGCTGGTACAGACCAGATGGGTTGGATGGCCACTTTCTGTACTGTAAAATTCTATGATTCCATAATAAAAATGCAGCAGTTAATTTGCACACAGGAAGCTCTTACAACCAGCAATGCAATAATGACCAACTTGTATTTTGTGGTGATTGAGGGAAAAGTATTTACCAGGACACAGGGAGAACTATCCTTCCACCAAAATAACACTATGGGAGTTTCTGGAGTTGTGCTGCACTCCTCCAGGTAAGTGGAGCATATTCCATTGGACTCCTGATTTGTGGTCAGGCTTTGGGGAATCAGGAGGTAAGTTACTTGATGTGGAATTCCCAGCCTATTTATATGGTCTAGTTCAATATCTCGTCAATGTTGATCATGGGGAGGTTCAGCATTGGAAATGTTATTGAATGTGACTGGAAAGGATTAGATTGTTTTGTTTTAGCTGGAGGTGACACATGTGTGGCACAAATGTTGCTAGCCACTTATCTGCCCGGACCTGAATATTGTCAGGGACCATGCTGTCTGTAGGTGTGCTCAGCTTCATTCTCTGAGATGTTGTGAGCTGGGAAAATCCTCTTAGGTTATCACTAAATCTTCTTTTTCTGCCTGAAGTAACTGAAGCTGATAAGACTGAACTGACGTTAGTGCAAACTGGCAAGTGTTAGCACAGCTTGGCTCGAAGTGACGGCCTGGTTTAAGTGTAGGTTTTTTTTCCAAGTGGTCCGGATTGTAAAAAGTACAGCATAAAATAAATACTCCTCATATCTCACTGCTTCTTTTACCAATGATCTTAAATTTGTATCCTCTGCTGGCTTCTGTGAATGAATCGCTGTGATCAAAAATGCATTGGCAGAAAGGGCAGGCGGGATGCAGAAAAATGGGTGGAGTGCTTGAAAGGGAAAAGATTGCAGCGATTTGGAGAAGGCAGTGGGGGCTGGTGGATTGTTCCGAGAGCCAGCACAAACATGATGCATTGAATTGCCTGCTTCACTGCAGAATAATTCTATCGTTCTCCGATTCCAGTTCTGATGAAGATTCATCTAGACTCGAAACGTTAATGTGCTGTCTCTCCACAGATGCTGCCTGACCCACTGTTATTTCCAGCATTTTTTATTTTCACTACCGATTCTAGCATCTGCAGTAATGCACTCCTATCATTCTACGATTCAGGTTAGCATGTCGAAATAGCTTTTCAGCTCCTCCATGACCAGGACCCCTCACAATTTTGAACACCTCCATTAAATCGCCCCTTAACCTGTTCTGGCATGAGGAGAGCAATCCCAAATTCTCCAGTCTCTCCATGTCTCCTTTCTCAGGAGTGTATTTGTAGGTGGTGGTCACCGGGAAAAGGTTTGCTCACAGCAACACTCTGAGCATGGAATCTTTTTACCATGGACTGATTGTTGTGCTGTCCATAACTCACACATTTCTGGTTGACAGGAAATACTACCCCAACCACCTCCCCACCTCACCGCCCCCCCACCCCCCCGCCCCCGCCCCCGCCCCCGCCCCCAACTCATTCCTTCGCAGACTGACATTTAAAGATGTGCAGGTTAGGGTGGATTAGCCATGCTAAATTGCCCATACTGTCCAGAGATGTGCAGGCTAAGTGTGATAGCCTTGGGAAATGCAGGGTTACAGGGATAGGGTAGAGGGGTGATTCTGGGTGGGATGCTGTTCGCAGGGTAGGAGCAGACTCAATGGGCCAGAAGGCTTCTTTCTGCACTGTAGGGATTCTGTGATTCTATGGGGGGGAGGGGGGAAAAAACTGCAAGAAGTGCAGATGCTGCAAGTCTGAGATGAGAATAGAAATTGCTGAAAAAACTCAGCAGGTCTGGCAGCATCTGTGGAGAAAATCAGAGTTAACTTTTCGGGTCGAGTGACCCTTCCTCAGAACCTCAGGAAGGATTAACTCTTGATTCTCTCTACATATGCTGCCAGAACTGATGAGTTTTTCCAGCAATTTGTATTTTGTGTCTATGATTCTATAAACCTGTTTTGGCAGTGCAACCATTTATAGATGTCAAGTCATAAGGTGGGATTTGAATCCAAAATATTGACTTAGAATAGAAATGCTCCCCACTGAGCCATCAGACCTGCAGCATGTGTTTGGTGCTTCTAAAATAAGGAAGTATTCCCTTCTCAATGCAAGCCAGAACACAAATTTTAAAAAAAATTGGAAAAGGGTTACCGCACAGGGTTAAGTGAGGAGCACACTGGAGCTTGCTGTTGGCAACAGTTCAGTTATTTTTTTATTTTGTTCCACATCACAGCCTTGCTTGCCTTTTACAGCAGGAAGTGTGGAAAAGTCTCATTGAACTGTGAACAAAGCCTCATTGAGTGGGTACCGAGTGATGTAGCTTTCCCTGCTATCTGACCAGTACTTATCAGACCACACCACACAGCGCAGTGAGTTTCTAACACTGACGGGGCCCAAACCGCCAGCTAATCACAAGAAAAATACAGCGCCTCCCCATATGAAAATACCAAGCGTCTTCGATTTATCACTGAGCCCCGGCTGCCCCTGGCAGATCCCGGCTGAGGCAATATCAAATCTTTCAACAGCATTCGTGCTAACAGCACCAGTGGCGACAGCTTCAATCTGTGCATTGCTTCTCGCCACTTCCTTCCCAAAGCCATTACCACTTTCACTGACTCGAGTTCTGGAGATTTTAGGAAATTTGGGACAATGAGTTGGCTGCTCAGGTTGAAGATGGTGAATTAGAGTCATAGAGATCTGCAGCACGGAAACAGACCCATGCCGACCAGATATCCTAAATTAATCTAGTCTCATTTGCCAGAATTTGACCCATATCCCTCTAAACCCTTAATATTCATATGCCTAAGCAGATGCCTTTGAAATGTTGTAATTGTACCAGCCTCCACCACTTTGTCTGGCAGCTCATTCCATACCCGCACCACCCTTTACATGAAAAAGTTGCCCCTTAGGTCCCTTTTAAATCTTTTCCCTCTCTCCTTTAACCTCTGCCCCCTCGACATAGAGTCATAGAGCTGCACAGCGTGGAAACAAACCCTCCATTCCAACATGTCCATGCTGACCAGATATCCTAAATCAATCTAGCCCTTGGCCCATATCCCTCCAAACCCTTCCTACTCCTGTACCAAAGCAGATGCCTTTTAAATGTTGTAATTATACCAACCTCCACAACTTCCTCTGGCAGCTTATTCTGTGTTAAAAGTTGCCCCTTTTTAATTTTTCCCATCTCACCCTAAACTTATGCCCTCTAGTTCTGGACTCCCCCACCCCAGGGAAAAGACCTTGTCTACTTACCCTATCCATGCCCCTCATGATTTCATAAACCTCTATAATGTCACCCCTCAGCCTCTAGCGCAGTGGTGGTGATTGATCTGCAGTGAGAGTGGGGGAGAGGTTATATCTGTGAAGGGGCTTGCCACTTCATCCATATTAACCCCAACAGAAAATGGTTGGGCTGCCATTACCTCACCTAACTTAGTGCCTCTTCCTACTCCCTCCATCACCTTATTGTTCCATTCTGCTCTCAGGGATTGATGGTCTTTGAAGTATTACTCTACATGGAGTCTTTGCTGTCTGTCTGCCCAACTTGAAAATATCTGTGGGTGTGAGCAAGTTGTTAAATGTCATTTATTGATGGGACTCCCAGGCTGGAAGTCAGATTTAAGGCCTACTCTGATATCGTGAATACAACATCAATACTGAACATCCAGTGCAGCACTTTCCAGCATCTGCAGTCATTGTTTTTACCTCGTTGATTTTAACCCTACTGAGGGAGGGCTGATGTGTCAGAGATAGGCTCTCCAACCTCCCAGCTAGGTGCAAATGTTCACACTTTACTATTTCATAAAGAGAAATGTGGTTATTCTCTCAGTAGTGAATATTGCTCAAACATCTGTAACACAGTGTCGCATTGTTGCCGCACTGCACTTTCTGGGATCTCACTGTGCACAAATCGACTGCTGCATTTCCAACACTGCAGGAGTGAGGACGCCTGGAAAGTATTGTGCTGGCCCTCGAACCCTTGTATGAAAATGTGAAAGATTCTAACGTAACGCAAGTTTCAGCTTCATGAATGAATCCATAAGCATGTGGGTGTGTCCTGAGTGGGTGTGTGTATGCGTGTCAGTACATTAATGTGTGTGTGTGCGCGCACAAGTGCATGCAAAGGTGTATGTAATAATATATTCAAGTGTGTGTAACTCTGAATTTATGCCAGTATCAGTATGTATGCACATGAATTTGTGTGAATTTTATTGACTGTGTATGCGGGCATTTCTCTGAATGGGGAACTGGACAGCTGCTCTGTACTTTTGAATGACAGTTGCCATTCAGGCTCAGCTGTGAGGCAACAGCCAATCGATGATAACCTGTCTCAGCAAAGGCCAGTGTTCAGATGTGAGTAATGAGAAGATGGAGTGGACAAAGAAACAAAGCTCAGTCTGGAGATTTTATAGGCCTAACTCCTAATTGGCTATGAGGAAAGGGTAAAATGAAGAGGCTTGTTTTCACTGGAAAGACGGTGGCTGTGGGGAGATCTGATAGAGGTCTACAAAATTATGAGAGGCACAGATGGGGTGGATACTCAGAGGCTTTTCCCCAGGGTTAATGTTTCAATTACAAGGGGACACAGGTTCAAGGTGAGAGAGGGAAAGTTAAGGGAGATGTGCAAGGAACGCTTTTCATGCAGAAAATGGTAGAAGCCTGGAACGCACTGCCACAGAGGTGGTGGAAGCTAGTACATTGGTGATTTTTAAGAGGCATCCAGATGGTTACATGAACGGGGAGTGAATAGAGGGATATAGACCGAATAAGGGCAGAAGGTGTGTTTTTTAGTTTAGTTAGGGCATGGTGATTGGTACAGGTTTGGAGGGCTGAAGGGCCTGTTCCTGTGCTGTACTTCTCTTTTGTTCTTTGTTCTTTTGATAAGGCGTGGAAGGAAGTCTCAGAACTTCTGAGAGGCCCCAATGCTTAATTTCTGGGGAATGCCAAGTGTTGGACTATCTGGGGATCAGAAAATCTGTTTCAGTGCAAGAGAGGCAGAACCAATTGAGCATGTGACAGCCAATTACTCTAATATGAAAAGAACATAGTTAGTAAGCCTTTGTTCAATGCAGATTGGATTATCATACCATATCCAAGCTGCAAAACAATACAGTGACAGGAGAGGAAAGATAATTGTCTAAGCACGTTTGATAGGGGCTTTTTGGAGCAGTGGTTTGTGCCTGAAGGCTCAGGTTCAAGCTCACCTGCACCAGAGGTGATAATGACGTCTCTGAGCACCTGTGTATATGTCTCACTCCTCATTGTTATATACTGTAATGGTTCTGAATGGGTTAATGTTGAAGACTTCATTAAGGTCCACCTGATGATGCCGCAAATCAGTTCTTCCTAAACTGTTCCAACCTGACCCCAGACCTGTGACATTAGGTGGGGTGGGGTAGGTGCATGGGAAGCTGTTCCTGTAAGACTGCAGAGTAGAGTTGGAGATGTCTGTGACAACGGAGTGGAGAGGGGAGATATCTGCATGAGAGTGGAGTGGGGTGGTTGGCGAGGGTAGATGTCTGTGAGAAGGGGTGGTTGGAGGGAGATGTAGAAAGAGTGGGTGGGTGGGGAAGATGTAATGAGAGTGGGGTGGGTGTGGGGTAGGTGTCTGTGACAGTGGAGTAGTTGGAGGGAGATGTAGAAAGAGCAGGGTGGGTGGGAAGGGAGATGGCTGTGAGAGTGGGGTGGGTGGGGGAGGGAGATGGCTGTGAGAGAGGGTTGGGTGAGAAGGGAGATGGCTGTGAGAGTGGGTTGGGTGGGGGTTGGAGGTGGCTGTGAGAGTGGGGATGGGTGGGGGAGGGAGGTGGCTGTGAGAGTGGGGTGGGTAGGGAAGGGAGATGGCTGTGAGAGGGGGCTGGGTGGGAAGGGAGATAGCTGTGAGAGTGGGGTGGGTGGGGGGAGACATGTCTGTGAGAGCTGGGTGGGTGGGGAAGGGAGATGGCTGTGACAGTGAGGATGGGTGGGTGTGGGAGAGATGGCTGTGAGAGTGGGGGTGGGTGGGAGTGGGAGAGATGGCTGTGAGAGTGGGGGTGGGTGGGGGTGAGAGAGATGGCTGTGAGAGTGGAGGTGGGTGGGGGTGAGAGAGATGGCTGTGAGAATTGGGGTGGGTGGGTGTGGGAGATGACTGTCAGTGCAGGGTGGGTGGGGGTGGGAGGCGGCTGTGAGTGGGGGTGGGTGGGGGTGGGAGATGGCTGTGAGAGTGGGGGTGGGTAGGGGTGGGAGATGGCTGTGAGAGTGGGGGTGGGTGGGGGTGGGAGACGGCTATGAGAAGGGGTGGGTGGAGTGAGGAGATGGCTGTGAGAGTGGGGGTGGAGGAGGATTAATTAATGAATAGAAATAAAATTAGCTGTTCAGAACAAATTTTAGGGAACCCCTTGGAAGAAATTTGTACTTATATTTTTAAGAGTTGAGTTGGGCAGTCATCAGCAGAAGGAACTGAACAATCAAGCAGCCTACAATAGACACAGTCAGGGCAAGATCCAATAAAGGGCGAATCCACAGTCAATGGTAAAAATGCTTCAGACCCGGTAAGAGAAGCACAGAAGCAAGTGCTGGACGCAACGTAAAGCTGGAACATTAGTCACACCAAGTAGTTACAGATTGCATCAAGTAAACTGTAGGAGTGGTTCAGCCAGGCAGTTAATGCACAGCAGAGCCTCTGTGTAAAGTTAATATCTCTAGTGGGCAAGGGAAGAAGTTAAATAAATGGGACAGTTATAGGCTGAACGGGCTAGAAGCAAAATAAAAAGAAGCAGTCACAGCTCAGAGCAAGCATCGCCACCATAGTGGAGAGAAACCACAAGTCACAGCTGCATGAAGGATAGTCAAATGAAAAAAACTTTGCAATGTTCCAGAGAAGCTAATCTAATCTTTGAAAAAAAAAGTGTCAACCTTGGTTTAAAATCTATGTATTGCAAACCCAGAAATAGAGTGATAAAGGGGTAATTTAGAAACCTAGGCTGACAGAATCTAACTGAAGAAGAAAATAAGGAGATTACTGAGGCCACAATGACAGGTCTAAGGTAAAGTTGTGGCATAGTGGCAATATCATCGGACAAGTAACCAGGACCCCGGACTAAAGTTCTGGGGACATGGAAGTCATCTCACCACAGCACCTGGTGAAATTTAAATTCACAGAGATCTTAGATGAAAAGCTAACCTAATGATGTAAACACTGTCGATTATCAAACTCATTTAGTTCACGAATGACCTTTAGGAAAGGAAATCTGCTGCCCTTATCCAGCCTGGCCAACATGGCATTATCCAAACCTAAAGCCCACAGCAATGTGGTTGACTTCTACCTGCCCTCTGAGAAATTGAGGATGGGCAATAAATGCTGACCTGGCCTGCAAAACCCACATCACATGAACAAATTTAAATAAAAAGAACAGGAGACCCATAATTGAAGCCACAGTTATGAAGGTGACAGAACTCAGGATTCATTCACCAAAAGCTATAATGTGAATGGGAAACTTTACTAAAATGATAAGGTAACTTTATTAGAAGTGCAATGGACAGTGACTAGAGGAAGCTGGTAAAGAGAACAGGATTAAGTTTTACAGTAGCAGGATTTATTCAGTAATAATGAATTGAATATTGGGCAGCAGAAGGTAGAATCTTCATTTTTGACCTCAAAACTTTGGGAAAACCCTCCATTACAGGAACAGAAGCTACATTTGTGCTCAACAAAATTGGAAGTCCTTAACTTAAGGAAGATAAAATAGTATTATCCTACAATAGAATTAAAGCTCTTTCAGGGAAATAGAATAAAGTAGCATTGGGAAACTATAGAATTGAAATCTTTAAAGAAATAGGAATTAGTAATCATATTGAGAAGAAATGCCAGCAGAAATTATATTGCCTGGAAAATGATATTTCAGTGATGGGTAAAATGAAACACAATACTGGCCATCTTCGAGAAACCAGTTAATGAGAAACTGTACAGTTTCTAAATAGGTACTAAATCTGCAGCTGAACAAGTAAATGGACTTTTGTATCCAGTTGGGACTGTAGCTGATGACAGTCCTGATGAAAGGCTTTTGCCAGAAACGGTGATTTTCCTGCTCCTCAGATGCTGCCTGACCTGCTGTGCTTTTCCAGCACCACGCTAATCTAGACTCTGATTTCCAGCATCTGCAGTCCTCACTTTTGCCTACAGCTGATGATGTTATAGTTCATCAAGGCATAAAGGAAGACACCGATACTTCTGAAGAAGACCTGAGATGAGGAACAAAGCTCAAAAAAAGAGTGATTAATATTCTGACTGATGCTTGTGCTAATATCAGCGTTCTCTCTACATACAGCAACTGGAAAGATCTTTGGCGTGCAGATGGATAGCTTCCTGCTTCATAGATCTGTGTAGTAGCAGAAAGAAATTACAGGGGACATTAGCTAATATCCTCTTTTCAACCCAGTTTGCAAGTTATTCAAACAAGTTGCTAAATTTATTACAAAAACGTGGAGGGGGCCTAGGGTCTAAGCTGTGGAATTATCATCCCAAACCTGTGACCATTTTTTTGTCTGAATGCTCAGTCATCTGTCTTACTGGCCTCTCACATGGCTTGGTAAAAATATTCCCCTGATGACGCTCCAGTAGAGACCTTCAGCACAACCCTTGTGCTGAGATGATGCTTTGATCAAGAAATGGCTCTCGTGCAGACCAATCTTCAGAAATATCCTGAGTTGTTATTCACAGAGGAGTGACTCCAATAATAAACCCACCTGGACCATTCAGTAAAAATATCCGAATAGGATTAAATGTAAAGTAGATACATGGAGATGAATTAAAAAAAAGAATTCAGTCTGTGGTTGAAGGTGGGGTGGTGTTGGTGTTTGAAGGTGAGGACAAAGACATAAGAAATAGGAACTGGAATCGGCCTTTTGACCACTTGCGCCTGCTCTACCATTCAATAGGATCATGGCTAATCTGACGTTCCTTGTGCCATTTCCTGTTCTTTCCCCATAACCTTTGAGTCTCCGACTGATCAAGAATCTATCCATCTCAGCCTTAAATACACACATTAGACCCTTCCTCCAGAGCTCCTCTATGGCAAGGAGATCCAAAGACTCTCAGAGGACTGAGATCTTTGAGAGTACAGCCCTCTGAAAGAAGAAATTGCTCCTCATCTCAGTCTTAAATTGGCACCCCTTTATTCTGAGATTATAGAACGTAGAACATTACAGGAGAAAGTGAGGACTGCAGATGCTGCAGATCAGAGCTGAAAATTTGTTGTTGGAAAAGCACAGCAGGTCAGACAGCATCCAAGGAGCTGGAGAATCAACGTTTTGGGCATGAGCCCTTCTTCAGGAATTCCGAAACGTCGATTCTCCTGCTCCTTGGATGCTGCCTGACCTGCTGCACTTTTTCAGCAACACATTTTCAGCATAGAATGTTACAGCATAGTATAGGCTCTTCGGCCCTCAATGTTGCGCCAACCAATGAAATTATGTTCTCTCCTCCTAGACTTTCCTATGAGAGAAACATCCTCTCAGCATTTACCCTGTCAAACCCCTTAAGAACCCTACATGTTTCAATGGGTTCACCTTTCATTCTTCTAAACTCCAGTGAGTAGAGTGCCCACTTGTTTAGGTTGAGAAGGGAAGTGAAGTAGCAAAAGGCTTAGGAGAGAATAGTCAACCACTGTTACACTGTGGCTACAATCTCTGCCATCCATGATGGAGACCAACTTCAGAGTCAAGCCGAAATTCTCATTGGTCGTACTCACACCTCACGGAAACATAGAAAATAGGAGAGGCAGTAGGCCATTTGGCCCTTTGAACCTCCTCAGTCATTCAATATGATCATGGCTGATCATTCAACTCAGTCCCCCATTCCTGCTTTTTTCACTTATCCTTTGATCCCTTTAGCCCGAAATCCTTCTTGGAAACATTTCAATTATATCGCACTGTAAACTTTTGCTATAAATTCTGTGTCTTACAACTGTGTCCTCCACAACCACCTGATAAATGAGCGGCACTCCGAAAGCTAGTGCTTCCAATTAAACCTGTTGGACTATAACCTGGTGTTGTGTGATTTTGAACTTTGCACACCCCAGTCCAAGACCAGCATCTCCAAATCATGACCAACACTGAGGTTAGCTCTATATTTTGAGCTTATTATACAGCTCTGGAGTCAGTGGAACTTTAAATCCAGGCCTCATGGATCAGAGGAGGGGATGCTATCACTGGGCCACAAGTGCCTCCTCCAGTCTCAGGCCATTATCCTGGTCCTCTGGTTTGCCAGTCTAGTGACAGTCCCATTGTGACACCATTTGTTGGCAGTTGGTGCAGTGTCCACAGCTGGCAAGCCCAAATAAAATGATGATGGTCCTCTGTTGTTCCTCAACCAACATGATTAATATTAGATCATAGAATCCTAACAGCGTTGAAAGAGTCCATTTGGCCCATCGAGTCTGCACCAATCCTCTGAAAAGCATTCCACCCAGACCCACGCGCCCCCCCCCATCCCATCCCTGTAACTCTGCAAGGAATTTTTAACCATGGCTAATCCACCTGAGCTGCACTTCCCTGGAAGTACGGGGAAATGTTATTTTAACTATGGCCAATCCACCTAACTTCCACATCCTTGGACTGTGGGAGGAAACAGGAGCACCCGGAGGAAACCCATGCAGACAGAGAACATGCAACCTCCCCACAGAATGTCGCCCGAGGCAGGAATCAAACCCAGGTGCCTGACAGGCCACTAACAAATTGCTGTTTGTGGATCTTGTGACTGCCATGTTTCCAACAGTGACTGCATTTAAAAAAGACACTGTCGGCTGTAAATCATTTCCTCTACAAGCACGGTCGCTGGGTTAAAATCCTGGAACTCCCTCCCTAACAACACTGGGTGTATTCCTACACCACATGGAATATATTGGTCATAATGATAGCTCACCACCATCTTCCCAAGGGCAATTAAGGGCGGGGGAGCAAATGTTGGGCCAATTATTGACATCCACAACCTGTAAAAGCATGAAGGAAGCTTTGAGGGTCCCCCATATGTCATAGGACTGCAGAGGGAAGACGAGCAATTCTCCTTTATAGAAGCAGATGGAATTAGGAGGAGGCTTACGTCCAGCGTATCTCCAGCAGCTGGGTTCAGATATGCTGACTGACCATCACCTCGTGAAGATGTAAACCAGACAGAACAAAGGATAAGAGCAGAAAATAACTTGAAAGAGGAAGTCTCACATGTAGACAATATAACCGAGAAAACACATTTCGACAAGCAAACCAGAAGGATGTGAATAATAATCAGAATTCTTTGATCTGTTGATTGGTAACATTGACGTTGAGGATCCCTCTTTCAAAGTCCAGCTGTTTCAGCTTCCTGCGAAAGATATGAAGGGTGTCTCACAACTAGGGATCTGAGTAATCAACAAAAAAGGCACTCCAATTTAACTCAGGCATGTGTGCTGTTAAGAGATTCATAGAGTCATAGAGATGTACAGCATGGAAACAGACCCTTCTGTCCAACCCGTCCATGCCGATCAGATATCCCAACCCAATCTAGTCCCACCTGCCAGCACCCGGCCCATATCCCTCCAAACCTTTCCTATTCATATACCCATCCAAATGCCTCTTAAATGTTGCAATTGTACCAGTTTCCACCACATCCTCTGGCAGCTCATTCCGTATATGTACCACCCTCTGAGTGAAAAAGTTGCCCCTTAGGTCTCTTTTATATCTTTCCCCTCTCACCCTAAACCTATGCCCTCTAGTTCTGGACTTCCCGATCCCAGAGAAAAGACTTTGCCTATTTATCCTATGCATGCCCCTCATAATGTTGTAAACCTACATCAGGTCACCCCTCAGCCTCCGACACTCCAGGGAAAACAGCGCCAGCCTGTTCAGCCTCTTCCTGTAGCTCAGATCCTCCAATGCTGGCAACATCCTTGTAAATCTTTTCTGAACACTTTCAGGTTTCACAACATCTTTCCGATAGGAAGGAGACCAGATTTGCATGCAATATTCCAACAGTGGCCTAACCAATGTCCGGTACAGCCGCAACATGACCTCCCAACTCCTGTACTCAAAACTCTGACCAATAAAGGAAAGCATACCAAACACCTTCGTCACTATCCTATCTACCTGCAACTCCACTTTCAAGGAGCTATGAACCTACACTCCAAGGTCACTTTGTTCAGCAACACTCTCTAGGACCTTACCATTATGTGTATAAGTCCTGCTAAGATTTACTTTACCAAAATGCAGCACCTCGCATTTATCTGAATTAAACTCCATCTGCCAGTTCTCAGCCCATTGGCCCATCTGGTCCAGATCCTGTTGTAATCTGATGTAACCCTCTTTGCTGTCCACTACACCTCCAATTTTGGTGTAATCTGCAAACTTACTAACTGTACCTGTTATGCTCGCATCCAAATCATTTATGTAAATGGCAAAACGTGGAAGGCCCAGCACCGATCCTTGTGGCACTCCACTGGTCACAGGCCTCCAGTCTGGAAAACAACTCTCCACCACCACCCTCTGTCTTCTACCTTTGAGCCAGTTCTGTATCCAAATGGCTAGTTCTCCCTGTACTCCATGAGATCTAACCTTGCTAATCAGTCTCCCATGGGGAACCTTGTTGAATGCCTTACTGAAGTCTATATAGATCACATATACTGCTCTGCCCTCATCAATCTTCTTTGTTACTTCTTGAAAAAACTCAATCAAGTTTGTGAGACATGATTTCCCACGCACAAAGCCGTGTTGACTATCCAGAATCAGTCCTTACCTTTCCAAATACATGTACATCCTGTCCCTCAGGATTCCCTCCAACAACTTGCCCACCACCGAAGTCAGGCTCACCATTCTATAGTTCCCTGGCTTGTCTTTACCGCCCTTCTTAAACAGGAGCACCACGTTTGCCAACCTCCAGTCTTCCGGCACCTCACCTGTGACTATCGGTGATACAAATATCTCAGCAAGAGGCCCAGCAATCACTTCTCTAGCTTCCCACAGAGTTCTTGAGTACACCTGATCAGGTCCTGGGGATTTATCCACCTTTAACCGTTTAAGACATCCAGCGCTTCCTCCACTGAAATCAAGACATTTGCAAGATGTCACCATCTATTTCCCTACAGTCTATATCTTCCATATTCTTTTCCACAGTAAATACTGATGCAAAATATTCATTTAGTATCTCCCCCATTTTCTGTGGCTCCACACAAAGGCCGCCTTGCTGATCTTTGAGGGGACCTATTCTCACCCTAGTTACCCTTTTGTCCATAATATATTTGTAAAACCCCTTTGGATTCTCCTTAATTCTATTTGCCAAAGCTATCTCATGTCCCCTTTTTGCCCTCCTGATTTCCCTCTTAAGTATACTCCTACTTCCTTTATACTCTTCTAAGGATTCACTCGATCTATCCTGTCTATACCTGACATATGCTTCCTTCTTTTTCTTAACCAAACCCTCAATTTCTTTCGTCATCCAGCATTTCCTATACCTACCAGCCTTCCCTTTCACCCTGACAGGAATATACTTTCTCTGGACTCTTGTTATCTAATTTCTGAAGGCTTCCCATTTTCCAGCCATCCCTTTACCTCCGAACATCTGCCTCCAATCAGCTTTTGAAAGCTCTTGCCTAATACCGTCAAAATTGGCCTTTCTCCAATTTAGAACTTCAACTTTTAGATCTGGTCTATCCTTTTCCAACACTATTTTAAAATGAATAGAATTATGGTCGCTGGCCCCAAAGTGCTCCCCCACTGACACCTCAGTCACCTGCCCTGCCTTATTTCCCAAGAGTAGGTCAAGTTTTGCACCTTATCTAGTAGGTACATCCATACTGAATCAGGAAATTTTCTTGTACACAGTTAAGAAATTCCTCTCCATCTCAACCCTTAACACTATGGCAGTCCCAGTTGATGTTTGGAAAGTTAAAATCCCCTACCATAACTACCCTATTATTCTTACAGATAGCTGAGATCTCCTTACAAGTTTGTTTCTCAATTTGCCTCTGACTATTGGGGAGGTCTATAATACAATTCTGGATTAGTGGTGCTGGAAGAGCACAGCAGTTCAGGCAGCATCCAAGGAGCAGCTGCCTTATATTATAGATTGGGTCTGTAATACAATCCCAGTAAGGTGATCATCCCTTTCTTATTTCTCAGTTACACCCAAATAACTTCCCTGGATGTATTTCCGGGAATATCCTCCCTCAGCACAGCTGTAATGCTATCCCTTATCAAAAATGCCACTCCCCCTCCTCTCTTGCCTCCCTTTCTATCCTTCCTGTAGCATTTGTATCCTCGAACATTAAGCTGCCAGTCTCCTGCCCATCCCTGAGCCATGTTTCTGTAATTGCTATGATAGCCCAGTCCCATGTTCCTAACCATGCCCTGAGTTCATCTGCCTTCCCTGTTCAGCCCCTTGCATTGAAATAAATGCATTTTAATTTATTAACCCTACCCTGCCCTGACTGTTTGACTCAATCCTGTTCTCAGCTGTACCCGTCTCAGATTGATCTCTTTCCTCACTATCTCCCTGGGTCCCATCCCCCCACCTTACTAGTTTAAATCCTCCCAAGCAGTTCTAGCAAATTTCCCTGCCAGTATATTAGTCTCCTTCCAATTTTGGTGCATTCTGTCCTTTTTGTACAGATCACTTCTACCCCAAAAGAGATTCCAATGATCCAAAAAAGTGAATCCTTCTCCCATACACCAGCTCCTCAGCCATGCATTCATCTGCTCTATCCTCCTATTCCTGCCCTCACTAACTCGTAGCACTGGGAGTAATCCAGATATTACTACCCTTAAGGACCTCCTTTTTAAATTTCTGCCTAACTCTCTATAATCTCCCTTCAGAGTGTCAACCTTTTCCCTTCCTATTGGTTCCAATGTGGACAATGACCTCCCACTGGCCCCTCTCCCCCGTGAGAACATTCTGCACCCTCTCTGAGACATCCTTGATCCTGGCACCAGAGAAACAACACACCATTCTGCTTTTTCTCTGCTGGCCACAGAAACATCTGTCTGTACCTCTGATTACAGAATTCCCTAACACAATTGATCTCTTGGAAGCCGACGTACCCATTGTTGCATTAGAGCCAGTCTCAATACCAGAAACTTGGCTGTTCGCGCTACATTCCCCTGAGAATCAATCACCCCCTACATTTTCCAAACCTGTTTGCAATGGGTATATCCACAAAAGACTCCTGCCAGCAGTGCCGACCTCTCTCACCTTTCCTGGAGTTAACCCATCTATGTGACTGTATCTGAGACTTCCCCCCGCTTCCTATAACTGCCATCCATCACGTACTGTTGCTGTTGCAAATTCCTCATCGCTTCTATCTGTCTCTCCAACCGATCCACTCGACCTGATAAGATTCGCATCCAACAGCATTTATGGCAGATATAATCCTCAGTAACCCTTAAACTCTCTTTAAGCTCCCACATCTGACAAGAAGTACATATCACTGCAAAGGCCATTTTTACTCCTTATAACTGAAATGAAAGATGTAACTTGTAACCTTCACAATACTTAGATGTCGCAAAGTACCAGTGAGGTACTTTTCGAAGTGTAAATCTCTGCCATAATTTAGGAAGCCTGATGGTTGTGCACAGCAAGCTCCCACAAGCAACAATGTGACAATGACCAGACAATGTATTTTAGGATGTTGTTTAACTGATCAATATTTGCCAGGACAATGGGAGGAACTCCCCTTGCTCATCTTCAAAATTATCTGAGCATCTTCCAGGTTCACCTGATGAGGAAGAGAAGGTCTATATTTAGTTGGCTTGTACCAGCCGCGGCACTGGGAGCAGCATTCTACTCTCAACAGGACAGTTAATGTTGCAAACCTCCACTTGGAGACTCGTGCACAAAACTAAGGCTGACATTCCATGGTAGTGTTGACAGAACATTGTATTGTTGGAGGGCTGTCTTTCAGATGTGTGGCCTCAAAGGCTCTCTGGAATGGACTTGTGATATCCTTTAACATAATTTTGAAATGTAGCAGGGGAGTTATCCCTGATGTTTTGAGAAATATTTTTCAATATTATTACGATTCAGATAACAACACAAGAAGAGATGATCTGGTCATTACTTCACTGCTGTTTATGGGATCTTGCCGTGCCCCAAATGTCTGCCTTGTTTCCTACGATTACAAAAGTGACCAGATTTTTAAAAAACAAAGTCCTCACTGACTGTAACTATGCTTCTGCACATCAGAAAAGGCAACATACAAATGTAAGTCATTTTTGTTATTCAGAGTCACGCGCTCCTGGTACCAGCGAAACGTTCCCTCAGTTTTACTGAGAAGAGTGGAGGCTGAGTGGTGACTTAAACTCAGGAGCCTAAAATAAAGTAGACAGGTAAGAGCTGTTTGCCCTGATGGAGAGGTTATTTACCAATGGGCACACAGATTTAAGGTGATTATTTCAGGGTTATAGAGGAAACGCTTTTCACCCAGATTGTCAGGAGGGGTGGGATGTCTGGAATTCACTGCCCAGTTTGAAGGTTGAGGTGGAAATGTTCAACTTATTTAAAAGCAACCTGGATCTACACCTGAAGAGCTCTAACCTGCAGAGCTACACACAGGATTGGAAGGAGCGACTAGTAATTCTTTCTTACTGACTCAGACATTATAGGCCGAGTGGCCTTCTTCTGCACCAATACTTTTCTATGGTTCTGAAGTGATGCTATTGGGAGTGAGTTAGCACTCAAATATTGGACAGAGACTAGAACCTCTAACTGAAAGATAAGAATCTATTCATTACGCCATGGTGCAGAAGACAATTGAGAAGGAGGTTTGAGCTCTGCACAAATAGTCACTGGATCAAACACAATGTCTATAAAAACTACAAAGTACTGTTTTTATGTATGTCAAGGGCATTAAGCAGAGGTCAGAAGTTAATGTATTGGGAATACACAGCAAGATCCCTTCCACCAGGAACCTGGGTTGAACATACAAGTTTCATAAATGGCATGATAGCGGTGCAAGAACCTTCAACAGCGGTTTGCTTCCGATCGGTTCTGAGAGGTTAAGGAGAAATGAAAGCTGGATCTTGTCAGAGAGAAAGCGCAGCCGAGTAAGAAGGCCGGGAATGCGTGATTCCTGTTTTTATTTTATTTTTAGCCAGGAGATGGGAAGGGAAGTGAGAACCAGCTTTAGATTGGTGCAGCTATTCATGATTTTAAACAGAGGAAATGCTGTGTTTTCCTGGTTTAAAGATACACAGCGGCACGTTTGTGTGGGGGAGGCGGTGTTAACCCTTCTGGTGACCTCGCTTAACTGAGAGATGGTGGGGGAGACACTGATGGAGGCTGAATAAGTGAGAGAGAAGATTAGTTGAGCAATCAGAGTCGAGTCAGGATGATGTGTTGAGAGGGAAGAAAGTTTTTGGAACGTTTGAATTGTTTACCCTGCAGCCACATCATGCTGTAGTCTGCCAATTTTACTTGTTTTATTTTCAGTCAAGGAGACCTGCGTCTTTGCATGCTCTTGTGTCTCAACCTTTGAGTTAATTTCTTCCCCTGTGTGGGAGACATTCCTCAATCAAATGGGCATCCTTCATGTCTGAACCTGACACAAGGTTTCCAGTTCTGTAGAAGAGTCACCGGACTCAAAATGTTAACTGATTGATTTCTCTCCACAGATGCTGCCAGACCTGCTGAACTTTTCCAACAGTTTCTGTTTTTCATCAAGACTTTCCCCACCACTATTCCCCCCCCCCTCAATCCAGACAGTGTGGGTTGCAGGGTCCCTCAGTAGCTGCCCTTGACCTCGCTCTAAGCCTCACCCAGTATCCAGGCAGCTGCCCATGAGGGTGGCTGAAGGCCACTTGGCAGGAAGGAATTAGACTTGAATAGCAGGTGCTGCAATGGTTACAGTTCCACCCCTGCTGCGCCAGATAATTGTGAGTTCATGTCTCACTCCAGAGGCATACACATTGCAGTGAAATACTGAGGGAGTGCTGCACTATCTGAAAAGCCATCTTTTGGATGAACTGCTAAGCCTCACCAGAGGCAACGGATTGCAGTCACTATTTCAAAAAAGAACACGGGAGTTGTCCCATGGTTCATTTTTCATTTGACGAGTTTTGCCAATGCAGACAATCTGATCGTTATCTCAGTCCTTCAGGTTGGAGCTGGCTGTGTGCTGGTCAATCACTGTAATTTCTACCTTTGTTGACTGTCTGACAACAAAGTACTTTAACTGGGTGTAAAGTTCTTTGCAGCGCCACATAGGCAGCTAAATAAATGCAAGACCTTCTCAGCTGGAGTGCAGGCCTCTCAGGGTTAAATGCTTCAATAGCTGGGATTTTGGGAAGGTACTTCTTGCACTTTGGAGTGACCTATTTATGGACCTGGATTTCCGGCCGAGAGGAAACAGCTGCTGAGGGTTGGCGCACACACTTTGTACCATCTGTGCCATCCTGCCCTCATTCGCAAACTCTCTGCATTCTTGCTCTACCCTTCGCCATATCCTTGAAAATATAACAAAAAATAGACCGGAGCCAAAATTTAACAAAAAGAACAGCCTTGTCCTTATAATTCAGTCCAAGCTGTCTACAACTGGTTTACTTTTTCTATTTCTTGAACGCACTTATCCCAGTTACTTGCTTGAGCTTCATCGTGTTCAATCCAGTATATTACAGTATATTACTCTGTGGCCCCATTCCTGCCAACTCAAGCATCAACCCATGATCTTATGTCCCAGTGACCATTCTGCACTGGGTAAGGCCTCTTCCTCCAACAACTTGGAGCTACTAAGGACTGAAGATGATGGAAGTCAGAGTCAATAAAATATGGAGCAGGAAGAGCACAGCAGGTCAGACAGCACTGGAGGAGCAGGAAGGTCGACATTTTGGATCAGGAACCTTCATCAAGACTGGGGAGGGGGAAGGGAGCTCAGAAACAAATAGAGGGAGGGGGTTGGGGCTGGGGGAAAGGTAGGTGGGATGGTGATAGGTGGATGCAGGTGGAGGTTATGGTGATTGGTCAGTGGGAAAGATGGAGCAGATAGGTGAGAAGGAAGATGGACGGGTTAGGTCATGGAGGCAGGGAGAAGGAGGGCTAAACAGGAGTTAAGGTTGGGGTGGGGAGATTTTGAAGCTAGTGAACTCTATGTTGAGGCCATTGGGCTGTAAGCTCCTGAGGTGGAATGTAAGGTGATGTTCCTCCAGTTTGTGTGTGGCCTCATTTTGACAGTGGGGGAGTCCCAAGATGGACGTGTTGCCAGTGGAGTGGGAGGGGGAGTCAAATGGCTTGCAACCGGAAGGTTGTGTTGATTGGAGCGTACAGAGTGCAGGTGCTCCACAAATCAGCCCTCAAGTCTGCGTTTGGTCACTCCGATATAAAGGAGACCACATCAGGAGCAAGGGATGCAATAGACCAGATTAGAAGTCCAAGTGAATCACTGCTGGATTTGGAATGATTGCTTGGGGCCTTGGACAGAAGTGAAGAGGGGAGGTGTAGGGACAGGTGTTGCATTTCCTGCAGTTGCAGGGAAAGGTGCCAGGTGTGGAGGAGAGGTTGACAGGGAGTGCAGAACTGACGAGGAAGATGTGGAGTGAACATTCCCTGCAGAAAGCAGATAGGGGTGGGGAAGGAAGTATCTTTTTGGTGGGTGGGGTCTGACTGCAGGTGGCGAAAACGGCAAAATCTCTCCACCCCCAACCTCGTCCCATGTCCAGCCCTCCTGCCTCTTTGACCTGACCTAACCTGTCCACCTTCCTTCTCACCTATCCACTCCATTCTTGCCACTGACCAATCATAATAACGCCCCACCTCCATCCACCTAACACCGTCCCAACGACCTTTTCCTGCATATCAGCCCCAACACCCTCCCCTCTATTTATTTCTGAGCTCCCTTCCCCCTCCCCAGTCCTGATGAAGAGTCTTGACCTGAAATGTTGACTTGACTGCTCCTCCAGTGCTGTCTGACCTGCTGTGACTTTCCAGCTCCACATTTTATTGATTCTTCCTCCAACATCTTTCCCTACCTTGACCGAAAAAGCATTGGGAAATACTTAGAACTGAGGTGGTGAGGGAATAGTGGCAGAGGCATTTACAAAGTATTTAGATGTGCACTTGCAAGCCAAGACATATAAGGTCAAGTGCTGGAAAATGGGATTGGAATGGTTAGGTGGTTGGACACAATTGGGCTGAAGGGCCTTTTATCTGTGCTGTAGATCTGTACAGTAGTAATATCGTTGAACTAGTAATAGATGATCCCAGGCTAATGTTCTGGAGTTCTGGGTTCAAATCGCACCACAACAGATTGTGAAATTGGTGTTCAGTAAAAGTCTGAAGTTAAGAAGCTAGCTTAATGGTGACCCATTGGTCTCTTTTGGCTATTTTCTAATAAAAACCATCTCATTCTGCTATCTTTACCTGGTCTGACCAATATGTGACTCCAGACCCACAGCAGTGTAGTTAACTCTTAACTGCCTTCTGAGCAATTAGGGATGGACAATAAATGTTGCCCTAGCCAGTGATGCCAACATCCCTTGAACAAATTCTTTTTTAGAAATTAGAACAATCAGGGAAGATTGAATCAGCTAGGGCTGAGGGATGATGGGAAGATTATGTAATGGATTATGAAATTAGACCTAGAGAATGTAGTAAGATTAAAACCCACACTCTTGTAAGCAGCTTTATTGAATACAGGTATAGACAGAGGGTGTTGAGATAGGACATCTTCTCTCGCTGTAGTTCCATGTGACCTGACACCACTATGACAGCGCCTTTCCCACCCGCTCAGTATCTACTCCTAGAGGAAATGTTTCTCTTGTGGTGAAAGTCAAAATGTGGAGGCCATGAATAAAAGATGGTCAATAAAGAGTCTAATAGGGAATTAAAAGGTGGTGAGAACATGGAACTCATTACCACAGAGAGTAGTTGAGACAAAACATTCAGAAAAAGCTAGACAAACACATATGTATGAGGAAAGAAATGGAAGGATAACGTGATGGCAACATATGGGAGAAAGGTAATGTACAGCAGGAGAAACAGGGACCAGTTGAATTGAATGGGCTATTTCTTTGTTGTCTATTTTACATAATATCTGAATACATTGGAGCATATAAAATAGGACAGGATTCAGCATCTGGACTCATCTCTGCCATTCAACCAGATAATGGCTGATTGACTACCTTAATGCAATTTTTCATCTATCTAGACATGTATTGATTTCCGTCTTGAACATGCTCAATGATTGAGCCTCTGAGGTAGAGAACTACCCTCTGAGTGGAGAAATGTTTCCGCAACTCAGCCTTAATCTGAGAGAAATGAGGTAAGTTCATTGGTGAGGATGGTAACCATGCCTTACTGATTTCAGCCTGCTCCTTACTGACACTGCTGTTCATCTTGGCCAAAGTTTGTCCCTTCTGAGTGTGTGCAGTGCCCAGTGGGAAGCTCCCAAGTCTGATGGCGTGTTCTCATTGCAGTAGGACTGGCATCAAAGACCATATGCAGGGCTGTCATTATAAAGCTGCACCTGAATAAATACCCAGTGCAAGCTGCAAAGTAGAAGATAGAATAGCGCCTTTCGTAAACTTGGGACATCCCAAAGCATTTTGCAGTCAATGAAGTACCTTTGAAATGTTGTCATTTACTGCAAGGCACAAAAAAAAGCAGTCAATTTGTGCGTAGCAAGATCCCACAAACTCCAGAGTGTTAATGACCAGATAATATGTTTTCCTGATATTAGTTGACAGACCAATGGTGGCCAGACCCCTGATTAGAACTTCCTTGCTGTTTTATGCATCTTTCACACATTTATCTGAGGGGACAGACAGGGGCAGAGTTGAAACCTTATTCTGAAAGATGGCACCTCCAGCAGTGTAGCACTTCCTGAGTACTGGAACCTCAGCTTACATGATCTGTTCAATTTGCTGAAACGAGGTTGAGTTTAGGACTCCCCCCCTCCCACCAAGTCAGGCCTGAGAGCAGTACCATTGGTGCAAGGCTGCCAGTCCTGGGCACAAAGTCGGCTTGAAATGATAAGGGAGCATATACTTGGATAACTACTAATGCAATGAGAAGGAGTTGGTGCTTTGATCAGTTGTAGCATTCCCACCTTTGAGTCAGAGAAAGCTGTTACCACCAGATGAGGGGGTGGGGAGAGGAACGGCTTCTCTGTCATTTCCTCCTCGTTTTATGGTAATAGGTGTGTTTAAAATTTGAAAAGATGCACTTGCCAATTCAGGAACATGCTTAACTGTTTGTATGCGGCCTGAAAAGAATCAGGCAGGAAATTTTATTTGAATGTATTGTTCTGAAACGGACCTGGGTAAAATTATTAAAGGATTTGTATAGATCCTGAACACATATGTGGGGAGGCTGTCAGCACTGCTGCTACCACATGAGTTTGGCTGACCATGAAACATTCCCTGCCTTTTTGAGGTCACTGATGTGTAGTTTCGGTACTATCAGAGGGTTAATAAATTCATCACAAAGCTTCCCACACTTGGCAGTCAGCCTATTAGAACATTATTTTGTTGGGGCCTGCTGAATGATTAGTAAACAAGCTGGTAACCTGATGGATCTAACAGCGGCAACTGCGTGTCCAGCTGTGACAGGCTGACTGGTCACCTCAAAGCCAGGTCAGAGGTCACTTACTGCTGATCGTGTGCTTTGCGGTGTGGGAGCCTGAGGTAAAGGATCAGAGCTCATGGCCTGAGCCCTGTGAAACTTCAACCAGAGGAAATTCGAACAGGAAGTATTAGGAAGCCAGACTTGAGTCATTGGGGAGTAATGATGCTACAAGTGTCTGAATGGTCTACATGTGTTCATTCTTTAGGTGTCCATGTCATTGCCTCCCCTCTGCCCCACCCCCACCCGCATCCTCCTCCAAATGCTGAAACCATATTTAGAAAGCTACACTTATTTATTATTGCCCTGTAATCCTCAAAATAAATGCTGTTTTGTGTTGTACAATCCAGGCCTTACATTTCCTCCATAGCTTTCCAGCTAAGAATAGAGAGGAAATCAACAACAGCATCACAGAGCAGAGGAGGTCATTCTGTCCCTCACCTTCTATGCTGGCTTTCTGAAAGTGATATGTGCTCTGTCACATTCATAGAATCATAGAATCTCAACGAGTGTGGCAGCGGGACATTTGGCCCATCACCAAACCTCCAAGAGCATCCCACCCAGACCCACCCCCTCTCTACCTTATCCCTGTAACTGCATTTCCCATGGCTAATCCACCCAGTGCGCACATCCCTAGACACTGTAGGCAATTTAGCATGGCCATACTAACCTGCACCTAACCTGCACATCTTTGGAGTGTGGGAGGAAACCAGAGCATTGCAGAAAACCCACTCAGAAAAAGGGAAAATGTGCAAAGTCCTGACAGAATGTCATCTGAAGGTGGAAACAAGCCCAGGTCCCTTTTCCAATTCTGATACTTCTCCATAAAAATGCTTCAGATTTTACCTTTACCTCTATGATCAAATTTGTAATCATTGCTCCAACAATATTCTTGATGAGAAACCAGGGGAAAAAGATCTCTTAAAATAATTCCTGCTTCTTTTATTTTTGCCTTCTACTTCACTTCTACTTACAAAGTCTGATTAACAACTCACTGACAAGTAGAAATAGCTGCCAATAGCATATCTTTATTAACCTGACAGCACTTTAACTTTAAACCCACAGCTTCATTTCCTAACCTGCTTGTGTAATTATGTGACATTATAAAGATTTTTGATGAGAGAAGAAAAAATGAAGAAACTTGTTTTTAAGCAGTGCTTTTTTCCACCTCGGATCACTTCTGCTGGCATTCCTTTGATGCCTAGTCACTGTCGTAATGCAGTAACCACAAGAGCCAATTCACACACAGTAGGATCCCACAAAGAGCTACATGACACAGTCAGAGCATCATATAACATAGAAATAGACCTTTCAGTCCAACCCGTCTATGCCTGACATAATTCCAAACTAAACTAGTCCTATCTGTCTGCACTTAGTTCATATCTCTCCAAACATTTCTTATTCATTTACTTATCCAAGTGTCTTTTAAACATTGTAACCATACCCACATCCGCCACATCCTCTGGAAGTTCATTCCACACGTGAAAAAGTTGAAGTTCTAAATTGGAGAAAGGCCAATTTTGATGGCATTAGGCAAGAGCTTTCAAAAGCTGATTGGAGGCAGATGTTCACAAGTAAAGGGACGGCTGGAAAGTGGGAGGCCTTCAGAAATGAGATAACGAGAATCCAGAGAAAATATATTCCTGTCAGGGTGAAAGGGAAGGCTGGTAGGTATGGGGAATGCTAGGTGACTAAAGAAATTGAGGGTTTGGTTCAGAAAAAGAAGGAAGCATATGTCAGGTACAGACAGGATAGATCGAGTGAATCCTTAGAAGAGTATAAAGAAAGTAGGAGTATACTTAAGTGGGAAATCAGGAGGGCAAAAAGGGGACATGAGATAGAGTTGGCAAATAGAATTAAGGAGAATCCAAAGGGTTTTTACAAATATATTAAGGACAAAAGAGTAACTATGGAGAGAATAGGCCCCCTCAGAGATCAGCAAGGCGGCCTTTGTGTGGAGCCACAGAAAATGGGGGAGATACTAAATGAATATTTTGCATCAGTATTTACTGTGGAAAAGAATATGGAAGATATAGACTGTAGGGAAATAGATGGTGACATCTTGCAAAATGTCCAGATTACACAGGAGGAAGTGCTGGATGTCTTGAAACGGTTAAAGGTGGATAAATCCCCAGGACCTGATCAGGTGTACCCTCGAACTCTGTGGGAAGCTGGAGAAGTGATTGCTGGGCCTCTTGCTGAGATATTTGTATCATCGATAGTCACAGGTGAGGTGCCGGAAGACTGGAGTTTGGCAAACGTGATGCCACTGTTTAAGAAGGGCGGTAAAGACAAGTCAGGGAACTATAGACTGGTGAGCCTGACCTTGGTGGTGGGCAAGTTGTTGGAGGGAATCCTGAGGGACAGGATGTACATGTATTTGGAAAGGCAAGGACTGATTCGGGATAGTCATCATGGCTTTGTGCATAGGAAATCATGCATCACGAACTTGATTGAGTTTTTTGAAGAAGTAACAAAGACGATTGATGAGGGCAGAGCAGTAGATGTGATCTATATGGACTTCAGTAAGGCGTTCGACAAGGTTCCCAATGGGAGACTGATTAGCAAGGTTAGATCTCATGGAGTACAGGGAGAACTAGCCATTTGGATACAGAACTGGCTCAAAGGTAGAAGACAGAGGGTGGTGGTGGATGGTTGTTTTCAGACTGGAGGTCTGTGACCAGTGGAGTGCCACAAGGATCGGTGCTGGTTCCTCGACTCTTTGTCATTTACATAAATGATTTGGATGTGAGCATAAGAGGTATAGTTAATAAGTTTGCAGATGACACCAAAATTAGAAGTATAGTGGACAGCGAAGAGGGTTACCTCAGATTACAACAGGATCTGGACCAAATGGGCCAATGGGCTGAGAATTGGCAGATGGAGTTTAATCAGATAAATGCGAGGTGCTGCTTTTTGGGAAAGCAAATCTTAGCAGGACTTATACACTTAATGGTAAGGTCATAGCTCCTTGAAAGTGGAGTCGCAGGTGGATAGGATAGTGAAGAAGGTGTTTGGTATGTTTTCCTTTATTGGTCAGAGTATTGAGTACAGGAGTTGGGAGGTCATGTTGCGGCTGTATAGGACATTGGTTAGGCCACTGTTGGAATATTGTGTGCAATTCTGGTCTCCTTCCTATCGCAAAGTTGTTGTGAAACTTGAAAGGGTTCAGAAAAGATTTACAAGGATGTTGCCAGGGTTGGAGGATTTGAGCTATAGGGAGAGGCTGAACAGGCTGGGGCTGTTTTCCCTGGAACGTCGGAGGCTGAGGGGTGACATTGTAGAGGTTTACAAAATTATGAGGGGCATGGATAGGATAAATAGACAAAGTCTTTTCCCTGGGATCGGGGAGTCCAGAACTAGAGGGTATAGGTTTAGGGTGAGAGAGGAAAGATATAAAAGAGACCTAAGGAGCAACATTTTCACGCAGAAGGTGGTACGTGTATGGAATGAGCTGCCAGAGGATGTGGTGGAGGCTGGTACAATTGCAACATTTAAGAGGCATTTGGGTGGGTATATGAATAGGAAGGGTTTGGAGGGATATGGGCCGGGTGCTGGCAGGTGGGACTAGATTGGGTTGGGACATCTGATCGGCATGGAAGGGTTGGACAGAAGGGTCTGTTTCCATGCTGTATGCCTCTGTGACTCTATGACTCTCTAACTCTGTGTAAGAAAATTCCCTCCCTTATGTCATTTTAAAAATTTTCTGTTGTCATCTTAAAAATGTGCCCCCTAGTCTTGAAATTCCCCACCCTAAGGAAAAGACGCCATTCACCTTATCTATATTCCTCATGATTTTATAAACCTCTGTGTGGTCACCCCTCAACCTTCTACGCTCCAGTGAAAAAGGTCCCGGCCTATCCACCCTCAAACCCTCCATTCCCAGCAACATCTTTGTAAATCTTTTGTGAACTGTCTCCAAGTTGAATGATATCCTTCCTGTCACAGGGTGACCAGAACCAGATAAACCCTTTCATTTCAGGTGATAGTTAATGAATGAAAGGGGCTGTGCGAACTCCCCTCTTTATCTTCAAAGTCAGACAAAGTATTTTTTACATTCTCTCAAGATGGTAAACGTGGAGATTTTCTGGGGCAGCAGGTAATATCTCTACCTCTGAACCAGGAACTCCCAGTCCAAGTCCCACTCTGAGCATTGATTGACAGTGAAGATACATTTTTAGTGTAGCCAAAGAGGTTGAGGATCAACATGTAACTCCTTCCAAAAGATTCCAATAGCAGGCAGCAAGAGAGATTCCTAGTCAGCCATCTGATGAAAAGAACATTGGAGCTCCTACTGTCCCTATGTAAATTCAGATTATAACACAAATGAAAAAGTGTATGTTGTCATGGCAACTGGTAAATGCAAATAGTAACCCACACACACACGAGAGAACAGGCAGCTCTTTAATTTACAAATAGCTCAATAGTCCCTCATCTACGTCTGAGAAGCAGTGAGAGGGAGGGAAGGAAGTTGTCTACCGGTGTAGAAAAGTTCAAGGAAGTGGGTGTAAGGCCAAAGACTGAGTGTGCGAGTTTTGTAGGGCAGAAAGAGCCAATGGAATTTGGAAAGGAGGAGATGGAACCATAACATGGAATAGGGTGTGTCAGTTGGGGCTTGGGTTTTTGTGGTTTTGAAAAGCCACACCTTTCAACCACATGACCTCTACTATCTAGACTCACAGGCAGCAGATACATTTCCACTCAAGACCCCCTGCAAGTTCCCCTCCAAGTCACACACCATCCTGATTTGGAAATATATCGCCATTCCTTCAGTGTTGCTGGGTCAACATCCTGGCACTCCCTCCCTAACAGGTGTCTCTGCACCATGTGGACTGCAGTGGTTCAAGGAGACAGTTCACCACCATGTCTTTATGGGCAATTAGGGATGGTCTAGCCAGTGACACTGACCATCCATGAAAGAATGAAAACCAAAACATGGATGGTGTTCTGAAGGAGTTGTCTTTTGTGGTTGGATGGAGATAGGCCGGTCAGCCAGCCAATCATTTAATCGATAAATTGTGGAGTATGGCTGTGGGAGATGATTCAGTGTCCATATTGAACAGATCTTGTGGAGGACTCTGAGCCTTCCTTGAATCATTGTACCTGAGGTAGTGGCAGAGGAAAGTTGTGTCATCAGGCCCAGATGGCTGAAGAGTGCTGGTTCAAGCCCAAGATGGTGATTTAGGGTTTTGCTGAAACTAAATTGAGAAAATGTTAGTTCAACCAAGCCTTCATTCCAAGCCTTTTCATAATGGATCTCCACCAACCACATTCTGCTGCCTCTCTCTTGATTCACCTTGTTAAACAGTCCTAGATTCTCCCAAAAGAGAAAATATTTTTTCCATCCACCTTCTCATCACCGTACACATTTCAATCAAGTCATCTCATATTTCTAAACATCAGCAGATGCAAGACTAGCTTGTCTAACCTTTCCTCAGTAGAAACATCATCCATTCCATGTATTGGTCTATCAAACCCCCTCTGAACTGCCTCCAACACTTTTTCAGCAGAAGAAACGGGAGCTGGAGTAGGCCTTTCATCCTTAGACTTGCTCCACCATTCAACTCGATTATGACTGATCTGATTGTGGTCTTAGCTCCACTTCCTGCATATCCCCTGCGCTGTTGTCAGTGGGCGACATGGTGACTCAGTTAGCACTGCTGCCTCACAGCGCCAGGGACCCGGGTTGACTGTTTGTGTGCAATTTGCACATTCTCCCTATTTCTGCATGGGCTTCCTCCCACCATTCAAAAGCCATGCAGGTCAGGTGAATTGACCATGCTAAAATGCCCCTAGTATTAGGTGCATTAGTTAGGGGTAAATATAGAGTAGGCGAATGGGTCTGGGTGGGTTGCTCTTCAGAGGGTTGGTGTGGACTTGTTGGGCAGAAGGCTCTGTTTCCATACTGTAGGGAATCTAATCAAAAATCTATTTATCTCCAATATGTGCAAGGATCCAGCCTTCGCTTCTCATTGGGCTAGAGAATTTCTATTACTTTGTTTTTGGCAAATGTTATGTCTCCCTGCTGGGTGACATCTTTACTGTTGTACAGCCTCCAGATGAAGCACTGATGTTATGATCTGCCCAGAATTTATACGCTTCTGAAGATGTCATCCAGTCGGGAGACGAAACATTTGCAAAAAAAAATCAACCGGCTTGCCGAATCAACCAACAACTCCAACCACAACCTGAGCTATAGATCTTCACAAAATGTTCATAGAAGTCCTACAGTGCAGAAAGAGGCCATTCGAGTCTGTGCCATCCCTCCAAAGGGCATCCCAGTCAGACCCATCTCATCCCCACATCGGGTTTTTACCATGGCTCAACAACCTGTATATTCTCGGGCAATTTTTTTTCAGTATGGCTAATCCATTCAACCTGCACATCTTTGGACTTGTGGGAGGAAACCGGAACACCCAGAAGAAACCAATGCAGACACGGGGAGAATCTGCAAACTCCACATCGACAGGGCTAGACAGAGTGGCTGCTGAAAATATGTTCCCTCACATGGGTTAAGTTAAGGGCAATCCCACTCAAGGTGGACCTGAGGAGAAATCTGCTCAAGTTTGGAATTGAGCTCAGGTCTCTGGTGCTGTGAGGCAGCAGCACTGACCACTGTGCCACTTGTCTGGGAAAACAGATTTCTCCTAATCCCCATCTTGAGTGGGATTGCCCTAAGCTTACCCCATGAGAGGAGCATACTTTCAGCACTCTGTCTAGCCTTGTCTGAACCTGTTAATATTGCTGTTTGGCCCTTTGACGATGGTAAAGGTGTTATATGAAGGGAGGTTGTCGTTTGCCTTGGACAGGACAGTGATTCAGTGGTTAGCGACTGCTGCCTCACAGCACCAGGGACCTGAGTTCGAATCCAGCTTCAGGCGACTGTCTGTGTGGAGTTTGTACTTTCTCCCCGTGGTTTTCCTCCGGCTGCTCCGGTTTCCTCCCACATTCACAAAGATGTGCAGGTCAGGTGAACTGGCCATGCCAAATTAGTTAGGTGCATTAGTCAGAGGTAAATGGGTCTGGGTGGGTTACTCTTCAGAGGGTCGGTGTGGACTGGTTGGGCCGAAGGGCCTGTTTCCATACTGCAGGTGATCTAACCTAATGACACCAGCTACTGCTGGTGAATAATTATCTAGGGTTAAAGTCTCATTAAAAACGGCACCCAATACTGAAACAAACAGTGTGCTCTGTGACTGTATTCCTGGCCAATGCATTAGCACCCACCAATCAAATCAACCTAGTCTGTACCAATAATATAGACAATATGAAAGGCTCATTTGACACGGTGCTGGCGACCTTATCTCTCAGATAGGTTCAAGCCTCAATTGTTCCAAAGGTGTATTATAACGTGTCTCAGTATGTTCTATAATGGGTTATGTGACAAGGTTGATTGTGTAGATGATGACTTGGATAGGATGTAGAGGCCAGTGGGCAATGTCAGAGAGATACTTGGAGCCTTTTAAAAAATACAAGTTGTTTTCTCATCAGGTGATGACAGGTATGTCCCCAGAATGCCACTCTGAACTCTATCAGTCAGTGAAAGTGGCTAACCTTTCTCCATCGTTTATAAGGGACTACTTTTCTACTAAACAATATATCTGGTTGTCAGCCAGCTGTCAGGGAGCTTGAGTTAATGAATGTAGCAGGCCTGTATGTGACTTTGGGAATGTGATTTGTAGCTGTCACCTGGAATTGCTTTGTTGAAACTTGAACTGTAAAGAAAAAGGAAGTTCTTTTGCATTTTTCAAGTTGTTGCTCTTCAAGTAGTGGAGAAATATCCTGCAGTTAATTTCTCTTTAAGGTATGTTGCAGATGCCTTCATTGATTTACTTGTCTGCCTAATGCTGCTATAGTCTATATACTCCAGAACTTCCTACAATGAGCATTGACAATAAGAATGCTGCGCTGTTAGAGGATCTGTGCTGAGGGAGTACTGTGCTGTGAGAGGGTCAGTATTGAGGGAGTGTTGAACTGTCAGATGGTCAGTACTGAGGGAATGCTGCACTGTCAGATGGGCAGTACTGAGGGAATGTTGCACTGCCAGTGGATAAGTTTTGAGAGCATGCTGCACTGTTAGAGGGTCAGTATTGAGGGTATGCTGTACTGTCAGAGGGTCAGTGCAGAAGCGGTTCTGCACTGTCAGAGAGAGTGCTGCACTGTTGGAGAGTCAGTGCTGAGGGAGTACTGTGCTGTGAGAGGGTCAGTATTGAGGGAGTGTTGCACTGTCAGATGGGCAGTACTGAGGGAATGCTGCACTGCCAGTGGATCAATATTGAGGGCATGCTGCACTGTCAGAGGGTCAGCGCAGAGGCAATTCTGCACTGTCAGAGGGTCAGTGTTGAGGGTGTGCTGCACTGTCAGATGGTCAGCACTAAAAGAATGCTGCAGTGTCAGATGGTCAGTACTGAGGGAGTGCCGCACTGTGAGAGGGTCAGTACTGAGGGAGTGCTGCACTGTGAGAGGGTCAGTGCAGAGACCGTGTTGTACTGTCAGAGGATCAGTACTGAGGGAGTGCTGCACTGTCAGAGTGTCAGTGCTGAGGGAGTCCTGCACTGTCAGAGGATCAGTGCTGAGGGAGTGGTGCTCTGTCAGAGTGTCAGTACTGAGGGCATGCTGCACTGTCAAAGGGACTGCTGAACTCAGAAGATCAGTGCAGAGACTCTGCTATACTGTCAGAGGATCAGTACTGAGGGAGTGCTGCATTGTCAAAGGATCAGTGCTGAGGGAGTTCTTCTTTGTCAGAGGATCAGTACTGAGGGACTGCTACACTTTCAGTGGGTCAATACTGACAGAGTGCTGCACTGTCAAAGGATCAGTACTGAGGGACTGCTGCACTGTCAGTGGGTTAGTACTGACAGAGTGCTGCACTGTCAGAGGATCAGTACTGAGGGAGTGCTGCACTGTCAGAGGATCAGTACTGACAGAGTGCTGCACTGTCAATGGTAAGAGCTTTTGAATGAGATGCCAAACTTAGAAAATGCCTGCTGTCTTCCATTACACTATTTTGAAGAAGAGCAGGTAAATCTTCCTGTGCCCTGATCTCTAAATCAAACCTTAATACAGATGATGCAGTCATTGTCACAATGCAATAGTCGGAGGTTGTCTGTGTGCAAATTGGTTGCTGTGGTTCTTACTGCAAATAACTACACTCTTAAGATATTTCCCTGTAAAGCACTTTGACATGTTTTGGGACCATGAAAGGTGCTACATCAATATAAACCTTTATTATGAACTACCTAAGAAGAGAAATGTGAACTCTTAAGTCTGTGATGTTGAAAGGTTCTGCAAGCAATGCTGGAGAAGCAGAGAGGGGTGGTGCTGAAGCTGTGGAATTCTTTTCCGCAGAGGGTTGTGAGGCTTAGACATTAAGTAATTTGGGATTGAGATCAACAGATTTTTGATCAGTAAGGGAATTAAGGGTTATGGAGTTGAGGATCGTCAGATCAGCTCTGATCTCATTGAATGGTGGAGCAGACTTGATGGGCTGAATGGCCTATTTCTGGTCCTGATCGATTAAATGTGGAGTTAGCATTTCAACTTTAGGTCACTTAAAGCAGCTACTCTTGCTTGATGTATAGTGGAAAGGAGCTTGGCTTGCTACAATTCAATACAATGGGAGTTAACAGACAGTTTTCTGATTAATTTCTGTTTCATCTAATGGGAATGAGTGGGAAACAATTTCTCATGCTTCATAAACACAATGTGAATGAAGAGCAAGTGACTTGGTTGATTTGGAATTTAGTGTAATGGAGATGTGTGGAGAATGATTCTCGCCTTTTAATTGTTATGCTTAATCCTTTCTCATTGCCTGAATTTTAGCTCTGCCACTGGTTCCCACCCTGTGCTCTGACTCATTCACTCCTGGTGATCATATCAACATTAACACAAATTTTTCTCATTGTAAACTTTTGGTCAAACCACTTTGAACCCAATCAGAAAATTATAATCCTTAACTCCCTATTCCTCGGGAAAAATAAAGTAGGTATGTCCATTTAAAAAAAAAGTCTTGTATTTCACAGTCATCACATTTTTGACAAATTCTGTTTGCTCCACTGTGGCTGGTGAGCATACGGTGAGACTCTGGCTTCAGAGCAAGAAGACTGGGATTAGAATTCCACTCCAGTAAATGACCGGTGCAGACAAGCCATCACAGTGTTGAGGGCATGCTGCACTGCCACAGATGTCATCTTTCGGAGCAATGTTCAGTCAAACTCCTCAGATACGTGTAAAATTTCCAACTCAGGATAATTTGGATCTAATGTTACTGAAGGAAATTGCCAAATCCCTGGCCGCAGCCTTCTGGATATTTTTGAAGATGAAGGGAACGGAAGGGGTGGGGGATAATGTTACCAGCAGATGGGAGAATTATGAAAATTACACCCTTGTTCACAAAATGGATAGAGTCATAGAGTCAGAGAGATGTACAGCACAGAAACAGACCCTTCGGTCCAACCCGTCCATGCCAACCAGATATCCCAAACCAATCCAGTCCCACCTGCCAGCACCCAGCCAATATCCCCCCAAACCCTTCCTATTCATATACCCATCCAAATGCCTTTTAAATGTTGCAATTGTACCAGCCTCCACCACTTCCTCTGGCAGCTCATTCCATACACGTACCACCCTCTGTGTGAAAATGTTGCCCCTTAAGTCTCTTTTATATCTTTCCCCTCTCACCCTAAACCTATGCCCTCTAGTTCTGGGCTCCCCCACCCCAGGGAAAAGACTGTCCGTTTATCCTATTCATGCCCCTCATAATTTTGTAAACTTCTATAAGGTCACCCCTCAGCCTCTGACGCTTCAGGGAAAACAGCCCCAGCCTGTGCAGCCTCTCCCTATTGTTCAAATCCTCCAACCCTGGCAACATCCTTGTAAATCTTTTCTGAACCCTTTCAAGTTTCACAACATCTTTCTGATGGGAAGGAGACCAGAATTGCACGCAATATTCCAACAGTGGCCTAACCAATGTCCTGTACAGCAGCAACATGACCTCCCAACTCCCTTACTGATTAAAATCTGTCATTCTCAGCCTTGAATATACTTAATGACTCAGCCTTGACAGTGCCTTGTGGTAAAGAATTCCAGAGATTCACTACTAGAAGGAAAAATGAGTGCGCAAGCATTCTGTTATGGTTTGATGTCACATTCGTGATGGAAGAAAGTGACACTGCCAAAGTGTGAATGATGAGCATCTGACGGAGGTAGTGGGGGGAGGCACAGCAGCTGTCCCAGGCCCCAGGCATAATCTCCAAGCTCCATCACCCCACCCACCTCTTGTTGACATCCCTAACCCCGTCACTGCTCCTGCTCCTGCCCCTGCACCCGGCCTTTATCCTGCACTATCCTGCCCCAATCTCAGCCTTGCTTCCCCAGTGGTACATGTGTTGATTACGTAGTCTCTGTCTCCAGAACACAGTGATGTAATCAGTACATGTGCATCATCTCCTGTGGCCTCTTCTGTTACGGACGGTGATATCTCTGTGTGTGTATGTCATCATTTTATGGAATGTATAATCAGTCCAATTATAGGAAATGCAAGTTTTCTATCTTAATGTGAGACCTTTGCTTCATGCGGCAGTTAGGTGGCTTATATCTGATGCAGAATTTGATCTTAACTTTGGAGGGGGTTGTGCTGGTATGAAGTTGAGTCCCTGTTATATCTTTTGCATGATATTTTCATACTTGGTAAATAAGTCAACCTTAGAGATTTGGGGGTGAGGTGACAAATGGAGAGCTATTTCACTATCTCCAACCCAACAGTTAAAATTATGCACACACAGCCTGGCATTAAACGATCACTCTGTTTCTGACCCATCCTGTGTCTTGCGCATTGGTGCCCCGGTGCCATCTAGTTATTCAGTGAATAGCTCATTTGATGGTTAATGTCGCCTAATGAGAGGATCATGTGTTGCCTGTCTGACCTTTCACACATTAACACGCTGGTTGTAAAAAAGCCTTTGCACCTTTAAAAGTGAATGTAACAGTCTGCTAATATACTAAACAGATAAACTAAGGCAGCTGTGTAACCACCCATGAGCACTTAACGGTGTTCATGTTTTATATGGTGCTGAATCCCCTTTGGTTGCTTATCTCTGTTGAGCTTAATTCTGACCTTACCCACCATGGATAAAGTTCACTTTATGGCTGAAAAGGCTTGTGTTAAAGGGCATTTTTCAGAACCTCAGGAATGAAGTACTTTGTGAAGTGTGGTCAATGTTGTGGAAAATGCAGTAGCCAATTTTGGCACAGCAAGGATACCAAAAGTAGCCATATTCATGATCAGAGACCAGAGTGTGGTGCTGGAAAAACACAGCAGGTCACGCAGCTTCCAAGGAGCAGGAGAATTGAATGTTCGGGTATAAGCCTTTCATAAGGAATGAAGGGCTTATGCCCGAAACATTGATCCTCCTATTCCTTGGATGCTTCCTGACCTGCTGTGCTTTTCCAGCAGCACACTCTCAACACTGATCTCCAGCATCTGCAGTCCTCACTTTCTCCATGTTCATGACCAGACAATCAATCTATTCCAGGGGTGCAGGATAAGTCAGATTCATTGGCGACCTTTAAGCGGCATTTGGATAGGTACATGGATGGGTGCTTAATCTAGGATAGAAGTTCGGCACAACATCGTGGGCCGAAGGGCCTGTTCTGTGCTGTATTGTTCTATGTTCTATGTTCTATGTTCTATGTTCTAAGTACCAGCCAGGGTACCCACGGAGAATTCCTTTGTTGCTGTGAACGGGATCCTTATGTCTATCTCAGAAGGCAGGCTAGGCCCTGAAGGAACATTTCATCCAAAAGGCAGAACTTCTGACATCCATATATGAAAGAGGAGGGCCTGTCTAGTTTCTGGAGCGGGGCTTGAACCTATGACCTTCCAACTCACAGTAAGAAAACTACATCTGCATGGTCTCGCTGTCTCCCTTCCTCTGTAACTTTCTCTAACCCTACAACCCTTTGAGATCTCTGTCCCCTCCAGTTCTAGCCTCTTACCCATCCTCAGTTCCCATCATTCCACCATTGGTGACCTACCTTGGATCTAAATCTCTGGAGTTCCCTTGTTCAGCTTTCTGCAACACTCTTGCTATTCCTTCAGCATTATCTCAATAAAGACCTGAGGATGTGTTACTCTGTCAAAGTTATTATAAAATTGTGAATGGGATGCAGACTGGTTTGATACTGTGGTCAGTGGGTTATATAGACACAGGGACATTGAACAAAAACCCCCAGTTTCATACCCCTGGAAAACCAGCCTACGCCATAGTGAAGGATCTTAGCAGAGAGAGCAAAAGTCATAAAGGGTTGCACCCTGATGGGGAACAATGTAAATTGAAATCAACCCAGAATTATGTTAGACACACCTCTTAATTGCACTCAAACACAATGTTACACTTACCTGTCAACAGGAGATTTCTCACCTCGACTTTCGAGAATGAGGTGGCACAGAGGTGACAGAAGATGGGGGAGTTTAAAAATGAATTTGTACCGGATAAAGGACATCAAGTTGACAAAGGTGGACTTGATTGTGTTAAAGGAGAAAGTGAGGACTGCAGATGCTGGAGATCAGAGTGGAAAAGTGTGACGGTGGAAAAGCACAGCAGTTCAGGCAGCATCCAAGGAGCAGGAGGATCGATGTTTCAGGCATAAGCTCTTTGTCAGGAATGTGGGGATGGGGGGCAAGGGTGCTGAGAGATAAATAGGAGGGTGGGGGTAGGGCTGGGGGAAAGATAGCTAGGAAAGCAATAGATAAATGCAGGTGGGGGTGATAGTGATAGGTCGGAGAGGAGAGTGGAGCGGATAGGTGGGAAGGAAGATGGACAGGTAGGATAGTTCAAACAACCCCACCATTTTGTGATTGACCTCTTCAACTCCCCCCCACCCTCTACTCCATGAAGGACAAGTGTTGGGCCTCGTCCACACCAAATCCAAGTCAAAGTATTGAGGGCTCTTACTTGAATGAATTGGTCCAAGTGTGGTGACAATGGTGTATATTTTGTAATTGAAGTAATCCAGAGGCCACTGAGTAATTCTCTGGGGCATTGGTTCAAATCCCACAATGGCAGCTAGCAGACTTTAAGCTCAGTGAATAGATCTGGAATATAAAACTGTGTTTTACCAATGACTACCATGACAATTACCATCGATCATCATAGAAAGCCCACCTGGTTCATCAGTTCCCTTTAGGGAAAGAAATTGGCCTGTTTGTGACTCCAGAACTGAGGGGATATTGTTCTTACTTAACTGCCCCAGTAAGCCACTGAGTTCAAAGGCACTTACTTAAAGATTGGCAGCAAAAGCCAGTGCTGCTTACAACAAAGGGAAAGAAGTGGAGAGAGAGTCAGAAGCTGTGTTTAATGAAAATGACCTGAGACTGAGAAAGAGGCCACCTAGAACTGACTGAACTCTGCGATTATCTCCATCTTTGGTGGTCACCACTGCAGAAAAAAAACGATGATAATTAACCCAGAGCGGCGCTTTAGAAGATGTCAGACCTTTAGGCCATCGGATGTCCTCTCTCACAGCTGTGTTGTTCTAACCTGTTTCTTCCTCTTTTCCTCCCCCAGGGAGCCCAAAGAATATCAATGCTTTCACAGCCCAGAGGTTACAGGGCAGTTAACCTGCAGTAGAGCACATGGGAAAACCGAGAGCTTGGTAACTTATTGCCTTGCTCTTAACACAAGGCAAACAATTCAGTGGCTCTGACAGCAGGGCAGCTTTGACCCACAGGAGTTCCTTAGAAAATCAACTGGGTCTGTGTGGAACAGTCTGTCCCCTTGGCCACAGTTCATTAAAAAGGGGTTTCAATCAGTGAAAGGGTGAAACTAAGTACTAAATACCTGCTGTGCTAAGAAGATATACATGTTTGGATTTAGTATTTAATGTTTCTAATTACTGATGAACATCATTTAAACCTTGTTGGAGGCACTAAAGCATAAAGATCACCAGAGCTATTTTTCATGGAACAGTACATATAGGCACATCACACCTGTTTCCACTGTTTCTTAGTATTTTTTCTTTAGGGGATATGGGAGACACTGGTTCGACTGACATTTATTGCCCATTCCTAACTGCTCTGGAGTAGGTGGGGATGAGCTTCCTTCTCAAACCACTGCAGTCCTTGGGGTGTAGGGACACTCAGTGATATTAGAGAAGGGGTTTGATGCAACGACAGTGAAGGAACCCTTAGATAGTTCCCAGTCAGGATGGTCATGTTACCAGGTACCTGCTGCCCTTGTCCTTTAAGTGATAGAAGTCATAGTTTTGATAGTGTTCATGAAGCAGTGTTTATAGATGGTACATACTGCTGCTGGTGAGCAGCTGTGATGAAGGGACTGAAAGTTGAAGGTGGTGAATTGGGTGCCAGTTCAATAGGCCACTTTGTTCTGGATGTGACAAGCTTCTTGAGTGTTATGGGAGCTGCACCCACCCAGGCAAGTGGGGAATATCCTGTCACACACTGACTTATGCCTTGTAGATGGTGGATAGACTTTGAGAAGTCAGCAGGTGAGTTACTTGCCATAGTATTCTTAGCCTCTGACCTGCTCTTGTAGCCACATTATTTCGATGGTTAACCCAGTTCAATTATGGTCAGTGATAATTCCAGGATGTTGGTAATGAGAAGGCTCAGCAATGTTAATTCACTTAAATGTCAAATGTTAGATTATCTCATATTGGAGATGGTCATTGCCCTAGCCTTTATGTAGTAAAAATATTACTTGAAATTATCACCCAAGCATGGAACTTGTCCTGTTCGTGCTGTATTTGGACATCAACTGCTTCAGTATCTGAGGAACTGTGAATGATGCTGAACATTGTGCAATCATCAGTGACTATCCCCACTTCTGACTTCATATTGGAGGGAAGATCATTGATGAAGCAACTGAAGATGGTTGAGCCTAAGACACTATCCTGATGAATTCCTGCAGAGATATCTTTTAATTAAGATGATGGATTCCAACCACCAAGAACTATCTTCCTATATGCCAGGTATGACTCCAATCGGCAGTGAGTTTTCTCCCTGATTGCTATTAACTCCAGTTTTTCTAGAACTCCTTAATGCCACACTTGGTCAAATATGGCTTTGATGTTAAGGCCATATGTCCCTCTCTTTGTACCAATTAAATGCAGCTCTTCTGTCCATGTTTGAACCAAGGCTGCAATGAAGTTAGGAGCTGAGTGGCCCTGGTGGAACCCAAACTGGGCATCACTGAGCAGGTTATTGCTGAGCAGGTGCTGCTTGATAGCACTGTCGATGACACCTTCCATCACTTTACTGATGATCAAATTGGGTTGGCTGGATTGGACTGGTTCTGCTTTTTGTGTACCGGGCATACCTGGGCAATTTTTCACATTTTTGGGTAGTTTGCAACGTTTAGTCTGTACAGGAACATTTAAGCTAGGGATGTGGCTAGTCTGGAGCACAGGGCTTCAGGAATATTGCTGAAATGTGGGCAGGGCCCAAAGCCTTTGAAGTATCCAGTGCATTCAGCCAAGATAAAAATGAACAAATGAGATGGTGAGGTCCAGATCATTACCAGTCATGGTTTAAAACAAAGTTAAAAATCACACAACACCAGGTTATGGTCTGCTGTTTCATCAGATGGTTATGGAGAATAAGATCATAAGACACAGAATTTATAGCAAAAGTTTATAGTGTGATGGAATGGAAATTATATATTGAAAAGATGTGGATTGTTTGTTAAGTCTCTCATCTTTTAGAATGAACATGTTGGGACGGCACGGTGGCTCAGTGGTTAGCACTGCTGCCTCACAGCGACAGGCACCTGGGTTTGATTCCAACCTCGGGTGACTGTCAGTGTGGAGTTTGCACATTCTCCCCATGTCTGTGTGGGTTTCCACTGGGTGCTCCAGTTTCCACCCACAGTCCAAAGATGTGCGGGTCAGGTGGATTGGCAAGACTAAATTGCCCATAGCGTTCAGGGGTGTGTAGTCTGGTGCATTAGTTGGGGTAAATGTGGGACAATAGGGGGTGGGTTACTCTTCGGAGATTCAGTGTGGGCTTGTTGGGCCGAAGGGCAAGTTTCCACACTGTAGCAATTCTAAAAAAAATGAACAAGCTGGTTTCAGTTATTTCACATGTAAATCACAGAATTTCTTTAAAGTTACATTCTCAAGTGAACTTTAACAATTGGTGTCATGTTGGCCCAGATAATGCATTGAAGGTGTGAGGTGCCCTGAGTGATACCGACTATGCCACAATGTTCAGACTAATTCTAATCTAAAAAATGGATTTACAGAATCTTATATGGATTCGTGCAGTTTTTGAGCAAACTAAAATATAATTCTGCAAATACAAATTCACCCTACAAACTTATAAGTGTGTGTGTGTGTCTGTGTGTGTGTGTGTGTGTATGCGTGGGGGGAGCAATAATGAGTGTTTGTGAGAGTGTGTGTGTATGTGTGTGTGTAAAGGGGTATGAGTCAGTGTGAGGGTGCGTGTGTGGGAGTTAATGTATGAGCGTATGAGAGAGAGCTTGTGCATGAGAGAGGGTCTGCGTGAGTGTGTGTCTGTAGGAGTGTGTGTCTGTCTGTCTGTCTGTGAGTGTGCATCTGTCTGTCTGTCTGTCTGTGAGTGTGCATCTGTGTGTGTGTGTGTGTGTATGTTCCTATATGCCAAGTATAATTCCAATCAGCAGTGAGTTTTCTCCCTAATTGTTTTTAACTCCAGTTTTTCTAGAACTTTTTAATGCCGCACATGATCAAATGTGGCCTTGATGTCAAGGCCATACGTCATTCTCATCATAACAATTAAATGCAGCTCTTTTGTCCATGTTTGAACCAAGGCTGTAATGAAGTTAGGAGCTGAGTGGCCAGGGTCGAACCCAAACTGGGCGTCACTAAGCAGGTTATTGCTGAGCAGGTGCTGCTTGATAGCACTGTCGATGACACCTTCCATCACTTTACTGATGATCAAATTGGGTTGGCTGCAGTGTCTGTGGCTGATGAAGGAGCAGCGCTCCGAAAGCTAGTGCTTCCAAATAAGACACACACAGACAGATTTACACTCACAGACAGACAGACAGACACACAGACACAACACGCAGACACTCCTACACACACACTCTTACAGACACACACATACTCCTACAGACTCATATATTCACACAGACCCTCTTTCATACAAAAGCTCTCTCTCATACGCTCACACATACACTCTTACACTCACACGCACACACGCACCCTTACACAGACTTATACCTCTTTACACACACACACACACACATGTAAGTTTGGGGGTGAATTTGTATTTGCAGAATTACATTTTATTTTGCTCAAAAACTGCATGAATCCATGTAAGATTCTGTAAATCCATCTTTTGGATTAGAATCAGTCTGAACATTGTGGCGCAGTCACACACAGAGCACTTCACACTTCCAATGCATTATCTGGGCCAGCATGACACTAATTGGTAAAATTCACTTGAGAATGTAACTTTAAAAAAAATTTGTAATTTACATAATAAAGAACTGAAACCAAAAAAGATGAGAGACTTAACAAACAATCCTGGTCTTTTTCAATATATAATTTCAATATACACTCACACTCACACACATATACACACTCTCTCACAGATACTCATAATGCCCCCACCTTACACACCTACATGCTCACAGAAAGAGCTTTTGTATGAGAGAAGGTCTGCGTGAGTATATGAGTCTGTAGGAGTATGTGTGTGTCTGTAAGAGTATGTATGTAGGAGTGTCTGTGTGTTTGTCTGTGACCAAACAGGTAGATGAGATTAAACCGGTTGATGTGGTGTATATGGATTTCAGCAAGGCGTTCGAAAAGGTTCCCCACAGTAGGCTATTGTACAAAATGCGGAGGAGTGGGATTGTGGGAGATATAGCAGTTTGGATCAGTAATTGGCTTCATGAAAGAAGACAAAAGGTGGTGGTTGATGGGAAATGTTCATCCTGGAGTCCATTACTAGTGGTGTACCACAAGGGTTGGTGTTGGGCCCACTGCTCATCATTTTTATAAATGACTTGGATGGGGGCGTAGAAGGGTGGGTTAGTAAATTTGCAGACGACACTAAGGTCGGTGGAGGTGTGGATAGTAACGAAGGATGTTGTAGGTTACAGAGAGACATAGATAAGCTGCAGAGCTGGGCTGAGTGGTGGCAAATGGAGTTTAATGCGGACAAGTGTGAGGTGATTCACTTTGGTCGGAGTAACTGGACTGCAAAGTACTAGGCTAATGGTAAGATTCTTGATAGTGTAGATGAGCAGAGAGATCTCGGTGTCCAGGTACACAGATCCTTGAAAGTTTCTACCAGATTGATAGGGTTGTTAAGAAGGCATACAGTGTTTTAGTTTTTATTAATAGAGGGATTGAGTTCCGGAACAATGAGGTCATGCTACAACTGTACAAAACTCTGGTGTGACCGCACTTGGAGTATTGTGTACAGTTCTGTTCACCGCATTATAAGAAGGATGTGGAAGCTTTGGAAAAGGTGCAGAGGAAATTTACTAGGATGTTGCCTGGTATGGAGGGAAGGTCTTATGAGGAAGGGCTGAGGGACTTGAGGCTGTTTTCGTTAGAGAGAAGAAGATTGAGAGGTGACTTAATAGAGACATATAAGATAATCAGAGGGTTAGATAGGGTGGACAGGGAGAGCCTTTTTCCAAGTATGGTGATGGCGAGCACGAGGGGGCATAGCTTTAAATTGAGGGGTGATAGATATAGGACAAATGTCAGAGGTAGTTTCTTTACTCAGAGAGTGGTAAGGGTATGGAATGCTTTGCCTGCAACGGTAGTAGATTCGCCAACTTTAAGTACATTTAAGTCGTCGTTGGACAAGCATATAGACATACATGGAATAGTGTAGGTTAGATGGGCTTCAGATTGGTATGACAGGTTGGTGAACATCGAGGGCCGAAGGGCCTGTACTGTGCTGTAATGTTTTATGTTCTATGTTCTATCATTTCAATTACATCACAATGTAAAACTTTGCTATAAATTCTGTATCTTACAATCTTATTCTGCACAACCACCTGATGAGGGAGCAGCACTGCAAAAGCTACTGCTTCCAAATAAACCCCTGTTGGACCATAACCTAGTGTTGTGTGATTTTTAACTTTGTCCACCCCAGCCCAACACCACCATCTCCAAATCATGGTTTAAAACAGGTTTTCCTCACATCACCTCACCCCTCCCACCCACTGTATTACTTGCCCAAAACCTTAAGCATGTGCCTGCTGACCTTTACACCATCCTCTAATGGCATCTACAAATATTTTGGCAAAGTTTAATTTTCATCGAGTTTTATGGAGGCTTTCTCTCTGTAAGGGTCAGCAAGATTTCATGCATTGTCATCCCACACTCACCTCACTGACTAGGTACCATGCCGCAGTATGGCTCCTCTTATTCAAGGCTGGCCTGATTCTCTCATTCACATGGCTGCACTGCCAAAACATCCGGCCATACTGGCATCTGTGGTGCTGGCACCATATTTGAAAGGACAAATTGGTGCCACGCTTTGCAACAGGGTCCTGGTAGACAAGGTGATGCAGTGAAGGGCCATCCTCTTCCCAAAGGATTGCCAAAGGAGCCATTGCCACCAGACCTTGCCAGCGTAGTCCAAAGTCAACCCCCCCACCCCCACTACGAGGTCAGTGTGGTCTCCACAGTGCTCCATGAATGATCCATCCTGGCCTTTTTAAAAATTTATTTGTGGGACTTGGGCATCACTGGCCGGCCAGCATTTATAGCCCATCCCTATTTGTCCTTGAGAGGTTGGTGGAAAGCTGCCTTCTTGAATCTCTTTGGTCCACTTACATCAACAGTGCTATCAAGTAGCACCTGTTCAGCACTATACCTGGTCAGTGATGTCCAGTTTGAGTTCCGCCAGAGCCACTCAAACTCCTGACCTCATCACAGCCTTGGTTCAAGAATGGACAAAAGAGCTGAATTCCAGAGGTGAGGTGAGACAGACTTTCTTTGGCATTAAGGCCACATTTGACTGAGTGTGGTATCAAGGAGCCCAAACAAAACTGAAGTCAATGGGAATCATGGGAAATCTCTGCTGATTGCAGTCGTACCTGACTTGTAGGAAGATGATTGTGGTCGTTAGAGGTCAGTCATCTCACTTCCAGGACATCTCTGCACGAGTTCCTCAGAGTAATGTCCTCAGCTGCTTCATCAATGACCTTCCCTGTATCATAAGGTCAGAAGTGGGGATGTTTGTTGATGATTGCACAGTGTTCAGCATCATTTGCGATTCATCAGCTACTGAAGCAATCCATGTTCAAGTGTTAACTCTAATTAGAGTTAATGCCTCTCCACAGATGTAGCCAGACCTGCTGAGCTTTTCCAGCAATTTATATTCTTGTCTCTGATTTACATCATCTGCAATTCTTTTGGTTTAATTAACCATTATTTGATGATTATCTGCTTCTTTCAATTGAAGCTAGCAGCTCTCATTCTGATCTACAGCTAGTCTACTGCATCAAATTCTGGTCATCGTTGATGTGAGGGTCCCTGAGAGAATACAGAGGAGAGCATTAGAGTTAACATTTCAGGCTGAAGAGTTATTGTCTCTGCACAGATGCTGCCAGATCTGCTGAAGTTTTCCAGCAATTTCTGTTTCTATATCAAATAATAGTGTTGGTTTTCATGAAAACAAAATAGCCAAGCTGCCATTGCTTCTGAACCTTTGGTGTTTTGGGGTAGCTCAGTCAAATCAGCTCTAATCGAGCACCTCTTCCAATAGTGAATGGTGATTCTCAATGACAACATAATCTGTAAGATCATGTAACAGTAGCTCTGTGGAAACGGTTGCACACTGACAACCAGTTCAACTCCTCCCTGCAACAAAATCTTCACAACAGACAGAGCACTGTCACCGTAAACACCGCAGACTGCTGGAAATATGCAAAGAACATCTAAAGCTGTAACTGATCCTTCAAGTGTTTGACCTAGAGATTGACTTGTGTTTCCGAACTGTTCCGCCTTCTTGTTGCTACAATGCTGTGTCTCCATTCATTGTCAATCCTGTGCTATCAATAAGGGCATAAAATGCAAGAGTAAAGAAGTTATAATTAATCTGGGTGGCACAGTGGTTCAGTGGTTAGCATTGAAGTAAAAACAGAACCCCGAGGGGAACATTACCCCGGCTCATGCCTCCACCCCCATTCCCCCCACCATCACACCCACTCCAGGTACTGGCTCCGACCCCACTCCCAGCTCCACACCCACACCAGATCCCAGCTCCCGGCCCTTCCGAGTTTTCACCATCCCCCCAGTCCTCCCACTCACTGAGGACGAACGATCAGTCCTCAGCAAAGGACTCACCTTCATCCCCCTCCGTCCACGCATCAATGAATTTAATACACGACGTGACATCGAACAATTCTTCCGTCGCCTCCGCCTCCGAGCTTACTTTCACAATCAGGACTCCCGCCCACCTTCCGAGGACCCCTTCGCCCACCTCCAACACACTGCATCCACCTGGACACCCCGCGCTGGCCAATTACCTGCCCTCGACCTCTTCATTTCCAACTGCCGCCGGGACATTAACCGCCTCAACCTGTCGACCCCCCTCCCCCACTCCAACCTCTCACCCTCACAACACGCAGCCCTCCAAACCCTCTGCTCTAATCCCAACCTCACCATTAAGCCAGCGGATAAAGGGGGCGCAGTGGTAGTCTGGCGCACTGACCTCTACACCGCTGAAGCCAAACGCCAACTCGAGGACACCTCTTCCTACTGCCCCCTCGACCATGACCCCACCCCCCCATCACCAAACCATCATCTCCCAGACCATACAGAACCTCATCACCTCAGGAGATCTCCCACCCATAGCTTCCAACCTCATAGTCCGGGAACCCCGCACTGCCCGGTTCTACCTCCTTCCCAAGATCTACAAGCCTGACCACCCTGGCCGACCCATTGTCTCAGCATGCTCCTGCCCCACTGAACTCATCTCTACCTACCTCGACACTGTCCTATCCCCCCAGTCCAGAAACTCCCCACATATGTTCGAGACACCACCCACGCCCTCCACCTCCTCCAAGACTTCCGTTTCCCCGGCCCCCAATGCCTCATCTTCACCATGGATATCCAATCCCTCTACACCTCCGTCTGCCATGATCAGGGCCTCCAAGCCCTCCGTTTTTTCCTCTCCAGACGTCCCCAACAGTACCCTTCCACTGACACTCTCATTCGTTTGGCTGAACTGGTCCTCACCCTTAACAATTTCTCCTTTGAATCCTCCCACTTTCTCCAGACCAAAGGCACATGTATGGGCCCCAGCTATGCCTGTCTCTTTGTTGGCTATGTAGAACAGTTGATCTTCCGTAATTACACCGGCACCACTCCCCACCTCTTCCTCCGCTACATTGATGACTGCATTGGCACCACCTCATGCTCCCGCGAGGAGGTTGAGCAATTCATCAACTTCACCAACACATTCCACCCTGACCTTAAATTTACCTGGACCATCTCTGACACCTCGCTCCCCTTCCTGGATCTCTCCATCTCCATTAGTGACGACCGACTTGACACTGACATTTTTTTACAAACCCACCGACTCCCACAGCTACCTGGATTACACCTCTTCCCACCCTATCTCTTGCAAAAATGCCATCCCGTATTCCCAATTTCTCCGCCTCCGCTGTATCTGCTCCCAGGAGGACCAGTTCCACCATAGAACACACTAGATGGCCTCCTTCTTTAGAGACCGCAATTTCCCTTCCCACGTGGTTAAAGATGCCCTCCAACGCATCTCGTCCACATCCCGCACCTCTGCCCTCAAACCCCACCCCTCCAACCGTAACAAGGACAGAATGCCCCTGGTTCTCACCTTCCACCCTACCAACTTTTGCATAAACCAAATCATCCACCGACATTTCCGCCACCTCCAAAAAGACCCCACCACCAGGGATATATTTCCCTCCCCACCCCTTTCCACCTTCCGCAAAGACCGTTCCCTCCGCAACTACCTGGTCAGGTCCACACCCCCCTACGACCCACCCTCCCATTCTGGCACTTTCCCCTGCCACCGCAGGAACTGTAAAACCTGTGCCCACACCTCCTCCCTCACCTCTATCCAAGCCCTAAAGGAGCCTTCCACATCCATCAAAGTTTTACCTGCACATCCACTAATATCATTTATTGTATCTGTTGCTCCCAATGTGGTCTCCTCTACATTGGGGAGACTGGGCGCCTCCTAGCAGAGCACTTTAGGGAACATCTCCGAGACACCCGCACCAATCAACCAAACCGCCCCGTGGCTCAACATTTCAACTCCCCCTCCCACTCTGCTGAGGACATGGAGGTCCTGGGCCTCCTTCACCGCCATTCCCTCACCACCAGACGCCTGGAGGAAGAACGCCGCATCTTCCGCCTCGGAACACTTTAACCCCAGGGCATCAATGTGGACTTCAACAGCTTCCTCATTTCCCTGTCCCCCACCTCATCCTAGTTTCAAACTCCCAGCTCAGCACTGTCTCCTTGACTTGTCCGGACTTGTCCGACCTGCCTATCTCCTTTTCCACCTATCCACTCCACCCTCTCCTCCTTGACCTATCACCTTCATCTCCTCCTCCACTCACTCATTGTACTCTATGCTACTCTCTCCCCACCCCCACCCTCCTCTAGCTTATCTCTCCATGCTTCAGGCTCACTGCCTTTATTCCTGATGAAGGGCTTTTGCCCAAAACATCGATTTCGCTGCTCGTTGGATGCTGCCTGAACTGCTGTGCTCTTCCAGCACCACTACTCCAGTGGTTAGCATTGCTGCCTCACGGGACCGGGGTTCAATTCCAGCCTTGGGTGGCTCACTGTGTGAAATTTGCATGTTCTCCCCATATTTTTATGGGTTTCCTCCCACAGTCCAAAAATATGCAGGCTAGGTGGATTAGCCATGGAATATGTAGGGTTATAGGGATAGGGTAGGGCATAGGTTGCTCTTCGGAAGGTCAGTGTTGACTCAGTGGGCTGAATGGCCTGCTTCCACACTGTATGATTCTGTATAAAATATCGATTCAGCCTCAACTGGAGCATTGCGTCCAGTACTGGGCCCCGTAGTTTCAGAAGGATGTGAAGTCATTAGAAAGGGTTCAAATAAGTTTCAGGGAGCGATTGCAGGGTTGAGGAATTTCAGTCCTGTGGATAGGTTAGGAGCTGGTCTCCTTAGAGAAAGTTAAAAATCTCTCAACACCAGCTTATAGTCCAACAGGTTTATTTGGAGGCACTAGCTTTTGGATCGCCACTCCTTCATCAGGTGGTTGTGAAGAACCACCTACTGAAGGAGCAGCGCTCCGAAAGTTAGTGCTTCCAAATACACCCGTTGGATGATAACCTGATATTGAGAGATTTTTAACTTTGTCCACCCCACTCCAACATGGGCACATCCAAGACATGGCTCCTTAGAGAAGTGTAAGAGGAAATTCGATAATGGTGTTCTGAATAGTGTAGAGAAACTGTTCCTATTTCCCAATGTTAAAATGGTAATACCCTGGAAATGAACATACTGCAGATACCAGAGCTCCGTCTGTAAGAATGCAAGACAGGTCAGACCAGTATGTGTTATTCAGCAGTTTTGCTGGCTTTTCCTTCAGCTGGTGTAAGGATCGAGGACCAGGGGACGCCGATTTGAAGCAATTGACAAAACAAACAAAGGCAACACGAGAAGAAATATTTTCACATGGGGAGTGGTTCAGGTCTAAAATGTGCTGCCTGAGAGTGCAATGGAAGCAAGTTAAATCAAAGTCTTTGAAAAGGAATTGGATTAATCAGAAGACTGCATAGCTATGGGGAAAAGGCCTGGGAAATCATCCAGATATATTTCTCATTCAATGAGTCAATGTAGACCAAAAAGCTTCCTCCTTCTTTGTAATTTTACATCTCAAATGTTAAATTTACTGTATTATTTATGTTAGGTGAACTACTGTTTTTGTTTCGATTTTTCATAAAATTCCTAAAGTGCGGAAACAGGCCATTTGGCCCAACAAGTCCGTACTGACCCTCCAAAGTGTATTCTACCCAGACCTATTCTCTACCCTACACATCCCTAAACACTATGGGCAATTTAGCATGGCCAATTCACCTAACCTGCACATCTTTGGACTGTGGGAGGAAACTGGGGCACCCAGAGGAAATCTATAAAGACACGGGGAGAATGTGCAAACTCCACACAGGCAGTCGCCTGAGGTGGGAATTGAACCCAGGTCCCTGGTGCTGTGAGGCAGCAGTGCTAACCACTGAGTCACCGTATTGATATTTTTGGTGGATTGTCCCCAACCCTGTTTTTCCCATAGATCCCACTATTTATACTCCGCCAGTTTTGATAACACAGTGTCACATGGGCTTGCAACTACCGCATTATAGGAGAACTACCTGTATTCCAATGCAGGTGAGAGTGTGGTGCTGGAAAAGCACAGCAGATCAGACAGCATCCAAGGAGCAGGAGAGTCGACCTTTCGGGTAAAAGCCCTTCATCAGGAACCACTCGTCAACTCGTCAACTCTCCTACACCTCGGATTCCGCCTGATCTGTTGTGCTTTTTCATCACCACATTCTCGACTCTGATCTCTAGCATCTACAGTGCTCACTTTCTCCAGTATTCCAATGCATTCTTGGCTGCTTCATCATCATCCGAATCTCTGCCACCCATGTCTTAACTCACAGAGGGTCCCATTCCCCTCTGTGTCTGCTGACCTATTCTGGCTTTCAATCAAGCCTTATCCCTCCCTAACCCTCTGTAATCTCCTCCAGCCCAATATCCTCTCCAAGAGATCTGCACTCCTCAAATTCTGGCAGTTGGTGTGCATAATTGCTCTATTATTAATGGCTGTACTTTCTGGGAGTTCTCTCCCTCACCTGCCTCCTTTAAAATCCTCATTGATAACTGCTGAGTCTTTGCTCATCTGACCTAACATCTCCCTACGTGGCTTAATGTTATACTGTTTACTTACCGTGGGGCTGTTCAGCCCATCATCTCTTCGATAGATCTTTGTTGGAGTCAATCAAATCCAATGCCATCATCTGGCTCCTTGCTGATAGCCCAGAGAAGATAATTATTGTGAGCTATATTGGAACGCTTCCATGACCCGCACACAACACTGCTCCCCCAAACCCATCCACCTCAGCATCATTCACACACTCAATCTTGCAGTGGAATATTAAAAAGATTTACGCCTATAGACTGTTTCTAGTTTGTTTTCTTAATAATTAGAAACGTAAATGAAACAGCCTTTGAAAGTCATATGTGTTTGAGGCCCTTAATTAGAACAGGCGTCAGTGCAATTCTGGCATATAACACAACATTTAACAAGCTCAAAGGCGAAACTTTTAGATATGTATCCTGGGCCAGCATTTCTTTCTCATTCCTAATTGCCCTTAGAAGGTGCTGGTGAGCTGCCTTTTTGAACTGATGCCATTTTGGTGCAGGTAGACTCATAATGCTGTGAGGGAAGGAATTCTAGGATTTTGACCCAGCAACATGGAAGAAACAGTGATATATATCCGAGGAGAAAGTGAGGACTGCAGATGCTGGAGATCAGAGCTGAAAATGTGTTGCTGGAAAAGCGCAGCAGGTCAGGCAGCATCCAACGAGCAGGAGAATCGACGTTTCGGGCATAAGCCCTTCCTGAAGAAGGACTCATGCCTGAAACGTCAATTCTCCTGATCCTTGGATGCTGCCTGACCTGATATATATCCGAGTCAGGATGGTGAATGGCTTGGGGATAACTTATAGATAGTTGTAGTCCTAGGTTTCTGACTACTTGTCCTTCTAAATGGATGTAGTTCTAGGTCTAGAAGGTTCTCTCTAAGCAGCTTTGCACAATTTCTGCCATGCATCTTGTAGGTGTGCACATTATTGAGACAGAATATTGACAGTAGAAGGAGTGAATCTTAATGCATGTGACACCAATCAGAAAGACTAATGTATCCTGGATGAGGTCAAGCTTCTTGAGTATTGTTGGACCTGCACCTATTCAAGCTATTGGGCAGTATTCCATCATACCTCTGACTTGTGCCTTGTAGATGTTGGACAGGCTTTGGGAATCGGGAGATGAGTTCCTCATGGTAGGATTCCTAACTTCTGATCATCTCTTGTAGCTACTGTATTTATAAGGCTAGTCCAGTTCAGATTCTGGTCAATGGTAATCCCCAGGATATCGATTGTGGTTGGTTCAATGATGGTGATGCCATTGAAAGTCAAGGTGTGATGGTTACATTCTCTCTTGTTGGAGCTGGTTATTGATTGGCACTTGTGTGGTGCAGGGGTTACTTGCCACTTTGTCATCTGGACATGGACTGCTTCAGTATCTGAGCAGTTGTGAATGTTGCTGAACGTCGTTCAATCAGCTGCAGACATCCTCACTTCTGACCTTTAGTTAGAGGGAAAGTCATTGATGAATCAGGTGATTGTTGGGCCTGGGACACTACTCTGAGGAATTTCTGCAGAGATGTCAGTTTTCCCGCTGATTCCCATTAACTCATTTTGCTACTGCTCCGTGATATCACATTTAGTCAAGTGCGGCCTTGATGTCCAGGGCTGTCACTCTCACCTCACCTCCGTAGTTTAGATTTTTTGTCCATGTTTGAACCAAGGCTGTAATGAGGTCAAGGACTGAATGGCCCACGTGGAACTGAAACTGAGTGTCAGTAAGCAGGTTATTACTAAGCAAGTGCTGCATTGTTGATGACCTTATCTATCATTTTACAGATGAGCAGAAGTTGACTAATGGAACTAGTTGGCTGGGTTGGATTTGTCCTGTTGCTTGACTAGTCTGTCGGCAGCTCTTCCAATTTTTGGCAGACCCACAGATATTGGTAATGAGAACTTTGCAAGATCGATAATGATGAGTTTGCCGCCATTGATGCTGGTTGCTAGTGGCTGGTGGCCTATCAGTTCCATTCCTATTTTGAGGCTTTTTAATAATTTTGTGCAACCAGTGGCCATTTCAGACAGCAGTTTAAGGTTCATCTAGATTTCTGTGGGTTTGCAGTCACTTGCATTTCATTCAGGTAAGGACAGCAGATTTCCTTCCCTCAAGGTCATCAGCGAATAAGGTGGGTTTTTACAATAATCTTTAATGGTGTCATGGTCATCAATGGAATTTTTAATTCCAGAGTTTTTAATATTCAAATTCACATCTAACAGGATGAGTTTCAAACCTGGGTCCCCAGTATTGTATTCTGTCTCACAGCAGATATACAATACTCCTTTAAGGGGCATGCTCAGGATGTCACCACCATATTATACCATGTGACCTAATGGCATAAAATTCTCAATCTCCATTATTCCGAGCTCTGACCTCTTGAAGCGTGGCACACTGAGGGAAGTATGCTCCTGTGCATCTGAATTGCTTAGCCTGAGCCCAGATTAGTAAGTGCCTGTGATTGCAGTGTATGTAAATAAGTAAATGCCAGTCACTGTAATAAAGGTTCATTGAGTTATTCAGCACTATGTGACCATATTACATGTTTAAGTTACGGGAGCTAATGTAAGTATCACAATGTAATAGTTGGAGATTATCATTTATCATGCCATACATAACTCAGAGTCTTATCTTGTTCTCTGGATTACTAGTCCAGCAACCATATCATTTCACTATCACTTCCACAGTGATCCCACTTCACTCTTACATCTCACAGTCTCTCCTCGTCCCTCTGCTAAAGTGATTCCACAGAAACCATATTGAATAATAGACTCAAGCTTCCACCAATGCAAACTTAAATTATGCAGGCCTTAACTTCCTATTTAGTTACTAATAAACCCTTTCACTCATTATCCAATGATGAAATTAAGGAGATTGACATGCAGTGCTGTGTGCAAGGTCATGCTCTTTCACCCCTGTTGGGCCTCTGTCTCCCTGTTATCTTGTTCCCAGGAAGTGATTAATTTCCAAGGGTCACTGGACAACACACTGATGGCTACAGTCTTCACGTCTGGCAATGGGATTGTAGACTGTCTCTGTGTTGACATGGGAGGAGAGGCTCCTGAATCCCCTAGTGCCAGGGGCAGGAGGGTCCTGGCAGCTGCATGTCACTGCACTTCCTAATTCTATCAGTTTGACAAATCTGTGTACTGCCACTGAGCTGCTGGTACAGCTGCTGTAGGATGACCGTGAAATTAGCTCCGGTGAGACTAATCTGTTGGAAAAATGTTTTTATTCGAGGGAATATGGTTTCCAGGGCATCAAACAAAAACTCCTTACTACAGAAAAAAGCCCTTCCATTTCTGAAGAATCTTTCATAACCTTATGAAGTGCCGAAGCGTATTATAGGCTATGAACTATTTTCCATTGTATCATCAACGTTGTTATGTAGGAATTCCCAGCCAGTTTGTATACAGCAAGCTCCCACATACAGTCAGGGTTAATGACCAGATCATCTGTTTTAGGTGATGTTTGATTAGGGGTAACGCCAGGCCAGGACTCTGGTGAAAACTCCCATGCTCACTTTGAATAATGCCAAGGGATAATTGATCAGTCCTCTGCTTAATGTCTCATCCAATACAATGCAACACTCCCTCACAACTGCATTGGAGAGTTAGGATTTTTTTTTGTCCACTTCTCCAAAAGAACAATGGTCTGTTTCCAGAGATGAAAGTGCTCTGCAATGACAGTGACTCAGTCACACCATGATTGACCAAATTGGTCAAGTCCTAGACTGCAGTGCAGAAAATCTTCAAATATCTACCTTAGTGTCAGGATCTAGGATTATGTGTGTGCTGTTAACAGGAAGCACCGCTGCAACTCACCAAGGCTTCCTTGACAGCACCTCCCTAATCGCCAAGAAGGACAAGAGCAACATTCTTCTGAGAATACCACCGTCTCCAAGTTAGTCTCCAACTTAATTTTGTGCTCCATCCTGACTGAAACATATATCTTAGTAAGTTTTGAGAAGATTTGCTGAGGTTCTAGGTGTAGATTTGCTCGCTGAGCTGGGAGTTTCATTTGCGGCCGTTTCATCACCCGCCTAGGTAACATCTTCAGGCAAAGCAATGTACATGATTCCTACTTTCTGTTTATATCTTTGGGTTGGTTCCTTCATTGTCTCTGAGCTTTTATCCTGGAATTCCCTATTAAACAATGCTCTGTCAACCGGACAACCAAAATTGCTTAGGAAGAAGCAAAATTCTGGTCTCCTTCCTATCGGAAAGATGTTGTGAAACTTGAAAGGGTTCAGAAAAGATTTACAAGGATGTTGCCAGGGTTACAGGATTTGAGCTATAGGGAAGAGGCTGAACAGGCTGGGGCTGTTTTCCCTGGAGTGTCGGAGGCTGAGGGGTGACTTTATAGAGGTTTACAAAATTATGAGGGGCATGGATAGGGTAAAGTCTTTTCCTTGGGGTTGGGGAGTCCAGAACTAGAGGGCATAGGTTTAGGAGGAGAAGGGCAAGATATAAAAGAGACCTACGTGGCAACTTTTTCACACAGAAGGTGGTACGTGTATGGAATGAGCTGCCAGAGGAAGTGTTGGAGGTTGGTACAATTGCGACATTTAAGAGGCATTTGGATCAGTATATGAATAGGAAGGGTTTGGAGGGATATGGGCCGGGTGCTGACAGTGGGACTAGATTGGGTTGGGATATCTGGTCGGCATGGACAGGTTGGACCGAAGGGTCTGTTTCCATGCTGTACATCTCTATGACTCAATGAGTCTAAGAATGTTGCAGTGACTCAGCAAGTTCTGGTAGAGAGAACTCATTTCTGAAAAAACGTCAGGACTTAGGCCATTCACCCTGCTTCTCTCTCCGCAGACGCTGCCAGATCTGCTGAGTTATATGTTTCAGATTTCTAGCATCTGCAATATTTCGCCTTCACAAACTGTTTTGAAAGATTGCCCAGCACTAACGCCCTTTCAAGGGCAACAAGTGCTAGCTGTGCCCATGGCACCTACTAAAGCATGAATAAAAAATAAAATTGCAGGTGAGGTAGATATCTGTCACCAAGAAAAGAGAATTTATCAGTTTTACAATGGAAGACCTGCGATTTGACTCCATTTGAATGTCAATATCAGATGTCTATGTTAACTTTCACCACAGCATCTGTTAACCTTGTACAATATAGACTGTATTATAGCCACAATGGCAACTGGTGTTTTGTTCTTGAATCACTTGTCAGAGGACTTTTAATCTACAGGCTCAGGCTAATGCTCTGGGGCATGGGTTCAAATCCTACCATAGCAGCTGATGGGATTTAAAATCAATTCATAAATCTGGAATATAATACCTGTCTCAGAAATGGTCACCATCAATGTCATCAATGGTTATAAAAAATCCCATCTAGAGGGAAATCTGCCTTCATTACCCAGTCTGATCTACATGTGGCTCCAGATCCACCTCAATGTAGTTGTCCCTTAAACTGCCTAGCAACAGTTCAGTTAAAGGACAATTAGGGATGGGTAATAAATGCTGACCTTGACATCAACAACCATATCCCAACAAAAATTAAAGGCAGTATAAACTTTCCAATTATGGGATGAGGGATTTCAGTGAATGTGGAGAGACTGCAGAAGCTGAGATTGATATCCTAGATGTGGAGGTGCTGGTGTTAGAGGGGTGGACAAGGTCAGAAGGCACACGACATCAGGTTATAGTCCAACGGGTTTATTTGAAATCACAAGCTTTTGGAGTGCTGTTGCTTTGTCAGGTGATGTCAGGAGAAAGTTGAGGGGAGACCAAATAGAATGGTTCAACATTGTAAAGGGTTTTGTTAGAGTAGATAAGGGGAAGCTGCTTACAGGGTCAAGAGGATTGATAACATTACAGGACAAAGATCTAAGATAATTAGTAAAAGAACCAGTGGGAAGAAGAGGAGAATTGTTCATGCAACAAGTTTTTTTGATCTAGCTGAAGTGATCTGCCTAAGGGCACTTGCACTGCTCCTTTCACTTTGCAGTCTTATACTTTCCTCTCTCGACAAGTCTTACACTTTCAGTTATAAGCTGTTGAACATTATCATTCTCTTCTCTCTTATGGTCCACATGTCTGTAATCTTCCTTTGATCATTTCCTTCAGTAAGTGCCCAGACCTTAAAATGGGAACAGCCCAACTTTGTGGCCTTTTCATGATGATGTATTCACCACTATCTACCCGCCTCCAGCATTCTGAGGACCTCTTCATTGATCTTATGGTCTCATCCTTCAACAGAAACACATTTTCAAACTTCCTTATTTTTGTATATGCACCTTCCTCAGAGACAGTGTTTCAGCCCTGGACAAGGGGTAGCTTGAAATCACAGTCTTGGTAATACTTTTCTTGACATACGAACATGAGAGATAGGAGACCATTCAGCCCCATTGATAATGTTGCACCATTCAATATAATCATGGCTGATCCTGTGCTTCAACTCCCCATCCTCCTGCCTACATCCCATATCCCTCAAATCCCTAAGAGAATTTCAGTGGAAATGAAGGTAATTAATAACTGCAATTCCCTCCATGGATCCTAATCACTGCTGCACAATTGCTGTTAAACTCTCTGTTCCTTCCTGTCCTACCCTATCTATCGTTACCCACATTGTTTTGTTGCCTCAACCTTTTTTCTTTGGATTACTAAATCTCCTTTCTCTTCCCCCTTTCCCTCCAATTGTTCAAAGTCCTGTGCAGAGCTCTAATTATACATTTAACCAGCACACTAATCCCAGCCTAGTTTAAGTATAGTCTATCCCCACAGCATAGCTCTCGCTGAGTTGTACACTTAGTTCTCCAATATGTTTGACCCCATGCCAAATATCACATGGATAAAGTTAAAAAATCACACAACACCAAGTTATAATCCAACAGGCTTATTTGGAAGCACTAGCTTTCAGAGCGCTGCTGAATTTACAGCAAAAGATTCTACGTCTTATGGTCCTGCTCCACAGCTACCCGATAAAGGAGCAGCACTCTGAAAGCTTGTGCTTCCAAATAAATCTGTTGGACTATAACCTGGTGTTGTATGACTTTTAACTTTCTTTGCCCCAGTCCAACACTGGCTCCTCAACATTATAAATATCTTGTGGATTAAGCAACAGTCCAAAAATGTCTATCTTTGTTATTCCGTGTTTTAATTTGGTCACTAAGTCCTCAAACCTTCCCAGCAGGACATCATTTCAGGTTCTACCCATATCACTGATTCCAAAGCGGATTACAAACAGGATCCTTGCTGTCCCACTCCACTTTCCTCTCCAACTCTGAGGAGATGTCCTTAACTCTGGAGCTCAGATGGGTTGGGGATAATGCAGTGAAGATTGAGACTGCAGCTTGAGGTATTTTCCCAGTGAACCAATAATCACAAGGTGAGATACAATTCTGGGATGGTAGCTCAGTGGTTAGCACAGCTGCCTCACAACACTGGGACCCAGGTTCGATTCAAGTGACTGTCTGTGTGGAGTTTGCACATTCTCTCTGTGTCTGCATGTGTTTCCTCTGTGTGCTCCGGTTTCCTCCCACTGTCCAAAGAGGTGCAGGTTCAGGAGATTGGCTGTGGTAAATTGCCGAGGTAAAAACAATGACTGCAGATGCTGGAAAGCAAATACTGGATTAGTGGTGCCGGAAGAGCACAGCAGTTCAGGCAGCATCCAACGAGCAGCGAAATCGACGTTTCGGGCAAAAGCCCTTCATCAGGAACCCATAGTGTCCAGGGATGTGAAGGCTAGGTGGATCAGCCATAGTAAATGTGGAGTTACAGAGATAGGGTGTGTAGGGGTGAGGTGGGTCTGGGTGGGATGGTCTTCGGAGGGTCAGTGTGGACTTGATGGGCTGAATGGCCTGCTTCCACACTTGTAGGGGTTCTATGATTCTATGAAAGTTGCCAAAAAAGCTTCATTTCATTCCGATCCATCTCTGATTTATCTGCTGCCCCTATAATACAGTTGAGAGGGCATCAGTTTTACTTCAGATTTCTTCCTTTGGTTATCTACACCATTTGACATTTAGATGGCCCTCTGTAATCTGCATTTAATCTGCACTATCCCAATCTACTTCTCCCACATCAGATGAAGGTTCATTGTTGCTTTACCAATAACTCGTTGGTGGGAAAAGATTGGAATACATGTGGGTTAAACTAACATTAGGAGTAGCCTTTTAAGTGGTCTACTGCTGAGAACAAAATAGAATGCTGGAAAAAGGCTCTGCTGCAAGAATAGAATTTGAACTTTGTGAACAATGGGCAGCACAGTGGCTCCGTGATTAGCACTGCTACCTCACAGGGACCCAGGTTCGATTCTTGCCTTGGGTAACTGACTGTCTGGAGTTTGCACGTTCTTCCCATATCTCCGTGTGCTCCGGTTTCCTCCCATAATCCAAAGATGTGCCGGTTAGGTGAATTGGTCATGCTAAATTGTCCGTAGTCGGGTGAATATGGGGAATGGGTCTGGATGGGTTACTCTTCGGAGGGTTGATATGGACTTGTTGGGCTGAAGGGCCTGTCTCCCCTACTCTCGGGAATCTAATCTAAAACAAGCTTGAGTTGGGGGGGGAAATGTGCTGAGGTGATACGCAGAATCTGAGGTGTGGCCTTTCACAACTAACCCTGTGATTAAGCCTAGACTATACTGGTGTGTGTATGTTTTTGATGTGAAATGGTGGCCATGCTTCCATTTACTGGGCTCCAAGATCTGAAATTCCCTCTCTAATCTCTCCACCTGTCGACTCTTTCTTTCACCTTCCTGTTTTAAGACTCTCCTTACAACATACATCTTCAACTAAGCTTTTGGTTATCTGACCGAATATCTCCTTATGTGGCTGAAGAACACTTTCTTTTATAATGTTCCTGTGAAACATTCTGGGATGTTTCAATATGCTAAAGGTGCTAGATCAATTAACTTGGTTTGTGTTGAGGCAGTTTTCATTCCTGATGAAGGAGGAGCTGGTTTTGTAATTGACATTATGTTAACGATGTGTTTTATCATCATCCCTCTCACCCCTTCCCACCTCCCCAAATTACTTTGCCACATTGAAAGTTGAGGTTGGTAGGGGTGGGGAGGTTTGTCAACAGGCCATTCCTCTGAGAGGCTGCCATGGGTACCTGACGAAAAGGAAAATATCGATACAGAGTAACCTCGATTATCTGAACGAGTTGGGCGGGCACTATTTCATTTGGATAATTGATTATTTGGTGAATTGATTCAATGCCTCACCTCTGGGGCTCGGAGTTTTCTGAAGTTTCCTTTTTCCTCAGTCTGTCTGCCTTGGTCCCTCTGTCTCAGGGTTTGATTCTGAGCAGAAACACAGTGTAAGGGACCTGCAGCATTGCTGAAGCCTCCCCCCTTAAGTTCAATGGGATTGACACAGCGAGCACTTGCTAAGTCCGCTCCCCATGCAGGAGACTAGGCAGCAGCAGCAGCAGACCACATGTGAGCAACCACCCAACCCCTGACCCAGCCTTGGCAGTATTTCAGTGAGCCTAGTTCATTTTTAATCATTGTAAACGAAAGACGCGATCAGTGTTGAAACACCTCTTTGATGTCATGTTTCTATTGGGACCTTGAAATCTTCTTTGGATAATCCAAAATTTGGATGATTGATATTCGGATAATCGAGGTTCCTCTGCATATGTTTTTATACTTCATAGTGTTTTATAGCCAATACTGTACTTCTGAAGTGTCATATTGCAGGACACATGGCAACCAATTTGGGCACTACAGAATCCTGCAACCAAGCGTGAGATATTGATGTCCTGACCTGCCTCAGTTATCTTGGTTGAGCATTAATTATTGGCCAGGACGCTGGGGGATTCCCCACTGCTCTCCTTTGAAATGATGGGGATCCTTGTATGTCTGTCCAAAAGGGCCGATAGAATCTTGGGTCTGCCATGTATGCCACTGCCTTCAGAGAAGCAATTGGCAACTGAGAATAAAACTCATGTCCAACCTTCTCAATGCCACCATATTCAATGCTCATATTGGCCTCAGCACAGTCACAGAGTACAGTGAACATTCCATGGTTTTTCATTACAGGTTGAAGTAAGGTTGGTGATTGCAAGTTTTTTTTAATTTGTGAAGGTTTGAGCAATCCATGATTTCAGATGTCACTCTTGTTTGTTCTTGTTGTTTCCTGTTGGATGTGTCTATAGCTGTTTCTATTCTGAATTTCCTTCTCTAAATATTGTCACCATTTTTGCGCAGTCCACTACCCAGGTTCCTTTGCTACCAATGCCTCAAACGCCTCACCTTCCGAGAGTTGCTGAGAAATCAGTTTCAGTCTTCACCCTTCTCTACAGATTTCTGAAGACAAAACTTGGCCAGGGATCCATTAGGAAAAAATGGGACCTGCAAGATGCTGGAGATCAGAGTCGAAATGTGTGGTGCTGGAAAAGCACAGCAGTTCAAGCAGCATCTGAGGAGCAGGAAAGTCGACGTTTCGAGCATGATCTCCTCGTCAGGAATGTGGGGGAGGCCCAAGGAGGCTGAGATAAATGGGAGGGGTGGGGGAGGGGCGCATGAACTAGCTGGGAATGTGATAGGTAGATGAAGGTGGGGGGGGGGGTGATGGTGATAGGTCAGAGAGGAGGGGATCCACTGCCTTGAGGAAAGCTGCAGCATTTATGTATGACAATGCAGGATAATCAACAAAACCGTTAGAAATGGGCAGTAGGAAGCTTCTAGAACTTCACTCACCTTGCTCAAGGCTGAATCATCAGTTAATCCGCTAAAGTACAGCTTCACTGTCTTCTAAGTCAGGATTACTCCACTCTATCAGTTTAACTTCCTGCTCCTTTATACTATCTCAGTGCGTTCCTCAGGACTTAAGTGGGTTTATCATTGTTGCATTAGTACAGTGAACTACCAAAACAACTTGCATTTATACTCAGAATCACGGAATCAGTGGCTTGCAATGGTTAAAGGGGAAGACCATTCACCCATCGTGTGTGCACAGGCCCTCTTAATGAGCATCATACCTCAGTATTATTATCCTTGCAATTTCCTGTTTTAATTAATCAGCCTATGGCTTCTTGAATATCTCAATTGAACCTGCCTCCTCCAAGCTTCTAGGTTGTCTTCAAGAGGGCATTAACTGCCTTTGTTGGCAGGAAGAGGGAGGCAGGTGGGAAGGCAGTGCGTTCTTACCCGCCGCTGTTCTACTCAATTAAATGCCCTCCCTGCCACCAAGCTGCCCAACAGGAGAGGCCATAAATGTCACCCAAGTAGTTGTGAGGCTGTAAAAAGATTAGAATGCAAGGCTGAGAATTTCGATTTTGGGTTTTCAAATCTGGGAGCCGCTGTGAGTTGTCAAACATGAGGGGTTTTTGTGGATGGGATGTGGACAGTACAATTTTGGATAAACCAAGTTTTAAGAGATTACGGATGGTGGGAGATCACAATGATGTCAGAGTATTCAAGTCTGAAGGTATCACTGGGTTGTAGCTTTCAGCAATGAGTGAGCTATAAGTGGGTGGAAGTTGGCAGTCTTCCATGGTGGTGAGGACATAGGGGTCAGAGTGTCACCTTTGAAACATCGAATCATGGAAAATAGAAGTAGGAAAAGGCCATTTGGCCCATCAAACCTGCCTCACCATTCAACTTGATTGTAGCTGATGGTCTATATAACACCATTTTCCTGCTCTCTTCCCATACCTCTTGACACTGTTGGCTTCTAGAAGTCTGTATCTCTTCCTTAAATAGTTCAGTGAGTTGGCCTCCGCAACCCTCTCAGGTAGAGAATTCCAGGCTCACCAACCTTTGAGTGAATATATTTCTCTTCATTTCAGCACCAAATGGCCTATTCCATATTTTGAGGTCACAACCTCTTGATCTGTACTCCTGAACAATGGAAACATGATTGCTACATCCAGGTTCTTCAACCTTGTCAAAATTTTATATATTTCAATGCGATTCTCTCTCATTCTTCTAAACTTCAGTGAATACAGGCTCAGTCAACCCAGTATCTCCTTATGTGACAAGCTCACCATCCCAAAAATCAGTCCGATAAACTATCACTGCACTCTCTCCATGGTGTGTGTTTGCTTTATCATGGTCAAATAAGATATGGAAGAGTGTGCACCAGTGTCAGCAGAGGTCTGAAACCAGTGCTAGTGAAATGCTGTTTCAATCTGGAACCATTGGCAATAACTTTGGACTTCCCAATTGCTAATTGTAGGACCTCTCAGTTTGTCCAGTTGTGCATAGTGGATGAGCAGCGTGACAAATCAGATACAGTGGCAGAGACAAGGGATGTTCTGCATTTGGGATGTGAGCAATGGCCTGTAGTGTGAGATCACACATTAAAACAAACAGCACATGAACCGTGCAGTAAACTTCCTCAGCTTTGGCCTGAGGTTGCAAACTGCATCAAAACAGGATGCAGATTGAAAAATAACAACTAGGAGTTGTTTAAGGCAAACTAATGATAAAAAAGAAACCCACAGAAGATTCTTGGCTCCATAACAGACAGTAAATATTTTATTCCGTAAGTACTGCAATCGTGTATCGAGTGCGCCATTCTGAACCTAGCGAGCTTGATGTAAGTGCACAAACCCTTGTAGGTGATCTGCCATCTTGGTTTGATGGACTTGTCTTGTTTCCAATACTTGTAACACTTTACCTTATTTGCTGCTTCTGACACTGACACTTCTGACGCTTCCTGAAGAAGGGCTGATGCCCGAAACGTCGATTCTCCTGCTCCTTGGATGCTGCCTGACCTGCTGTGCTTTTCCAGCAACGCATTTTCAACTCTGATCTCCAGCATATGCAGTCCTCACTTTCTCCTCTGACACTGACAGTCCTGTGCACTCTTGAGGATCTGCTGCACTGTTGGAGGAATTGCCTTTCAGGTGGAATTTGTTTCAGAGAAAGTGAGGACTGCAGATGCTGGAGATCAGAGTCGAGAGTGTGGTGCTAGAAAAGCACAGCAGGTCAGGCAGCATCCGAGGAGCAGGCGAATCGATGTTTCGGGCAAGGGCCCTTCATAAGGAATGAGTTGGGTTTTTGCCTGAAATGTCCACTCTCTGCTGCTCAGATGCTGCCTGACCTGCTGTGCTTTTCCAGCATCACACTCTCGACTTTATTTCTGAGAGTTCACCCCTTGGGACCATGGCTGTAAATAATTACAATATGAGGAAGGGAGTGATATGAAGGGGATGGGGGAGCTGGTTGTAAGATGCAGGTTAGACAGATTGCATGATACGCTAATGCATCAGCACAGGATGTAGAAATGTAGAAGTCAGAGTAGGCTATTCAGGTCATTGAGCCTGCTCCACCATTCAGTTAGATCATTTGATCAGCTACCTCAGTCCACCTTCTAGTGCTTTCCCTCTATCCCTTGGAGTCATTAATATCCAGAATGCTATTGGTTTCTGTCTGAAACTTGCTCAATTATTGAGCTTGCACAGCCCCCTCGAGTGGATAATTCCAAACATTAGCCATCTTCTGAGTGAAGAAATTCCCCCCCTCCTCAGGATACCCCTGAGGAGAAGGGTGTTTGAGGACAGCAACATCAGCTCTGACACCAAACTCATGGTTTCCAGAGTTGTGGTGGTTCCCACCCTCCTATATAGTTCTGAGATGTGTAATGGTATTAGAGCAGTATCACCAACACTGCCTGGACAAGATTCTGCAAATCCGCTGGGAGGACCAAAGCACCAACACCAGCATCCTTGACCAGGCCAATATCCCTAGCATCGAGGCACTGAAACCCCCCCTTGATCAACTGCAATGGGCTCTGCATGTCGTCCCCATGACTGACAAGAGACTCTCCAAGCAGGTGCTCTACTCCCAGCTCTGAAACAGCAGGTGAACCCCAGGTGGACAGAAGAAGTGTTTCAGGGATACCCTCAAGGCTTCACTGGTGAAGATACCTGGGAATCATTAGTCCAAGACCATCCAAAGTGGTGGAAGAGCATCTGGAAGGGTGGTGAGCACCTCGAGATTTGCCATTGAGAAAACAGCATGATGAGCACGCTGCCATAATAAAGCCTCACCCATGCCTTCCCATGACCAGCATCAGCTCCAAGTGTAACAGAGCCTGCAGAAGCCATATTGGTCTGTTCAGCCACCTACAGACTCATCTTGAGAGTGGAAAGGTGTCATCCCCGTCTGCGAGGGACCACCAATGATGCTGATGATGACCCCTTATCCTGAGATTATGTCCCCTGGTTCAAAGCAAAAAGCCAATCTACGTCTATTCTTTCATGCTGGGTATGAATTTTGTAAGTTTTAATGAGATAACCACTTGGTTTTCAACAATTTAGAGAATGTAAGCCCCATTTCCTCATCTCCCCTCCTGCAATTCCAGGGATTAGTCTGGTAAATCCATGTTGCACTCTTTTCCTCAAATAAGGAGACTAAAACTGCACACAATACTTCAGGTGCATTCTCACCGAGGGTCTGTACAATTGCAGGAAGATATTTTTATTACCGTCCTACCCCAGTCCAACACTGTTACCTCCACATTGTTACTGTAACTAAAATCATGTTGAAATGTCACATGATCTTGTCGTGTTTGTAGCCTCATGACAAGATGAAGACACAGTATGATGTTTCTTAAACAAAGCTAATATTTTCTTTAATTTAGAAGGGTCTCTTAAATAAACTTCAGTAGCACTTTGAAACTAAGAATAGAGAGGGCAAGGAAGTTTTCCCTGGAGTCCTGGGCAATAGTTATCCCTCAACTAAAACCCAGAAAGAGGATTATTTGATCATTCAACATTCACCTGCACCATCCTCCATTGTGTGCACTATGTTGTGAATTGTTGTGTGGCCACATATACTTTGGGGAACTGGCGATCATTTTTTCAATGGCATTTGCAGATTATTTGCTGTGTGGAAATTGGCTGCTGGATTTCCTGCACAGTCAGCAACATGTGGACCAGATTCTGGATTAGTGGTGCTGGAAGAGCATAACAGTTCAGGCAGCATCCGAGGAGCAGTAAAATCGACGTTTCGGGCAAAAGCCCTTCATCAGGAATACAGGCAGAGAGCCTGAAGGGTGGAGAGATAAGTGAGAGGAGGGTGGGGGTGGGGAGAAAGTAGCATAGAGTACAATAGGTGAGTGGGGGAGGGGATGAAGGTGATAGGTGGAAAAGAAGATAGGGCAGGTAGGACAAGTCATGGGGACAGTGCTGAGCTGGAAGTTTGGAACTAGGGTGAGGTGGGGGAAGGGGAAATGAGGAAATTGTTGAAGTCCACATTGATGCCCTGGGATTGAAGTGTTCCGAGGCGGAAGATGAGGTGTTCTTCCTCCAGCCGTCTGGTGGTGAGGGAGCGGCGGTGAAGGAGGCCCAGGACCTCCCTGTCCTCAGCAAAGTGGGAGGGGGAGTTGAAATGGGCCATGGGGTGGTGTGGGTGATCGGTGCGGGTGTCCTGGAGATGTTCCCTAAAGCGCTCTGCTAAGAGGCGTCCAGTCTCCTCAATGTAGAGGAGACCGCATCAGGAGCAACGGATACAATAAATGATATTGGTGGATGTGCAGGTAAAGCTCTGATGGATGTGGACGGCTCCTTTAGGCCTTGAATGGAGGTGTGGGAGGAGGTGTGGGTGCAGGTTTTGCAATTCCTGCGGTGGCAGGGGAAGGTGCCATAATGGGAGGGTGGGTTGTTGCAATTCCTGCAGTGGCAGGGGAAGGTGCCAGGATGGGTTGCAATTCCTGTGGTGGCATCCTAGCAGAGCGCTTTAGGGAACATCTCCGGGACACCCGCACCAATCAACCACACCGCCCTGTGGCCCAACATTTCAACTCCCCCTCCCACTCTGCCGAGGACATGGAGGTCCTGGGCCTCCTTCACCGCCGCTCCCTCACCACCAGACGCCTGGAGGAAGAATGCCTCATCTTCTGCCTCGGAACACTTCAACCCCAGGGCATCAATGTGCACTTCAACAGTTTCCTCATTTCCCCTTCTCCCACCTCATCCCAGTTCCAAACTTCCAGCTCAACACTGTCCCCATGACTTGTCCTACCTGCCTATCTTCTTTTTCACCTATCCACTCCACCCTTCCCCCCCACCAACCTATCACCTTCATCCCCTCCCCCACTCACCTATTGTACTCTATGCTACTTTCTCCCCATCCCTACCCTTCTCTCACTTATCTCTCCACCCTTCAGGCTCCTCTGCCTGTATTCCTGATGAAGGGCTTTTGCTCGAAACGTCAATTTTACTGCTCTCGGATGCTGCCTGAACTGTTGTGCTCTTCCAGCACCACTAATCCAGAATCTGGTTTCCAGCATCTGCAGTCATTGTTTTTACCTAACATATAGACCAGGCCAAAGCATAATTTCATTGACTTAAGATGCTTTGGGGTGATCAGCGGTTGCAAAGGGCAAGTTCTTCTCTTGATTCGATTCAGGAGATTGAAAGTTCAAACCTCACTCCAGGTTGTAGGCTGCTATCAGAGTGGAAAGTGAGGACTGCAGATGCTGGAGATCAGAGCTGAAAATGTGTTGCTGGAAAAGCGCAGCAGGTCAGGCAGCATCCAAGGAAAAGGAGAATCGACCTTTCGGGCACGAGCCCTTCTTCAGGAATCCTGCTCGATTCTCCTGTTCCGTGGATGCTGCCGGACCTGCTGCGCTTTTCCAGCAACACATTTTCAGCTGCTGTCAGAGTGACCATGTTTTACAAACCAGAATAGACTGTTAGCCAATTGACACAAACACTCCATCATCATGTCCACACCCAGGCCCAACTCCTATATCCATCTCAACCTTATTTCCAATTTACTTTGGGAACTTGTTTAACCATCAAGGTGAAAGATGCCCGAACTGGAATTGGAACATATTCAGATTGTGCCTCAGCTAAGCTGAGCTACAGAACAATTAAATCAGCAGTAAAGCTTCCCTGACCACCCCCCAGTGTGATTTAACATCATGAAGGATCCGTTGACCTTTAAGAAATAATGCTGTGTTTTGGTCTATCACAACTGAGAATGGCGCAACCCTGTCTCCTGCAGACTCATTTATCAATATACAGAGTGGAACTGGATTCAACACAGAGCCTAGTTGTGAAGAAGTAGTATTGTGTCATTGAAAGACAGGTTTAGGGGATTGGATGCTTTAATGAGTTAGCCACTACCTTTTGATTCCCTGTGGCAGGTTCAAATCTATTCCAACTCATAGGGATGAACAGTGCCTCTGCTAATTATTTTAATCTACATTGATTCCTATAACACAATGATCTCTTTCATTTTAAGTGCCACTCAGACAGACCCAATTCCCTTTAATCCAATCCCAAATGTGGCTGTGTAAATGGTAGAAGGTTTTGGTGAGTGGAACTTGCTCCATGAGGTCACCATTGAAAGTGAGGAAACCATGGATTTGCTGGCATTTTTTCCGTTTGTTCATGGGATCTGTAGTTGCTGGGTGGGCCAGCATTTGATGTATTTTGCTAAATGCCACTTGAGCAGATGGTACCTTGTTGAGCTGCTGCTGTCCGTGTGGTATCAGGACACACACAGTGGGAGGGATTTCAAGGATTTTGAGCCAGTGACACTGAAGGAACAGTGATATATTGACAAGTCAGGGTGGCATTTGAGTTGGAGGGGAATTTTCAGGTGGTGGTGTTCCCATGTACCTTCTGTCCTTATCCCTCTGGATGGTAGAGGTCATAGGTTGAAAAGTGCCTTTGATGGATCCTTGGTGAGTTCCTGCAGCGCGTTTTGTGGATGGTACAGACTGCCACTACTGAGCATTGGTGAACACAAAAGGCTTGTGTTTCAATAATGCCTTCATAACATTGCAAAGTTTTATAACCAATGAAGTGCAGTCACTGTTGACATGTAACAATCAATGTATGCACAGCAAGATTCCAGAAATAGAAATGTAATTTTGACCAGATAGCCAGTTTTCAGATGTTAGTAAAGAGGTAAAGATTGGTCACAATACGCAAAGAATACCAGTGGATCCCTTACCAGAGAAAGTGGCTAGGACCTCAATTAATGTTACATTTGAAAGATAGTGTAGCACTCCATCACATGCATGGAAGCCTGCATCTAATTTGTGATCAGATATCTAGAGGAAGGCTTGAACCATCAGCCTTCTGACTCAGTAGTGAGAGAGCTACTCTCTGTCCAATGTCAGGGAACTGATCATTACAGAATCGAGCGGGGACAAAGTCATTTTGCCCAATGCTATATCCTTGAAAGAGCTTTCTGATGGTCCCATCTTCCTGCTCATTCCTCATGGCTCTCAAAGGAGTAATGTCCCAGGGATGGGTCCCCTGAGGTGACATCTGCCCAGGTGGCTTCAATTAGCCTCAGATACAAAATGAAGCTATTCCAAAGTGAAATATAAATCTTTGGCAAGTGAAAATTGAGAAAAAAAAATCTCCACTTGCAGTGAGCTGTGGAGAGTTGAAAGCCAATATATAACTCACTCGCTCACGACCTCATTCAGATGAGCCATGAACAGTTAAAAATCAACAAGGCCATTCATTGGCAATGCACTGAGGGATAACACATCAAGCCTAATGGCTAATGTGTCATCAGTTTGGCCTCTTTCTGTAGCCCAGCATTAACCCTAAGCTCACTGCATGGGAGAGTAGATTCTGCTGCTGACATGATCTCTGGTGAGTTACGAAGAAACAAGACACAGTTACAGGCTTGTACACCTCTCTTGTTTCCCAGGGATTGATAGAGAAGCCACTGCTATAGTCAGTAAAACATGATACTCCCCCAGTGCGTATTTCCTGAGGCTGGTTCCTTTGTTCAATTTGAGATCTGGTTATTGATCAAAGGTTAACTTCTGGTCTCACAGAAGGTCGCAGTAGAGAACTGAGCTATCGTGTTTCACACCCAATCTGCCATTCTGCTGACTCTGTGATGCAAGGCACTGCCCAATCTGCTGCCAAGGAATTCCAGGCCAGGAAGGAGGGGTGATTTGGTCAAACTGTGTGTGAGCTTTCTGGGGAGATGCTTTTCAAAAATTCATCGTGGGCATCACTGGCTGGGCGATCATTTATTGCCCATCCTCGATGCCCTGTAGAAGGTGATGGTAAGCTGCCTTCTTGAACTACTGCAATCCCTGTACTGTAGGACATCCACAGTGCCCTTAGGCATGGATCCAGGATTTCAATCCAGTAAACTGGAAGAACGGTGTATACTTCCAAGCCAGGATGGCCTATAGCTTGGAGGGAAATCTAGAGATGAAGATGCCTTCACTCACCTGCTTCCTTTGCTCTTTTAGCTGTTGGAAGTTTAAGATTAAAAATCACACAACACCAGGTTATAGTCCAACAGGTTTAATTGGAAGCACACTAGCTCTCAGACCTGACTACCACCTGATGAAGGAGCGTTGCTCCGAAAGCTAGTGTGCTTCCAATTAAACCTGTTGGACTATAACCTAGTGTTGTGTGATTCTGCAGTATACTCTAACGATGGTACACTCTGCAGTCAACAAGTGTCAGTGAATTGTTAAGGTGATGGGTGGGGTGACCGATAAGCCCCATGAATTTCAAGATTTTTGGAAATTGTGACAGGTGCTACATAGATGCAACTCTTCTTTCCTCTTGGGCACTGCGTGCTATTGCTCACACTAATTGCAATGATGTTTCATAACACCCAATTTTTCTGATGCTTCAATGGAAGCTTGTTTATGTTAACCTGTTCCTTCAGGCCACAGAATCTCATTCAAAAAACCAATCCTCCATCAATGTGTGTTTTTTTTTGCTGGTGTTGACAGGAGTTTATAGTCAGGCTGTTGTATGTAACTTCCTAGCTCAGAGTCGGAAAGAATTTACAAAAAAACAACTGACTCATATTTTGTTTGGATCTCTTTGAAAGCAGAACCCTGAAGAATCCTGCACACCGAAGGCAGTACTCCGCAACTCCCCTGAGCACATGAACCAATGTTAACAGGACATCTCGAGCTCAGATCTAAATTCATTCTAAGAGCTAATCCGAGAGCCTGTAAGTTAGAGTAAGGAAGAGAAAACCAACCTTGGTCAAACTCAGATGAAGAAGTCTCTTTCATCAACCGATCGTGATATTTGAGGAAGAGCAGGTCAGGTCCCTGTCTTGCGAGTGAGCCAGCCAGAAAGCTGTTTCCTTTGTCCTAACCCTGACTTTCCAGCTTTATTATTCAGACATAAGACATGGGTATTCCTGACAAGAACATCATGTGTTGCCCGTTCCTAATTTCCATTCCAGACCATTTCAGAAGACAATTAAGAGCTAATCCCATTGCTGTGTGTCTGAAGTCACATGTGGGCCAGGCCAGGTGAGGACAACAGTTTTTCTAAAGATCCTTAGTGAACCAGATGTGGTTTTAAGAACAATCAGTGAGTGTTTCAGGGTTGCCATCGGGTTAACTTTTTCTTTTAACAATTCCAGAGTTCACTGAATTCAGATTTTGCCATTTACCATGATGGGATTCGAACCCCTTGTCCCAAAGCTTTTGCCTTCAGCTCTGGATCACTAGTCTAGTGACATTGCCACTACGTCACCACCTACTTTTATCTCCAATCTCTGCAATTGCAGCAACCAGCAGATCAAGTTAAGCATAAGTTCAAAATCATATCTGGGATGAGGACTAGACGATAAATGATTTGTCGCCTCACTGGCGAGACTGGAAATAGAAGCAGTGGTAAATTGCCAGTTAATGAAAATCACCTCCCCTAAATAAAACACAGTTAATATAAAATTAACATAGGCTTGCTATCTTTTCTCCTGCCTGTGAGATCATTAGTCCATATGTACCAGCGTCTCAGGGACAGGAAGGGGGATAATTCAAGGGAAATCTTAAATGTCATCTCTTGCTCAGTGCAGAGCTGCCAGAACCAGTTGTTTACTTTTCTAACCAGTGGCTTTGTTTGCTCTCTGGGTTGTCTGGCCAGTCGTGAGGGACTCTGTCAGGTGCATTGTAACTCCTTGTTCCTGTGAGAGGTAAACTTGGGCCTGGAGTCTAGCCCAAAGAAAACATCTTGCTGGACTGAAAAGTGTGGTTGATCCAAAGAATGGCACAAGTTTTACTTCCAGAAATATCATCTGCCTGACAGTGTCCACACAGCAATGCGATTGGAGATCCTAAAGAACCTTCCTGTCCAGAGGTGTAGTAACATTCTTGAGCCCGAAACTCAAGCATGGAATCCAAGCTGACCCTTCACCCTGAACCGAGGGAGTGCTGTCTCTTGGATGCAACACCAAGCCGAGGTCTTATCTGCCCACTCCCAGGATGGGTTCAGAGATCTTTTGTCTCTGTTTTGAAGTCTTTCTAAAAGTCCCCACCAATACTTGCTGTAATGTGGATTTTTCAGGTGCTTTTTAATATGTCGATGGAATGTGAGTATTGCTGACTAGTTTGACATATCTTGACCATCCTAATTGTCCAGACGGCAGTTAAGGGCACATTGCTGCCATCCCAACTTACCTCAGAAGCTCATCTATGTATCCATCCACTCCATATCATTATAATAGCAACTCCTCAGCTAATAAAAGAACAGAGATTGCTGGTGGAACTCAGCAGGCTTGGCAGCATCTGTGGACAGAAAGCAGAGTCAATGTTTTGAGTCCATTGAATTGGGGGGGAGCACAGAGGGATAAAATTAAGACTTTGATGAGGACAGGGCATTCAGTATTGGAGGGTGGGAGGAGCCAGAGAGAAGTTGTTTCGCTCTATGGGATCTTGCTGTGTGCAAATTAGCTTCCACACATTACTGTAACTTCTCTTTGAATGTACTGAATGCAATCTCTTTGTCCTGTGGCTCTGAAAGGTCTCTCTTGCCCTCTTGCTCTGGTTGTATCCATCCTCAGCAGATTCCTCCATGGCCTGGCTTCTTCTAGACAAACATAGCAACTGAGAGTTGGGCTAACAGCAGCCCCCACCCGAGAGCACCTCCAGGGGCTCCAGATCCTGAGAGTAAAGAAGGAATAGACTCGAAGATACAGCACCATGTGGACCTCGAGAATCAAACTGAAGTGGTAATGGATAAACTGATTTCCCAATTCCTGATGAAGGGCTTTTGCCTGCAACATTGATTTTCTTGCTTCTCAGATGCTGCCTGACCTTCTGTGCTTTTCCAGCACCTCACTGTTGACTCTAATCTCCAGCATCTGCACCCCTCACTTTTGCCTGATTTCAACCAATCAGCAGTCTGAGGTGTCATACTTCAGATGTGAGCTTAGACCGTCAATGTTGGCAGGCTGTTTGACCATGTGGTGCACCATGGGCCTGGTTTTTATGTTTTTGACCTTGATGTTCAGATGCACGCAATTTTCAGCACAGAATCACAGATCAGGACAAGGAGCCTCGTCATACTGAGGCCATATCTGCTGGATATCTGACACCATAGATCAATAATAGGGATCTGTAGCCCACTGGGCAGCAATATCAGTAGGGGTGAGCCATCCAGGCAGCTGGTTGCAAATGAGTGACTAGCGTACGCAACATTTTCCAGCATTTCAATGAATAAGGGTCCAAGTCCACCATTTCTCCCACTGACACAATTCAGTTTGACTTTCTGAGGTAGAAGTCATTTCATCAAGTGCCTTATAGAACCATAGAATCCCTGTAGTGTGGAAGCAGGCCATTTGGCCGATCGGATCCGCACTGACCCTCCAAAGAGTAATCCATCCAGACCCATCTCCTCTCTCCAATCCCTGTAACCCTGTATTTCCCATGGTTTACCAACCCAGCCTGTGCAGCCCTGAACATTATGGATAATTTAGCATGGCCAATCCACCGAACCTGCACATCTTTGGATTGTGGGAGGAAACCAGAGCACCCGGAGAAAACCCATGCAGACACAGGGAGAATGTGCAGTCGAACCTGGGTGAGACTGTGTAAAGGAAGGGGTTTTGAACTCGGGCAGCGATTATTTGTCACTCTGAAGCTAGCGTTGAAAGCAGTGCCTGCCGTGGCTCAGCAGACCACTGGCCCGCTCTGGGTCAGGGGACTGTAGCTGCAAACCACAGATCAGAAACTGGAGAACATGAACTCAGCTGACATACCAGTTCAAAACTGCAAGAGTGCTTTATTATCCGAGAGGGTTAAACAAAGGCCCATCTCTTCCCAAATATGAATGGCATTATTTCAAAGAAGTGCAGGAGGCCCTACTTAGAATCCTGCTCAATATTTATCCCTGAAGGATGATGGAAGCAGATTAATTGATAGTTTTCTAAATGCAGTGGATAAGTACTTGAGGGGATTATGGAGAAAGGACATAGTACAGAACAGGAACGGCCATTCAGCCCACTATGTCTGTGCCGACCATGATGCCATTCTAAACGAATCCCATCTGCCTGCACATGGTACCTCTATTCTCTGCCTATCTAAATGTTTCATAAACATTGCTTTTATATCTGTTTTTGCCACCTCTCCTGGTGGCATGTTCCAGGCATCTACCACCTTGACTTCTAAGTCTCCTTTAAACCTTTCCCTTCTCACCTTACATGTATGGTCCCTGCTATTTGACAGTTCCACCCTGGGACAGAGACCCTGACTACTCACTCGATTCAATCCTCTCAAAATTTTACACACCTCAACCTCTGATGCTTTCGTGAAAACAATCAAAGTTGTCCAACTACTCCAGCTAATATATTCCAATCCATCCAATATCCTGGTGACTCTCTTTTGCACCCTCTCCAAAGCCTCCACATCTTTCCTGTAATGTGGTGATCAAAACTGCACACAATATTACAGATTTGGCCTACTTAAAATCTCATATAGCCTCAATATGACTTGCCAAATTTTATACCCAGTGCCCCAACTGATGAAGGTAAGCATGTTACACCTTCCTAACACCTTATCCATGACCTGTAGCCTAAGATCCCTCTGTATCTCAATACTCCTAAGGTTCCTGCCATTTACCATATACTTTCCTCTTGTATTGACTGCACAAAATGCATCACTTCACACTTGTTCAGATTAAACTCCATCTGACATTTCTCTGCCCAACTTTCCAATGAGCCTATGTCCTGTTATATCCTTTGATAACCTTCCTCATTATTCACAGCTCCATCAATTTCAGTGTCATCTGCAAACATACTTAATCACGTCATCTACATTTTCATCCAAATCATATTGATATATTACAAATAACAAGCAGCAGAGGAATGGAGCCAATTTGATAACCCTCAGAGAGCTGGAATGTGCATGAGGGGCCAAATGGTCTTCTTCTGAGCTGTATAATTCACGATGCTTAGCAATAGGGGATAGAGATAATGATAGGACTGATTTTGTGAAGGAGGGGTGTAATTGTGGGTCTGAAGAAGGGTCAACAAGCCTGAAATTTTAACTCTGCTTTCTCTCCACAGATGCTGTCTGACCTGACCTGCTGAGTTTTTCGAGCAATTTTTGATTTTATTACTGTGGCTCAGTGGGAATGAGGATTTGAGATGAACATCAGTTCAGCCAAAATCATTTTAATGGTAGAGCAGGCTCATGGCCAAATGGCCTATTCCTATTCCTGATTGTGTGTTCCCCCTACATCTTTAAATGGGAGACAGGAAGTCTGGGTGCACAACTCACTGTTTTAATAGTAGAAACCCATGAGCAACATTGCACTTGGGGCTGGTGAGTAAGACACCCCATCTCCCTCAAGATCAGCCTCACGATTTAAGACATTGACTTATCCCTGTAGCCAGTGAGAGACACAGCTCAGCAAGAGCTATGCCATTATACATCATACTGGACTCAAAATTCTAACACTGTTTTCTTTCCACAGATGCTGCCAGATCTGCTGATTTTCTCCAGCAGTTTTTGCTTTTATTTAAGAGCTACACTATCTCTGAACTGTTCTCACCCTTCTCCATAGAATCATAATGTGTAAACAGGCCCTTCAGCCCAAAAAGTCCACACTGACACTCCAAACAATAACCCACCCAGACCCATTCCCCCTACCCTATATTTACCTTGGACTAATGCACCTAACCCACACATCCCTGAACACAATGGGCAATTTAGCATGGCTTTCACCTAACCTGCACATCTGTGGACTGTTGGAGGTAACCGGAGCACCCAAAGGAAACCCACGCAGACAGTTACCCAAGGGTGAAATCAAACCTGAGTTCCTGGCCTGTGCTAACCACTGAAAGAACCCTTGGAAGAACAATTTTCAAGGTACGTGGGTTATACCAACTGTAGTGGAAAGATAACTTGCTCTGTCATGTCTCTGCAACATTGCAGAGCAGGAGGTAATGTTGAAGTGTTGTAACATAGAAATCACAGTAACCAATGCGTGCACAGCAAACTCCGACACGCAGCAATGTGAGGTAATGACCAGTTAATCAAAATTTACTGAAGATGGTGAAGGGATAAATGATGAGCAGGCTTGAGCTTACAACCTTATGATCCTGATGTGAGAGCACGACCTTCAGACCCGAGGTGACACTTTGTATTGCTACTGACTAGTTCTCAGCACTGGTGGCATTCTCTGCAGCCTGTCTGGTTATATGAGAGACTGACAGACAGACACAGTGCACAGGAAGGACATATTCCAGACACTTTTAGGAAATGAGACTTGCCTGAAGTATATGCACAGCAATCTATCTTGAAACATTCCCATGGGATTCTATTTTTCTATGATATCACAAGTTTAGATCATTGGTGATAGTCCATGTCCAATAGTGAAGTAGGTACGATGCAACTACAGAACTAGTATGTGTCACAATGTAAGAACTAAGTACAGGTAGACTGTGCAGCCCCTGCCAGCCGTCTCTCAGTTAAAATTCACACAACACCAGATTATGGTCCAACAGGTTTATTTGAAAATATTAGCTTTTGGAGTGCTGCTCCTTCATTAGGTAGCTGTGGAGCAGGTCCATATGACACAGAATGTGTAGCAAAAGATTACAGTGTCATGCAAGTGAAATGATATATTGTACAACCTCTAGTTAGAGTTACTGCCATTTTCCTAGTCAAAGAATAAAGGTCATGTTGTTTTAAGTGAAGCAAATCCAAATTTATTTTATGGCAAGGCTTATTTTTCTCTGTTGGTGATGTTTGCCAGTTTAACCCAGATCGCTCTCTCTCTCTCTCACGTACTGTGGCAGATATCTCACCTACAAACTGGACTGTGACTATAGAAACATGATATCTGGGTAATCCCATAGATTTATTACTGTATTTGTCTCATGAACTGTGGACTTTAGAATTGGAAGAGTCATTTAGTCAGAGCATGGTTAAAGTTATAAATTACCCAGATCAACAATAGGAAGATTTCACGCATTGCTTCCTCAACATTTATCAGGTACAATGTAACAAAATTAACACTTACTACTGACAATCAAGGAAAAGAACATGCATTAATGCAGCATTTTCTCCACATCAGCTTGTCCCACAGCACTTCAGAATCAATGAAGTACTTTTGAAGTGTAATAACTGTTGAAATACAACAGCCACGTAAAAAGAGCAGATTTCACACAGAGCAATGATATATGCTCTATGAGGACATTATTAGGCACTCCTCTGCTTATTCAGCTGTATCACAGGGACTGTTATGTCAGCTCAGAAGGCAGAATGGACTTTGATTTAACAACTCATTCAGAGGAGGGCCCCTCTGACAGTATGGCATTGCTTCAGTAATGGACAGAAATGTCAGCCTTGATTTTCTGCTCAGGTCTCTGCACTGGGGAATGAAGCCACGAGCTTTGGACTGAGAGCCAGTGCTGAGCAACAGCTGAACCATTATACTTCAAACTTATATTTGGCTCCAAGCTGCTCACCAAGTAATCACCAAACTGTCTCCATCCTGGGGATTACCACTGAGCAGAAATGGAATGAGATTCACCCATGTAAATACAATGGCTATAGCAGCGAGTCAGGGACTAGGAATTCTGCATTAAACCATCTCTTGACTCCTCAGAGCCTGTTCACTATCTGCAAGGCACAAGTCAGGAGTGTGATGGAATGCTCCCCACTTGCCTGACGGGGTGCAGCTCCAACAATACTCAAGTAGTTTGGCATCATCCTGAATAAAGCAGCCCGCGTGATTTATTCCCTCTATCGCCGATGCTCATTCACAGCAGTGACTGCCACCAACAAGATGCACTGCAGAAATTTACCAAAACTACTTAGGCAGCAACTTCCAAACCCAAGATCGCTACATCTAGAAAGACAAAATTACAGATACATGGGTTGCAAGTTCCCTTCCAAACCACTCACCATTCTGACTTGGAAATATATTGCTATCCTTTACTGTCACTAGGTCAGAATCTTTGAGCTTCCTTTCTAATAGCACTGTGGGTGTCCCTATACTGCAAGGGCTGCAGCAGTTCAAGAAGGAAACTCATCACTGCCTTCTCTGGGGCAATTAGGAAGAGGGCAGTAAATGCTGGCCCAACCAGCAACAGGAAGTTGGAGGCAACAGGAAGTTTTGGGTTATTGTTTGCAGAGTTTCCTGCCACTTCGGAGCACCACTGTGTTCCCTAGCCAACATTTCTGTCTCAGGTCTGCTGCCGTGTTCCGGCGAAGTTCAATCCAAGCTGGACGAGCAGCATCTCATTTTCTGCTCGCGGACCCTCAGCCTTCAGGACTCAGTATTGAGTTCGATCATTTTCAAATCGGAGTGCCTTCTTCCATGGCTTTTACCCACTCTCACACCCCAGGTCCTGTCATTACAAGGTAGACAAGCAGGAGACTGGAAGAACACGGCAAGCCAGGCAGCATCAGGAAGTGGAGAAGTCAACGTTTCAGGTGTAACCCCTTCTTCAGGACTGGGGGTGAGTCATTACATGGACTATTCTCAGCACAGTCAATTCATTTTCACCTTCTTATTGTCCCCATTACCAGCTTTTCGTACACCTGAGTATACTATCATCCAACCCATTGTCGTTCTCTCTCTCTCTGGGTTCCATTTCCGCCTATCCACTCAATCTCCCCCCCACCATGCCCCACAACCTTCTGTCTTCAGCATATATACCACCTTTTCCTAGCTACTATCAGTTCCAAAGAAGGGTCACTGGGCCCATAATGTTAACTCTGCTTTCTCTCCACAGATGCTGCCAGACCTGCTGAGTTTCTCCAACACTTCCTAAGTTGTTTCAGATTTCCAGCATCCACAATTCTTTATTTTATATAAATGCAAAATTTGCTTTTCATAATAATCTTGAGTTTATGAGCATTGATTTGCCAAATTGGTGAAGCTAATTAAATAATTGTCCATAAGATCAGAAGAAATAGCAACAGGATTATGCAGCTTGGCCCCTACACTAGGATCATGGCTGATCTGACATTCCTCACGTCCACTTTCCTGCCCTTTTTCCTGTAATCCTTGATTTCCCAAATGATCAAGAATCTATCTCAACCTAAAATAAACGCAAGGACTCTGTTCCCACAGCTTTCTGTGGCAAGGAGTTCCAAAGACTCACAACCCTTTGAGAGAAGAAATTCCTCCTTATCTCAGTCTTAAATTGGCGCCCCTGTATTCTGAGACTGTGCCCTCTGGCCTGAGACTCTCCCATGAGGAGAAACATCGTCTCAGCATTGACCCTGTCAAGCCCCTTAAGAATCCTATGTGTTTCAATGAGATCACCTCTCATTCTTCTAATCTCCAGTGAATAGAATCCCAACCTGTTTAGCCTTTGCTCATTAGACAATCCCTCCACACCAGGAAGCATCCCAGTGACAGCCTCTGAACTGCCTGCAGTGAAATGATGTCCTCTCCAGTATTTTGAAAGCCTCTGATAGCCCTAACCTCTGCTGTCCTGAAATCTACAGATCAGAAACTCCATTTGTCCAAATGTTTGAGCACTCCCACGCATTCCATGGATATGTTCGGCATCATTTCAGTACAAGCAGAAACAGGGCTTGGACAAGTTCAACATTATAATGATTTATCACTGGTTTATGTTTCAGCTAAACATCTCTCTCGAAATGGTTTTCCAGCTCATACGCCCGTGGTCACTTTACAGTCCAAAAAATTGTGAAATTCAGAATTTGATCCCAAGCATTCCAGACTGGAATGATTACACTGCAATTATTTTCTTAAACTTTCTGAGTTTCAGGGAAAAATGCTGATATTTCAGGTTCTGACATCAGACGCAAAGGTTTTGTCTTGCTGCGTGGGCTGGGAATTTGTTTAACTTCAAACTGCACGATTGTACCTTGAGAATATTACCCGATGATGCAACCACAAATCCTACTATCAGGTTACATTCCAGCATCTGAAAGATGAATGGTAGGAGCACCCAGTGTGTCGCTATGATTAATGGGATTTAGTTTACACTGCACAACTTAACGGTTGCTCAGTGTTGAATTATGGATGTGTAGGAAGGTCCCTCTTTGAGTTTCAGCTTTCATTGACCCCCAGGTGACTGCCAGGCAGATGCAGGTTTGCGCTTCCACTTTTTTGCAACCTGTGAAATGTGAACGCATTACTGCTGTTATGTTAATCAAAAGCCACACTGCTTGATTAAAGTTGTAGAGGAAACCAGGTCCGAGGGTCAGTGATTTAGCACTCAAATACAATCGCTGAGCCTCCTTAAACCTGTCAAATGTGGACAGATGCAGCTGCGTTACTAACAAAAAAACCCAGAAATTTCTGGAGAAACTCAGCAGCTCTGGCAACGTCTGTGGAGAGAAATCAGAGTTAACGTTTTGGGTCCAGAGACCTGTCATCACAACTTTTGTGTTGGTGTTTGGTTCTCCCACATGCACAACAGAGACTGGCATGGCTCAGTGGTTAGCACTACTGCCTCACAGCACAAGGGTCCTGGGTTTGATCCCAGCCACGGAGTTTGTACATTCTCCCTGTGTCTGTGCGAGTTTTCTCTGGGTCCTTCAGTTTGCTCCCACAATCCAAGATATACAAAGTTAAAAATCACGCAACACCAGGGTATGAGATTGTTGCTAGGCAGGGAGGATGTGGGTATGGGGATTGTTGCTAAGCAGGGTGTGATGTCGGTGTGGGGATTGTTGCTAGGCAGGGAGGATGTGGGTATGGGGATTGTTGCTAGGCAGGGTGTGATGTGGGAATGGGGATTGTTGCTGGGCAGGGTGTGATGTGGGTATGGGGATTGTTGCTAGGCAGGGAGGATGTGGATATGGGGATTGTTGCTGGGCAGGGTGTGATGTGGGTATGGGGATTGTTGCTAGGCTGGGAGGATGTGGGTATGGGGATTGTTGCTAGGCAGGGAGGATGTGGGTATGGGGATTGTTGCGAGGCAGGGAGGATGTGGGTATGGGGATTGTTGCTAGGCAGGGTGTGATGTGGGAATGGGGATTGTTGCTGGGCAGGGTGTGATGTGGGTATGGGGATTGTTGCTAGGCAGGGAGGATGTGGATATGGGGATTGTTGCTGGGCAGGGTGTGATGTGGGTATGGGGATTGTTGCTAGGCAGGGAGGATGTGGATATGGGGATTGTTGCTGGGCAGGGTGTGATGTGGGTATGGGGATTGTTGCTGGGCAGGGTGTGATGTGGGTATGGGGATTGTTGCTAGGCAGGGAGGATGTTGGTATGGGGATTGTTGTTAGGCAGGGAGGATGTGGGTATGGGGATTGTTGCTGGGCAGGGTGTGATATGGGTATGGGGATTGTTGCTGGGCAGGGTGTGAGGTGGGTATGGGGATTGTTGCTAGGCAGGGAGGATGTGGATATGGGGATTGTTGCTGGGCAGGGTGTGATGTGGGTATGGGGATTGTTGCTAGGCAGGGAGGATGTTGGTATGGGGATTGTTGCTGGGCAGGGTGTGATGTGGGTATGGGGATTGTTCCTAGGCGGGGAGGATGTGGATATGGGGATTGTTGCTAGGCAGGGTGTGATGTGGGTATGGGGATTGTTGCTAGGCGGGGAGGATGTGGGTATGGGGATTGTTGCTAGGCAGGGCGGATATGGGTATGGGGATGGTTGCTAGGCAGGGCATGATGTGGGTATGGGGATTGTTGCTGGGCATGGTGTGATGTGGGTATGGGGATTGTGGCTAGGGGCAGGGTGTGATGGGACAAACAAGAGGCTGCACAATCTGGACATATCCCTCCCTTCGCCTCCAAGCAATTAATCTAAGAGCAGACCTTTTGGGAGCTGCTTTTGTCCCACACCTTCCATTGAGATGCAGGCAGAAAGGAAATGGTTTTGGACCAGAATGACGAACATGTGATCTCAGAAGGAAATAGTCAGAGAATGTTCAATCCAATCCCAGCTGAGTTACTTTCTTAACTTCTGAGTTGTAGAGAAAAAGTTCTGCCATTTCAAGCCATTAGAACACAGGAATTTGTTTCTGTTCTTTAACTCACTATGCTATCAGGTCTTTGGTCTAATACGACTTGACAATTTATTCCGGAACTATCAAGCTTGCACAGTTCTGTGATTTCACCAAATGACCTGGGCAGAATGACATCTCTGTGGTTATGATGTCTACACTTGCAAAAAAACCAAGGCTTTGTTGATGAGGTATGAACAAAGAGATTCCCATTGATTACCATCCAACGCCTTTTGCTTCAGACATAGTGTGAGGATTTTATCCTGAATTCATTTTTATAATTTGTTCCTGGGTATGTAGGTGAGCATTTATTGCCTACCTCTAATTGCCCTTGAAAAGGTAGTGATGCACTACTTTATGAACCACTATGGAGTGATCCCTGTGTTTCATTTGCTGCTTTCACTGTTCGAAATGCCTGTGTCATAACTTCAGCAGAGATTAGAGTGGTGCTGGAAAAGCACAGCAGGTCAGGCAGCATCTGAGGAGCAGGAAAATCGATGTTTTGGGCTAAAGCCCTTCATCAGGCATGGTGAAGGGCTTTTGCCCAAAACGTTGATTTTCCTGCTCCTTGGATGCTGCCTGACCTGCTGTGCTTTTCCAGCACCACTCTAATCTCGACTCTAATCTCCAGCATCTGCAGTACCCACTTCTGCCTCATAACTTTAGCAAGCTGACACTTCATTTTTAGGTACAGTTGGTGCTGGTTTCCAGTATGCCCTCATTGAATCAGGGTTGATTACCCTGCATGATGGTAATGGTAGCATGAGGGAATGTGTCTGGCCATGAGGTGGCAGATTGTGGTTGAGTACAATTCTGATGGTGGCCCACCGTGCCTCTTAGATGCCCAGTCTGAGTTGCTAGATCTATCCTGAATCTATTCCCTTTATCACACTGGGAATGCCACCTAATCCAATGAAAGGTGACTTCGATATGAAGGTATTCCCAGTAATCCCCACCAATAGAGTACTCCTGAGGAGATATTCTGGCAATGACTTGGTCCCATCGGATGGGCAGGTTTGATGATCTTGTGCAGAAATATTTACCAAGCCCTGACCGACTCCTGATATATCCTGCCAAACATCAGTGAGTCAAAGAAACAGGCCATTTGGCCCAACAAGTCCACACCAACCCTCCAAGGAGTAACCACCCAGACCCATTCCCCAACCCAATCACTCTATATCCACTGGCTAATGCAGCTAGCCTACACATCCCTGAACACTATGGACAATTTATCATGGCCAATCTACCTAACCTGTATGTCTTTGATTTGGAGATGCTGGTGTTGGACTGGGGTGTACAAAGTTAAAAATCACACAATACCGGGTTATAGTCCAACAGGTTTATTTGGAAGCACTAGCTTTTGGAGCGTCGCTCCTTTACTGACACAACCACCTTATGAAGGAGTAGCAGAGGGTTTACAGGTGAGGGAGTGACAGGTGGAAGAGTGATAGTTCAGGTGAGGGAGTCATAGTTCTCCCGGCACCTTTCACCCTCCCTTCCAAAACCTCTCCCCTCCAAGGCATTCGTTTCAAGATCTAATTAGAGCAGTCTGGTGCTACAATCAAAGGTGCTCTCAACTCATCCGTCATATGATAGTTACCACTTTAACAGTATAATGTGATTAGCAAACATCTCGCAGGAAAGGAGTCAATCGGAAACTGCAAACAGATCCCCTTTCTCTCTGAGACTGTTCTCAGGGGAGCCGCTGAAAAGTGTTTTCTTTGGCTGGTGAGAAACTGGGACTGCTGCTCTTTTTTCAGATTGTTCAAACACACCTAACACCAGAGTAAATAAATAGAGGTTTTCTTGGCAAACAGTAAGCAAAGGATTAAAGAGCAGTCACTCCATCCTGCAGAATGTAAGACCTTTCATAAAGAAAGAAAGTCCTCCATGGGTTGTGTTGAGACTGACAACAGGACACATAGAAAACAGAATGGAGTAGTCAGTGAGAACACTCAAACTCTGTCTTCTTTCAGAGAAGCACCCAAAGTTGGCTGAGTTAGTAGTAAATAGGCCTCAGTCTACTTCGAGCTTGCTGTCCCTGAAAAGGCTGTAATGAGGGAGAGGACATTGCTCAACTCCTTCAGGGAAATGTCTTTCCAAAGCAGATCTGAAAAGAGGTGCAGCTGGTTTTTTTTTGCCAATGGTTGACAGACTTTAGGAAGTCAGGATTGCTAGCCTCTGATCTACTCAGAGTATTTGCATTTCCAGTTCAGTTTCCAGTCAATGGTAACCCTCAGGAAGTTGATACAGGGGATTTAGTAATAGTATCGCAGTTGAGTGTCAGAGAGATACGATTGTTGAGGATGATCGCTGCCTGGCACTTCGGGGAATAAATGTTCCTTGCCACTTATCAGCCTTAAGAACAATATGGCCACAGCTTGTTGCATTTGGACACAGGTTGCTTCAGTATATGAGCCCCACAGAGTCAGGGACCTGGGTTCAATTCCAACCTCGGGCAACTGTCTGTGTGGGGTTTGCACATTCTCCCTGTGGCTGCGTGGGTTTCCTCCAAGTGCTCCAGTTTCCCCCCACAGTCCAAAGATGTGCTGATCAGGTGGACTAGCCAATCTAAATTGTCCCTAGCGTTCAGGGATCTGTAGATTTGGTGTGTTAGCCTTGGGAAATGCACGGTTACGGGGAAAAGGGATTAAGTCTGAGTGGGTTACTCTTCAGAGGGTCAGTGTGGACTTGTTGGGCCAAACAGCCTGTTTGGATTCTAAAGTGTTGTGAAAGTGAGGAACTGTGAATGTTGCTGAAAATTGTGCAATCATCAGCAAACATCCTGACTTCTGAATTTATGGTCAAGGTAAGGCCACTTAGGAAGCAGCTGAAGATGGTTGGGCCTAGGATGTTACCCTGAGGAACTCCTGCAGAGATGTTGTGGAACTGGGATGATTGACTTACAACAATCACAACCATCTTCCTGAGTACTAGGTATGTTGTAAACCAATTAAAGGTTTTCACCCACAATCCACTGATTCCAATTTTAAGAGCTCCTTATGTTATACTAGGTCGAATGTTGTTTTGATTTCAAGTCACCCTCCCCCAATTTCTGGATTTCAGCTCAAGGTTGTAATTTCATGGAATCCCTCAAGCGTGGAAACAGGCTATTCAGCCCAACAAGTCCACACTGACCCTTGGAAGAGCATTCCACCCAGATCCGTGCCCCTATGTTATTACTTTACATTCCCCCCGACTGATGCACCTAAGCTACACATCACTGAACATTATGGGCAATTTCCCATGGCCAATTCACCAAACCTGTACATCTTTGGGCTGTGGAGAAAATCGGAGCACCCGGAGGAAACCCACACAGACACGGGTAAACTCCACACAGGCAGTTGCCCTAGGTTGCTGTTTGAACCCGGGTCCCTGGCGCAGTGAGGCAGCAGTGCCAACCACTGAGCCACCGTGCCACCCATTGAGCCACCCTTCTGTCCATAAGAGTATTACTTGCATGTCTGGATTAACAGAGCAGCAATAATACTACTAACCCATTGTCACTGGAACCCAGGCTAAGCACTAATAACCTGGTACAATGGCAAATTACTATGGATGTTGAAAATTTGAAACAAACACAGAGAATGCTGGAGAAACTGAGCAGCTCTAGCAGCATCTCTACAAAGAGAAACAGAACTAACATTTCGAGTCTGATATGACTTCTTCAGAAGTGAAAGGTGTTGGAAAATAGTTATTTTTAAGACTTTTGACACAGGCAGAAGAGGAGCAAGAGAGTGAATGGTGTAGAAGCATAATGCAAAAGAGAAAGGGACTGTTAATAGCAGAGAAAGGAAAAAAAGATTTAAAGAGAATGTAAATTAAGGTGTGAAAGAGAGAAAATGCACTAAGTGTAAAGTAGACAAGAGTCACATGACACAGCTGTGGGGAAATGGAGAGAGAATAAAGAAAAATTGAAAACTGACATAAAGTGGTCAGTTTCAGGCCTCAAGGCTGTAGAATACCTAAGCAGAAAATTGGTATTGCTCTTTAAGTCTGCGTTGTGCTTCGTTGGAGCACTGCAGCAGACACAGGACAGAAATGTTAGCATGAAAATAAGGTGGTGTATCAGAATAACAAGCAACTGGGCAGTCGGGGTCATTCCTACAGAGAGAAGGGAGGTGTTCTGCGAGATGGGGACCTGGTGTGTGTTTGGTCTCGCCAATGTAAAGGAGACCGCATTGTAAGCAGTGAATGCAGTAGACTAGATTGAGAGACGTACAAGTACACAGTATGTTTGGGGCTTTGGACAGTGAACAGGGAGGAACTGAATGGGTAAGTGTTACACCTCCTGCAATTGCATGGGGAGGTGAGTTGGTTATTGCAATTTAAGTGCTGCTTGGTAATAATTCCGATGACCCTCTCCGTCACTTCATTGATGATCGAGAGAATGACAAAGACTAATTGTCTGGCTTGAATAGGTCCTGCTTTTTGGACAGGACATTTTGGAGCAATTTTCCACATATTTGGCATATTTTCCACATTGTTGATTGCATGCCAGTTTTGTAGCTGTACTGGAGCAGCCTGGCTAGGATCACACTAGTTCTGTTTCTGCAGCCTAAGTTTTCAATATTATTGTTGGAATGTTGTCGTGCCCTTTGTCGTATCCAGTGTCTCCGGCCATTTTTTTGATATGATGTGAAGTGAAATAAATTATTTGAAGACTGGCATCTGTGATGTTGGGGACTTCAGGAGGAGATAAATTGATCATCCATTTTGCACTTCTGGCTGAATACACAAATGCTTCAGCCTTAACTATTGTTCTGAAGTTCTAGGTTGACAATCATGCCATGTTGAGGGAGTGTGTCACTGTCAGAGTGTGCTGTCTTTCAGATATGATACTGTACACACTCAGGTATGTATAAATTCTAACATACTGTACTGAAGAAGAGCAGGAGAAATCCCTCTGATGCCTTGGGTTATTTTGCATTCCTCAACCAAATCATCAAAGTAGATCAATCATTGATCAAATTTATTGTATTTGGTAGTCTTATGTTGGAATTGGTTTTGTGTTTCCTATAGGTCAAAGAATACTCCATTGGCAGTAAAGACTTGGTGAGGTTATGGAAGTGCTATATAAATGCACATTCTTTATGTCTCACTGCAAACATTGGCTGGAATTACCAAACTTGCTGTAGACCGGAGATCAAGACTGGGGCGTTCCTCAATGCCACATCAGGAAGTACCAAACCACAATGGCTCATTCACACATTATCTATATTAAGATCCCCAATTAGGTAGGTGGGAGTAGAGCCTATTAAAAAAACTCCACTCGGATTTTCTCAGAATACAATGGAGTTTTAAACTCATACAGACCCCAGACCCTTTGCTCCAACTTGTCCATGGTGACCAGACATCCCATTCTGATCTAGTCCCAGCACTTTGCCCATATCCTTCTAAACCTTTCCCATCCATATACCCATCCAGATGCCTTTTAAAGGTTTTTCAGAGGAACCTCGATTATCCAGCACTCAATAATCTGAATTTCGGATTATCTGAACAAGATCACAAGGTCCCGATACTTGCCTAAACTATGCTGTACAGCATTTGATTATCTGACATTCAATTAACCAAACGAAATACTGCCCACCCATGTCCTTTGGATAATCAACGTTCCTCTGATTGTATCAGCCTCCACCACATCCTCTGGCAGCTCGTTCCTTATACGCACTATCCTCTGCGTGAAAAGGTTGCCCCTCAGGTCCTTCTTAAATCTTTCCCCTCTCACCTTAAACGTATGTTCTCTATTTTGGATTCCCCTGCCCAAGGAAAAAGACTTTGGCTATTTACCCTTTCCATGCCCTTCATGATTTTATAAACTTCTGTAAGATCATCCTCAGCTTCTGACACTCCAGGGAAAACAGCCCCAGCCTATTCAGTGTCTTTCTATAGCTCAAACCCTCCAGACCTGGCAACACCCTTGTAAATATTTTCTGCACCCTCTCAAGTTTAACGACGTCTTTCCAAAAGTAATTGGACATCTTCATTGTTAAGGTCGGAAAGTGTGGTGCTGGAAAAGTACAGCAGGTCAGGCAGCATCCGAGGAGCAGGAGAGTTAATGACTTGGGCATAAGTCCTTCATCAGGAATGTGGAGGGGAGGGGGGAAGTGGGATGAGAGATAAATAGGGGGGTAGAGGTGAGGCTGGGGGAAAGTAGGTGGGAAGTCAATAGGTAGATGCAGGTGGGGGGGGGGGTGATTATGATAGGTCGGTGTGGAGGGTCGAGCAGCTAGGTGGGAAGGAAGATGGACAGGTGGGACAGGTCAAGAGGGCTGTGCCAAATTGGGGGGTTGGATCTAGGGTGAGGAGGGGGGAGGGGAAATTTGGAAACTAATGACGAATCTGGGATGAGGTGGGGGGAAGGGATCTGGGATGAGGTGACACCCCCCAACCCGGCACCACCCTCTTGACTTAACCTACCTGTCCAGCTTCCTTTCTACCTATCCACTCCATGCTCCCCACCCGCCCATCTAAATTAACCCCCACCTGCATCCCCCTGTCACCTTCTTGGCTACCTTTCCCAAGACCCATCCCCACCCCCTCTATTTATCTCTCATCCCCTCTCCACATTCCTGATGAAGGGCTTATGCCTGAAACGTTGACTCTCTTGTTCCTCAGATGCTGCCTGACCTGCTGTGCTTTTCCAGCATCACTCTTTTTGACTCTGACTCTCCAGCATCTGCAGTCCTCACTTTCTCTCATCTTCACTGTTAAGTAAGCAAAGTGACTGAGTCAGACTGAGCCTCTGAAACATGAAACAGCAGAAAGCAGATTCCAGATTCCACTGAATTTTAGTTGGCAAGATCTTCAGGCAAGATCAAAGCCCAGTTGAATTCAACAGTTTTCAACATGAACCAACTATTCACTGATAAACTGTCATGATGGATGAGGTATGTGGCTTCCTTTCTTAATCCTGATGACTGAAGTTCCCCAAAAGAATTGGTCAGAATTTCTCAACCGATAGAACTAATTTAGAATGCTGTGGTTTTAACTTTCATTCGATGATTTGTTCCAGATTAGAACTTTGACACAATACTGCAGATGCTACAGTGTTGTCAGTGCTATTCTGCTGAAGGGTATATAATACATATTATGTTGGGATTTGGATTTCAAAATGGATGCAGATGGATCTGGCTTATTTCTGTGAAGGTAGCTTTTTTAAACAGGGCAGCGGGTCATTTGAAACAGCGACCTCAGCGTATCAATTTCAAGCAAGCATTTGACTTCAGCAACCAGAAAACCATTAGCTTAGTTTCAACTTCAGACTAGAAGGTTCAAGGTCTCGGTTCAGAAGAGTCAAAAGTTTAATTCAGAAGGGAGAAAGGTTTCTCCTAACAGGAAAATCATGTTTTAATTCACGGGAACCAGTCACCATTGCCAGCATATTTCAGTTTCTGAAGTTTCCAAGCCAGGAGAGTTTGGACAGAAATCTTCAAGTTGTTAGAAATGAAATTATCAAGGCTGTCAGAATCATGGAAGTTTCATGCCAGTGAATTCAGGAAGGAGTCATTAAATTGTCTCCAGGGTCTGAGACAAAGAGACTGGAAGGAGTCAGTTAAGTAGAAACTTAAAGGATTGAGATAGGAGCGAAGTTTCACTGGAATTGAGTATTTGTGAAAGGGTAGTGTTAGGGAACAGGTTGAAACATTGGTTTTTTTTCTGACTGTGTTAAGTTCTTTTCATCACATATATAGCTCATTTTTCTTTTGCATTATAAACTTCCATTCTGTTGTTAAAGAACATCAGCTGCCTTGTGAATACATTTCAGTGACTGATGCCACAATAAATAAATGCAAAAATTACATAAATGATCTATAAAGCCAGGTTTTATTTTAGAATCTAAGTTGTCCAGTATTGCTATCAGCTAGAATCATAACATTGTTGAATTGTTACCTTAAGAATCACAGTATTATTACAGGGCAGAAGGAGGCCATCTGTCCCATCATACCTGCACCTGCTCTGTTATCTACTTCCAATTTCCTGCCTTTCCCCCATACCATTACTATCCAAAGACCCATCTAATGCCCCTTGACTATTGAATTGAACTTGTCTCCACCGCATTACCAGGCAGTGCATTCCATGCCTTTACAACTCGTTGAGTGAAAATGTTTTTTTCTCACAGAATCTATCTATCCATGTGGGTGGATGCTAAAGATCCCAAATTAAGAAGTCCCCCCATGCTGTCATATGCAATATTTCTCCCTCAACCAGTTCCATCAAAGAACAGAATACCTAACCATTCATTTGTGCGATCCTTCTCTTTACAAAGTGGTTACTTGTGCTGAATAATAGTGACTGCTATCCTGACTAATTCACATCTGTGGAGTGTTTTGGGATAGTGATAAGTTATCCTTTTCAAAACAATATTTTCATGAATTCATTTCCTTTCCCTCTCAAGACTGTGTGTTAATGTTGAAAAGAATCATTTTTGTAGTTATGTTGCTGATGAGCCTTTGACTGGTTAATCAAGGCTGCAAAGAGTACCCATAGTATACTTGTTTGCCAACATCCTCATTGCTTGGATTACGTCCATTGATCCCAGTGGCTACTTGCCTAAGATACCAACTGCATTGTGGCTTTTATAGATAACATAACTTCAGATATTGCCTTCAGGCCAAAGCAAGGACAAAGCTGCTATCACCAACCAAATAACACTGGGTTTTTGTGCTTCACATATTCTGAGTGGATGCAGGCAGCAGTTTAACTGCTCTGTTGTGTTACTTGACAGTGGGCCAGTCCTTCTATGCCAGTGGGCCAAAGTTGCTTCATGAACTGGGAAGTCTGCTTCCAGAGATAGCCATGAGCCCCAGCAGGAATGTGCACAGCATAATCTTGGTTAAAAAGAGCAAGAAGACTACATCTGTAAGAAATATACTGACAGCCTGAGAAATGTTTCATTGGCTACCAAACATGGCCAGCAACTCAAGCGCCAATTTCATCCTGGCATTCACAACGCAGCATACTGTGCCACTTTCTCGAAGTGTCACTAACCCAATGCCTAGTCTAACTTTTCAGGGGGATGTAGAAGTCCCAAAGTACATTTCAAGAAGAGTTCGGGAAGATTTTGCCAATAACTATTGGCTCTGCAATGTCACTGAAAGATGTGCTCGTTATCGCATTACTGTATGTGCAAGGACCTTGCTGTACGTACACCAGTTGTACATAAATGTTGCTACCATTAATGTGTCTACACTTCAATCGTTCTTCATTGATTGAGATTTTCAAAGGAATTCGGAAGAAACTTCTTTACCCAGAGATTGGTGAGAATGTGGAACTCGCGCCTATAGGCAGCAATTGAAGTGAATGGTAGCAATGAATTTACAACTGGAAGGACATATGGGGAGAAGGTGGTGGGGAATAATGCTGTCCAGGTTAGATGAGAGAGTGAAGCAGGAGCAATGTTGTGCACTGTGTGTTAAGGTTAGATGGGAAAACATGGAAAGCTAGTAACCTGTGTATTTTGTTGATTGCTAATTTTCATCATTGTCTTGGATTGCAAAACGATTTATTAGCACTGGGAGCCAGAGATATCTCTAAATGAGATGAACTCCAATCTATGGAAAGCAGAATTAATTGTTAAACAATATCAACTGGATTCATACTTCCCATCGACCAACCAGGTTGTACCCTCCACCTGTGTTCACCTATCCCTACCTCACCACCCTGTCCCCCCACCCCAATATCTGCAGCTCCCCTTACACACCCCCCCAATCCTGAAGAAGTGATATACCCGAAATGTTGACTTCTGCATCTGACGCTGCCTGGCTTGCTGTGTTCTTCCAGTCTCCTACCTGTCTATTTTGGATCCCAGCATCTGCAATTTCTTTGTCTCTAAACAATGCCAAGAGCAAATAGCTGCTTTTGTGATGCTGGTTTTCAAATTCTTGCAGCATCCAACAACTGTGAGTAAGGAACCCTTTGTAAAAAAAGGTTTCTTCCCACATACAATTACGGCAAAATCGCAGCAACGTGCTCACAGTGTCCTAGTAGGAGCCAGCAGCAACTAATCCTCATTTTTAGCCTCCAGGACTTGGCTCATGAAAAATTTGGAAATAAAGACACATAAGAACGGGAGTAGGCCATTCAGCCCATCATACTTGTTCCTCCATTCAGTGGCTGATCAGTGGCCTAACTCCACATGCCTGCCTTTGGCCTCTATCCTTTAATACTTTTGCTTAGTGGTCATTTATGTATCTCAGAATAAAATTAACAACTGATCTTGCATCCATTGGAGGAGAGTTCCAAACATCCACCACCCTTTGTGTGTAGAAATACTTCCTAACATCTCTCCTGAATGGTCTGGCTCTAATTCTCAGACTGTGTCACCTGGTTCTAGAATTCCTTATCAGTGGAAATGGTTTATCTAATTCTACCCTGTCTTTTCTTGTTAATATCTTGAAGACCTGAAGACTTAACCATCTAAATTATAGACACAACAGGCCTAATCTGTCCTCATAACTTAACCTTTGCCATCCAGATATCATTCTGTCAACCTGTGTTGTACTCCTTCCAAGTCCAACATGTCCTTCCTAAAGTATGGTGCCCAGATCTGCTTCCAGTATTCTAATGGGGTCCACCTAGGGTTTTGTATAACTGCAGCATAACATCTGCATCCTTATACTCCAATCCACTAGATATAAAGGCTTTCATAATTATTTTCTGCCCTATTTGTGACCTGAACCCCCAAGCGTCTTTGGACATTCACTGTATTGAACTTCATACCATCTAGAAAGTACCCAGATCTATCTTTTACCAGTCCAAAATAGATAACCTCACACTTGCTTACATTTAACTCCAGTTGCCACAGCTTCCCCTCTTCATTTAGTCTATCAATATCTCTTTGTAATTTTATGTTGTTGTCTCCTATCTTTGCACCATCAGCACATTTGGATGTATGACTTTCTATGCCATTATCCAAGACACTAGTAAATATTGTGAATAATTGAACCCCTACTATAGATCCTTGTGGAAAACCACTGATCACATCCTACCAATTTGAGTACCTACCGATTATTCGTACTTTCTGTCACCTGCCATTCAACCAAGCTCCCAGCCATCAGTAATTTACCCGCAATTCCATGGGTTTCTACTTTAGTTAATCGTCTTTTATGTGGAACTTTATCAGATGTCTTCTGGAAGTCCATATAAGCAACTTCCATAAAAATTCCCTGTCAATTACCTTAGTTACCTCCTCAAAAGATTCACTTTGCCAGGGATGACCGATTCATCATGAATCCACTCCTTAATGAACTGAAAATTTTCAAGTGCTCAGTTACCCCATCCTTGAATGTAAGAGTCCAACAATTTCTCTATCACACATATCAGGCTAACAGCCCTGCATTTCCCTGGTTTTCCTCTTTTGTCCTTCTTGAAACTGGAGCCACAAGAGTAACCGGGACTAATGGTAGCTGCTGATGGCAGCACTAATATCAAAGCACAGGACTTGATGCAGGGCAAATCTCAGCAATTGGGTTAGAAGGACATACTTGCATTGGTCTTGCATTTTTCATGACCTTAGGAAGTCTCAAGGTGCTTTACAGCTTGTGAAAGGACTTTGAAGTCCATTGTCTACTGTGTCCACAGTAGCTCAGTGGTTAGCACTACTGCCTCAGAGCGCCAGGGACCTGGGTTTGATTCCAGCTTCAGGCGGCTATCTATGTGGAGTTTGCACATTCTCCCTGTGTCTGCGTGGGTTTTCTCTGGGTACTCCGGTTTCCTCCCACTGTTGAAAGTTGTGCAGGTTAGTTGCAGTGGCAATACTTAGTTTCCCATAGTTGAGAGTGTGGTGTTGGAAAAGCACAGAAGGTCAGGCAGCATCTGAGGAGCAGGAGAATTGACATTTCAAGCATAAGCCCTTCATCGGGAATGAGGAATATTGTGAATAACTGAACCGCTAGTATAGACCCTTGTGAGAAACTACTGATCACATCCTATCAATTTGAGTACTTTGAAGTACTTGAGTATGTCCTCATTCCTGATGAAGGGCTTATGCCCGAAATGTTGATTCTCTTGCTCCTCGGATGCTGCCTGACCTGCTGTGCTTTTCCAGCACCACACTCTCAAGCCCTCACTCTCTCCTAAGTTTCCCATAGTGTCCAGTAATGTGCAGGCTAGGTGGAAAGGATGGGAAATGCAGGGTTACAGGATAAGGTGGATCTGTGTGGGAGGGTCAATGTTGACTCAATGGGCTGAATGGCTTGCTTCCGCATTGTATGGATTCTATTTTATAATGGAATGAATGTGGTGAGGATTATTGAAGGAGGAAGATTGGGGAGGGTTCGACAGAAAGGCTTCAGGATAGTTAAGTTTGAAGATGGTAAGTGCATGAAGATGAAATCTTTCACATCCTCAGGATGTCCTAAAGTGCACAGTAAGATCCCACACAGTACACTGGAATAAATGACCAGTTCTTCTGCTTTGATAGTGTATATTGAAGGATGAAGGTTGGTGCTGGCACCACTTCAAAATCAGAAACTACACTTTATGTTATCAATCAAGGCAGACAAAGCCTCCACTTAATGTCTGATCCAAAGAGAGGCATCTATCCTTCAATATTGGTTGGGATTGAGTTGCCTTAATTTTCTGCTGAAGAGATGAAGGTACGACTGATGATCTGACTGACATTGGAAGATGATGTGAGCACCATCTGGACTGATACTATGGAAATCAAAGACCAATTCAACCAGTTTGTAAGAAAGTAAGCATAGCCTTTCACTTGTACATCACTGGTGTGGGATTTGAACAAACAACTGGGTAGGAGACAGCTATATTTGCAACAGTGAGCTTCCAATATCTGACCCAAATGCACATGATTAATTTGTGACCCTTAAACAGTGTTAAAAAACTGAAACAAATCTCCTAGCTGCCTTCAGCACAGTCCCCATCCAATGCTCAATCACTCATATTTGCAGGTGGTGATATATTGATATTGTCACTGGACTAGCATTCCAGGCTAATACAGTCAGTTCTGCTATAACACGGCAGCTCCGTTCTCGTGCAATCCTCTGTTATAAGAAAATCGCTTAATAACAGCACCATTTAAACTAATGGAGCTGGAATCGCATTACAACCAATATACGGTTTAAAAGTTTGCACTTTAGAAACAGTTTCGTCAATCGTGCTATTGAGAATTTGCATTAACAAAATGCCACATTATAGCAGAACAACCTGTACCCTGGCAACATGGGTTCAAATGCCATCATGACAGCTGATGGAATTTGAATTCAGTCATTACATTTGGAAAATAAAGCCAATCTCTGTGATGGTGACCATGACAACTGCAACCGATTGTTGGAAAAAACTCATCTGGTTCACAAATGCTCTTAGGCGAAGGAGATCTGCCCTCGTTACCTGTTTGGGCCTACATATGAGTGTAGCCCACAGCAATGTCATTGACTCTGAAAAGACTGAAGAAACCAACTGGTTCATCGTACCATGGTAACCCTGGAGTTCTGATAAATCCTGATAAATCATTTATCCATCCTCCTCCAGTCCCTTTCTACCTCTTTAATAATGTGATAGTCATAACTGTGGGCAAACCTCCCAGAATGACCCAACTATTGCGGCATCTTCTGATTGAGGCAACAAACCAAAGCATTGCCTGCTCTCTCGGGAAGATGTAAAAATTCCAAGGCATTACTTCTAAGAAGAACGGGGCATTCCCCTAATGTCCTGGCAGATCTATCTCTCCCAATGAAGTACTTTCGAAGATTAGTCACTGTTGTAATTTAGGAAACACACCAGCTATTTGCATATAGCAAACATCCGCAATCAACCTGATAAAATGTTTCGCTGCAAAAAGAGACATGTTGTCGAAGGTATCTGTCTCACAGAAGAATGCAAATCTCAAGAGAACAACAATTAACACTGCTTGAGGAAAGGGTGCTGATTGATAGGCAAGGGGATTCTGATTGTTTGTTAATACGTTATGTCCAATTGCAGAATATACATCTAATTTGAATATGAGTATAATCAGTGTACTCCTGCCTGCTGCAAACAGTCAAAGGTTTCTGCTGTTTGGTATATAGCCTTAATTTATCTATGACAATGTGAATTGGCTAACTGGTTGAGCGACTTGCTACGAACAGTTCTGAGCAAGTTGTGCATAAGTATAATGAATGACCTCAGCATTTCTGTACATGACTTGCATGTCAATAGCAATGTTGTGCCTATGTGCTCATTCAAAATTTTTAACCTGAACACTAATGTACTGCTGAAGGAAACTCTAGATCTCTGCACTGCTGCACGCTATCTTTGTGATCTAAACCTGCCACCAACATGTTAATACTCATTGAACTTATGAACTCAGCAACTCACATGGAGTTTAGTTTTAATATCACCTAGTGTGTCCAACCAGATAGTGTTGCTCTAGGAACCCCGGTAGATATTTTTGCAGATATTTTTGTCATTTTCCATGAGAAACACATTTTCTCCTACCCATCGTATATTTCTGATATGCATATGATTCTTTGCTGTATTTGCATATTCAATTGCACATGAGAATTAATACACACACCCTAATGAGCTTCATTTCACATTATAATTATCTTTTACCTTTCAGTATCTTGTAAATAGGCCCCAAGATGTTTGCTGATTGTGCAAGTTGTTGCTGAAATCTAAACTATTCTACAGGATGATGGCTGTCGTGATCATTTCACTTTTTACTATCTGTCACACAAACTCCTGATGGGTCTTTTGGCTTTGAAAGTTCCATAATATACTTTGGATTAGCCAGGAAGGGTAAGATATAAAACAATAAATGTGAGTGCTATACTCTGAGACAAGAAATTCCTCCTCCTCATCTCTGTCTTAAAAGGTGACCCCTTAATCTGAGATTATGTCCCCTGCCCGTAGACTTGCCCTCAAGGGGAAACAAACTTTCCACATCTACTCCATCAAGTCATAGAGATGTACAGCATAGAAACAGACCCTTCAGTCCAACCCATCCATGCCGACCAGATATCCCAACCCAATCTAGTCCTACCTGCCAGCACACGGCCCATATCCTCTAAGAATCTTACATGTTTTAATAATGTTTCCTCTGATTCTTTTAAATTCCACTGAGTAAAGGTCCAACCTACCCAACCTCTCCTCAGAAAAAAATCCTCCATACCCAGAATCATCCTCATGTACCTTTTCTGGACTGCCAACAAAGCTAGTATACCGTGTAGAGTTCCAACAAGACGTCCCTAATTTTATGCTCCATTCATTTAGGAATAAAAGATAATATTCCATTTATGCTCCCGATTACTCACTGAACTTGAATGTTAGCTTTTCGTGAGTCATGCACGAGGACTGCCAAATCTCTTTCTACTGCAGCTTTCTACAGTCTTCCTCCATTCAAATAATATTCAGCTTCTCTACTCTTCCTGCCAAATTACATGACCACATATTTTCCCACGTTGTATTTCATCTTCCAAATATCGTCCCACTCATTTAACCAGTTTGTATTCTTCTGCAGACTCTTGTGTCATTCCCCACCATTTGCCTTCCCATCTATTATTGTGTCATCTGCAAAGTTGGCGATTGTACATTCACTTCACCATCCAAGTTGATCAGCAAGGCGGCCTTTGTGTGGAGCTGCAGAAAATGGGGGAGATACTAAATGAGTATTTTGCATCAGTATTTACTGTGGAAAAGGATATGGAAGATATAGACTGTAGGGAAATAGATGGTGACATCTTGCAAAATGTCCAGATTACAGAGGAGGAAGTGCTGGATATCTTGAAACAGGTAAAGGTGGATAAATCCCCAAGACCTGATCAGATATACCCTAGAACTCTGTGGGAAGCTAGAGAAGTGATTGCTGGGCCTCTTGCTGAGATATTTGTATCGTCGATGGTCACAGGTGAAGTGCCAGAAGACTGGATGTTGGCAAATGTGGTGCCACTGTTTAAGAAGGGTGGTAAAGACAAGCCAGGGAACTATAGGCCGATGAGCCTGACCTCGGTGGAGGGAATTCTGCGGGACAGGATGTACATGTATTTGGAAAAGCAAGGACTGATTAGGGATAGTCAACATGGCTTTGTGCATGGGAAATCATGTCTCACAAACTTGACTGAGTTTTTTGAAGAATTCACAAAGAGGATTGATGAGGGCAGAGCAGTAGATGTGATCTATATGGACTTCAGTAAGGCATTTGACAAGGTTCCCAATGGGAGACTGATTAGCAAGGTTAGATCTCATGGAATACAAGGAGAACTAGCCATTTGGATACAGAACTGGCTCAAAAGTAGAAGACAAAGGGTGGTGGTGGAGGGTTGTTTTTCAGACTGGAGGCCTGTGACCAGTGGAGTGCCACAAGGATTGGTGCAGGATCCTCTACTTTTTGTCATTTACATAAATGATTTGGATGCAAGCATAAGAGGTACAGTTAATAGGTTTGCAGATGACACCAAAATTAGAGGTATAGAGGTATAGAGGCTGAGGGGTGACCTTATAGAGATTTACAAAATTATGAGGGGCATGGATATGATAAATAGGCAAAGTCTTTTCCCTGGGGTCGGGGAGTCCAGAACTAGAGGGCATAGGTTTAGGGTGAGAGGGGAAAGATATAAAAGAGACCTAAGGGGCAACATTTTCATGCAGAGGGTGGTATGAGTATGCAAGGAGCTGCCAGAGGAAGTGGTGGAGGCTGGTACAATTGCAACATTTAAGAGGCATTTGGATGGGTATATGAATAGGAAGGTTTTGGAGGGATATGGGCCGGGTGCTGGCAGGTGGGACTAGATTGGGTTAGGATATCTGGTCGGCATGAACGGGTTGGACCGAAGTGTCTGTTTCCATCCTGTACATCTCTATGACTCTAAGTTGTTAACACATTTGTATTTAATTATGGTCCCAGCACTGATCCCTTTGGCACTCAACCGGTTATAGGTTGCTATCCTGAAAATAGTTCCTTTAACTCAATTCTCTGTCTTCCATTAGTAGGCCAAACCTCTATCCATGCTCCTATACTACTCCCAACACCATGGGCTTTTGTCTCATTAAATTGGGGAGACAATGGCCTAGTGATATTATTGCTAGACTCTTAATCTAACGGTAGCGAGTTTTGAGAAGATTGTAGCTTAGGCTGAGGTTCTGGATGTAGGTTTGCTTGCTGATTTGGAAGGTTCATTTTCAGACGGTTCGTCACCATACTAGCCTCCGGATGAAGCACAGGTGGTGCGGCCCACTTTCTATTAATGTGTTTAGGTTTCCTTGGGTTGGTAATGTCATTTCCTGTGGTGATGTCATTTCCTGTTCTTTTTCTTAGGGGGTGGGAAATGGGATCCAAGCCAATGTGTTTGTTGGCAGAGTTCCGGTTGGAATGCCATGCTTCTAGGAATTCTCACGCGTGTCTCTGTTTGGCTTGCCCTAGGATGGATGTGTGTCCCAGTCAAAGTGTCGTCCTTCCTTATCTGTAGATAAGGATACTAGTGAGAGAGGGTCATGTCTTTTTGTGGCTAGTTGATGTTCATGTAACCTAGTGGCTAGTTTTCTGCCTATTTGTCCAGTGCAGTGTTTGTTACAGTTCCTTCAAGGTATTTTGTAATTGGCATTAGTTTTGCTTATTGTCTGGATAAAGTCTTTCAAGTTCATTAGCTGCTGTTTTAGTGTGTTGGTGGGTTTGTGGGCTACCATGATGCCAAGAGGTCTGAGTAGACTGGCAGTCATTTCCGAGATGTCGTTGATGTAGGGGAGAGTGGCTAGGGTTTCTGGATATGTTTTGTCTGCTTGTTGGGATTTATTGCTGAGAAATCGGCAACTGATTTCATTGGGTACCCGTTCTTTTTGAATACACTGTATAGATGATTTTCTTCTGCTCTGTGTAGTTCCTCTGTGTTGCAGTGTGTAGTGGCTTGTTGAAATAATGTTCTTAATCTAATATTCTGGGGACCCAGCTTCAAATCCTGGTGGAATTTGCATTCTATAAAAACCTGGAATTAAAAATCTGATGAAGACCATGAAACCATTGTTGGGGAAAACCCCATCTGGTTTTGTAATGCCTTTTAGGAAGTGAAACTAGTGCCTTTGCCTGATCTGGCCTGTTTATGACTCCCACAGCCATGTGGTTGATGCTAACTGACCCCTGGGAAATTAGGGATAGATAATAAATGCCGGCCCAGTCAGCGACTCCCACATTCTGTGAACAAATCATTTATAAACTAGTCTTCTGTTTGGCATATAATTGAATCTACTGGTTCGCCCTTATCTATCCTGCTTGTTACCGCCTCAAGAATTTGTCAGACATGATTTCCTCTTCATGAACTCATGCTGACCTGCTTATTCATATTATTTATTTCTAAATGTTGCATTATCACATACTTAATAATTGACTATATTTTCCCAAAGATAGACTTAATACAAAAGATAGGTATTGAGTTATCCCAAAGCAATGTTTTTGAGCAGTAAGACCATGCTAATGCAGAGTTTTTGAGAAAAATGACCCAATATCAGCACTGTTCTGATGTTGTTAGAGGAACTGCGACCCTTAATGAAACCTGTCTGATCTGCCTTTATAATAGAGGGCAGTACCTTCTCCAGTCTCAACACTAACATTTTAGACAGGATTTTAAAGTCTTGATTCAGCAGCAAGCTGGGTCTGTACAAGGCACAGTCCTCAGGATCTTTCCCTCTCTTAAGATTAAGGGAGATATTCGCCTCCCTGAGAGAGGGTGGGAGGCAGTCCTGACTATATGAGTGGTTATACATGCCCAACATTGGCTCAACCAACACGTTTATGAACTCCTTATAGAACTCACTCGGGAATCCATTCAGGCCAGGTGCTTTGTCACTTTGGAGCTGCCTTACTGCCATTTGTATCTCTTGTATCGCTAGAGGGGCATTCAAAAGGGAGGCCTGCTTTGCAGTTATATCTGGAAGATCCAGGTTCTCAAAAAAAGGATTCTATCCTTGTCAACCCATCCTCACAGCCCTCTGACCAGTATAGCTCTCCATAGACTTTCTGAAAAGCTGCGTTGATCTTTTTAGAGTCACAAATGGGAGGACAAGTACCCTGCCTAATGGACATGATAGATTGAGGAGCCAAGTATCTACCTGGCTTATCACTGTGCTCAAATAGGCTTTGCTTTGCAAAGGAGACTTCTCTCTTCGCTGTGTGAGTGAGTGCGGAGTTCAGAGCGACCGTAGCTCATTGTAACTTAGTCACAGAGGCTCTATCATAATATGCCGACTCAGCTGCCTTCAGCCTGCCCTCAAGTATACACTGCTGCTCTCCCCTCTGTCTCTTCCTGGTTGCTGAGTACAAAATAATTCTATTCTTAAATACGCCTTGGTAGCCTCCCAGAGCACTGATGGATTACTGGCCGCACCCGAGTTAATGTCCCAGAAATTCTTAAACTCCTTTGTAAAGTACTCAATAAACTTGCTATCTTTCAAAAGAAACGGATCCATGCACCAGTGCCGCGTATTTATTCCATTACCCCTGATCTTGACCTCCAAATAGAATGCCGCACGGACCGAAATGGCTATATTCCCAATCCTACAGGATAGCACTGAATCCAGAAAAGTCGATGGAACTAAGGACATATTGATCTTTGTGTGGCATTTGTGCAGGTTGGAGTAGAATGTAAGAACTCTTCCCTTAGGGTGAAGACACCTCCACACATCTTCCAACTCCAACTCCCCACTTCCGTCCACCAATTGTTTGGATTGCCAAGAGATGCCCGAGAGACCCCTTGGCATCCTATCCACCTTGAGACCCATAAGACAGTTGAAGTCTCCCCTATAATCGTGTGGTGCACACCAAGAGCCATCAGCCTGGAAAGTGCATCAATTAAAAATTTGAGGGGGTATGCCAGGGAGGCAGTAGACTTTCAAGATGCCGTACTCCTCCCCATGTATCAGGGCTTTGAGGATAACAAACTGCCCATGTTTGTCCTTAATTTGGTCTATCAACTGGAATGGAAGATTCTTCTGCATTAGCATAGCCACTCCTCTACTTTTAGAGTTAAAAGACGAAAAGAACACCCTGCCAAACCCTCCCTGCTGTAATTTTAGTTGCTCCTTATCATTCAAGTCTGTTTCTTGCAGCAAAGCAATATCAACCCTCTCCTTTCTGAGATTCGAGAACATTTTCTTTCTTTTCACAGGTGAGTGGCTCGCCTTTACTTTCCAGGTGCGCCATCTCAACAAACAACTCGCCATAACAGTCTAAAGCAGTCCATAGACCCCTCCGAAAGGAAGACGCCTACTCATAGTGCATTGAGTGGAGACAGAAAAGAATTCGGAAAATCTTGAAAATACCACGACAAACACTACTAAAACAAAAATTCTAATCACTACTCTTAAGATAAACAAATGACAAATAACTGGAGATCTTCCCCTTTGTCCACAGGAGGCACTCACCCTGCTCACGAGGACCTCCATGGCTCCTTCTGGCTGGAGCCGCACCCCAAACCCAACAAATGCGAAAATACATCTTATACACATGGAAATTAAAAGTGGACACCCAATCCATCCCACATGTCAACCCCGCTTGTTATCAATAAAACACCCCAAACCAAGAAAGAACAAAACAGGGATTAGCAAAAATCACAAGAAAGGGAAAGAAAAAAAAATCTCCAGGCATATAAAATAAACAACGAAGAAAGCAAAGTATACCCTATTGTCCATAATATTTGACCCAACCAGCGTATTTTAAAGTATCTCAGAAATCCTTTGCCTTCTCTGCTGAATCAAAATTATACACGGACCCTCCATGGCTGAAGCACAGCACTGCTGGGTATCTTACAGAATATTGAATGTTCAAGTCTCCCAGCCTCTTCCTTACTTCATCATAAGATTTCCTCTTTCTGATTGCAACCCCAGAAATGTCTTGCAAAAACATGATTTTCGACCCCTTGTAAATCAGGGGCTGTGAGTCTTTCCCCAGCGTTCTGGAGGCTTCCATACCATTTGTTTCTCTTCGTTGCGCTGGAATTGCTCGAGGATCGGGTGGGAGTGCTTGTCCAATCCGGGCCTGCGCACCTCGATCTGTTGAGTCCACTCCACTCGCACCAGCCTGACTCAACTCCCAGTCCCAGGAGCCGGAGGTGCCATTGCTCCAGGAAGTTGAGCAGAGTGTTCACCTTCTTCTCATTCTGGCAGCCGGTTATGCGAACGTTCTTTTTTTGACCTCAATTCTCGAGGTCATCGACCTGATCGATTAAGGCCCGCACCTGATGTTCCAGGGCCTGGACTTGCCCAGCCTAGGTCTCTGCTGCGGTCTCCAATGCCGCAGTTCGCTGCTCCACCTCCTCCATGCGCTGATCGAGACGTCAGATCTCCTGCTCATGCTTTTGTAGCATGGCAGAGATTGGTTCTAGTCCAGTGGGAGACTCCACCAGTGCCGACTCGATCTTCTCTCAGAGTGTGGCAAACTCCGAGACCATGTTCTGCTGCTCCGATAAGTTCAAAGGCGTTTCCACAGGGGTCAGCCCTGTGCTTGCGGGTGTGTCCGTTGCTGCAAGGGAGTGCACTGCGTGTTGCAATCCATGTGAGCCCTTTCTTTTTGTCATCTTTTACTTCTTCCCTGAGCATTAAGATAAGTATTTAGAGATTCTGGGGACTCTACATTACTGATTTGTTCAAAAATGAATAGTAAGGGGAGGATGAAAGCACCACTTTGCTGGGATTATGATGCGAGGCAGACCTGTTAGATCGCCGCCATCTTGAATCCCCATTTTATTCATTTTTAAATGATTATGGAAAAGCATAGGCCTGATCTAAAAGTTAAAGTTCTAAATTGGAGTTTAGGCCAATTTTGACGGTTTTAGGCAGGAACTTTCAAAAGTTGATTGGGAATGAAAGTTTGCAGGTAAAAGGACTGTTGGAAAATGGGAAGCCTTCAAAAATGAGATATCAAGAATTCAGAGACAGTATGTTCCTGGCAGTGTGAAGGCAAGTCTGGTAGGTGTAGGGGATGCTGGGTGATGAAAGAAAATGAGGATTTGGTCAAGAAAAAGGAGGCATATGTCAGGGATAGACAGGATAGATCAAGTGAATCCTTGAAAGAGTATAAAGGCAGTAGGAGTACACCTAAGAGGGAAATCAAGAGGGCAAAATGAGGACATGAGATAGCTTCGGCAAAAGGGTTAAGAAGATTCCAAAAAGATTCTACAAATGCATTAAGAGCAATAGAGTAACTAGAGAGAAAATAGGGCCCCTTGATGTTCAACAAGGTGGACCAGGTGTGGAACCACAAGATGGGTGAGATACTAACCAAATATTTTATGTCAGTATTTATCGTGAGAAAGGACGTTGAAGCGAGGGAACTTAAGAAAATAGATAGTGATGTCTTGATATTACAGAAGAGGAGAGGATCTTTTATCCTGTGATCATTTATTAAACTTGCCTCATTACATATTGACAGATCCAAAACCAAATCCCTGGTTGAATCCACAACATTTTGTACTTAGAAACTATCCCTTATTCACTCTATAAACTCTTCCTAATGGTTACCTCTGCCAAACTGATTTTCCCAATCGACATAAAGGTGCAGGTCACCCATGATTTGTGTACTGTCCTTTTTACATGCCCTCATTATTCCTGATTTATTCTCTGTCCGATAGAATAGTTGCTGTCAGGACCCCTAGAGACTGCTCCCACCACCGTCTTCTTCCTCTTGTTATTTCTGACCTATACCCATACATCCTCAGCTACTAGATTATTTCTTGTTTTTGTACTTTATTCCATCCCAAAGTGGAAGAGGAGCATCCAGAAGGCATCGAGCACCTCGAGACCTGCCGTCAGGAAAAAGCGGAAGCCGGGAGAAAACGGTGAAAGGAGCGCACTGTGACAACAACACCCCACCCACCCCTTCCTGCGACCACCTTCTCCCCCAAGTGTAACAGAGCCCGTAGTAGCTGCATCAGTCTGTACAGCCACTCTGAGAGTGGAAGAGAATTATCCTTGTCTACGAGGGACTGCCAGTGGAAATGCACTTGATTCCATCTTGGATGCCTGTCAATTCAAAAAATTGCATGCTTAATTCCCAGCTTTGATCTCCCTGGAACCATGTCTCCATGCTGGCAATCAGATTTCACCCATTAACCTCTGTTTGTGCCTCAAATATTTGAGTAACATGTAAAGTTTGCTGTTCCTCTAGGGACTGAGCAGGAGGATTTATGCAGACAATAAGAAATTGGCAGATTAAACAAATAACAGTTTTACTTCTGTCTTCACTATAGCAGTTATTTAAAAAAACACTTTCCAGTAATAGTAGTAACTCAGGAGGTGAAAGGGAGAGAGGAACTCGGCAAGATTACAGTCACAAGGGAAATGATACTCAGCAAACTGATGGAGCTGTGAGTTGATCTATCTTTGACTCCAGATAGATTTCATCCTAAAGTTTGAAAAGAGTTTGCTAAGACCTATTGGTATTAATTTCCCCAAATTCCCTAGATTCAAGAAATTTCTATCAGGCTTGAAAGTAGCAGATATAATGCTTACATTTGAGAAGGGATGGAACCGGTTTGCTTGATGTTTGTCATGGGGAAGGTGCTAGAATTGATCAATTCGTAAAGTTATAGCTGGGCACATGAAAAGACCCAAGGTAATCATCGAGAGTCAGCATGGCTCTGTCAAAGGGAAACCATATTTAACCAAATTATCAGAGTTCTTTGAAGGGTGTAGATAAAGGGAAGGCTGTGGATTTACTGAAAGGATTTGATAAGGTGCCACAGCAAAGACTATTACAGAAAATAAAAGCTAGGGAATAATATATTAACAGTGACAGAAACCAAAATGAGGTACTTCTGAAGATGGGCTCACTGTTGGAAAGCAGGAAAGGTAGGCAGACAATTGATGCACAGCATGATCCCGCCAATGGCAATAATGTAATGACAAGGCAATCTCTTGTTGTGATATTGGGGATGTCAGTGTTGGCCATGCTGTGGTGGTGAACTCCCCCTGCTCTGCTTTTGATTTTTTGTGTAACCTGCACCTGAAACGGCCTCAATTTAACTTCTAATCCTACAGCCGGCACCTCTGACAGTGTGGCACTCCTGCAGTGCTCCACTGCAGCGTCAGCCTGGATTTCTGTGCTTTGCTGTGGAATGGGATTGTGAATGCATACGGCTCTCCGGCTCAGAGAGAAAAGTGTTTGTACCAACAGGGACACCACTGACATAAGAACTACAAAAGAATCATGAAAATCTCAGCAGCAGCTCTGTGAGGTTAACATTCATGTCATGATGGAGGAGAGAGTGAGGACTGCAGATGCTGGAGATCAGAGCTGAAAATGTGTTGCTGGAAAAGCGCAGCAGGTCAGGCAGCATCCAAGGAACAGGAGAATCGACGTTTCGGGCTGACCTCTCAGCCCCCACCCCATTCCGGCCTATCACCCTCACCTTGACCTCCTTCCACCTATCGCATTCCCAACGCCCCTCCCCCAAGTCCCTCCTCCCTACCTTTTATCTTAGCCTGCTGGACACACTTTCCTCATTCCTGAAGAAGGGCTTATGCCCGAAACATCGATTCTCCTGTTCCTTGGATGCTGCCTGACCTGCTGCGCTTTTCCAGCAACACATTTTCAGTATTGATGTCATGATGACCTATCACCAGAAATAGGTAACAACAGCTAAGGTAACCCATATACAAAAGTACCTTATGAGTTAAAGATCAGTTTGATTTGGACAAATTTTCTTTTCAGGAGCAAGATGATTTGGTAATAGAGCTACTATAAACTATGACTGCCTTGAGGGCAAAATAGTACATAAGTGTTTATATTGAGTGGTTCTCAGCATTCTGGAAGACAAGTTTGGACTTGCTTATTTGCACCAAAAACTCTATATTCATACATGGAAACAACTCCAATTCAAAGGTGAAACTTCTGGAATTTGGTGAGGTCCCTGCTGAAACCATAAAGCAGCTCAGGGATGACTGAGCACGTGCAAGGCAGCCTGGCTTTGAAAGGAGCCAATGGAATTCTTAACACGACCCCTGGCAACGTTGTTACATTGCGCAGCTGCAGACTCCCCCGCCCAAAACCAGTTCCACAATTCAGACCATTATGCTTCCCGGCATCGGAGTGGTTTCCTCCCTTCGGCCTTGTTCTGACATTCATCATGGTTGATCCACATCGTAACTCTGTTGGGCCTTCGATGCTCCACATGCCAAGACAGAAGGACAATCCACACGAGGAGCGATATCCCCCACCTTTTTGTGTGAAGAAATGCTGTCACACCAACACGTTCCACCATTCAATAAGATCATGTCATTCCTGAACGTTTAGTTTAATTTCAAAATGGTGCTCCTCTAGCGGCAGAAATATATTCTCTTTATTTGAAACTTGGTAAGACTTTGTCCTTAGAATCAGGAATGTGTCTAATTTGTTAAGAGATATTCTGTTTCATGTAAAGTGACCACACTTATTTATGTAAACAGTACTGATGTTGCACCAATTACAACAATCACATTTTTGCACGTATTCAATGTTAGGCATGGGTCGGTTGGTAGAACTCTTACTTCTGAATTTGAAGGTTGTATATTCAAGTCTCACTCCAGGCTGACACTGCACCACACATTTCTGAGGGGTGCTTTTCATTCAAGATGCCAAGCCATTGCTCTTAGGTGAACATCAAAAAACTCTGTGGCACTATTTCTAAAGAGGAGCAGGGGAGTTAACCCTGGAGTTCCGGCCAATACATATCAATCTAGTGCCTCCAATTTATTTACATACTTTCTCAAATAAGGAGAGCAAAACTGCACACAATTTTCAAGATGTGGTCTCATCAATGACTTGTTTAAGTGAAGCGTGATATGCTGTTTTTACATTCAGTTCCTCTCATGACCCTTCTTGATTACTTGCTGTACTGCATACTAACTTGCTGTGACTCATACATCTGAACATTGATATCTCTCTGTGCCCCACAATTCTGCAGTCATTCCCCATTTAAATAATACTCTCCTTTTTCATTCTTCCTTAGAAACAAAAAAAAACTGCAGATGCTGGATCCCAAGATAGACAGGCAGAAAGCTGGAAGAACACTGCCTGCCTTGCTGTGTTCCCTCTCCCTCCTGATGCTGCCTGCCTTGCTGTGTTCCCCCAGCCTCCTGATGCTGCCTGCCTTGCTGTGTTCCCTCTCCCTCCTGATGCTGCCTGCCTTGCTGTGTTCCCTCTCCCTCCTGATGCTGCCTGCCTTGCTGTGTTCCCCCAGCCTCCTGATGCTGCCTGCCTTGCTGTGTTCCCTCTCCCTCCTGATGCTGCCTGCCTTGCTGTGTTCCCTCTCCCTCCTGATGCTGCCTGCCTTGCTGTGTTCCCTCTCCCTCCTGATGCTGTCTGCCTTGCTGTGTTCCCCCAGCCTCCTGATGCTGCCTGCCTTGCTGTGTTCCCTCTCCCTCCTGATGCTGCCTGCCTTGCTGTGTTCCCTCTCCCTCCTGATGCTGCCTGCCTTGCTGTGTTCTTCCAGTCTCCTGCTTGTCTACCTGTTCATTTTTCCTCCAATTTCACATTCTCACATTAAACTCCATCTGCTAGATTTTTGGCCAGTGACTCAACCCACCTATGTCTGTCTGCAACTTCCTTATGTTTCCTTCAAACATAGTGTCCTATCTATCTTGATGTCATCTGCAAACCTAGCTCCCATACATTCACTCCCCTCACCTAATGTATTGATGTCAATTGTGAAAAGTCAAGGGCCCAGCACAGACGCTGTGGGACTCCACATGTCACATCCTTCCAACCAAAAAGGGGTCCATTTATGAGCCAGTCAGCCAATCTCCTGTAATGTTAATATGTTAATCCCTAGATTTTATTTTAGGCAATAATCTTCGATGTGGCATCTTGAAGGTTAGGATAGGTACACACAAATAAGTTAATGGTCACCTTTCCAGGTGTTTTCTCACACTGACTCCAGTCAAGACACATTTCTTTATTCTCCTGGCCGTTCTCAGATCCAACTTTTCGTTTTCCTTCCAAAGTACAGAAGGACCAGGAACTAAAAGTGCCTTAGATTGTTTGAAGGTTCCAGTAAGTCCCCGTCACAGTTAGAACACAGGTAAAGGCAGCTCAAGACATAGATGAAAGAAATACACATAAGGGCCAAAGAGTTCCGTTGTGTATATGTTACTGAAAGTGTTGCTGGGTAGAGTTGTTTCAAATTTTTATTAGTAGTTGCCTTTTATTTAAAGATTTTGACCAAGTGGGGCTTGGATGGGACATCATGAATGGAAGGCAGAAATTATTGGACCTAAGACAGACAGACTGATAGACTAACTTCCTGTGCATCTGGAATTTGAGGAGGTACCTATGATCAAGATGACCAGATCAAAGAACAGGGCTCCTGAATATTTCTTCTCTTTCCCCTTTGCCTCCTCCTTCTGAAGTGGAGTCAAAGCATGGCAGCCGCAGCCTCGTTAACGTGATGTTGTGGAGGATGCAGCCCGAGGAAGCAGGATGGGTGGCAAGGTGGCTAGGTAGTTAGTACTGCTGCCTCACAGTGCCAAGGCCCTGGGTTCGATTCCACCCTCGGATGACTGTCGGTGTGCAGTCTGCACATCTCCCCATGTCTGTGTGGGTTTCCTGTGGGTACTTTGGTTTCCTCCCACAATCCAAAGATGTGCAGGTTAGGTGGGTTGGCCATGCTAAATTGCCCATAGTGTCCAGGGATTGAGTGGGTGAAGTGGATCAGCCACGGGAAATGCAGGGTTACAGGGATAGAGTTGGGGAGATGAGTCTGGGTGGGATGCTCTTCAGAAGGTCAGTGTGGACTCGATGAGCCAAAAAACCTTCTTCCACACTGTATTCTATGATTCTGAACTTAGAGACATGGTCTGGTGGCTATTTCCTGAGCAGCCCAGGATTTGAAATTATTGCTTCAGAAGGTTAATTGCCTGTATCTGAATGCAAGTAGCAAAAATAATGAAACATTTGAATTGACAGTGCAAATAATGTAGATAATGCATTAATCTATTACAGGGAATATGGCTGTAAGAGGACACAGTGTAGGACCTGAATTTTGAAAGGTAAATGACTTTTGAGCAGGACAGGAAACTAAGGGGGAGATGTAGCTCTGTTTACTAAGGTTGATATTAGTACAACAGAGAGAATGAACCTGAAAATCAGGATGTAGCATCAGCTTAAATAGAAATGTGATCAATCTCAGAGTAGTTTATAGATTCACTAACAGTAACTGCACTGTAAGCTAGAATACAAAGGAAGAAATAACAGGGGTTTGTGAGAAATGTGCAACAGGGTACTTCTAACCCACATGTAGATAAGATGATTTAGATTGAGGAAGGTAGTCTGCTCTTCTGAGAGGATTTTCAGGTTAGTTTCTTAGACCAGCATTTTATAGGAGCAACCTCACAATAGGCTGTATTAGAACTAGTATTGTGTAATGACACAAGGTTCATTAAGGATCTCACATTGAAGACATACAAAGGAGGCAGTGATCATAGCGTGATTGATTTCATCTTCTGTTTGAGGGAGAGAAAAGCAGATCACAATCTAGTGTTTTAAACTTAGATGGGGGCAGTTATGAGGGTAGGAAGATAAAGCTGGTAAAAGTGAACTGAGAAATTATGTTGTGGGATAGATCAGTAGATCTGCAGTGGCAGATATTTAAGGAGATATATCAGAACATCCAGAAAAGGTAAATTCCAGGGAAAAAATATCCAAGAGATGATGCCAGGAAGGTAATTAAAACTGAAAGAGAAAATGTATAATTCTGCAAATCCAAATATTTGACAGAATATAAAGAACAACAAAGATTGACAAATAGATTGTGAATGAAGAGGGAATTACAATATAAGAGGAATCTAGCTAGAAATATAAAAAAGTAAGTGATTATATAGGTATGTAAAAATGAAAGGAGTAAATAAATTGAGCATTAGTCTTATATTGAGTCTGAGGAATTAATAATGGAAAATAGTGAAATGGCAGATGAATTAAACAGATTATTTGCTTCAGCCTTCAATATACAGGATACAAGTAACACCCCAGAAATAATTATGAATCAGAAGGTGAATTTAGAACAATTGAGCACTGAGAAAAACATTGGACCTAAATGTTGTCAAGTGCCAAAGACCTGATGGGATTGCATCCTTCAGGCGTTAAAAGAAGATGTTGTTGAGACTATATACATGGATCTATTGATTTTAACTGCCCAAAATTCTGGATTCTGGGGAATTCCCATCAGATTGGAAAATAGGCAATTTAGCAAATTCATTTAGGAAAGGGGAGAGTTAGAAAATACAACAATATGGGCCTATTAGCTTAATATCCATTATAAGGAAATTCTGGAATCTGTTCTGGACATTGCAGACTCTTAGAAAATCTTTTTACAATCAGGCAGAGTCCAAATGGTATGCAAAAGGGATATTGTGATTGACTAACCCATTAGAATGTTTTCAGGAAGTAACAAGCAACTACAGACCAGTGATTTAACTTTGGGGAATGGGGAATCCTCTAGAAAAAATAGTTCAGAATGAAGTCAATAACTACATGGTCAAATATGGATTAATTAAGGAAAGTCAGCAAGGATCCTTTTAAGGAAAAGTCATGTTTAATGAACTTGCTGGCGTTTTCTTTAAGAGAAAGGTAAATGAAGGTAATGCTGTTGATAGGTATACATGGATTTCCAGCAGGTATTTGACACAATGCTACACAACAGACTTGTGAGGAAAATATAGGTCATAGAATAGAAGGGACAGTAGCAACCTCGATACAAAATTAACTGAGAGATAGGAAACAGAAAGAAATGAAGAAAGGGATGATTTCCAGCCTGGAAGAAAGTTTGTATTGGATTAGTGACATCGTCAGGGAACAGTACTGGGCCCCTTGCTTTTCCTGATATATATTAATGACCGAGAACTTTAGTGTAAAGGGGATAATTTCAAAGTTTGTGGATGATGCAAAGCTTAGAAGAATTGTAAGTGGGCAGATAGAAGGCAGATAAGGTTCATTGTAGAGAAATGTGGCATTTGGATACACAGGACATGGAGAAACAGTATAAATTAAAGGACACAATACTAAATTACTATCTAAATTGGCAGTGTGGAGGAACAGAGGGATCTTAGTGTGCAGGTACATCGATCCCTTAAAATGGCCATCCAAGTGGACAGGGTTGTTAAGAAAGCATATGGTGTTTTGGCCTTCATTAACAGGGGGATTGAGTTTAAGAGTCGTGAGATCTTGTTGCAGCTCTATAAAACTTTGGTTAGACCGCACTTGGAGTACTGCGCCCAGTTCTGGTCGCCCTATTATAGGAAAGATGTGGATGCTTTGGAGAGGGTTCAGAGGAGGTTTACCAGGATGCTGCCTAGACTGGAAGGCTTATCTTATGAAGAGAGGTTGACTGAGCTTGGACTTTTTTCATTGGAGAAAAGGAGGAGGAGAGGGGACCTAATTGAGGTGTACAAGATAATGAGAGGCATAAATAGAGTCGATAGCCAGAGACTATTTCCCAGGGCAGAAATGTCTAACACGAGGGGTCATAGTTTTAAGCTGGTTGGAGGAAAGTATAGGAGGGATGTCAGAGAAGGGTTCTTTACACAGAGAGATGTGAGAGCATGGAATGCGTTGCCAGCAGCAGTTGTGGAAGCAAGGTCATTGGGGACATTTAAGAGACTGCTGGACATGCATATGGTCACAGAAATTTGAGAGTGCATACATGAGGTTCAATAATCGGCACAACATTCTGTGCTGTACTGTTCTCTGTTCTATGTTCAAAATGGAGTCAAGTTAGGTAAAGGGGAAGTATAACGAGATCTAGGTGTTCTTGTACATCAGTCAATGAAAGCAAGCATGCAGGTACAGCAGGTAGTGAAGAAGGCTAATGGCATACTGGCCTTCATAACAAGAGGAATTGAGTATAGGAGCAAAGAGATCCTTCTGCAGCTGTACAGGGCCCTGGTGAGACTGCACCTGGATTATTGTGTGCAGTTTTGGTCTCCAAATTTGAGAAAGGACTTTCAGGCTATTGAGGGAGTGCAGTGTAGTTCACGAGGTCAATTCCCAGAATGGCAGGACTATCATATGTTGAAAGATTGGAGCAACTGGGCTTGAATACACTTGAGTTTAGAAGGCTGAGAGGGGATCTGATTGAGACGTATAAGATTATTAAAGAATTGGGCACTCTGGAGGCGGGAAGCATGTTTCCGCTGATGGGTGAGTCTAGAACCAGAGGACACAGTTTAAAAATAAGGGGTAGGCCACTTCTACAGAGTTGAGGAAAATCTTCTTCACTCAGAGAGTGGTGGGTGTATGGAATGCTCTGCTCCAGAAGGCAGTGGAGACCAAGTCTCTGGATACTTTCAGGAAAGAGATGGATAGAGCTCTTAAAGATAGTGGAATCAAGGGTTATGGGGAAAAGGCAGGAACAGGATACTGATTGTGGATAATCAGCCAAGATCATAATGAATGTTGTGTTGGCACAAAGGGCCGAATGGCCTACTCCTGCATCTATTGTCTTTTGTCTATAAAGGGAGTGCAGGAGCAGAGGGACCTGGATGTGTATGTGCATGAGCCATTAAAGGTGGTAGGACAGGCGGAGATTATTAAAACACACAGCATCCTAGGATTTATTAATAGTGGCATTGAGTACATATAGCTACATAGCCATTTGTTCACTTGGCAGTTCTGGCAGTCCTACTCTGCATGGACCTCCATGGCTGGAGAAAGTGGAACTCTCCTTGGAGAGGAGGTGAAGAGTAGATCTGATCAAGTATTCAAAATGACGAGAGCTCTGGCCAGCATAAATAGAATAAAATGTTCCTGTTCACAAAAGGATTGCAAAGTGAGAGGGCATAGATTTAAAGTGATTAGCAAAAGAAGCACAAGTGATATGAGGAAAAACCAACTTAACACATAATTTGGAGATGCCAGTGTTGGACTGGGGTATACAAAGTTAAAAATCACACAACACCAGGTTATAGTCCAACAGATTTAATTGGAAGCACACTAGCTTTCGGAGCGTTGCTCCTTCATCAGGTGGTAGTGGAGGGCTCAATTCTAACACACAGAATTTATAGCAAAAATTTACAGTGTGATGTAACTGAAATTATACATTGAAAAATTGATTGTCTGTTAAGCCTTTCATCTGTTAGAATACAGTGATAGTTTCACTTCTTTCATGTGTAAATCACAAAACCTTTTTTTAAAAAGTTGCATTCTCAGGTTAGCTGTTAACAATGGTGATAGCTAGAGAATATGTTGAAGGTGTTAGCCCCCTGTGTTCTCTGTCTATGCCATAATGTTTTTTTAGATTGATTCTAATCTAAAAAGTGAGATAACGGAGTTTTACATGAATTCATGCAGTTTTTGAGCACAGAGTTCTACATGAATGCATGCAGTTTTTGAGCAAAGTACAATGTAACCCTGAAAGTACAAATTCACCCCACAAAATATATGTGTGCATGTGGGTCTTTGTCTGTCTGTGTGTGTCTGTCTGGGTTGGGGGTTGTGAGTGTGAGAAAGTGTATGTGTGTGTGTGTAGTGAGTGCAGAGTGTCTTAAGTCTGTGAGGGGGTGCATGTGTGAGTGTGGGAGTGTGTGTGTCTGTAAGGGTATGTGTGGGTGTCTGTGTGCGCATCTGTGTATATGTGTGTCTGTGTGAATGTGTATATAGGAGTGCCTGTGTGTGTGTGAGAGAGTGTGTGTGTAGGAGTATCTGTGTGTGTGTACAGTACAGTGGTGGACACCTGTAATGTGACATGAACCCAAGGTCCCGGTTGAGGCCCTCCCTATGGGTACCGAACTTAGCTATCAGCCTCTGCTCGACCACTTTTCACTGCTGCCTGTCCCGAAGTCCAGCTTGGAGGATGGTCACCCGAAGGTCCGAGGTCGAATGTCCTGGACCACTGAAGTGTTCCCCAACTGGGAAAGAACCCTCCTGTCTGTTGATTGTTGTGCGGTGCCCTTTCATCCGTTGTCGTAGCCTTTGCTCGGTTTCCCCAATGTACCATGCCTCCGGGCATCCTTGCCTGCAACATATAAGATAGACAATGTTGGCTGAGTCACATGAGTACCTGCCATGTACAAGGTGGGAGGTGTCCCCATGTGTAATGATTGTATCTATGTCCACACTCTGACACATGTTGCAGCACCTACCGTGACAGGGTTGTATGGAGTTGTCCTGAGAGCCGGGCAGTTTGCTACGAGCAATGATCTGTTTGAGGTTTGGTGGTTGTTTAAAGGCAAGTAGTGGAGGTGTGGGGAAGGTCTTGGTGAAGTGCTCATCCTCATTGATAATGTGTTGCAGGTCACGAAGAACATGGCATAGCTTTTCAGTTCCTGGGAAATACTGAACAATGAAGGGTACCCTGTCGGTTGCAGCACGTGTCTGTCTCCTGAGGAGGTCATTACGATTACTCGCTGTGGCACGTTGGAACTGGCGGTCGATGAGGTGGGCATCGTACCCCGTTCTTGTGAGGGCATCCCTGAGTACTTCCAGGTGTCCGTCACGTTCCTCCTCATCTGAGCAGATCTGGTGTATATGCGTAGGGCTTGCCATAGGGGATGGCTGTTTTAATATGTTTTGGGTGGAAGCTGGAGAAGTGTAGCATTGTGAGGTTGTCTGTGGGTTTGCGGTAGAGTGTGGTGCTGAGGTGTCCATCCTTGATGGAGATGCATGTGTCCAAGGATGAGACAGATAGTCAAGAGTAGTCCATGGTGAGTTTGATGGTGGGATGAAACTTGTTAATGACACTAGTTTTATCAGTGACTCCTCGCCATGGGTCCAGAGGAAGAAAATGTCGTCAATGTACCTGGTGTATAATGTTGATTGGAGATCCTGCATAGAGAAGAAGTCTTGTTCGAACCTGTGCATAAAAATGTTGGCATATTGGGGTGCAAATTTGGTCCCCATGGCTGTTCCATGTGTCTGGATGAAGAATTGGTTATCAAAGGTGAAGACGTTGTGATCAAGGATAAAGTGGATGAGTTGTAGGATGGTGTTTGGAGACTGGCAGTCGTTGGTGTTGAGTATTGAGGCTGTTGCCGTGATGCCATCATTGTGGGGGATGCTGGTGTAGAGTGCGGAAACGTCCATTGTGACAAGGAATGTTCCTGGTTCGACTGGTTTTTCTGTAAGAAATCCGTAGTGTCGCGACAGAAGCTGGAGAACCCCTGTACAATAGGTTTCAAGATGTCTTCCACATAGCCGGAGAGATTCTCATGATAGGACGTCCTGGTGTGTTGGCTTTGTGTACCTTTGGAAGGCAGTAGAAGTTGCCTATACAAGAAGTATGTGGGATGAGGGCGCGTAGGGAACTCTAAAGGACTGGATCCAAAGTTCTGATCAGTGTGTTTAATTCACGGGTGTGTTCTTTGGTCGGATCAGCTGGTAGTTGCCTGTAGTGTTCCTGGTTGTTCAGTTGTCGGTACATTTCCTTGCAGTAATCTGTTCTATTCTGAATGACAATGGCTCCTCCTTTACCTGCTGGTTTGATGACAATGTTTTGATTGGTTTTGAGAGCCTGGATGGCATTGCATTGTGAATGGGTGATATTTTGCTCTACCTTGTGGGTACGGCTGATGACTCTGGCATTTATATATTTCCTGAAGTTTTGAGCATACATGTCAAGCCCAGGGCAGCGGCCCTCCGGTGGGGTCCAAGTTGACACCTTCTTTGGTCGCTCCTCTACAGATCCATCTTAACACAGTGAGTGTGGACTGCATTGCCTGAGAGTGTGTGGAGGAAAGTTCAATCAAGGCTTTCAGATGGGAATTAAATGAAGTTAAAGGGGAAGTTGTGGTGCACGTAGATTTCCAGATTGCCACATCAAAGGTTATTATGCAAAATCAGAGCTCCAGGTGTTGCAGGTAACGTAATAGTGTCTCGAGGTAGATTATTTTACAAAATAATCTCAGGAATCTCAGATATAAGTCAATGATCATTTATTGAGCCAATGTTGGGAGCGTCTCAGATACACCCAAGAGAGGATCCTGAGGCAGTACTGTGCCAACCAACAAAAAACATTAGATATTTATGCATCACAAACCACGTAGGCAGTACATTACTTGAATTCTGAAATGGCCTGGTTCAGACAATAACTCATTTCCTCATATCTAAAATGGCAGGGCTGCCTAAAATCCCTGGTCTAAATCCGCTCCCCCTATCTTGTTCGCTCCTCTCTCAGCCATGAGGTCCTATAGCGGTATTAGGCAGTCCGCTGTCACAGCAGCTTTTTGAGCTTGCTGGCAGGTTTTAATTATTTTTAGCCTGACAACCTTTCTTGAAGTCAAAAAGTGAGGTGCTGGAAAAGTGCAGCAGGTCAGGCAGAACCACGGAGCAGGAGAGTTGATGTTTCGAGCATAAGCTCTTCATCAGGAATTCCTGATGAAGGGCTTATGCTCGAAACGTTGATTCTTCTGCTCCTCAGATGCTGCCTGACCTGCTGCGCTTTTCCAGCGCCACACTTTTTGACTCTGATCTCCAGCAGATCTGCAGTCCTCACTTTCTCCTAGTTGTTGTAACCTTCCTTAAGTAAGAATAAAATAATTATGCAATGAGTTTAATTGACCAGGTTAACTAAATTTCTTTCTACTGTAATTACTTAACCCGTAGGATTTTACGAATCATCTGTAAACAAATTGATCCATGCTGTACTCAATGTTGTCCCCTAACAATAATGTAGATAAAGAATTGCTTGACTAATAGGAAACTGAGGGTAAGAGTAAATGGAATCACTCTTGCAAGCTGTAACTGGTGGAGACTTATAGGGCTTGGTGCTGGGGCCACAACTATTGACAATTTATAACAATAACTTGGATGAAGGAACCAAATGTGTGGTGGTTATGTCACAAAGACAGGTCGGAATTTAAGTTGTGAAGAGGACTTAAGGAGTTAACAAAGGGAGAGAGATAACGGGTTAAGGGCTTGTCTCATTGGATTGAAGAAGAATGAGTGGTGACTTGATAGAGGCGTACAAGATGATGAGAGGCTTAGACAGAGTGGATAGCTAGAGACCTTTACCCAGGGCAGAAATGGCTATCACAAAGGGGCATAACTTTAAGGTGATTGGAGGAAGGTTTAGGGGAGATGTCAGAGGTAGGTTCTTTCCACAGAGAGTGGTGGGTGTGTGGAATGCACTGCCAGCGGTGATAGTAAAGTCAGAGACATTCAGGACATTTAAGCGAGTCTTGAATAGGCACATGGATTATAGTAAAATGAAGGGTATGTAGGTTAGTCTGATCTTAGAATAGGATAAAAAGTCGGCACAACATCGAGGGCTGAAGGGCCTTCACTGTTCCATGTCCTGTGTTCTAAATAAGCGGGCAAAGATGGAGTATAAAAGTGTAAACTTGTCCACTTTGAGAGGAAGAATAGAAAAGCAGCACGTTATTTAAATGGAATGAGGCTGTAAAACCAGTACAGAGGGGATCTGGGTGTCCTGGTCCATGACTCTACACAGGAACAGCAAGTGATCAGGAGGGCAAATGGAATGTTGTTACTGATAGTGAGGGGAATGGAATATAAAAATAAGAATGCTTCAGTTATCCAGGGCATTCATGAAATAACCACATCTATGGTTACTGTGTACAGTTTTGGTCTGTTTATTTAAAAACAATACAACTGTGTTGGAAGCAGTGCAGAGAAAGTTTATTCAACTGATGCCTGGGATGGAGAGGTTGTTTATTAGCAAAGGTTGAACATGCTGGGCCTGTACCCACTGGAGTTGATAAGAATCAGAAATCACCTGATTGAAGCATATCAGACTTTGAGAGGGCCTGATGAGGTGAATGCTCATTTATTGAGAGATGTCAGAGTGGTAGACATTGTCAACATGGATCTTTGTAAAACCTTTGACAGGGTTTCGCGTGGTAGAGTAATTAGTAATGTCAGATGACATGGGATTCAGGGAGAGCTTGCCAGTTGGATACAAACTTAGCTTGATGATAGAGACAGAGGGTGGTGGTGGAGGATGGCTTTTCAGACTGGAGGCTTGTGACCAGCTGTGTTCCGTAGGGATCTGTGCTGGGTCCACTTTTGTTTGTAATTTATATAAACAATTTGGATGAGAATTTAGGAGGCATGGTGAATGAGTTTGCGGATGACACCAAAATTGGTGCTATAGTCAATCATGAAGAAGGCTATCTAAGATTACAAAGGGATCTTGATCAATTGGGTCAGTGGGCTGAGGAGTGGTGGATGGAGTTTAATTTGGATAAATGCAAGGTAAAACAAACAAGGGCTGGACTTATACGGTTAATGATTGGGCCTTGGATAGTGTTGTCAAACAAAGACACTCATGGGTTCAGGGACATAGTTCTTTGAAAGTCGTATCATAGGTAGATCAGGTGGTTAAGAAGGTGTTTAGCATGCTTGCCTTCATTGCTCAGGCCATTGAGTATGGGAGTTGGGGCGTCATGTTGAGATTGTACAGGACATTGGTGACATCAAGTTTTGAGTATGGTGAGTCCTGGTTGCTCTGCTTTAGGAAGGAGATTGCAGAGGGTTCAGAAGAGATTGACCAGGATGCGCTCGGGACTGGAGGGTTTGATTTACAAGGATAGGCTGGCTAGGCTGGGACTTTTTTCATTGGAGCATAGGAGGTTGAAGGGTAGCCTTATAGAGGTGAATCCATATCCTTATGTCAATGTCTCTTCCCTAGGATGGGTGAGATCAAAACTAGGGGGCATATTCTTAAGGTGACTGGAGCAAGATTTAAAAGACTTGAGGGGCAACTTTTTTACACAGAGGGTTGTTTCTTGTGTGAAATGAGGTACAGTTACAATATTTAAAAGACATTTGGATAGCGATATAAATAGGAAAGGTTTAGAGGGATATGGGCCCAAATGCAGGTAAGTGGGACTCGTTTAATTTGGCAAAGGTGGTCAGCATAGTCAAGTTGAACTGAAGCATCTGTTTCTGTGCTCTATGTGTCTATGACTCGACAACTAGAGGACACTGTTTAAAAATGAAGTATTTCCCATTCAATTTCCCATCTTTCTTTTAGAGGATCTTGGAACATATGTAGGTTTCTAATCTTTAAATAAATAAAATCCTGAGGGGCATGGATAGGGTGAATAGACAAGGATTTTTCCCTGGGTTAAGAGAGTCCAGAACTGGAGGGTATAGGTTCAAGGTGAGATGAAAAAGATTCAAAAGGGACCTAAGGGGCAACATTTTCATACAGAGGGTGGTGCATGTATGGAATGAGCTGCCAGAGGAAGTGGTGGAGGCTGGTACAATTACAACATTTAAAAGGCATCTGGATGGGTATATGAATAGGAAGGGTTTAGAGGGACATACGCCATATGCTGGCAAATGGGACTAGATTGGGTTGGGATATCTGGTCGGCGTGGACGAGTTGGACTGAAGGATCTGTTTCCATGCTGTACATCTCTATGACTCTGAATAATAATTGTTTAGACAGCTCCTTGTGGGGCCCTTGTATCAAAAAGTCAAGAGGTAAATAGAATCTTATGAAACTTAAATCAAAACATTGTTGCCAGGGGTAAGGAAGCCCTCTAGCCCATCGGTCCCTAAAGGCCCCTATTATGCTGGTGGTGCCTGCATGTTCCTCTACACGGATACCTGAGCACATATGTAAGCAGAGTAAAGAGGCAGATAGTGAGATATGAGGATCCCTCTCCACAGCTGTTGCCTGGACCTATTAATGGGCACTTTGGCCAGGTGTGAATCGAGAGTATGGTGTTAGAAAAGCACTAGGAAAATGTGAGGACTGCAGATGCTGGAGTATCAGAGCTGAGAGTGTGGTACTGGAAAAACACAGCAAGGCAGGCAGCATCCGAGGAGCAGGGGAATTGACATTTCGGGCAGAAGCCCTTCATCAGGAGGGATTTGGCCAGGCTCAGGAGCAGGCCTAATGTGTATGTTCTTATAGATGTTCATCAGACTTGACCATTCATGTGCAGTTATTAAACTTCTTGTGGCACTGCTGCTCGGTTCATAGGGCCAGACTTTGTGAGCTATCTCTCCCTTGCCATTGGTTTATCTTCCCTTTGGAGCCTCCTCGCTCCCTCCCTCCATTTGTAAGGCCTCCAGTATCACACTCATGTGCCTCAGAGCACTCTCTCTCTTCTGTGACATTCCATTTAGTCAGCTTCTCCTCGAAAACCAATCATCAGTAGCAGCTTCTGCCTGTTGAGACCAGTTCTACTAGAGGAGCCAAAGAATTACTGGCACACATACTAACTGTGTGCAGCCCACCTGAGTTGGGACATTACTACTGCACCACAAGAAGGCCCCTATAAAGTTACCCTTTACTCTTCTAAAGTGTATGGATGCTCAGTCTAAAATCACACAACACCAGGTTATAGTCCAACAGGTTTATTTGGAAGCACTAGCTTTCGGAGCAGCGCTCCTTCATCAGGTGGTTGTGGAGGTTAAGATCATGCTCACAAAATTTATAGCCAAAGGAATCCAGTGACATGGAGATGTGATACAGTAAATGATCTGAGATTACAACTTTCATCTTTTATAATGGGATTTGCTGGTTTCTGTTCTTTGATATGTAAATCACAGAACTTCTTTTAGTTTCTCAAAATAGCTCAGCTTTTTAAACAATGGGTGTGAAGTCTGTGTGTAAAATTACATGAATCCATGTAAAACCAAACAGAGGGTTTGTCAGTCTGACACAGCATTGGGACACAGACAGACTTCACACCTATTGTTTAACAAGCTATCTTGAGAATTGGGATGGCCTCAACTGGGACCATGGGTTCATGTCACACTACAGGTGGTCCCACTGCACTACACACACACACACAGACAAAGACACAGGCACACACACAGACAGACACACACTCACAGACAGACACACACACACAGACACACACACACTCCTACAGACCCATACACTCACGTAGACCCTCTGTCATACACAAGCTCTCTCTCATACACTCACACATACAATCACATGCACACATGCACCCTGTCACAGACTTATACCCTTTACATTCACACTCACACACATACACACACCCTCTCACAGACACTCATAACTCCCCCCCCCCCCCCCCCCCAAGAGACACATCTAAGTTTGTGGAATGAATTTGTACCTGCAGAATTATATTTTATTTTGCTCACAAACTGCAAAAATCCATGTAAGATTCTGTAAATCCATTTTTTAGATTAAAATCAGTCTGAACATTGTGGCACAGACAGTCTCGCACAGAGCACTTCACACCTTCAATGCATTATCTGGGCTGACATGACACCAATTGTTAAAGTTCACTTGAGAACGTAACTTTTAAAAAGTTCTACGATTTACATATAATTTCAGTTACATCACACTGTAAACTTTTGCTATAAATTCTGAGTCTTATGATCTATACTCCACAACCACCTGATGAAGGAGCGTCGCTCTGAAAGCTAGTGCTTCCAAATAAACCTGTTGGTCTATAACCTGGTGTTGTGAGATTTTTAACTTTGTACACTCCAGTCCAACACTAGCATCTCCAAATCATATCTTGAGAATGTAACTAAAAGAAATTCTGGGATTTATATATTAAGGAACATAAACCAGCATATCCCATTATAAAAGATGGAAGTTTTAATCTAAGATTGTTTACTGAATCACATCTCCATGACACTGGACTCCTTTGGCTATAAAGTCTGTGAGCATGATCTTATACACCACAACCCCTGATGAAGGAACATCGGTCTGAAAGCTAGTGCTTCTGAATATGGACTATGACTTTTAACTTTGTCCACCCCAGTCCAACACTGACACCACCAAGTCATGCTCAGTCTGTTGAATTTTCCCTTTTAAGACAACCTCCGGGATTATATTAAGGATATTTTAAAAAGTAGCAGGAGTAGGCCATTCGGCCACTCGAACCCAATCCGTCATTTATAATGAGGTCATGACCAATCTTATGCTTCGACTCCATTTTCTTGCATTACCTCCGTATCCCCAAATGTTTTTTTCATATGAAAATGCTGATCAATCTCAATCTAGTGTTTCTAACCATCTTGTATCTTGTCCATGAAAACGCTTCTGAATAGTACATGGACTCAATAGCTTATTCCTGAAATCAGCCTGTTCCATGAGTGGGAAAAGATGAAATTTCTCCAAATCCTCCAGGATCCCAAAAGTAAACATTGCAAAGTTATATCGGAAATTTTAGCATTGAGGGGGTTAACGGTATCTGGATAAACACAAGTGTGTTTATAACACAGCTGAATGAATTTACACTTTTAGTTCTCATGGAGGGCCCAGGCTGCCTACTTCCACATCTTAGGGAGAAAAACAATATCCAATGATTGTCTTCCTGCCGAGAGTTTGTGGAAAAACCTATAAAAAGACCCGAGCTGATTCGGGATTGAGCTTTAGGAAACAGCACCTTCCTGCCTTGAGTCCCTGCTGTCACTCTCGGAGAGGAATTTATTTCGCATCCGTTCTGCAAGGAGAGAGGACAAAAAAAAAACCCATGACAGGCTGGATTTTTCAACCACGTAAAGTAGGGGGAAGAAAACCCTCCAATTCACACAATTAAGTCATCCCGTATCCTCTCGGCCGGGAAACAACAACAAGGGCTTCCTGGAAAGCAGATTCCTCCCGATCCAGTGTTACACGCCTTGAAAAAAAAATCCCAGGGCCGCCTCAGGAAATATCTGGCTTGCAAGGGATGATGAAGGAGCCCGTTTGTAATCCTAACAGCCGTGCACAAAGCGAAGGGATCCTTCACTCTGTGCTGCACATCCGATAAGGGTTCACTCACTGCACAATTCACCACCGTGTCACCGTCTGACCCCCACATTGGCACAGGCCAAATGCTGAGAGTCAGCTGCCTCTCTCTATAAATTGGTCTCTGGTCCCTGACCTAAGATGCTTTGGGTACCCTCCCCACCTCCAATACTCTATCTAAGTTGACACATCAACAGGTACTGAGGGAATACCACATTGCCACAGGAAGTCTTTCAAATGCAATGTTAAACTGAAGCCTGGTCTGTTTCTGTAGTGGATGTAAAAGATCCCATGGGTTCAGTTTCCCCTTTTATATACCCTTCCACCAACATCACTCAAATCAGTGGAGCTTGTCATTGTCACAATGCCTGCTTGTGAGAGCTTGCTGTGCTCAAATTGGCTGTAGCCTTAACAACACTTCAAAAGGATTTCATTGGCTGTAAGGGACTTTAAGGTCCTGAAAGGAGATAAGAGAAATTTAAGTGTCTTTTATATCAGATTCAGGTCTGTTGGAACCAGAAACAATAGGAAGAACAAAATTCAAAGTCATTTCGAACAGGGAAATGGCTAAAAACGTGAAAACAAAAATCAAATAGTGTCCAGAGCAACAGAGGTCAACGGAGATATTTTTCAGACCAGCAAAGGTATCCCAGTGACATAAGATTCTAAAATCAACACTTGATGCTCACACTCTCAAAAAAATGGTCATCGGGCAGATGTTTTCTGAAGGCAGCATTTCAGATTCAACATGTAGGGCATGGAGGGCAATTAATTTCCCAGATAATTTCACACGGAAACCCACATAATGGGGATGCTCAGCAAAGTCCAGGAGGAAATGATGGTGCCAACCTGGGTACAATTGGTGAGCCTGCGCCCGCACCAACTCCACATTACACACTCGGCCAGCAACTATCCCCAATCATGACAGGCAACTGAGCTCAGAGTCCTAATCCTGCTCTGAGGATAATCCTGGAATCAGACAAATGCCCTGCAATCAGAACAATTTGAAATATGGACAATGCCTTGCTCCAAATTAGAGGCAGTGCAGGAAGCCATGTCAGTTTCTTCTCTTAAGCTGTTTATAAAGTAATGAATCTCACTGACTCTGACATCTTACTTTTCTGAATGTTTACATCTCAGTTGTATTTCAAATTAAAATTCTATAGTGACCTCACACTCCGACTGTGCTGTGCCAAGAGTATGCGACACGATGATTGGAAACTTGAGCATTTGTAACTGAAGAGTGAAGAACCTATGACCCAGTGATATATGAAACAAACTGCAAGCCTGCAATGGATTCATTTCATGTACAATTTCCCCAATTAATCCCTCACATGAAATTGGCTTTGCCTTTACAAGCTGAGAGAGTCAAAAGGTCATCTCAGACATAGAATTCCCTAGGCCATTCAGCCCAACAAGTCTGCACCAACCCTCCAAAGAGTAACCCACCCAGACACATTTCTTTACTACTGACTAATGCACTTAGCCAACATATCCCTGAACACTATGGGCAATTTCACATGGCCAATTCACCTACTTGCATCCAGGACTGTGGGGGGAAACCAGAGCACCCAGAGGAAACTCACATGGACACAGGGAGAATATGCAAACTCCACACAGACAGTCACCCAAGGCTGAAATTGAACCCAGGTCCCATTGTGCTGTGCTATCACTGAGCCACCCAACAGGCCATTTGGCCAAACCAGTCCTCAGCTGGATTTTCCCTCCTCACCAGCTTCCTCCCAGGCCTCTTCCCTCAACTTATCAACATATTCTTCTTCAGTTTATTTACTAAACACCACCTTCCCCACCACCACCTCCCCCCACCCCCCTCCCCCCGGAAACGGAACAGAGCTAAAATCAGAAATTGCTGGAAAATCTCTGCAGGTCTGGTGGCGTATTATGAGAGAAAGCAGAATTAATGTTTTGGGTCCAGTGACCCTTCTGAAGGGTCCACACATACTGTTCTTTGGATTTTTTTGTTTAGTACTGAACTGGATTAATCATACAAGAGCAGGTCAGCAGTTGCAAATTCTGTGGTGAATAACTCATCACTTGTCTCACTAAAGCCTGTACACCATCTACAAGGTACAGATCAGGAGTGTAATGGAATGTATGAGTGCAGTTCTATCAAGACTTAGTGAGGGTTAATATCTTTCAGAACAAAACAGCTCATTTGATTGGCACTCCATCCACCACAATCCACATTCACTCCATCCACCACCTATCCTCAGAAGCAGCAGTATGTAAAAGTTGCCCTGCAGAAATTCACCAAGGCTTCTTTGACAGTGCTTTCCAAACACTCTCCCTCTACTGTCGAGAAGGACAAGGGCAACTGATACATGGGAACATCACCTGTGAATTCCCCTTCAAGTCAATCACCATTCTGGGTCAAGATCCTGGAACTCCCTACTGGTATTGTGGGTCTACCCACAAATGGACTGCAGGGATTCATGAAGGCAGCATATCACCAACCTCTCAAGGACTTGCCAGTCAGGCTGGAATCCTAAGAATGAATTAAGGAAAAGCACTATTCACAGCCTCACAACATTACAAAGGAAGTTCGGCCGTGGAGCTGCATTTTGATGTATTTGAGTCAGACCAGTATGTGTCATTCACAGGTTTTCCTTTTGGGGGTACTTCTGAAGATTTGTTGTGGCTATAATCTAAGACACAATGATGGGTTGTTTGTACACAGCAAGCTGCGACAAACACCAGTGTGATAATGACGAAAACATCCATGTTGACTGGGAAACTGTGGAGATCTCTCCTGCTGCTCAACTTTGAAATTGGACTATGGGATCACTTACCCTAGAGTCAAAGAGATGTACAGCACAGAAGCAGACCCTTCGGTCCAACTTGTCCATGCTGACCAAGTTTCCCAAAGTAAACTAGTCGCACTTACAGAGTCAGAGAGTCATACAACACAGAACCAGACTCTTCGATCTAACAAGCCCATGCTGACCATAATCCCAATCTAAACTAGTCACACCTACTTGCGTTTGGCCCATATCCCTCCAAACATTTCTTATTCATGTATTTATCCAAATATCTTTTAAACATTGTAACTGTACCCACATCCACCATTTCCTCTGGAAGTTCATTCCACACGTGAACCACACTGTGTAAAAAAGTTGCCCCCTCGCGTCCTTTTTAAATCTTTCTCCTCTCACCTTAAAAATAAGCCTCTAGTCTTGAAATCCCCCACCATAGGAAAATGACATCTGCCATCATCTATGCCCCTAATGACTTTAAAAACCTCTATGAAGTCACCCCTCAACCTTCTATGATCCAGTGAAAAAAAATCCCAGCCTCTCCTTATAACTCAAACCCTCCATTCCCGTCAATACTTGATGCGTCCTCAGTTGAATGTCCTGTCAGAATAATAAATGCATTACTGACAGTGCTGCACTCCCCTAGCTCTGTACAGGAACATTGGGTACAAAGCTATGGAGTGGGCAGAATATCTTTGCCAATGAAAAGCACAAAGGAGATCGTGGAATGTGATAGACTTGGATGAAACGAAAATCGAAGAAACTGGGAATGATCATTCGGGAAAATGGCCTACTGATGTTGGAACTGTTTCCCTCAGCTAAAAGTCAAGAACAGCCATGTTACCACAGAATATTAATTGCGCCATCTCCTGGTTGTGCCCGGAACCTGATCTGTCAGCATTTCAGTTGATCACTTGGAAATGCTCACCTCTGGCAGTTTGTAATTGACAGCATCCTGTGTTTGTCAAGGTACAAATTTCCACCTCCTCCATCAGTCCCCACTGGTGATGATGTAATGGAACCTGTTACGGAAGTTGTTGCAGGATTAGTTTGACGATTGCAGCATTTTTTCCCGAGCGCAGGTGAAGAAAGCCGAAGGTTTCCTGGAATTCTCAGTTGCACAATCATTGCTGCAGGTAATCACTGCTTAAACACCAGAGAAAGGGAAAGGAGGCCATTCAACCCCCTCAGGCTCTTTGCATTGCCTTTCAGTTGGGCCACACAATCATCAAGTAGTTACAGGAACAGAATCATAGAATCCCTACAGTGTGGAAACAGGCCCTTCGGTCCAACCAGTCCACACCAACCTTCCGAAAAGTAACCCACCCAGACCCATTCCCCTACCCTATATTTACCCCGACCAAGGCACCTAACCTATGCATCCCTGAACACTATGGGCAATTTAGTGTGGCCAATTCACCTGATCTGCAGATCTTTGGATTGTGGGAAGAAACCGGAGCACCCAGAGGAAACCCACGCTGACACTGGGAGAATGTGCAAACTCCACATAGACAGTCACCCATTCAGCTAATTGTGACTGTGCTTGGCAATCTGTAAGAGCAACTCAGGTAGTCCCAATCATCCACCTATGTCGCCATGACCCTGTAATCTTACTTCTTCAATTATTCAATTTCATCTTGAAAGCCTCAAATGACCTTGTCTCCCTCACCCTCAGACCCTCACCATTCATCTTGTGAAGACATAATGGTTGGTCTTTTTTACAATTTCAAATACACACCTTGGTTCCATAATGCTTGAAACCACTTGCCCAAAACAAATCTATCAAATCTGATCATTTGTACCCTGCAGCCTCAGCATCTGTCTTGGGAAGAAATTTCCCAATTTCCTTTTGTATGAAGGAATGCTTCCTCCCATCACTCTGAATGGCCTGGATCTAACTTTAAAGTTCTGACCCCTTAGTGATGGTCTCTCCCACCTCACCTTGAAGAATATTACCTTCTACCCCACCTTTACCGCCTCCTTTGGTTCCAAACATCAGAATGGACACAGCAACTTGAAAAATTAAATGAGGGGGAAGAATCTACTCCTGTCTACTCTACATATGCCCCTCATAATTTTATACATCTCAATCATGTCCCTGTCAAAGGTCCTCTGTTCTAAGGAAAACAATTCTAATAGTCCAAGATCTCTCCATAACTGAAACTCTCCAGCCAAGGCAACATCCTGGTAGATCTCCTCTGCAGCCTCTCCAGTGCTAACACATCTCTTCTATAATATAGATTCCAGAACTGCACACAATACTCTTTGTATGGCCGAGCCAATGTTTTATACAGTTCCAGCAGAATTTCCCTGCTCTTAAACTCTTTGCCTCAGCTACTAAATGCCTTACCTAAGAAAACATATACTAACATTGGAGATTAACTAAGTTGATACTGAGTATGCAGTTTATGATTTCAAATAAACCTGTTGGACTATAACCTGGTGTTGTGTGATTTTTAACTTGGTCGTGAAAGACACAGTCGCAAATTGTGGCATTCGAAAAGCACAGTAGGTCCGGCAGCATCTGAGGAGCAGGAGAGTCAACGTTTCGGGCAGAAGCCCTTCATCAGGAATGTAGAAGGGTGGAGGGTAGGGGGGTGAGACATAAATAGGAGGGTGGGAGTGGGGCTGAGGGAGAATGTAGCTGGGAATGCGAATGATGGACGAAGGTGGGGTGTGATGGTGATAGTTTGGTGGGGAGGGTGGAGTGGAGTGGATAGGAAAGAAGATGGATCAGTAGGACAGTTCAAGAGGCTGGTGCCGAGTTGGAGGGTTGGATCTGGGATGAGGTGAGGGGAGGAAACTGATGAAATCGACATTGATGCCGTGTGGTTGGAGGGTCCCAAGGTGGAAGGTGAGGTGTTCTTCCTCCAGGCATTGGTTGGCTTGGATTTGGTGGTGGAGGAGGCTCAGGACTTGCATATTCTTGGTGGAGTGGGAGGAGGAGTTGAAGTGGTCAGCTACAGTGCAGTCGGGTTGTTTTGAACTTTCATATCTGTTCATGTTCCTTCCCACCTATCTGCTCCACCCTCCCCCGACCTATCAGCATCACCTCCCACCCAAATCTACCCATCACCTTCCCATCTGCCTTCCCCCCAGCCCCACCTTCACTCTCCTATTTATCTCTCAGCCCCCTTTCCCCCACAACATTCCTGATGAAGGGCTTTTGCCCGAAACGGCAACTCTCCTGCACCTCGGATGCTGCCTGACCTGCTGTGCTTTTCCAGCACCAAACTTTTTGATTCTGATCTCCAGCATCTGCAGTCCTCACTTTCCCATAAAAGACAGAGGGTAGCTGTGAAAGGGTATTTTTCTGACTGGAGGTCTGTGACCAGTGGTGTTCCGCAAGGATCAGTGCTGGGACCTCTGTTGTTTGTAATGTATGTTAATGATTTTGCTGAAAATGTAGTTTGTCTGATTAGTAACTTTGCAGAAAATATGAAATTTGGTCAAGTTATGGATAATGAGGTAGATTGTGAAAGGATACAACAGGATATAGATCAGTTGGAAAGTTAGGCAGAGAAATGGTAGATGGAGTTTAACCCAGATAAGTGTAGGTCACGCATCTTGGGAGGTCGAATGCAAGATGAAATTACAAGGCAGGACCCTTAGAAGCATTAATAGACAGGAGTGGGATTGGGGTCAAAATCCATAACTCCCTGAAGGTGACAACAGAAATGGGCAAAGGTATAAAGAAGGTGTACGGCATGTTGCATTCATCTGTCGGGGCAGCGAGTATAAAAGTTAACAAGTCATGATGTAGAGTTTAAGACTTCAGTTAGGCCACATTTGGAGTATAGTGTACAGTTTCGAACACCAGGTTAATGGAAGGATGTTGGAGGCTTTGGAGAGGGTGCAAAGAGTGTTGCCTGGATTGGAATATATTAGCTATAACGAGAGGTTGGACAATCATGGATTGTTTTTGCCGGAGTGTCAAAAGCTGAAGGATGACCTGATAGAAGTGTATAAAATTGGATCAAGTGAGTAAAATTGAGAGGCATGGATAGGGTGGATAGTCAAAGTCTTTTTGCCAGGGGGGAAATAGTAGGGGGAAAATGTTTAAGGTGAGGGAGGAATGTTTAAACGAGATGTTTGAAGGAAGTTTTTTGCAAGAGGGCAGTAGGTGCCTAGTTTGTGCTGCCAGAGGAGGTGGTAGAAACAGGTGCTATAGAAACATTTAAGAAGCATTTGGACAGAGACATGATCAGGCAGGGACTGGAGGGATATGGACTATGTGCAAGCAGATGGGAGTAGTTTAGAATTGTATCATGATTGGCACAGATATGGTGGGCCAAACGACATGTTCCTATGCTGTACTGTTCTATGTTCTATATCCACACTGTAGGGATTCCATTTTGTTGTTGTCCTATTCCTGTTACCTATTGCTTCAACATCTGAGGAATTTGCATAGTCCTTAAGATTGGATCAAAAACCACAAAATGTAACCCCATTGAGTCTGCTGTTCCATTCAGAGAGATCATGACTAATTTGGTAACCTTCAACTATACTTCCCTGCATTTTTCCAAAAAACCTTTTACTAATCAAATCACATTCTATCTCAGTCTTGAATATACTTAACAACCCAGTCTCACCAGTTCTCTGTGGTAAAGAATTCCACAGATTCACGACTCTCTGAGAGAAGAAGTTCTCCCTCATTTCTGTCTTAAATGTGTGACCCCTCATTCTGAGATTATGCCTGTTTGGTCCTATACTCTCTCATCAGAGAAAATAACTTCTCTTCATCTACCTTCTCATGTCCCAAGAATCTTGTGTATTCAAATCAGGTCATCTCTCATTCTTCTAAATTCTAATTATTACAGGCCCAATCTACTCAATCATATCTCAGAAGACAGTCCCTCCATACACACTGTCAGCCTGGTTAACCTTCTCTGCACTGCCTCCAATGTTAGTATATCTTTTCTTAGATAAGACATTTATTAGAGTTTAAGAAGAGGGAGGTTCTACTGGAATTGCATAAAACATTGGTTAGGCCACGTTGAGAGTGTTGTGCGCAGTTCTGGAATCCATCTTATAGAAGAGATGTGATAGCACTGGAGAGGCTGCAGAGGAGATCTACCAGGATGTTGCCTGGGCTGGAGAGTTTCAGTTATGGAGAGAGTTTGGACAAACTAGAGTTGTTTTCCTTAGAGCAGAGGAGATTGAGAGGGGACATGATTGAATTGTATAAAATGATGAGGGACATAGACAGAGTAGACAGGAGAAACTTGTCCCCTTCTTGGAGAGATCAGTGACCAGGGATCATAAATTTAAGGTAAGGGACGGAAAGTTTGGAGGATAGTGGGAACCTGGAACTCACTGCCTGTAAGGGTAGTAGAGTCAGAAACTCTCATAACATTTAAGAAGTATTTAGACGTGCACTTAAGATGCCAAGGTATACAAGGCTACAGGCTAAGTGCTGGGAAATGGGATTAGAATAGTTCAGCAGTTCTTTTTGACTGACATCAACATGGTGGACGGCACGGTGGCACAGTGGTTAGCACTGCTGCCTCACAGTGCCAGGGACCTGGGTTCAATTCCTGCCTCAGACAACTGTCTGCGTGGAGTTTGCACATTCTCCCTGTGTCTGTGCGGGTTTCCTCCTGGTGCTCCGGTTTCCTCCCACAGTCCAAAAATGTGCTGGTTAGGTGAATTGGCTATGCTAAATTGCCCGTAGTGTTAGGTGTAGGGGAATGGGTCTGGGTGGGTTGCTCTTCGGAGGGGCAGTGTGGATTTGTTGGGCCGAAGGGCCTGTTTCCACACTATAAGTAATCTAATAGACATGATAGGCTGAAGGACCTTTTCTGTGCTTTTCCATGCTTTAGATCCCCATGAGTCCATAACTATAACTCTAATGAGCCCAGAATTATTCACAGCATTCCAGTTGTGGTCTGACTAGTGCCTTGTGTAGCTTTAAGAGTGTGGTGCTGGAAAAGCACAGCAGATCACATAACATCCAAAGAGCAGGAAAATCGATGTTTCGGGCTTGTATAATTTCAGCCAGTGTTCCTAATTTTATATTCCATTCCCTTTGAAACAAAGGCCAACATTTCATTTTCCTTCCACATTACCCACTGAATTTGGACGCTAGCTTTTTGTGATTCCTGCACAAGAAAGCCCAAATCCCGCTGTTCTGTAGCTTTCCACAGTCTTTCTCCATTTAAACAATATTCAGCTCCTCTATTTTTCCTTCCAAAGCACTTAATTTCAGAATTTCCCACATTATACCAAGTTTTTACCCACTCACTTTACCTGTCTATCTCCTTCTGCATAAACTAAAACAAAGAACTGTGGATTTTGGAGATCTGAAACAGGAACAGGAAGTGTGGCAGCAGTTCAGCAGATCTGTGGAGAGAAAAACAGAGGGAACATTTTGAGTCCAGGTGGTCCTTCAAACAGTCACTGGACTCAAAATGTTAACTCTGGTTTCTCTCCATAAATGCTACCAGATCTGTGAGTTTCTCAAGCACTTTGTGTTTTTGTTTTATATCCCTCTCTGTGTCATCCTCACCACTTGCCTTCTTACTTATTTTTGTGTCATCTACAAACTTGGCGATCGTACATTAATTTTCCTCATCCAAAATGGCTAATATAAACTGCAAATAATTGTGGCCCCAGCATTGATCCCTTTGGCACTCCACTAGTTATAGGTTGCTGACCTGAAAATGCTCCCTTTAACTCAACTCTCTGTCTTCTATTAGTTATGGATCCTGTTTCCTTGGAATATACTACCTACAACACTATGGGCTCTTATCTGAAGTAGCCTAATGTGTGATACCATATCAAATGCCTTCTGATAATCCTAATATATTACGTACACTGTTTCCATTTTATCCTGCTTTGTTGCTTTCTCAAAGAATTCTAGTAAATTTGTCAAGCATGATTTCCCCTTCATGAAGCTATGCTGACTCTGCTGGATCATGTTATGTATTTCTAAATAGTCTGCTATTACATCTTTTATCACATTTCCAATAATAGATGTTAAGATAATTGGCCTATTACGTGGTTGTCTCTTTCCTTTTTTAAATTAAGGTGTTACCTTGGCAGTTTTCCAATCCTCTGGGACTTTTCCAGCATCTGAGGATTGCTGGGAGATTACTACCAGTGTTTCCTCTATCTCTTTAGCTACTTCCTTTAATATCACCGGATGCATTCCCATTAGGTCCAGGGGATTTATTGATCTTTAGCCCCATCAGCTTCCCCAGCACTTTTTCTCCAGTGATAATTATTGTATTTATTTCCTCTTCTCCTGTTGCTCTTTTGTAATTTAGTATTTTGGGGAATGCTATTTGTGACTTCTACCGTGAGGAATGAGGTAAATGATTAACTCACCCTCTCTGTCAGTTCTTGGTTCTTCGTTATTGTTAGACAGACAAGATGATCAAAGGATTAGAAAGGGGTAGACAGTGAAAGTCTTTTCCTGGGATGATGATGTCGGCTTGTATGAGGGGGCATAACAAATGAAGGGGTGATAGATTTAAGTCAGATGTCAGAGGCAGGTTCTTCACTCAAAGAGTGGCAAGGGTGTGGAATGCCCTACCTGCCAATGTAGTTAACTCAGCCACATTAGGAAGATTTAAACAAAACTTGGATAAGCACATGGATGATGATGGGATAGTGTAGTGGGACGAGCTGAGAATAGTTCGCAGGTCAGCGCAACATCAAGGGCCAAAGGGCCTGTTCTGCACTTTATTGTTCTATGTTCTAGGTTCTATGTTCTCCCAGCGTTGTTCTCTAAGGGGCTAGTGTTGACTTTGGCCTTTTATTTTCTGAATCTTTTAATTTTTAAATAAGCTCTTTTGCGATTATCAGTGAACATCTCCATTTCTTATGAGAAGACCATAAGACATAAGAGCAGAAATTAGGCCATTCAGCCCATCAAGTCTGCTCCACCATTCAATCATGGCTAAGTTTCTCAACCCTGTTTTCCCACCTTCTTCCCATAACCATTGGTCTGCTTAACAATTAAGAACCAATCTATTTCTGTCTTAAATAAGATGGAGGAAAAATATGATGAAGCAGCTGAAGATGGTTGGGCCTCAGACACCGCCTTGCGGAGGTATTCTGGAGCTGAGTCAAGATTAGAGTGGTGCTGGAAAAGCACAGCTGGTCAGGCAGCATCCAAGGTGCAGGAAAATCAACATTTCAGGCAGGAGCCCTCCATCAGGAATGATAAAGGGAGCCTCAGGGGTGGAGAGATAAATGGGAGGGGGTGGGGCTGAGGAGAAGGTAGCTGAGAGTGCAATAGGTGGATGGAGGTGGGGTAAAGGTGATAGGTCAGAGAGAAGGGTGGAGCGAATAGGTGGGAAGAAAGATTGACAGGTGGGACAGGTCATGAGGATGGTGCTGAGCTGGAAGGTTGGAACTGGGGTAAGTGGGGGGAGGGGAAATGAGGAAACTGGTGAAATCCATATTGATGCTGTGGGGTTGAAGGGTCCAAAGGCGGAAGATGAGGCATTCTTCTTCCAACCGTCGGGTGGTGAGGGAGTGGCCTTGGAGGAGGCCCAGACCTGCATGTCCTCATCAGAGTGGGAGGGGGAGTTCCTGGCACTGCTCCTGGCATGCCCTCCTGTACTCTTCATTGATCTCCCTACTTGATGGTTATGGCAGAATGGGGATGTGCCAGGCCTTGGCATTTCAGATTGGGATGTATATAATTGTGCTGGTGGCCCTCAGCACCTCCAAGATGGATGATCAGCCATGATCGTGATGAATGGCAGAACAGGCTCGAAGGGCTGAATGGCCTCCTCCTGCTCTATGTTTCTATGTTAGTTTGGAGTTGCTTAATCTGTTTGAAGTCTGTCCCATTAAGCACAATGGTATAACACCCCAAAACACAATGCAGGGTGTCCTCAGTGTGAAGGTAAGACTGAAATGACTGTCCTGTGCTCGTTCCTACTCCTACTGTGCTGGGTGGCAGGATCACTAAGATTGAGACCAGCTAGATTTTTCCCAATTATCGCCCACCGCAGACCCTACCTAGCAGTGATGTTCTGTAGGACTTGACCACCTTGGTCAGTAGGGGTGTTACTGAGCCACTCTTGGTTATTGCCATTGAGATCTGCCACCCAGCTTACATTCCTGTCTTGGCATTTAGTGTGGACGAGTACTGATTCATCAGCCGAGGGGTGTAAGAGGTTTCCTTGCCTACATTTGACCTGATGCTGTGAGAGTTCATGGGGACCTGAAGTCAAAGTTGAGGATTCAGGACGACTCCCTCCCAACTATATACCACCATATCATCACCTCTGCTGATTCTGTCCTGCTGGTGGAGAAGGACATTCCCAGGGACGGTGATTGCGATGTACAGGACATTGTAAGCGTTGGTTCTGTGAGAATGCTTACACTCCGTCACATTTACACACGTGTACAAACACTCGCATGTACTTGCAAACACTCTCTCTCACACTAGCCCACTCAAACACACACTGACACTCATTCTCATCAATACGTTTACACAGATTCACATACAGACAATCCCACAAACACACACTCAGAAACATGTTCTCACACTCTCTCAATATGCATATACTCACACCTTTATTTACATACTCATACAAGCATCCTCTCTCACACACATTCATAGAAAGTCACACATGTACACACAGCGTACCCACACATTTAAGCCATATGTCCACAAGCAAATGTTCTCTGAAGGTCTCACAAATTCACGTTCACACACACTCTCGCATGCACAAGAATACACACCAGTAACATACACTCATATGCACATATTCAGAAATTCACACACAAAGCACTCACATTAACACAAAACTCATAGACTCACAAATATACATACAATCACACAGATACGTGTATCACTCACAGACCCACATATAACCACAAACTCTCACACTATCATATCCACAGTCACACTGTATATAAGTTGACACTCACACGCAGCCATAATCTTATGTGCAGTCATAAACACACACATTGATAGCAAACAGCTACACTCATACTGACAATTACACTCATGCTAACATTCACATACTCACACTCATATGTAATGTATACACATAATATATATTAATATGTAATATATACACTTTCACACTGACAGACACATCCATCCTCACACTGATATATACACACTGAAAGTCATACACTCACACTGACATACAAACATTCAGACTGACATACACACATTGATACACACACGCTGACAAGACACTAGATGTTTCACAGTCTAGTAAAGTCCCACCTTCACATTGAGAATATCCTCCATTATGTTGTGTGACAATATCCACATGGGTAATGGCACAGACTTTGAACAGATCTAGCAAATCAAGATTGGGTAGCCATGACGCAGTATGGGCTATCAACAGCACAGAATTGTACTCCTGCACAATCCGTAACCTCATGGCCAGGCAATCCTCTGAAGGGCATCCCACCTCCCCCCCCAATCCCTGCATTACCCATAGCTAATCCACCTAATCTGCACATCTCTGGATGCAATGGGCACCTTTAGCATGGCCAATTCACACTAACCTGTATATCTTTGGACTGTTGGAGTTAACCTGCACAGAGACACAGGAAGAATGCGTAAATTCCACACAGACAGTCACCTGAGGATGGATTTGAATCCGGGTCCCTGGTACTGTGAGGCAGGGCTAACCACTGTGCTAACTACTGAGTCACCATCTCCAGTGGTCCACAGCATCACAGGTACCAGCCTTCAGTCAATTCAATTCACTCCACACACTGGATACTGCAAACACAATGGGCACTGACAACATTATAGGATTAGTATTAAAGACCTGTGCTGCAGAAATTACTGCTAGCCTAGCTCAGCTGTTCCAGTACTGCTAGACACTGGCATAACCCAACAGTGTGAACGTTGCTGAGATATTTATTGTATTTACTGTCAGATTTTACTGTAAAGAAGGACATGGAAGATAGGGAACTTGGGGAAATAAACAGTGACATCTTGAAAGAGTTCATATTAGAGAGCAGGATGTGCTGGATGTCTTAAAATGCATAAGGTGGATAAATCCCCGGGACCTGATCAGGTATTCCCCAGAACTCTGGGGGAAGCTAGGGAAGAGAGTGCTGGATCCCTTGCTGAGAAATTTGTCTCATCAACAGCCACAGGTGAGGTGTTGGAAGACTGGAGGGTGGCTAATGTAATGCCATTATTTAAGCAAAGCGCTAAGGAAAAGCCAGGGAACTATGGACCTGTCAGCCTTACATCAGTGTGGGGTAAGTTGTCGGAAGGGATTCTGGGGGAACAGGATTTACACACATTTGAAAAGGCAAGGACTGATTAGACATGGCTTTATGCTTGGGAAATTGTGTCTGACTATCTTGGTTGAACCTTTTGAAGAGGTGACAATGAAGATTGATGAGGGCAGAGTGGTAGACATTGTCTATATGGACTTCAGCAAAGCGTTAGAAAAGGTTTCGCACGATAGGCTGGTTAGCAAGGTTAGATCACATGGGATCCAGGGGAAGCTAGCTGATTGGATACACAATTCTCTTGAAGATAGAAGGTTGAACGTGAAACTGAAAGTGATGGTAGAGGGTTGGTTTTCACACTGTAGGCCAGGATCCAGTGGTGAGCCTCAAGGATCACTGCTGTGTGCATTGCTTTCCATCATTTATATAAGTGATTTGGATATGAATATAGGGGGTTAGTAAGTTTTTCGGATGACACCAAAATAAGCGGCATCGTGGAGAGTAGATCATAGCAGAGTACAATGGCACCTTAATCAGATGGGAGTTTTGCCAGATAAAGAGGCCTCGGGGTGCAGGTGCAAAATGCCTTGAAAGTGGAGTTGCAGGTGAACAGGATGACGAAGAAGGCGTTTGGCATGCTTGCCTTCATCGGTCACAACATTGAGTACAGTATAGGAGTTGGAATGTCATGATGCAGTTGTACAGGACATTGGTGAGGCCACTTTTTGAATACTGTGCACAATTCTGATCGTCCTTCTATAGGAAAGGTATTGTTACATCTGCGAAGGTACAGAAAAGATTTACAAGGATGTTGGAGGGTTTGAGTTAAATACAGGGTCTGAATAGGCTGGGTTTTTTTTATGTCTGGAGTGTCAGAGGTGGAGGTGTTTGTAAAATCATGAGGGGCATGAGAGGATCATAGAGTCATAGAGATGTACAGCTTGGAAACAGACCCTTCAGTCCAACTTGTCCATGCCGACCAGATATCCCAACCTAATCTAGTCCCATTTCCCAGCACTTGGCCCATATCCCTCAAAACCCTTCCTATTCATATACCCATCCAAATGCCTTTTAAATGTTGCAATTGTACCAGCCTCCACCACTTCCTCTGGCAGCTCATTCCATACACACACCATCCTCTGCGTGAAAACGTTGCCCCTTATGTCCCTTTTATATCTTTCCCGCTCACCCTAAACCTATGCCCTCTAATTCTGGACTTCCCCACTCCAGGGAAAAGGCTTTGTTTATTTATCCGGTCAATGCCCCTCATGACCACACCTCTAAATTTGGTGTCATCTGCAAACTTACTAACTATACCTTCTATGTTCATATCCAAATCATTTATATAAATGACAAAAAGTAGAGGACCCAGCACTGTTCCTTGTGGCACTCCACCAATCACTGGCTTCCAGTTGGAAAAACAACCCTCCACCATCACTCTCTGTCTTCTACCTTTGAGCCAGTTCTGTATCCAAATGGCTAGTTCTTCCTCTATTCCTTGGGATCTAACCTTGATAGCCAGTCTCCCATGGGGAACCTTGTCGAACGCCTTAATGACGTCCATGTAGATCACGTCCACTGCTCTGCCCTCATCAATCCTTTTTGTTACTTTTCCAAAAAAACTCAATCAAGTTTGTGAGACATGATTTCCCACGCACAAAGCCATGTTGACTATCACTAATCAGTCCTTGCCTTTCCAAATACATGTACATCCTGTCGCTCAGGATTCCCTCCAACAACTTGCCCACCACCACCATCATGATCGCTGGTCTATAGTTCCCTGGCTCATCCTTACCACCTTTCTTAAAGAATGGTGCCGCATTAGTCAACCTCCAGGCATTGGCACATCATCTGCGACTATTGATGATACAAATATCTCAGCAAGGGGCGCAGAAATCACTTCCCTAGGTTCACACAGAGTTCTAAGGTACACCTGATCAGGTACTTGGGATTTATCCACCTTTTTGTGTTTCAAGACATCCAGCACTTCCTCCTATGTAATAGGGACATTTTCCAAGATGTCACCGTCTATTTCCCCACATTCTATATCTTCCATGTCCTTATCCAAAGTATACACTGATGCAAAATACTCATTTAGTACCTCCCCCATCGAGGGTGAATTGCAAAGATTTTTTATCCCCAGGTGGGTGAGTCCAAAAGTAGAGAGCATAGACTAAAGGTGAGAGGGGAAAGATTTAAAAGGGACCTGAGGGGCAGCTTTTTCACGCAGAGGGTGATGCATGTATGGAATGAGTTGCCAGAGGAAGTGGTGAAGGCTGGTACAATTATAACATTTAAAAATCATCTGGTTGGGTAACTGAATAGGAAACGTTTAGAGGGATATGGGGCAAATGCTGGCTAATGGGACTAGCTCAGATTGAGTTGTCTGGTCAGTTTGAAACGAGTTGAATCGAAGGGTCTGTTTCCAGGCTGTATGACTCTATGACCCTGAATCGATGACTCTAGGTACATCCTTTACGCAAAAAGCATGGTAATGCAACCCAGCCAATTACGGCCCCATCAACCTCCTCTTTACCCATCAGTAAAGTGATGGAAGGTGTCATCGACAGTGCTATCAAGCAGCACCTGCTCAGCAATAACCTGCTCAGTGACGCCCAGTTTGGGTTCCCCAGGGCCACTCAGCTCCTGACCTCTTAACAGCCTTCGTTCAAGCAGGTCAAAAGAGCTGAATTCCTGAGGTACAGTAAGAGTGGTAGCCTTTGACATCAAGGCCTGAGTGTGGTATCATGGAGCCCCAGTAAAATTGGAATCAGTGGGTATCAGGGGGCAAACTCTGCGTGGTTGGACACAGAGGACAATGGTTCTGTTTGTTGGAGGTCAGTCACAAGAGGCCAGTGATTGAACAATGTTCAGCACCATTCCCCCCCTACTACTCACATGCTGAAGCAATCCATGTTCAAATGCAACAAGATCTGGACAATATCCAGGCTTGGGTTGACAAGTGGCAAGTAGCATTTTTGCCACACAAGTGCCAAGCAATGACCATTTCCAATAAGAGACAATTGTAGTACAGTAGCTACAAGAGTAGATCAAACACTAGGAGTTACTCACCTCCCGCCTCACCAAAGCCTGTTCACCATCTACAAGGCACAAATCAGGAGTGTGATGGAATACTCCCACTTGCCTGGATGAGAGCAGCTCCCATAACACTCAAGAAGCTTGACACCATCCAAGAAAAAGCAGCCTATTTAATTGGCACCACATCCATACAAACATCCACTCCCTACACCACCAATGCCAGATAGCAGCAGTATGTACTCCCTACAAGATACACTGCAGCAGTATACCAAGATCCTTAGATTGCGCCTTCCAAACCCAAGACCATTCCTATCTAAAAGGACAAGGGCAGCAAATACATAAGGACACCACCATCTGCAAAGTCCCTTCCAAGTCATTCACCATCCTGACTTGGAAATATATCATCATTTCTTCAACATCACTGGGTCAGAATCCTGACTTCCCTCCTTAAGGGCATCACCTGCAGGGGTTTAAGAAGGCAGCTCACTATCACCTTCTCAAGGGCAACCAGGGATGGAACAATAAATGTTGGTCCATCCAGCAGCATCCACATCCCACCAGTGAAGAAGTAAAACATACACACACTCACATTGCAGTACACACACATTGACATAGATAGTTCAGGAAACCTGGTCAGCATGGGCGAGTTGGACCAAATGTCGTTCCCATGCTGTATGACTCTATGACATTCACGTGACAAGAGATACACTCTCAGATTTATGCATACACAACGCACACAGATGCACACACAAACACACACACACAATCACAGAAAACCAATGCAATTTCCCTGAAATTTTCAATTTCCAGTTCCTGAAGGAATTGCTTACGCTGGGTGAGTGAGTGAGTGCTGGCTCAACCCAGCCACTGGGGATTTTGTGACATTGAGTGTGGGCAGACTGTTTTGACTGTGTGCAGCATGTTGCCCTTACTCAATACCTTTGCACATGCACTTCCCAGTGGGAACTAATAAGCAGCAATTAAGAGCAGGAGTTACTTGTTAGCTCCTGAGCCGGAGGGTATTGATGCTTATTGTAACAGCCACACCCCCATCCCAGGCCCCACTTCAAAAGAGGAAGTAACTTGCATTTGTAAATTAATTTACCAAGTGCTTGCAGTACAGGGATGGGTCATTTGGCCCATATGGACGATGCTGTCAATGTGACCCTCCTTCATAACCCCTGAAGCTCATTCCATGAACTTCTCTCTTCATTCCATAAGACCATAAGACATAGGAGTGGAAGTAAGGCCATTCGGCCCATCGAGTCCACTCCGCCATTCAATCATGGCTGATGCGTATTTCAGCTCCACTTACCAGCATTCTCCCCGTAGCCCTTAATTCCTCTAGACAACAAGAATCTATCAATCTCGGCCTTGAAGACATTTAGCGTCCCGACTTCCACTGCACTCCGTGGCAATGAATTCCACAGGCCCACCACTCTCTGGCTGAAGAAATGTCTCCGCATTTCTGTTCTGAAATGACCCCCTCTAATTCTAAGGCTGTGTCCACGGGTCCTAGTCTCCTCGTCTAACGGAAACAATTTCCTAGCATCCACCTTTTCCAAGCCATGTATTATTTTGTACGTCTCTATTAAGTCTCCCCTTAATCTTCTAAACTCCAACGAATACAATCCCAGTATCCTCAGCCGTTCCTCATATGCTAGACCTGTCATTCCAGGGATCATCCGTGTGAATCTCCGCTGGACACGTTCCAGTGCCAGTATGTCCTTCCTGAGGTGTGGGGACCAAAACTGGACACAGTACCCCAAATGGGGCCTAACCAGAGCTTTATAAAGTCTTAGTAGTACATCTCTGCTTTTATATTCCAACCCTCTTGAGATAAGAGACAACATTGCATTCGCTTTCTTAATCACGGACTCAACCTGCATGTTTACCTTTTGAGAATCCTCGACTAGCACTCCCAGATCCCTTTGTGCTTTGGCTTTATTAATTTTCTCACCATTTAGAAAGTAGTCCATGCTTTTATTCTTTTTGCCAAAGTGCAAGACCTCGCACTTGCTCACGTTAAATTCCATCAGCCATTTCCTGGACCACTCTCCCAACCTGTCTAGATCCTTCTGTAGCCTCCTCACTTCCTCAGTACTACCTGCCTGTCCACCTAACTTCGTATCATCGGCAAACTTCGCTAGAATGCCCCCGGTTCCCTCATCCAAATCATTAATATATAATGCGAACAGCTGTGGCCCCAGCACCGAACCCTGCGGGACACCGCTCGTCACCGGCTGCCATTCTGAAAAAGAACCTTTTATCCCAACTCTCTGCCTTCTGTTAGACAGCCAATCCTCAATCCATCCCAGCAGCTCACCTCGAACACCATGGGCGCTCACCTTGCTCAGCAGCCTCCCGTGTGACACCTTATCAAAGGCCTTTTGAAAGTCTAGATAGACCACATCCACTGGGTTTCCCTGGTCTAACCTACTTGTTACCTCTTCAAAAAATTCCAACAGGTTTGTCAGGCATGACCTCCCTTTACTAAATCCATGCTGACTTGTTCTAATCAGACTCTGCTCTTCCAAGAATTTAGAAACCTCATCCTTAATGATGGATTCTAGAATTTTACCAACAACCGAGGTTAAGCTGATTGGCCTATAATTTTCCATCTTTTGCCTTGATCCTTTCTTGAACAAGGGGGTTACAAAAGCCATCTTCCAATCATCCGGGACCTTTCCTGATTCCAGTGACTCTTGAAAGATCTCAACCAATGCCTCTGCTATTTCCTCAGCCACCTCTCTCAGACCTCTAGGGTGTATCCCATCGGGGCCAGGAGATTGATCAATTTTAAGACTTTTTAACTTTTCTAGCACTATCTCTTTCGTAATGGCAACCGTACTCAACTCAGCCCCGTGACACCCTTTAATTTTTGGGATATTACTCATGTCTTCCACCGTGAAAACTGACACAAAGTACTTGTTAAGTTCTCCTGCTATTTCCTTATCTCCCATCACTAGGCTTCCTGCATCAGTTTGAAGTGGCCCAATGTCTACTTTTGCCTGTCGTTTGTTTCTTATGTACTGAAAGAAACTTTTACTATTATTTCTAATATTACTGGCTAGCCTACCTTCAGATTTGATCCTCTCATTTCTTATTACACTCTTTGTTATCCTCTGTTTGCTTTTGTATCCTTCCCAATCTTCTGATTTCCCACTGTTCTTAGCCACTTTATAGGATCTCTCTTTTTCTTTAATACATTTCCTGACTTCCTTTGTCAGCCAAGGTTGTCTAATCCCTCCCCAGTTAATCTTTCTTTTCTTGGGAATGAACCTCTGTACAGTGTCCTCAATTATACCTACAAACTCCTGCCATTTTTGCTCTACTGTCTTCCCGGTTAGCCTCTGCTTCCAGTCTATTTTAGTCAGTTCCTATCTCATGCCCTCATAATTACCTTTATTCAACTGTAACACCATTACATCCGATTTTGCCTTCTCCCTTTCAAACTCCAGACTGAACTCTACCATATTATGGTCGCTACTTCCTAAGGGTTCCCTTACTTTAAGATCTTTTATAGTCTGGTTCATTGCAAAGCACTAGGTCCAGAATAGCCTGCTCTCTTGTGGGCTCCATGACAAGCTGTTCCAAAAAGCCATCCTGTAAGCCATCCGTTGTCCCTCACCTATCTTTCAAACTTTCCCTGATACTTAATGGAAATTACAAAATCGGGGAATCGTAACAATGTAGAAGAAGACTATTCAGTTCATCACAACTGCTCCAACTCATCGAAGGAGCATCGTTACCTATTGCCAATCAATCTCCTGCTTTCTCACCATACTCTTGCATATTATTTCTATTTAATATTCATCCAATCTTCTCTTGAATGCCTCAATTAAACTTGCCTTCACGAACTCATGTCTCACAAACTTGATTGAGTTTTTTGAAGAAGTAACAAAGAAGATTGATGAGGGCAGAGCAGTGGATGTGATCTATATGAACATCAGTAAGGCGTTCGACAAGGTTCCCCATGGGAGACTGGTTAGCAAGGTTAGATCTCATGGAATACAGGTAGCACTAGCCATTTGGATACAGAACCGGCTCAAAGGTAGAAGACAGAGGGTGGTGGTGGAGGGTTGTTTTTCAGACTGGAGGCCTGTGACCAGTGGAGTGCCACAAGGATCGGTGATGGGTCCTCTACTTTTTGTCAGTTACATAAAGGATTTGGATGCGAGCATAAGAGGTACAGTTAGTAAGTTTGCAGATGACGCCAAAATTGGAGGTGTAGTGGACAGCGAGGAGGGTTACCCCAGATTACAACAGGATCTTGACCAGATGGGCCAACGGGCTGAGAAGTGGCAGAAGGAGTTCAATTCAGATAAATGCGAGGTGCTGCATTTTGGGAAAGCAAATCTTAGCAGGACTTATGTACTTAATGGTAAGGTCCTAGGGAGTGTTGCTGAACAAAGAGACCTTGGAGTGCAGGTTCATAGCTCCGTGAAAGTGGAATCACAGGTAGATAGGATAGCGAAGAAGGCGTTTGGTATGCTTTCCTTTATTGGTCAGAGTATTGAGTACTGGAGTTGGGAGGTCATGTTGCGGCTGTACAGGACATTGGTTAGGCCACTGTTGGAATATTACATGCAATTCTGGTCTCCTTCTTATTGGAAAGATGTTGTGAAACTTGAAAGGGTTCAGAAAAAATTTACGAGGATGTTGCCAGGGTTGGAGGATCTGAGCTACAGGGAGAGGCTGAACAGGCTGGGGCTGTTTTCCCTGGAGCGTCGGAGGCTGAGGGGTGACCTTATAGAGGTTTACAAAATTATGAGGGGCATGGATAGGATAAATAGGCAAAGCCTTTTCCCTGGGGTCGGGGAGTCCAGAACTAGAGGGCATAGGTTTAGGGTGAGGGGGAAAGAGGGGGAAAGACATAAAAGAGACCTAAGGGGCAACTTTTTCATGCAGAGGGTGGTACGTGTATGGAATGAGCTGCCAGAGGATGTGGTGGAGGCTGGTACAATTGCAACATTTAAGAGGCATTTGGACGGGTATTTGAATAGGAAGGGTTTGGAGGGTGCTGGCAGTTGGGACTAGATTAGGTTGGGATGTCTGGTCGGCGTGGACGGGTTGGACTGAAAGGTCTGTTTCCATGCTGTACATCTCTATGACTCTAAACCCCCAGGTAGCGAATTCCACACAGTAACTACACACTGAGTGAAAAGGCTTTTCCTCACTCTGTCCTTCATCAATGCTATTTGACTCAAGTTACTTCTTATGGTAATGTGACCTGTATGGGGGAGGTGGTGTCGAAAAGTGTAGCGCTGGAAAAGCACAGCGGGTCAGGCAGCATCCGAGGAGCAGGAGAATCGACATTTTAGGCATTCATCAGGAATGTGGGGGCGGCCCAGGGAGGCTGAGAGATAAATGGGAGGTTGGGGGTGGGGGTGGAAGGAAGGTAGTCGGGAATGTGATAGTTGATGCAGGTGATGGTGATAGGTCGGAGTGGAGGGTGGAACGGATAGATGGGAAGGAAGATGGACAGGCCAGGAGGCTGGTGCCGATTTGGAGGGTTGGATCTGGAATGAGGTGGGGGGGAGGGGAGATGAGGAAACTGGTGAAATCAACATTGATGCCATGTGGTGGGAGGGTCCCAAGGCGGAAGATGAGGAGGGTTCTTCCTTCAGGTGTCAGGTGGCTTGGATTTGGTGGTGGAGGAGGCCCAGGACTAGCATGTCCTTGGCAGAGTGGGAGGGGGAGTTGAAGTGGTCAGCTACAGTATGGTAGGGTTGTTTGAACTGTCCAACCTCTCCATCTTCCTTCCCACTTATCTGCTCCACCCTCTCTCCCCAACCTGCGGTGGCGCAGTGGTTAGCACTGCTGCCTCACAGTGCCAGAGACCCGGGTTCAATTCCCACCTCAGGCAACTGACTGTGTGGAGTTTGCACGTTCTCACCGTGTCTGCGTGGGTTTCCTCTGGGTGCTCCGGTTTCCTCCCACAGTCCAAATGTGCAGGTCAGGTGAATTGGCCATGCTAAATTGCCCGTAGTGTTAGGTAAGGGGTAGATGTAGGGGTATGGGTGGGTTACGCTTCGGCGGGGCGGTGTGGACTTGTTGGGCCACACTGTAAGTAATCTAATCTATCACCATCACCTCCCACCTGCATCTACCTATTGCCTTCCCAGCTACCTTCCCTCCAATCCTACCCCACCCGCCTATTTATCTCTCAGCTTATGTTAAGCTTATATGAAGGGCTTATGCCCAAAACGTTGATTCTCCTGCTCCTTGGATGCTGTCTGACCTGCTGTGCTTTTCCAGCACCACACTTTTCGACTCCTATCTCCAGCATCTGCAGTCCTCACTTTCTCCTGGGGGAGGAGCTGGCCGAGTGATAATTTCACTGCGCTAGTAATTGAGAGGCCCAAGCTAATATTCTGAGGGAATGGGTTCATATGGCAGCTGATCGAAATTAAATTAATTTGATCAGCCTTAAATTAAAAGCTAATCTCGGTGCTGGTGATCATTACACCTATTGTCTATAGTCGTAGAACAAAACAGTGCAGTGCAGGCCTTCGGCCCTCAGTGTTGCACTGAACTGTGAAACCAATCTAAAGCCCATCTAACCTACACTATTCTATTTTCATCCATATGTTTACCCAATGATCATTTAAATGCCCTTAAAGTTGGCAAGTCTACTACTGTTGCAGTCAGTGTGTTCCACGTCCCTATTACTCCCTGAGTACCTCTAACATCCGACCTGTATCTATGACCCCTCAATTTAAAGCTGTGTCCCCTCATGCTAGCCATCACCTTCTGAGGTAAAAGGCTCTCACTGTCCACTGTCAACCTTATCTAACCCTTTGATTATTTTATATGTCTCAATTAAGTTGCCTCGCAACCTCTTCTCTCTAACGAAAACGGCCTCATGTCCCTCAGCCTTCCTTCACAAGACCTTCCCTCCATACCAGGCAACATCCTAGTAAATCACCTCTGAACCCTTTTCGAAGTGTCTACATCCTTCCTATAATGCAGTGACCAGAAGTGTGCACAATACTCCAAGTGTGGCCGCACCAGAGTTTTGGACAGTTGCAACATGACTTCATGGCTCCGAAATTCAGTTCCTCTACCACTAAAAGCTAACACACTGTATGCCTTCTTAACAACCCTATCAACCTAGGTGGCAATTTTCAGGGATCTATGTACATGGATACCAAGATCTCTCTGCTCATCTACACTGCCACAAATCTTACCATTAGCCCAGTACTCTTTATTCCTGTTGCTCGTTCCAAAGTGAATCACCTCACACTTTTCCACATTAAACTCCATTTGCCACCTCTCAGCCCAGCTCTGCAGCTTATCTATGTTCCTCTGTAAACTGCAATATCCTTCCGCACTGTCCACAACTCCATCAACCTTAGTGTCATCCACAAATTTACTAACCCATCCTTCTACACCCTCATCCAGGTCATTTATAAAAATGACAAACAGCAGTGGCCCCAAAACAGATCCTTGCGGTACATCACTAGTAACTGAACTCCAGGATGAACATTTCCCATCAACCACCACCCTCTGTCTTCTTTCAACAAGCCAACTTTTGATCCAAACCGCTAAATCACCCTCAATTCCATGCCTCTGTATTTTGTGCAGTAACCTACCATGGGGAACATTACCAAACACCTTACTGAAATCCACGTACACCTTCACAAAATCGTGTTGACTATCCCTAATCAACTTATTCCTTTCTATATGATTATAAATCCTATCTCTTATATCAAACACTTTACCCACAACTGAAGTGAGGCTCACTGGTTTATAATTACCAGGGTTGTCTCTATTCCCCTTCTTGCACAAGGGGACAACATTTGCTATCCTCCAGTCTTCTGTACTGTTCCTGTATTCCTTTCATCTAAAATGCCCTTTCAGGACTGAAATCTGCTGTCCTTATCTGAACTGACCTACATGTGACTCCAGGCCCATTGCATTATGATTGACTCTCAATGGCTCTCTGAAATGCTGAGCAAGTCACTCAATACAGGGGTAATTACGGATGGGCAAGATATCCTGGCTGATCAATGACACCCACATCTCCTAAAATGATATCCACTAGCGATATCAACTGTGGCTGAGTGTAGCACACTTACCCTGAGTCACAATGTTCTGAAGTCCAGTTACAGTCCCACTTCAGGATATGAGTGTACAAATCTGAAGCTGATATTCCTGCTAGGCACCAAGGGAGTATTGATTTGGTGTCGTCCACAGATCTTGAAATTTTACTTTTGATCCCTTTATCCTAATTATTTGTGTAAATGGTGAACAAGTGGTCCTAGCACTGAACGCCCATAAGGGATACCACTTCCCACCATTTTCCAGTCTTCTACACCTACTCTCACTTTTGTAGTTAGTTTGCTAGTTATTCTGCTCCTTGTCCCCTTATTCGACCTATTCTGACATTTATTCATCAGTCTGTTCTGAGGGGCCTTTAGGTAATCCAAATGTAGCTGAAAATGTGTTGCTGGAAAAGCGCAGCAAGTCAGGCAGCATCCAAGGAGCAGGAGAATCGACGTTTCGGGCATGAGCCCTTCTTCAGGAAGGGCCCGAAAACGTCGATTCTCCTGCTCCTTGGATGCTGCCTGACCTGCTGCGCTTTTCCAGCAACACAGTTTCAGCTCTGATCTCCAGCATCTGCAGTCCTCACTTTCTCCTAGTAATCCAAATGTATTCCATTTGGTACATTGACCTTGTCTATCATCTCTGACTTGTCAAAATAATTCAATAATATTAGTTTATTACAAGTTTCCCACTTTGAATCTATGCTTTAGTGTTTTCTTTTCCTAAATGTTTCCCTATTGCATTTCTGATTAAGAATTTCATTATCTTTCTTCTCACACACATAAACAAAACAGTTCATTATTCACAGGAGTTGTTCTATAATCATCTTTACATTCTCATAGGAATTCTGCCGGTCTCTGGTATTATTAGTCTGCCATATGGTTGTAATAACGTTGCTGCTATCTTTTCCTTAACGTCTTGAATATCCACAATATCTTTTAATTCATCTCAACCAGATATTTGATTCTATGTTTGATTAATTTAGCAACCAGCTTCTTTTTTAAAATTTAAATATTTTTTTTCATTCCTTCTTTTAATATCCTGTCCAATAGCTTCCTTGGTAAAAAGTGAGGCATGTATTTTTTCTTCCGCACAGACAGACGCAGATCCTAGCTCTCAGTTTTAAAATTCTCATCCTTGTTTTCAAATCTCTTCATGGTGCCTCTCTTTCCTCCAAATTATGACACTCCATAATCCCTGTGCTGTCTCTAATTCTGGCCTCCTAAGCATCTTTGATTTTAATCATTCCACTATGGGCGGCCATGTTTTCAGCCCCCCAGGAGCGAAGCTCAGGAATTATTTCTCTATGAACCTCTACCCTCTAGCTCCTTTGAAATGTTTCTTAAAGCCCATATTCTTGGCTAACTATGGTGTCATCTAGTTTAACATCTCTGTTGAATGCCAGATTGTGCTTTAGACTCCTGTGAAGGGAGTTGGGACATTTTATTACAGATACAATGATTAATGGACATTGCTAAAGGACTATTTGTTAAACAGTTTTAGATTAGATTCCCCTACGGTGTGGAAACAGGCCCTTTGGCCCATCAAGTCCATACCGACCCTCCAAAGAGTAACCCACCCAGACCCATTTCCCTCTGACTAACACACCTAACACTATGGGCAATTTAGCATGGCCAATTCACCTGGCCTGCACATCTTTGGACTGTGGGAGGAAACCGGAGCACCCAGAGGAAACCCACGCAGACACGGGGAGAATGTGCAAACCCCACACAGACAGTCACTCGAGGCTGGAATCGAACCTGGGTCTCTGGCGCTGTGAGGCAGCAGTGCTAACCACTGGGCCACCATGCTTCTTTCTTCTCTACTCTGACTATGTTGCTAACTGAAATATTGAATTATCGGATCCAGTTTTTTTACTTAACCATATTTCCTATATTTGCTTTCTCTAATTCTCCTGTCTAATTTAATACCATCTGCTTAGTACATGTGATGCAATTTGTTACCAATGTGAAATACAGGGAATCCTTATTTTAAGTCACCCCTTTCTTTTCACTCTCAATGATGTTTTTTTAAAAAAAATTGGCCTTTCGACTCACTTGAAGTCCTATTCTCCACTTTAAAATCCCTTTCTTCTGGATTGCATCTCGCCTCACTGTGAATCTCACACCATTACATAGCCATGAGGTCCCCTGACGATGCTAAAAGGGTTGACACCATTATGTCTGCAGCCTGGAGGTGGAGAGCACCAGAATTTCAAAAACTGTTCTCTGTTTTTCATCTTTGTTTTTGTTTTATTTCCTTGCTGTTTGTACTTGTAGAGGAACTGCTGTGGACTTTGTTTTCTTCAAAGAATTCTCTGCTGTGCTATACCGTACCATGTCTGAACAGATACAAGGGTTCAGAAACATGCAGAGTACCTGTGGTGTAAATTACTTTCTCTGCAAGTAAGAAGCCAAATTTCTTCATTGAATCATTTCTTGTTTCATTTTGGACTGCTGAATGGTGCACGTGTGGCACAGTGTTCCAACGTTGCCAGTATATTGGCTTTTCTGGGCAAAGGAACTGTGGCATTAACATTGATTCCACAGGAACCCACACTTCACTTGAAGTTGCTACCTTCACAATCACAGCACTGATTTAAAGTGAGGGAGGGTTACAACACCTCCAAGTGAGGATGCCCAATGCTACATAAACTGCTAATGTAAAATTAAAAACAGAGACTGCTGGAAATTCTCAGCAGGTCTGGTGGAATTCCTGGAGAGAGAAACAGAGTGAACGTTTCAGGGCTGTGTCTGGAGTGGTTTCAAATGTGGCAGGTTGTAAGGAAGTATAGAGGCAGCACAAAAGGACGAATAGGGAAACAGTTGAAAGGAAGGCCTGTGGTTGATAAGGGAGATTAAACAGAGAAGGAGGATGAGAGTTCCAACAGAAGACAGGATGTGGTAAAGGAACAAAGGCTGGACCCTACCCCTCCTTTTCTCACTTTTCACCCACATCAGCCTCCACGTTCAGCAAATCGCCTGGATTTGTGAAGCTAGCACCAAACACTTGAGTGGTCCTGGGTCGTGCTTGGGAAAAGAAGAGAATGGGAAACAAAGCTGCTGTGAGCTTGTCGACATCCATTAACTACATCCATGTACAGGGATAGATTAGTGCCAGCCTCCAACTGGAACCATTTCCTTCCAGACTGCAGTGCCATGTGATCTGAGATCACTGATGTCTCATTTGCGTGCTCGCTGTTACTGTCTTAGACAAACTCACCTTCCCTTCCCCTTCCCCTGAAGTATTCTGAAGGATCCTTCACTTCGCAGTACCCTGTGTCAATCATTTGTGACCCCCAGAAACCCCCCCAGCCCCCAGCCCACTCTTGGGGCACCTGTCAATATTGAATGTGAACAGAAACAGACTTTTGGTCTCAGGGATACAGAAAACAGGAGATTATTTTGAACGATGTGCTTGATGGGCTGAATGGTCTATTCATGTTCCAATATGGCATTCCTTTCTGTCTCCCATTCTTTCAGAGACATATTCTTCTGTTCTTTCCTCCCTTGTCCGTTTGCCTGAACTTGTTACTCGTACTTAATTGGTTCCAACTCTACCTTTCCCTACTTTCAATGAAAGGACATTGACCCAAAATTCTGTTTCTCTGCTAATTCTCTTTCAGTCTGCAGATGCTGCTAGATCTGCTGAACTTTTGCAGTGTTTTAACTGCTCTGTTGGATATATTCCCTTCACGTTTACAAATTCACTGATATTCTTTCGGGCAGCGCAGTGTTTCAGACACAGAAATGGCCATTTGATTGATTGATTGTCCATCCTGAATTGCCTCGAGTGGCATTAACAGCTGCTGAAGGATTTTCCAGGCCGAGGCATATTAAGAGGGTACACGTCTTTGAATACATCTGCTTCTCTCCCCTGTCTTCAGAACTCCCTCCCAACATCCATGGATCCCCTGCCCAAGTTCCAATTGACCTCTGCACCATCTCTGACCTTCAGATCCTATCTCCTCACCAGTCATGGTGACTGCAATCATGGACTTCAAGTCTTCCCACCCCTCAAGCCAATCCATGCCAGGAGCAAAAGTTCGCAAGAAGTCATGCACTTAATTTGCCAACACCTTAGCTTTTTCTGGCATTTTCAGGTTTCCCGGCAGCTGGCCGTCTCTCCTATCCTTTCCAAGACCAGCTGCAAAGTATCAGAGGCCATCGTTCCTCTTTGCTTAGATTCTGAATCAGGCACAGACTGCTTGTCTGTTTCCTCTCTTTACCTCATCAATTCTTTACCACACTTTGAGCATTCATAGAATTATAGAATCCCTACAGCGTGGAAACAGGCCTTTCGGCCCAACAAGTCCACACAGAGCCCCTACACATCCCTCAACACCATGGGCAATTTAGTTTGGTCAATTCACCTAACCTGCGCACCTTTAGACTGTGGGAGGAAACCAGAAGAAACCCATAGGGAGAATGTGCAAACTCCACACAGACAGTCTGCCCAAGGCAAGAATCGAACCCAGGTCCCTGGCGCTGTGAAGCAGCAGTGCTAACCACTGAGTCACCGGGCCACCCCTAAACAAAGGTGGCCAGCATGCATTATGTGCAGTTTTGGTCTCCTTACCCACAGAAACATGGACATGCCTCAGAAGGGGTGCAATTGAGCTCACCAAACTAATTCCTGGGATTGGCCTCAGATGAAAGACTGGGTTTGCATTCTCTTGAGTTTAGAAGAATGAAATGTGATCTTATTGAAGTCACCAAAATTCTTACAGGGCTTGACGGGGTAGATGTAGAGAGAACGCTTCTCACTGGCTACGGTGGGGGAGATGGTGATGTATAAAGCCAGGAGACACAGTCACTTCGGATTGAGATGAGGAGGAATTTCTACACTCATAGGCTGGTGAATTTTTGGAATTCTCTCCCCCAGAGGTCTGTGGAGATTCCTTCATTGAATATTTTCAGGACTGAGATTGATTTAATTTCTAGATATTAAAAACATTCAAGGAAACGGGGTAGTGCAGAAAAGTGATATTGAATTAGAAGGTCAGCCTTGATCCCACTGAATGGTGTAGCACGCTCGAAAGGCTGAATGGTTTATTCCCACTCCCATTTAGAGTTAGGTTTTATTGTTGAGATTTAGGTTTTATTTTCACGTGTGACAATGTGTGATCCAAGATGGTGGCTGTGTAGGTCTCCTCACCAGAGCTCATCCGCTCCGACTGCTTATCTTCCTTTTCTTTCTCCTTCTTCCTTTTTTTCTTGTTTTGCTCTCTCTTTCCAGTGGTTTTCTCTCCTCTTTGGAGCTGGGAGGTGGAGGCCATGATGGCGCTGGCTGGGTGACTTGGACGGTCGCCCACGAGGCATGAGGTCAACTGCCTCGCAGCTTCATCGATGCCCAGAACGGGCCTCAGCAGTGAGGCAGTTGACATGGCAATGGAGCTTGTCAGTGGGTGGGACATAATGTGGGCCTGGATGGCAGCAGTAGTTGTAGCCTAGGCTTTGCGAGCAGAGGGGAGGCCCAGTGTGCTTGATGGAGGTCAGTGGTAACTGTCAGTGATGAAGGCAGCTGGCGAACGTAGATAGGTCTTGGCTCAGCACAGGAGAGCATGCCCAGTCCAGGGGAGAGTGAACCCTATTGGGGAAAACCAAGCTTGGAACATCTGCAGGCCCATGGCTTAAGGAAGGACTGTACTGTTTGTCTTTTTGACTTTAATTCTTCATTTTTCCACTTTTTTACTAAGAAGACTGTAGTGTTAAACATATTGACTGATTTCTTTACTTTTCTACTTCTGTAACTAAAATTTTTGAAAGTAGGTAATTTTGTACCTAAGATGGCGCTATGTGTGGCAACATTATTGGTTGTAGAATAGGCCAGTCCTTAGTGAAAAAATATTGCCCCTCACATCCACACAGCAGGGAAATACTTAGGAAGTAAGTCACTGTTGTAAAGTAGAAACGTCAGCAGCTGATTTTCACACGGCAACACACGCTGGCCAGATTATTGTCTAGGAAAAATTGTGACACTGCGGGTCTATCATTCTTGCAACCACATCTGAAGGTTATGGACTCACGTTCCACTCTAGAAACTTAAGCACAACATCAACTCAACTGAGGGAAATGTAAGATGCATAGGCAATTAGCTTTAATGGGGCTTGTTTGGCATAACTCCAAATATTATGAAAGTTGAGTTGTGTGGGTCATAGAGAAATTTCTGGATTGTGGTTTTAGATGTAATTATTCTGATGTCTTTCGATATTAATAGCTGCTATGAATTTTATATGTTGGTCTTGTGTGGGCTTTATTTCCCAATACTTACATCATCTCTATAAAGATAGGGAAATTCCTTAAAGCAGATCCCTAATTCCAGTGAACCTAAACTTGTCAGGAACTGGAGAGTGTGGCATCAATGAGATATCGAGCACCACAATTCAAGCAATTAAACTTTTCCCATAATGGGAATGTGACTTTGACCACTGTCTCACAGTCCACCAGCAACCCTGTTTCACTGTTTTATCTTTCACAGGATGTTGGCATCTCTGGCAGGAACAGCATTTGTTACCCATCTCAGTGCCTGCTCAGCAATTCAAAGGGCTTTAAGAGTCAACCACATTGAAGTGGGTCTGGAGTCACGTGCACCAGGTGAGGACAGCAAATTTCCTACTCTGAAGACCACTGATGAATCAGGTCGGTTTCTATGACGATAGTCAATGTGGTCACCAACACTGAGACTTATTTTACGTTCCAGATTTGTTAACCTTTACTTCTGATTCATTTGGGAATTGTGCCAAACCTGGAGGAGGTGGATCAGCAGCACAGAGTGGTCCCAAAGGGAACAATTGCTCAAATCTGCACCAGCCCCAGGGTGTGGTCATTCCACACAACAGAATAAGCAAGAAATACACTCAGCACTTTTTGCACAAAACAGACTCTTTTTGCTATTGTCCAGAAGATGCCCACTCACAAAGCTGATCTATCGGGTTTGATTCTTACTACCTGAGGGGGCTGCCCTGTGAAGAACAATTGAGTACAAAGCAAAAAATCTTCTGCTACAAATTCTGTGTCTTATGATCCTGCTCCACAACCACCTGATGAAGGAGCATTGCTCCAAAAGCTAGTGCTTCCAATTAAACCTGTTGGACTATAACCTGGTGTTGTGTGATTTTTAACTGAGTATAAAGGTTCAATATACTCTCTACAGAACAAGAAGCAATCTCATTGACTGAATAGAAGGGCTAGAGAGAATGAATTTTGAAGGATTCAGAGGACATTCTCAAAATCATGAGCAGACTCGATAAAGGAGATAGGGAGAAGCTGTTCCTGTTTGTGAAAGAAAAAAGAACGAAAGGGGAACAGATTTAAAATGATATTCCAGAAAAACAGGTGTTATGTGAGAAAACCTTTTCTCTCAGTGTGTAGTTAGGATATAGAATTACCTGGAAATGTGATGGAGGCAGGTTCAAATGAGACACTCAAAAGGGCATTGGATGATTATTTGAATTATCGAATCCCTACAGTGTGGAAGAAGGCCATTCAGCCCATTGAGTCCAGACTGATCATCTAAACAGCAACCAACCCAGACTCAACCCTATCCCTGTAACCCCACATTTCCCATGGCTAATCCACCTTGCCTGCTCACTATGGGCAATTTAGCATGACCAATCCACCTAACCTGCACATCTTTGGAATGTGGGAGGATAGCAAAGCACCTGGAAGAAACCTATGCTGTCACAGTGAGAATGTGCAAACTCCACACAGATAGTTGCCTGAGGGTGGTATCGAACCCAGGTGTCTGACACTGTTAGGCAGCAATGCTGACCGCTGTGCCACTAATGCCACCATTTAGATAGAGCTGGTGTTCAGGGATATGAGGAAAAGATAGGTGATTGACACAAGGTATTAGAGATGGAGCAGGCACCATGGGCTGAATGGTCTCCTTCTATGCCACAGCAATTTTGTGATGACAAGGTCAGCATTATTGCTTCTCCCTAACTGCCCTGGAGAAGGTGGTTGGTGAGCTACCTTCCTGAACCACCAGAGAATCACGGGGCTCACAATCTCAGGAGAAGGGCTCAGCCAGTCTGGACTGAGATGAGGAGAAATGACTTCACTCAGAGGATTTGAATCTTAAAGGGTGGAGGAATCTTTGACAGAGGACAGTCAATGCCCCACCATTGAATACATTGATACCTATGATCTACTGATATGGGAATGATTCGAGACAGTGATGTAGGTCAGGCATGGTTTCATTGAGCGACAGAGTAGGATTAAGGAGCCAACTGGCTTACTCCTGTTCAATTCCCCATGTTGACTGTTGATTCCACAACTCAGAAGGCACAGCCTGCTCTCTACTCTTCCTCACCTGTGCAATGTTGACTGCCAAACTGCAAGATACTGGCAACAATTGTCTTATTATGATTTAAAAGCTTTCAGATAATATTGCGGGGAAAATTCCAAGCACCGACAATGCGGAGGATTTGGCACATGGAACAGAAATTGAGATATAGAGGTATTTGTGGCAAGGAACCAGGAGTGGATGCTCTGAGGGAACAGAAGTGACGGCGCCTGCTGTATGTAATGGGGGCAGAGCATTGGCTGTCTCCTCCCAGTCAACGTGGGATGGTAAGGAGGAACTAGGCATCATTCCAGACCACAACAACAACTGACATTGATGCAGGTCATTTCATGTTGTCAAACAGCTCGAGGCGCATCGATATGCACAAACAAAACTTGACACTGAGCCAATGATGGAGACATCTGTGCTGGAATCCAAATGCTGGATCACCTCAAATAAGGTGGAACAGGTTGGGAGGCCAAGCAATTCAGGGAGGCAGTTGTAGAATTTACAGCCTGGACTGTAGTGTTCAGGGATGTGTAGGTTAGGTGCAGTCGTCAGGGGTAAATGTAAAAAAGTAATGGGGTAGAGGAATGGGTCTGGCTGGGATACTCTGCGGAGGGTCGGTGTGGACTTGTTGGGCCAAATGGCCTGTTTCCACACTGTAGTGATTCTATGATTCTATGACAGAGGCAAATGCACCCACCAGCAATGAAGTATTTAAAAGCAGGTTTATGCAAGAAACCATTTTGTTGAGATTTTGACAACTGCTATGGTATTTATATTTGTATTTGCACAGCACTGCCAATGAATTGATATGTCATAACATGCTTAACTAGAACACGATGAAGCAAAACTTGACACCGAGCCACCTGGGGTGATACTAGGACAGCTAAAGACACAGGATTTGAGGGGCATCTGAAAGGAGGAAAGCGAGGCTTCAAGAGAGGCGTCAGATGGGAATTCTGAAGCCTGGAATATGTGAACTAGGAGTAGGAAGGCCCACAGACCTGCTCTGATATTTAATACAGATCATGGCTGATCCTATCACGGCCTCAACTCCACTTTCTTGCTCAGTCCCCAGAACCATTTAACCCATTCATTATCCTAAAACATGACCTCGACTATCCCTCGAGTGCTCTACTTTTACTGTATCCATCCCCTTTAACATTTTTTGTAGCTTAATTAGATCTCCTCTCATTCTTCTAGAACTCTACACCTAAACTCCTAATTAGTATCAAAATGTGTGGCGCTGGAAAAGCACAGCCGGTCAGACAGCATCCGAGGAGCAGGTGAGTCGACGTTCCGGGCACAAGCCCATCATCGGGAATGTGAGGGGGGAAGGGGGCTGTGCCACTTTCTGCTGTCCAGGTTGTAAACTCTCTACCTGTTCCACCTTATTTAAGATGATCCAACATTTGGATCCCAGCACAGATGTCTCCATCCATGGCTCAGTGTCAAGTTTCCACCCCACTAATCTCTAGATACAGCGCAAACTCCTCCACCATTTCTGCCACCTATACACAGACCCCACCACCAGACACATATTTCCCTCCTCACCCCTTTCAACATTCCGCAGAGATCATTCCCTCCGCGACTCCCCCATTAGGTCCACCCTCCACTCCCAGCACCTTCTCTTGCCATCACAAGAGGTGTAAATCCTGCGCCCACACCTCCCCCCTCACCTCCGTCCAAGATCCCAAAGGATCCTTCCACATCCAGCAGAGATTCTCCTGCACTTCCAAGCACCTCATCCACTGTGTCCGTTTCTTTCGATGTGGTCTCCTCTACAATGGAGAGACGGGACACTGACTTGCGGAATGTTTCAGGGAACATGTCCGGGACACATGCGACAATCAACCCCACTGCCCCGTGGCAGAACACTTCAGCTCCCCCTCCCACTCTGCCAAGGACATGCAGGTCCTGGGCCTCCTCCAACTCCAAACCCAAGCCACCTGACGAGGAAGAACAACTCACTGCCTGCCTTGGGACCCTCCAACGCTTCATCAATGTGGGCTTCATCAGTTTCCTCATCTCCCCTCTCCCCACCTCATCCCAGATCCACCCCTTTAATTCAGCACCACCCTCTTGAACTTCCTCCCTGTCCATCTTCCTTCCCACCTATCCCGCTCCACCTTGCACTCCAATCTATCACCATCAAACACCACCTTCATCAACCTATCACACTCTCAGTTATCTTCCCCCCCCCCAGCCCCACCCTCCTATTTATCTCTCAGCTCCTCCCCCACCGCCCCCACATTCCTGATGAAGGGTGTATGCCCGAAACGTCAACTCTCCTGCTCCTTGGATACTGCCTGACCGGCTGTGCTTTTCCAGTGCCACACCTTTCAACTCTGATCTCCAGCATATGAAGTTCTCGCGTTCTCCTCAACTCCTAATTACTCTTCATAAAGCCAAAACCTCACTTCTGGAATCAAACTGATGAACATTGTCTGACTTACCCTCAGTGCAACTAAAACCCTCCTCAAGTAAGGACCTGCCTTGGAAAGTTGCAGCAATGCTCCCTGCTGTGATACTTTAGTCCTTTAACAGTAAATGCCATTTGTCGTCCTTTTTTACCTGCTCTGCGTGCACACTGGATTTCTGCGATTCATACATGAGGACACCCAAATCAAATCACTCTGAATTGCTCTCCATTTCCATCATAAGTTAGCTTTCAATTTTTCCAACCAAAATAGATTACCTCACACTTATCCATGTTAAACTTCTCTCCTTAATTTTGGCCCACTTACCTGACCGATGTCTATTTGTAAATGTTTTAATTCTTTAATTGCAGCTTACTTTCCCACCTATTTTAGTGCTGTCTGCAAATTTAGCTATTTGCAGTACCTTCTACCACCGCGTCCGAGACATTAATATAGACTGTCCAAGCCCTGAACCTTGTGGCACCCCATGAGTCACAGCTTGTCGACCAGAAAAAGACACCTTTATCCTGGCTTTCTGCTTTCTGTTGGTTCACCAATCCTCTATTCAAGCTGATATATTACCTCTAAAACCATGTGACCTTACGTTGCGTATGAACCTTTGGATGGCATCTTATCAAATGCCTTCTGAAAGTCCAAATCTATTCCATCTACAGGATCTACGTTCTGCTAGCTTTATCTCAGAACTCAAGCAAATTGACCAAATACAACTTACCTATCAGAAAACCGTGCTGATTCAGATAGATTGCATGTTGATTTTCCAAATGCCCTATTATTACTTCCTTAACAATGGATTCCAACAATTTCCCATTGACAGATGTTAAACTGAATGGTCTGGGTGGAGGTAGAGCTGCTTCCATGCAGATTTTTACCTTTCACCCTGCTCTCGCTGGAGATACCCTGAGTTTGTTATTCTTATGTTGGTTCAGGTTTTGGTGCCTGTCCTTTGCCCGTAACTAACCTCCACCTCCAAGCTAGGGATTTTAAAAATTAATTCATAAGTTACACTGGTCGCCAACATTTATTGTCCATCCCGAGATGCCCCTGGACACGGTGGGAATGAGCTGCCATCTTGAACCCCTGTTGTCCATGTGCTGTAGGTTGACCCACAATGCCTTGAGGGAGGGAGTTCCAGGATTGTGAAGCAGCGACCCTGAAGGAACAGTGATCTACTCTGAGGGTGTGGAACTCAGAGAGGGAACTTGCAGATCATGGTGTTCCTGTGTAAATGCTGCCCTTATCAGTCTAGATGGCAGTGGTCACAGGTTTGCAAGTGCTGGTGAAGGATCTTTGGTGAGTTACTGCATTGCATCTTGTAGATGGTGCACATTGCTGCTCCTGTGCGTTGGATGATCAGCCATGACCATATTGAATGTGGGAGTAGGTTCAAATGGCCATATGGTCTACAACTGCTCCTTGTTTCTTTGTGACTGTTCCCATCTTCCTGTATTGCCCACATTCACAGAGTGCAGTAACTGAAGGAGACAGCAACAACACTGGACCAGCAACACAAGGTGACCAGTGGGGTGAGCAATGAGAGTGTAAAGCAGTTTCACTATTGGAGCAGTCGGGGCGAAGGTAAGAATGACTCCCTAGGTTAGCACCTGCCACATGCATGCCGAAAGACCTGCCCATCATCTGCAAGAACAGGAAACATGGCAGGGTCGTCAGACAAAGCATCACCCTGCAAAGGTTACCTCAGTCCGGCCAGGCACCGAAAAACCATAGAGACACTCCAAGAAGGAGGGGCAAACATGAGAGTTTGAAAAGACACTAGCACCAATCTCCTAAACCCCACTCTCCCACCCCCACTTTCCCACCCCGCCCTCTTCTACCCCCGCTCTCCCAACCCCCACTCTCCCACACCCCACTCTCCCACACCCCACTCTCCCACACCCAAACTCTCACCCCCCCCATTCTCCCACACCAACTCTCCCACCCGCACTCTCCCACACCCAAACTCCCACCCCCCATTCTCCCACCCCTACGCTCCCACCCCCACTCTCCCACACCCAAACTCCCACCCCCCCATTCTCCCACACCAACTCTCCCACCCGCACTCTCCCACACCTCACTCTCCCACACCCAACTCTCCTACATCCCACATTCCCACACCCAAACTCCCACCCTGCATTCTCCCACCCCCATGCTCCCACCCCCACTCTTCCACACCCAATCTCCCACCCCCCCACTCTCCCACCCCTACTCTCCCACCCCCTATTCTCCCACCCCCACTCTCCTACCCTCCACTCTCCCATACCCACTCTCCCACACCCACTCTCCGACCCCACTCTTCCACCCTCACTCTCCCAAGCCCCACTCTCCCACCCCCACTCTCCCACCCTCCACTCTCCCACACCCACTCTCCTACACCCACTCTCCTACACCCACTCTCCCACCCCCACTCTCCCACCCCCACTCTCCCACCCTCCACTCTCCCACACCCACTCTCCCATACCCACTCTCCTACACCCACTCTCCCACCCCCACTCTCCCACCCCCACTCTCCCACCCCCACTCTCCCACCCCACTCTCCCAAGCCCCACTCTCCCACCCCCACTCTCCCACCCTCCACTCTCCCACACCCACTCTCCCATACCCACTCTCCTACACCCACTCTCCCACCCCCACTCTCCCACCCCCACTCTCCCACCCTCCACTCTCCCACACCCACTCTCCTACACCCACTCTCCTACACCCACTCTCCCACACCCCACTCTCCCACACCCACTCTCCCACACCCACTCTCCTACACCCACTCTCCCGCACCCAATCTCCCACCCCCCACTCTCCCACACCAACTCTCCCACCCCTACTCTCCCAACCCCCACTCTCCCACCCCCACTCTCCCACCCTCCACTCTCCCATACCCACTCTCCCACACCCACTCTCCCACACCCATTCTCCCACCCCACTCTCCCACCCCCCCACTCTCCTACACCCACTCTCCTACCCCCCACTCTCCCACACCCCGCTCTCCCACACCTCACTCTGCCACACCCACTCTCCCAACCCCCACTCTCCCACCCCCCACTCTCCCACCCCCACTCTCCCACACCCCACTCTCCCGCACCCAATCTCCCACCCCTCACTCTCCCACACCAACTCTCCCACCCCTACTCTCCCACCCCCCACTCTCCCACCCCCACTCTCCCACACCCACTCTCCCACCCCCCACTCTCCTACACCCACTCTCCCACCCCACTCTCCCACCCCGCACTCTCCCACCCCCGCTTTCCCACCCCCCACTCTCCTACACCCACTCTCCCACTCCCACTCTCCCACAGCCAATCTCCCACCCCTCACTATCCCACCCCCACTCTCCCACCCCGCACTCTCCCACCACCACTCTCCCACCCCCCACTCTCCCACCGCAACTTTCCCACCCCCACTCTCCTACACCCACTCTCCCACCCCCACTCTCCCACTCCCACTCTCCCACAGCCAATCTCCCACCCCTCGCTCTCCCACCCCCACTCTCCCACCCCGCACTCTCCCACCACCACTCTCCCACCCCCCACTCTCCCACCGCAACTTTCCCACCCCCACTCTCCTACACCCACTCTCCCAACCCCCACTCTCCCACACCCCGCTCTCCCACACCTCACTCAGCCACACCCACTCTCCCACCCCCAATCTCCCACCCCCCACTCTCCTATACCCACTCTCCCACCCCCCACTCTCCCACACCCACACTCCCACCCCCCACTTTGCTACACCCACTCTCCCACCCCCCACTCTCACACACCCATTCTCCCACTCCCCACTCTCCCACACCCACTCTCCCAACCCCTCTCTCCCATCCCCCACTCTTCCACTCCTCACTCTCCCAGCCCCACTCTTCCACCGCCCACTCTCCCACTCCCACTCCCCCACCCCCACTCTCCCACCCCCACTCTCCTAACCCCACTCTCCCACCCCCACTCTCCCAGCCCCCACTCTCCCAACCCCACTCTCCCAACCCCACTCTCCTAACCCCACTCTCCCAACCCCACTCTCCCAGCCCCCACTCTCCCAACCCCACTCTCCCACTCACTCTCTCACATCACACTCTCCCACCACCACTAACTCATCCTCACTCTCTCACCCCCAATCTCCCATCACCACCCTCCAACCCCCACTCTCCAACCCCCACTCTCCCACCTCACTCTCCCAACCCCTCACCCATTCCCACTCCCCCCACTACTCTCCCATCACCACCCTCTCACCCCAACTCTCCCACCCCCACCCTCCCATTCTCCTATCACCACTGTCTGACCTCACTCCTCCATTCTGTCTCTTCCATTACCACTCTCCCACACACACTCACCCACCCTCCTCCCCACCCGCACTCACCCACCCAACGCTCCCATCACCAGACTCCCACTCCCACTCTCCCACCAGCACTCACCCACCCTCACTCTCTCACCCACTCTCCCATCATCACTCTCCGATCTCCACTCTCCAACCTACATTCACCCACGCACACTCTCCCACCCCCATTCACCAAACCCCCAATTACCCACCCCCACTCTCCCAAACCCACTCTCCTACTGTCCCACCCCGACTCTCCCCCCAATTTTACGCCCCCACTCTCCCACCACCACTCTCCCCCCAATCTCACTCTTACACCCCCACTCTCTCACTCTCCCACCCTCACTCTCCGCCCCCCACTCTCACTCTTACACCCCCACTCTCTCACTCTCCAACCTCGGTCTCCCACCTCCAGTCTCCTAACCCCCACTCTCCCACACCCACTCTCCTAACCCCACTCTCCCGCCCCTACTCTCCCGCCCTCACTCTCCCACCCTCACTCTACCAATCTTCACTCTCCCACCCCCACTCTCCTACCTTCGACTCTCCCGCCCCTACTCTCCCACCCTCACTCTCCCACCCACTCTCCTAACCCCACTCTCCCACCCCTACTCTCCATGTACCTAGCTTCCTGGCAATATCTGCCCTGCGTGTGGCAGTGTCTGTTGGTCACACACTCGAACGATTTGCCATCGCTGACCCATCGAAAGGGAGTGGAAGCAAGTCATTCTCAAACCCGAGGGTCTAGATAAGAAGCAGGCAAAGAAGTACCATTTCAAAGGGACTATCTCAGCTCACACACAGTTATAATGTGTCTGAAAATTGCCTCCATTAATGCACAGACTGTTAAGTCTACCTCACCATGTGTTTTGATGTTTATGTACTTTGCTAATGTCCTAGGGAATCCGATGTTCCCGCAGCTGTACCTACACACCATACCACAGCTCCTACAGACGTTGGTCACAGGTGGGAAGAAGGGCGGGAACTGATAGGTGAGCAATGGGCAGGGGGAGGGGACTGACAGGTGAGCAATGGGCAGGGGGAGGGGACTGACAGGTGAGCAATGGGCAGGGAGGAGGGGACTGACAGGTGAGCAATGGGCAGGGGTGTGGGGATTGACAGGTGATCAATGATGGGGAGGTGGGGACTGACAGGTGAGCAATGGGCAGGAGGGTGGGGACTGACAGGTGAGCAATGGGCAGGAGGGTGGGGACTGACAGGTGAGCAATGGGCAGGGGTTTGGGGACTGACAGGTGAGCAGTGGACAGGGGGGTGGGTACTGACAGGTGAGCAATGGGCAGGAGGGTGGGGACTGACAGGTGCGCAAGGGGTGGGGGAGCGGGGACTGACAGGTGAGCAATTGGCAGGGAGGTGGGGACTGAGAAGTGATCAATGGGTGGGGGGGTCAGGGACTGACAGGTGAGCAATTGGCAGGGGGGTGGGGACTGACAGGTGAGCAATGGGCAGGGGGGTGTGATCTGACAGGTGAGCAATGGGTAGGAGGGCGGGAACTGACAGGTGAGCACTGGGCTGGGGGCTGGGGACTCACATGTGAGCAATGGGTAGGAGGGCAGGAACTGACAGGTGAGCACTGGGCTGGGGCTTGGGGACTGACTGGTGAGCAGTGGTTAATGGGGTGGGGACTGACAGGTGAGCAGTGGGCAGGGGGTTGGGGACTGACATGTGAGCAAGGGCAGGAGGGTAGGGATTGACTGGTGAGCAGTGGGCAATGGGGCGGGGACTGACAGGTGAGCAGTGGCCAATTGGGTAAGGACTGACAGGTGAGCAGTGGGCAGCAGGGTTGGGTCTGGCAGGTGAGCAATGGGCAGGGGTATGGGGACTGACAGGTGAGCAGTAGGAAGCCGGGTTGGGTCTGACAGGTGAGCAGTGGGCAGGGGGGTGGGGACTAACAGGTGAGCAATGGGCAATGGGGTGGGGACTGATAGGTGAGCAATGGGCACGGGGTTGGGGACTGACAGGTGAGCAGAGGGCAGCAGGGTTGGGTCTGACAGGTGAGCAATGGGCAGGGGTTTGGGGACTGACAGGTGAGCAATGGGCAGGGGGGGTGTGGACTGACAGGTGAGCAATGGGCAGGGGGTGGGGACTGACAGGTGAGCAATGGGCAGGGGGGGTGTGGACTGACAGGTGAGCAATGGGCAGGGGGTGGGGACTGACAGGTGAGCAATGGGCACGGGGTTGGGGACTGACAGGTGAGCAGAGGGCAGCAGGGTTGGGTCTGACAGGTGAGCAATGGGCAGGGGTTTGGGGACTGACAGGTGAGCAATGGGCAGGGGGTGGGGACTGACAGGTGAGCAATGGGCAGGGGTTTGGGGACTGACAAGTGAGCAATGGGCAGGGGGTGTGTGGACTGACTGGTGAGCAATGGGCAGGGGTTTGGGGACTGACAGGTGAGCAATGGGCGGGGGGATGGGGTCTGACAGGTGAGCAATGGGCAGGGGGTGTGTGGACTGACTGGTGAGCAATGGGCAGGGGGGTGTGGACTGACAGGTGAGCAATGGGCAGGGGGGTGGGGTCTGACAGGTGAGCAATGGGCAGGGGGGTGAGGACTGACAGGTGAGCAATGGGCATGGGTTTGGGGACTGACAGGTGAGCAATGGGCAGGGGGGTGAGGACTGACAGGTGAGCAATGGGCAGGGGGGTGGGGACTGACAGGTGAGCAATGGGCATGGGTTTGGGGACTGACAGGTGAGCAATGGGCAGGGGGGTGAGGACTGACAGGTGAGCAATGGGCAGGGGGGTGGGGACTGACAGGTGAGCAATGGGCAGGGGGGGTGAGGACTGACAGGTGAGCAATGGGCATGGGTTTGGGGACTGACAGGTGAGCAATGGGCAGGGGGATGGGGACTGACAGGTGAGCAATGGGCAGGGGGTGGGGACTGACAGGTGAGCAATTGGCAGGGGTTTGGGGACTGACAGGTGAGCAATGGGCAGGGGGTGGGGACTGAGAGGTGAGCAATGGGCAGGGGGATGGGGACTGACAGGTGAGCAATTGGCAGGGGTTTGGGGACTGACAGGTGAGCAATTGGCAGGGGTTTGGGGACTGACAGGTGAGCAATGGGCAGGGGGTGGGGACTGACAGGTGAGCAATGGGCGGGGGGATGGGGACTGACAGGTGAGCAATGGGCAGGGGGAGTGGGGACTGACAGGTGAGCAATGGGCGGGGGGATGGGGTCTGACAGGTGAGCAATGGGCGGGGGGATGGGGACTGACAGGTGAGCAATGGGCAGGGGGATGGGGACCGACAGGTGAGCAATGGGCGGGGGGATGGGGACTGACAGGTGAGCAATGGGCAGGGGGTTGGGGACTGACAGGTGAGCAATGGGCAGGGGGAGTGGGGACTGACAGGTGAGCAATGGGCGGGGGGATGGGGTCTGACAGGTGAGCAATGGGCAGGGGGTGTGTGGACTGACTGGTGAGCAATGGGCAGGGGGGGTGTGGACTGACAGGTGAGCAATGGGCAGGGGGGTGGGGTCCGACAGGTGAGCAATGGGCAGGGGGGTGGGGACTGACAGGTGAGCAATGGGCAGGGGGGTGGGGTCCGACAGGTGAGCAATGGGCAATGGGGTGAGGACTGACAGGTGAGCAATGGGCATGGGTTTGGGGACTGACAGGTGAGCAATGGGCATGGGTTTGGGGACTGACAGGTGAGCAATGGGCAGTGGGGTGAGGACTGACAGGTGAGCAATGGGCAGGGGGGTGAGGACTGACAGGTGAGCAATGGACAGGGGGGTGGGGACTGACAGGTGAGCAATGGGCAGGGGGATGGGGACTGACAGGTGAGCAATGGGCAGGGGGGTGAGGACTGACAGGTGAGCAATGAGTGGACGGTGGGGACTGACAGGTGAGCAATGGGCAGGGGGGTGGGGACTGACAGGTGAGCAATGGGCAGGGGGGTGGGGACTGACAGGTGAGCAATGGGCAGGGGGGTGGGGACTGACAGGTGAGCAATGAGTGGACGGTGGGGACTGACAGGTAAGCAATGGGCAGGGGGGTGGGGACTGACAGGTGAGCAGTGGGCAGGGGGTGGGGACTGACAGGTGAGCAATGGGCAATGGGGTGGGGACTGACAGGTGAGCAATGGGCGGGGGGATGGGGACTGACAGGTGAGCAATGGGCAGGAGCTGTTGATTAAATTAGGATCCCTACAGTGTGGGAACAGGCCACTTGACCAAACCAGTCCACACTGACCCTCTGAAGAGTAACCCAGCCAGACCCATTTCCCTCCAAATGATGCACCAAACACTATGGAGAATTTAGCATGGCCAATTCACCCGACCTGTACATCTTTGGACTGTGGGAGGAAACCGGAGCACCCAGAGGAAACCCATCCAGACATGGGGAGAATGTGCAAACTCCACACAGTCGCTGGAGGCTGGAATTGAATCTGGGTCCATGCTGCTGTGAGGCAGCAGTGCCAGCCATTGAGCCATTGTGCTGCCCTAGTTGCTGGAAGGTAAGCATTGGGCATGTGCAGAGGCCAGTAGGTGGGTGAGTGACCCTGGCATTATGGAGGAGGAGGTGTAGGCAGATATGGGGTGATAGGGAGAAGCCTTATCTCTCTGGTTGGCTCATGAACCAGCACACGTTCCACGTGGCCAGTTGCTGACTTTCTCTCTGATCTCCAGCGAATCTCTAACCAGCCCATTCCACACCTCACCCCCATCTTCTCACTCTCCGTTTGCTAGCTGCCACAGGTATGATGGGCCAAATGGCCTCCTTTTGCAGCATAACAATTCTGCGAAGTTGTCAGAGCGCTGATATACCAACAATTAGCAAATCGTTTTCCTCCACACTTTATCATGTGAACACGAGAGAGAAAATGGCCTCCCAGTCATTTCTGTAATCTGTCAGAATACAGAGACACAGGAGAGGGTGAATAAATCTCCTGTTTTGGACAAGCTGAATGAAGACCTTGTGTACTTTGGGTGGTGACACTCTCAGAAGCCACAGCTAGTAGTCGGGTAATGTTCGACTCTGTGCGAATGGCACAGCGCCCCGGGAACTGCTGGAGATATATTGAGACTCTGGTTCTGGATGGCAAAACGTCCTAATTCATAAGGTAAGGCACCACCCTCCTCGCGGGAGGGGGAGGGAATTAAACATCAGTCAAACACCTTACTGCTGAATGTGGATAACAGAGCTCTGACCAAAGACAAGCTCAAGTCTGTCCTGGAGTTGGTGATCCTTCCCTGATCAAACCTGACTGTTCTCAACTGTTACTCAGGAATGCGATTGCCCAAGTGCAGGACAGGGATTGGATATCTGGCTCACCAGCGTAGACCAAGAGAAGCCCTTTGACAGACTATTTCACACTCGCATGAAGGATTGACTCTTCAAAATCTGTTTTGGGGAGATAATCTGTCATTGGACATAAATATTCTCCACAAATGCTCGAGGCACAGCTTCACTGGATAGTGGAAATTTGGAAGCTTTCTGATCCAATCTGCAGGGCTGCCCTCCTGTCCACCTCTCGCTTGTGAGCTGTATCGAATCATATGCCAAATGTAACAGGAGGAAGGTGGGGGTAAGAGGGACAATAATCCCAGGCAGCGGAGGCACTCACGTTAAAACCTTCTTGAACGTGGATGATGTTGCCATGTTCTGCTCAGATCTCCACTACTCCCAACACCTCCCCTCACCCTCCCACAGTACTTTCCTATGCAATTGCAGTAGGTGTAACACCTACCTTTACTTCGTCCTTCCTCACTCTCCAAGGCCTCATGCACAGGCGAAACAGCCATTTACCTGCATTTCACTCAATCTAGTCAACTGTATTCATTGCCCACAATGTGGATTCCTTGTCACTGGGGAGGTGAAATGCAGACTAGGCGACAACTTTGCCGAACACCTACTTTCTGTGTGCAGAAATAACCGTGAACTTCCAGTTGCCTGCCACTTCAACACTCCACCTTGTTCTCTGGCCAATGTTTCTGTCTCAGGCTTTCTGTGGGTGGTCCAGTGAAGCTCGGTGCAAGCTGGAAGAACAGCACCTCATTTTCCACTTGGGGACCCTGCAGCCTTCAGGACTCAATATTTGAGCTCAATCATTTTACGGCCTGAGCACCTTCTCTCATATCTTTAATCCAACCCTCACACACCGGGCCGCATTGTCACATGGGCCATTGTCAGTTACTAATGGTCCTCATTTGCAGCTATTGATTATCCTCAGCTGACCTTTACCCATTCCTTTATTGTCCAACTGCGTTTTTCTCTCATTCTGAGCTCCAAATCCACCTATCGTTCGCTCCCCTTCCCTCCCCATCTACAGCAGATATTGTATTGCGGATCATGGAAGCTAGAGAACTTGGGGGAAAATAAATAGTGATATCTTGAAAAGGGTCCACGTGACAGAAGAGGAGGCACTGGACATCTTAAAACACGTAAAGGTGGATAAATCTCCGGGACTTGCTCAGGTGTACCCTAGAGCTATTTTGGAAGCCAGGGAAGTGATTTCTGGGCCCCTTGCTGAAATATTGTGTCTCATTAGCTTGATTGAGTGACAAAGAAGGTGGATGAAGGCAGAATGATAGACATTGTCTTTATGGACTTCAGCAAGACAAGGTTCCACATAGTAGACTTGTTAGCAAGGTTAAGTCACATGGAAGTCAGGAGACCTCTGTTTCTGTGCTGTACATCTCTATGACTCTATGACTCTATGACATAGACAATTGAATACAAACTTGGCTTGAAGGTAGGAGACAGAGGGTGGTGGAGGGTTGCTTCTTAGACTGGACACCTGTGACCAGCAGTGTGCTGTAAGGATCAGTGCTGGGTCCACTGCTTGTTGTATTTTTATGCATGATTTACATGCGAATATAGTAGATGCGCTTAGTAAGTTTGCAGATGACATCAAATTGGTGGTGTGGAGGAAGCAAGGAAGGTTATCACAGAGTACAAGGGGACCTTGATCAGATGGGCCAATGGGCTGAAGAGTGGCAGATGGAGTTTAATTTAGATGAATGTGAGGTGCTGCATTTTAGTAAGGAAAATCAGGCAGGACTTATAGAGTTAATGGTAGGGCCCTGGAAAGTGTTGCCAAACAAAGAGACTGAGAGGTGTAGATATATAGGTCCTTGAAAATGGAGTCATAGAACCATTAAGTCATGGAGATGTACAGCAAGGAAACAGACCCTTTGGTCCAGCTTATCCATGCTGACCAGCTATCCTAACTTAATCTCGCCCCATTTGCCAGCATTTGGCAACATATCTCTCTGAACCCTTCCTATTCACGTACCCATCCAGATGTCTTTTAAATGTTGCGATTGTACCACCCTCTACCACTTCCTCTGGCAGCTCACTTCATACACGCACCCCCCTCTGTGTGAAAAAGTTGTCCCTTAGGTCCCTTTTAAATTTTTCCCATTTCACCCTAAACCTATGCCCTCTAGTTCTGGACTCCCCCACCCCAGGGGAAAGTCTTTGTCTATTTATCCTAACCATGCTCTTCATGATTTCATAAACCTCTGTAAGGTCACTCCCTCAGCCTCCACCGATCCAGGAAAACAGCCTTAGCCTATTCAACGTCTCCCTAACACTCAAATCTTCCAACCAGGGCAACATCCTTGTAAATCTCTTCTGAACTCTTTCAAGTTTCACAACATCCTTCCAATAGATGGAGACCAGAATTGCATGCAATATTCCAAAAGTGGCCGAACCAATGTCCTGTACAGCCACAACATGACCTCCCAACTCTTGTACTCAATAATCTGACCAATAAAGGAAAGCATACCAAATGCCTTCTTCATTATCCTATCTATCCAATTAAAGGAGCTATGAACCTGCACTCCATGGTCTCTTTGTTCAGCAATACTCCCTAGGATCTTACCATTAAGTGTATAAGTCCTGCTAAGATTTGCTTTCCCAAAATGCAGCACCTCACATTTATCTAAATTAAACTCCATCTGCCACGTCTCAGCCCATTGACCCATCTGATCAAGATCCTGTTGTAATCTGAGGTAACTTTCTTCGCTGTCCACTGTTCTTCCAATTTTGGTGTCATCTGCAAACTTACTAACTATATCTCCTAAGTTCACATCCAAATCATTTATATAAATGACTGTGAAAAACAACGCTCCACCATCAGCCTCTGTCTTCTACTTTTGAGCTAGTTCATTATCCAAATGGCTAGTTCTCTCTATATTCCATGAGATCAAACCTTGCTCACCAGTGTCCAATGGGGAACCTTTTCGAACACCTTACTATAGATCACATCCACCGCTCTGCCCTCATCAATCTTGTTTGTCACTTCTTCAAAAAACTCAATCAAGTTTGTAAGACATGATTGCCCACGCACAAAGCCATGTTGACTATCCCTAATCAGTCCTTGCCTTTCCAAATACATGTACATCCTGTTCCTCAGGATTCCCTCCAACAACTTGCCCACCACTAATGCCAGACTCACCAATCTATAGTTCCCTGGCTTGTCCTTACCACCTTTCTTAAAGAATGGTACCACATTAGCCAACCTCCAGTCTTCTGGCACCTCACCTGATCCAAATATCTCAGCAAGGGGCCCAGCAGTCATTTCCCTAGCTCCCACAGAGTTCGAGGGTACACCTGATCAGGTCCTGGGGATTTATCCACCTTTATGCATTTTGAGACATCCATCACCTCCTCCTTTGTAACATGGACATTTTGCAAGTTGTCACCATCTATTTCCCTACATTCGATATCTACCATGTCCTTCTCCACAGTAAACACTGATGCAAAATACTCATTTAGTATCTCCCCCAGCTCCACACAAAGGCTGCCTTTCTGATCTTTGAGGGGCCCTATTCTCTCCCTAGTTACCCTTTTGTCCTTAATGTGTTTGTAACAGCCTTTGGATTGTCCTTCACTCTATTTGCCAAAGCTATCTCATGTCCCCTTTTTGCCCTCCTGATTTCCCTCTTAAGTATACTCCTGCTGCCTTTATACTCTTCTAAGGATTCATTCTCTGCTGTCTATTCCTGACATATGCTTCCTTCTTTTTCTTAACCAAACCATCAATTTCTTTAGTCATCCAGCATTCCCTATACCGACCAGCCTTCCCTTTCACCCGAACAGGAATATACTGTTTATGGACTCTCGTTATCACATTTCTGAAGGCTTCCCATTTTCTAGCCGTCCCTTTGCCTGCGAACATCTGCCCCCAATCAGCTTTTGAAGGTTCTTGCCTAATACCATCAAAATTGGCCGTTCTCCAATTTAGATCTTCAACTTTTATATCTGGTCTATCCTTTTCCATCACTATTTTAAAACTAATACAATTATGGTTGTTGGCCCCAAAGTGCTCCCCCACTGACACCTCAGTCATCTGCCCTGCCTTATTCCCCAAGAGTAGGTCAAGTTTTGCACCTTCTCCATTAGGTACATCCACATACTGACTCAGAAAGTCGTCTTGTACACATTTAACAAATTCCTCTCCATCTAAACCCTTGACACTATGGCAGTCCCAGTCTATGTTTGGAAAGTTAAAATCTCCTACCATACCCACCCTATTATTCTTACAGGTAGCTGAGATCTCCTTACCAATTTGTTTCTCAATTTCCCTCTGACTATTAGGGGATCTCTAATACAATCCCAATAAGGTTATCATCCCTTTCTTATTTCTCAGTTCTACCCAAATAACTTCCCTGGTTGTATTTCTAGTAATATCCTCCTTCAGTACAGCTGTAACACTATCCCTTATCAAAAAAGCCACTGCCCCTCCTCTCTTGCCTCCCTTTCTATCCTTCCTGTAGCATTCGTATCCTGGAACATTAAGTTGCTAGTCCTATCCATCCCTGAGCCATGTTTCAGTAATTGCAATGATATCCCAGTCCCATGTTCCTAACCATGCCCTGAGTTCATCTGCCTTCCCTGTTAGGCCTCTTGCATTGAAATAAATGCAGTTTAATTTATCAGTCCTACCTTGTTCTCTGCTTTGTCCCTGCCTGCCCTGACTGTTTGATTCTCCTTTTCCCAACTGTACCAATCTGAGACTGATCTCTTTCATCACTACCTCCCTGGGTCCCAGCCCATCACCTTACTAGGTTAAATCCTCCTGAGCAGCTCGAGCAATTCTCCCTGCCAGTGTATTTGTCCCCTTCCAATTTGGGTGCAATCTGTCCTTCTTGTACAGTTCACTTCTACCTCAGAAGAGATTGCAATGATCCAAAAATGTGAATCCTTCTCCCTGCACCAGGTCCTTAGCCACACATTGATCTGCTCTATCCTCCTATTCCTACCCTCACTAGCTCACAGCACAGGGAATAATCCAGATATTGCTACTCTCAAGGACCTCTTTTTAAAATTCCTGCCTAACTTTCTATATTCTCCATTCAGAATTTCATCCTTTTCCCTTCCTACTTCATTAGTTCCAACATGTACAATGACGTCCTGCTGGGCCCTCTCCCCTTTGAGAACATTCTGCACTGTCTCTGAGATACCCTTGATCCTGGCACCAGGGAGGGGAACACACCATTCTGAATATTTAGCTGCTGGCCACAGAAACGTCTGTCTGTGCCTCGGACTAGAAAGTCCCCTGTCACTTGGAACCTGATGTACCCCTCATTACATTAGAGCCAGTCTCGGTACCAGAAACTTGGCTGTTCCTGCTACATTCCCCTGAGAGTCCATCACCCCCTACATTTTCCAAAACAGCATACTTGTTTGAGATGAGGATAGCCACAGAAGACTCCTGCTCCACCTGCCTACCTCTCCTACCTTACCTGGAGTTAACCCATCTACCTGACTGTTTCTGTGGCTGTTCTCCCTGCCACCCCAGCTCCTGCAAATTCCTTATTACCTCTAACTGCCTCTCCAACCGATCCACGCGATCTGATAGGATTTGCAACCAAACGCACATACTGCAGACATAATCCTCTGTAACAGAAACCCTCCCTAACGTCCCACATCCAACAAGAAGAGCATATCACTCTACTGAAGGCCATCTTTGCTCCTTCTCAAGCTATGACCCAGAAAATAGCACCGTCGTTTTGCTTTATGAAACCGTGCTCCAGGCTAACTTAGTACTTATGACACATATTTTCAAAATTTAATCAAGAGGCAGATCTCAATAAAACATAATCAAGAAAGAACCTTTTACTCACTATTATAGATTTACAGCAAGGCTACACTTAAAACTATGCACTTACCTGTTCCCATCTGTGAGCTTTCCCACACAGCCTCCTCCAAGGTCAGCTGTGAATTTTGCTGTTTGTTAATTTTTCCTAGATGTACTTTGATGTCTCGGGATAAAGAACTCAAACAGCAAAGGCAGTAACTGCAGATTCACTGCTGTGTCAGACAGCACTTTAAGTTTTTCTGTCTCTCTCTCACTGATCGTGTGGTTGCTGCATTTGTGTCTTCCTGCGTTTTAAAGTGCTGTTGTTTGCTTTTTTTTCCCCAAAGTTCCAAAACAATTGCAACAGCGCATAAAACAGTAATTGTTGCTCCTGTCTGCCATCTTGGATTCACAGTAGATAGGGTGGTGAAGAAAGCATTTGGGACAATTGCCTTCATTGGTCAGTGCATTGAGTACAGGCATTGAGATGCCATGTTGCAGGTGTACACGAGATTGGTTAGGCCACTTTTAGAATACTGCATTCAGTTCTGGTCTCCAGAACGACATTGTTCAACTTAAAAGGGTTCAGAAAAGATGTACAAGGATGCAGCTGGGTTTGAATTATAGGGGGAGGTTGAATAGACTGGGATTTTTTTTTTCTCTGGAGCATTGGAGTCTGAGGGGTAACATTTTTCTGAAGTTGAATGTGCGCACTATACCTTTCAGAGAGAGTGAATGCTGTTTTGTACTGAGATCGTACAAGCACCTGTCATATGAGTAACTAGCAGTCTCAGAGTGTACTGGAAAATTGAAAATATGTAACATTCGGCTATGACATAGATACCCGAGTTGGTTGCTGTTTTGACAACAACTCAAATTTAGCCAATCAATTTAAATTATGCCCCAGGATACTAAAACCCAATCGAGTTTGAATTTATTGATTTTGCCAACCTCAAAAATAAGATGATCCAATGTTTAGGGTATATAAAAAAGCAGGCATTTTGAAAGTCAGGCAGAGAGTAACTGCCAGTGAGAAAGACTACCAATCAAAACACTTTCTATCAAAGGTTTTTTTTCATATGAAACATCTTTCCAGTAAAAGACAGAAGATGACCCAGGGAGATCTTCAGCCGATAGAAGAAGGATATTGGAGATGACAGCTGCTGTGTGGTTTTGAAATTAAGTTGATGTAATTTTATTAAGTGTTTTTCTTGGAACAGTAAATTGTTAGAGTTGGAGGCAGATAACAAGCAGTTATGAGAAAGGGAGGGGCTTAGAGTTGCGAATATTTGTTGTTTGATATTCACTTTTAGAGTTAAGGAATAAATTGATATTATTTCCTACAAATAGTAGAATTTGGGGGTTCTCTGTCATTCCTGTTTTAACAGATTATGAGGTGGGGTGAGCTTTTCTGGGTGTTTGGTTTAATTAGCAGAAGGGTTAACCACCATGTCATAACAGCTTAGGGGCTTGGGTTTCTGATTTGGACAGGTTTAGACAGATCCAATCTGAGATGTGGACAGATTTGAACAGATTTGGAGTTCAAAAGATCCCAGCAGCTATTTAAACTCTTGCCGATGAGTGTCCTAGATCTTTAAATGAAACGTAGGCGAGACAATTTAATTTTGGTTACTTGTGGTTGGTTAAATTAGAAGTTAGAAAAATAGCTCTTAAAATTGCTAATGAAGTTCTGGGGTTTGAAGGTGATTCCTAAATTTGCCAAAAAAGTTTGGAAAAACAGAAGAAGGCCAAATGTTTAGAATTATCAAAGAGTTAGAATTGGGTTTAACCAGGCACAAAAGCTGAAATTGTAAGGGAGTTACTCAAGCACTTAGATGTGTCAGAGTAACAGGCAAGTGCAGTAGTTAGAAAAACTTAAATTACAATTGAGGAAAATGGAGTTAGAAGATAAAGAAAGGGAAAGAAGGGCCATGAGAGCGAGAGGGAAAAGAAAGAGTGAGAGGAGAGAAAGGGAGACAGAGAAGAAAAGAAAAAGAGAGAGAAAGAGAGAGAAGAAAAGGAGAGAGAGAAGAAAGAGAAAAAGAGAGACAGGAAAAGGAAAAGAGAGGAGGTTCTTAGCTGAGCAAAGAGAGAGGGAAGAGAGAGCAAGATAAAGACAGAGAATTTAAACTTCAGAAGTTGTCAATTAATCAGGAAAGTCAAGTTAACTGGATGGAGATGAAGAGAGAAAGTAATGATGTGTACAAATATGTTAAAACATTGCCACATTTTGTTGAGAAAGATGTCAAAGCCTTCTTTATTTCATTTGAAAAATTGGCTAGGCAGACGGAGTGGTCCAAGGACTTGTGGGTAATGCTAGTTCAGACTAAGCTAGTGAGGTGTTTGCCGCGCTGTCAGATGAGGGGTCAAGAGATTGTACAGATGTCAAAAAGGCTATTTTGGGTGCTTATTAATTGGTATTAGTATAATTATTATCGACAACAGTTCAGAAAGATAAAGAAGGAACCAGGTCAGACTTCTGTTCAGTTCAAAAGAATGAAACATAGTAATTTTGATAGATGGGTGCGGGCCTTAAAAATAGAAAAGACCTATGAGGCTCTAAGAGAGATTAATCTGCTGGAGGAGTTTAAAAACTCACTTCCGGTGATGATAAGAATTCATGTGGATGAACAGAAAGTTCAAGAATTAAGAAGAGTGGCAGAGATGGCAGATGAATGTGCACTGGTGCGTAAGGCAAAGTTTAGCTTCCGGCGAGAATTTCATCCTGTGAGGGATAGAAATTGGGAGAAAGGGGGATCCTCAACTACAAAACAAAGAGTAGAGCACACTGGTAACTGGTTTACCACAGGTTAAAAAAGAAGCCCAAGAGGGTGGAAAGGAGGTGAAAGGCTGCAGGTGTTTTCACTGTAATGGAGTGGGACACAGAAAATTATAGAGCTGATGGTTTAAGAAGAGCACTGCAGCAAGGTGTTTTCACTGCCAGAAAGTGGGACATGTCAAGTCACAGTGTTGATGGTTAAAGAAAGGCGCTGTGAGAAAAGATGTGGTAAAAGACACTAAGCCAGTGGCATTCGTGAAAGCAGTAAAGGAAACCTCAAGAAAAGTTGAGGAGCTGCAGGAGAGTGCACAGCCTAGCCGGGGCTGGGTATTGAGTTAGTGCCTGATCTCTATAAAGACTTCAACACTGTGGGTAAAGTTTACTCAGAAAGAACAGGGGAGAAAGGAAAGAAGTTATAATTTTGAGAGATACTGGATCTAATCAGTCTCTAATAGTCAGAGATGAACATATTTGCACTCTTTCTGACCTGTTACCTGAGAGAGTGGAAATTTGTGGGGCAGATGGACAGAAATTTAGCGTTCCCTTATGTAAAATCAGGATGGAATGCCAAATCAAGACTGGGGAAGTAACAGTGAGAGTGATTGACAGAGTGTTAGTTCCAGGAATGCAGTTTGTTCTTGGGAACAATTTAGCAGCATCCAATGTGGGAGTGACGCCCCTTGTTATGGAGAAGCCAAAAGAAGATCAGGGAACTGAGGAGTTAAAAGAAAAATACCCTGGAAGTTTTCCAGACTGTGTAGTAACAAGATCGCATGATCAGAAGTCACAGCACGAAGCAAAAACTAAAGAGAAAGATGAAGGAGTTCAGGTTCAATTCGCGGATACCCTGTTTGATGTAATGGTTCAGGAAAGACCTGAATAGACAGAAGTGTTTAGTCCTGAAAAGCTAAAGGACTTACAACAGAAAGACAAGACAATAAAAGATTATATATATATTAATTTATACTCAGAAAAGGAATCAGAATGTATTCCTGAGGGTTATCATCTTAATGCTAGAATCCTAAGACAGAAATGTAGACCAAGGCAGGTTAGGGCAGAGAAGAAATGGGCAGAAATGCAACAGATTGTGTTGCCAGTAGCATACAAACAAAGTGTTCGGGTAACACGTGAATTACCAGTAGGAGGTCATCTCAGTGTGAGGAAGACTCAGGCTAAAGGTACAAAAGCGTTTCTATTGGCCTGGAATGCACAAGGATGTGGATAACTTTTGCCGTACACATCATTCCTGACAAATGGTAGGTAAGCTACAGTCAGTAATAAAACCAGAACCTCTGTTGCCAATTCCTGCATTCAAAGAACCTTTCACACTCATTATGATTGATTGTGTAGGTCCCCTTCCCAAAACTAAGAGTGGGAACCAGTACTTGCTAGCGATAATGGACGTGTCTGCCAGATTTCTGCAGGCAATTCCATTATGGGGTATTAAGACAAAAAGGGTGGTAGAGGAGTTAGCAGCTTTCTTCACACTATGGGCTACCCAGAGTCTAATTTAACTGCAAGGCTGTTTAAGTCAGTTATGGATAGTTTAGGTATATAGCACTTTAAATCCAGTATGCATCATCCTGAATCCTAGGGAGTTTAGAAATGTGGCATCAGACCCCGAAGACCATGTTAAAAGCGTATGTCAGGATTACCAGATGGACTGGGATAAAGGTATCCCATTCGTATTGTTTGCCATTAGAGATGCCCCAAATGAATCAATTGAGTTTACTCCCTTTGAGTTAATATTTGGACATGAAGTAAGAGAGCCTTTGAAATTAATTATAGAGAAATTGACAGGACCAAAGTCGGAGATGTTATACTTGGATTATGTATCTGAGGTGAGGGAGAGATTAAATCAGGAGGTGGGTTTGCTAAACAGCATCTGAAGAGAGGGCACAGCATGGAATGAAGCAGCTGGTAGATTAAAAACTCTAAAATTCAGACGTTTTCTCGTGGGGATGACATATTAGTATTGTTACCAGTGGTAAAAAATCCCTTCAAAGCCAAATTTAGTGGTCCCTATCAAATTGATGAAAAGTTAAATCAGGTAAACTGCCTGGTAAAGATGCCAGATAGGAAAAAAAAAGTTGTATTGGGTATGTCATGTGTATATGCTGAAATCTTATTATAATAGAAACAGGGAACTGGAGAAACAGATGTTAGTTACTGCCCTGCAGAGTGAGGAATCAAATCCAGATGTCTTGGAGTATGATGTACCTCAAAATACATTAAACAATGAGGAAGTCCTTGAGGAGTGGGATAGGTTAGTGAACTCTCTATCTCAGAAGCAAAGGACCCAGTTGAAAGGTTTGTTAGAGCAATATGAGGACATATGCAAGAATAAAATGGGGAGGACTAATGCTATTGTGCATGAGGCGGAAGTAGGGAATGCTGTTCCAATAAAACATTGCTACAGACCTAATCCTTTCAAAGCCACGCATCCAGAAGGAAGTGTATGTGATGCTCAACAAAGATATCATCGAACCGAGTCAGAGCGAATGGAGTTCGCCGATCATGTTAGTTCCCAAACCTGAGAAGACCCAATGACTTTGTATGGACTATTGGAAGGTCAACGCAATAACAAATTCAGATTCAAACCCATTACCAAGATTGGAGGATTGTATAGAGAAAGTTGGACAAGCCAGACACATCGCAATATTGGACTAACTGCGTGGTTATTGGCAGGTACCTTTATCAGAGAAAGGAAACGACATCTCTGCATCTGTAACCCCAAACGGACCAAATCAATTTAAAGTGATTTCTTTTGGAATGAAGAACGCATCAGCCACATTCCACAGACTCGTGAACAGAGTTGTGGCTGGATTAGCAAACTGTGCAGCTTATCTGGATGATGTAGTGATCTTTAGCGAGTCATGGAATGATCACATGGTACAGCTGACAGAGCTCTTTGAACAATTAACAGAAGCAAAACTGGTAATAAACTGCAAAGGCAGAGGTGACGTTCTTGGGTCATAACATCAGTCACGGATGCTTATTCCCCAAGGAACGCCAAGACGAAGGCCATTAAGGAATTTCCGTGATCAACCTCGAAGAAAGAGGTGCTTCGATTTTTGGGACTAACTGGAGGTTTGTTCCAAACTTCAGCAGCCTCATGGCACTGCTAACAGATTTCCTGAAGAAGAACACAAAATTTCAGTGGACAGAATAATGCCAGGAGGCATTTGACAATTTAAAACAGTATTAACCACTGCACCAGTTTTAGCAACAACAAATCTTTTGAAACCCTTCAAAGTTGTAATCGATGCTGGTGATATTGGAGTTGGAGCTGCACTGCTGCAGGATGATGATGATGGAATTGAACGGCCAATTGGTTACTTATCAAAGAAACTCAACACCCACCAGAGAAAATACTTAACCATCAAAAAGGAACTATTGAGTTTGGTGCTAGTTTCACAACATTTTAATGTTTATGTAACGAACAATGCATCTGAAACAATTGTATACACAGATCACAATCCTCTTACATTCTTGGAACTATTTAAAGACAGGAATATGAGACTATTTCATTGGAGTCTTATTTTACAGAGCTCTAATTTGCAAATTGTACATGTTGCGGGTTCTAAAAATGTGATAGCAGATGCATTATTGTGGATTTAAAGGATAAAATATAGATGAGATTGAACAGATACCAATCTTTTATATGTGTGTGTGTCTGTGTGTGTGTGTGTGTGTGTGTGTGTGTGTCTGTGTGTGTGTGCAGAAATTAATATGAATTTAGATTAATGCCCTATGTATTTCATTATAATAGGATTAAGAATTAGAAAGAAAAGAAGCCATCTTTTCATTATGATGGTTCATTTTTTCCTTAAGGGGGAGGTGTTACGAAGTTGAAGGTGTATTCTGCACCTTTAAGAGAGTGTGAATGTTGTTTTGCACTGAGAGCTTACAAGCACTTGTCTATGACTAACTAGCAGTCTCAGAGTGGACTGGAAAATTGAAAATATGTTATATTTGGCTGTGAAATAGATACCCAAGTTGGTTGCTGTTTTGACACCAATTTGAATTTAGCCAATCAGTTTAAATTCTGCCCCAGGATACTAAAACCCAAACGAGTTTGAATTTATTGATTTTTTCCAACCTCAACCCAATGAGATGATTCATTATTTGGTGTATAAAAAAAATGTTTGGGGCATTTTGAAAGTCAGACAGAGAGTAACTGCCAGCAAGAAAGATTGCCATTCAAAACACTCTCTATCAAAGGTACCCTTGTTTCATATGAAACATCTTTGCAGCAAAAGACAGAAGACGACCCAGGGAGATCTTCAGTTGGAAGAAGAAGGATATCAGAGACAACAGTCATTGTGTGGTTTTGAAATTAAGTTGATGTAATTTTAATAGGTGTTTTTATTGGAACAGTATATTGTTATAGAGTTGGAGGCAGATAACAAGCAGTTAAGAGAAATGGGGCTTAGAGTTGTGAACATTTATTGTTTAATGTTCACTTTTAGGGTTAATAAATGAATTGATATTATTTTCTTTAAATAGGGAAATTTGGGAGTTCTCTATCACTCACATTTTAACAGCTTACATGGTGAGGTGAGCTTATTCTGGGTGTTTGGTTTAATTAACAGAAGGATTCACCTCTGTGTTGTAATTCCTTATCGTGGTTTATAAAATCATGAGGGGCATGGAAAGGGTGACTAGACAAGATCTTTTTCCCATGGCAGGGGAGTCCAAAACTGTGGGAATAGGTTTAAGATGAGACGGGAAAGATTTAAAAGAGACCTAAGGGGCAATCTTTTCAGACAGAGGGTGGTGTGTGTATAGAATGATCTGCCAGAGGAAATAGTAGAGGTTGGTACAATTATGATATGCAAAAGGACCTGGATGCACATACAAATAGGAAGGGTTTAGAGGGATATGGGCCAAATGCTGGGAAATGGGACTAAATTAGTTTAGGATGTCTTGTCATCATGGGTATGTTGAACCGAAGGGTCTATCTCTATGCTGTACAACTCTATAACAATGTTAGTTTTCAACCTTACTGCCTTGTCCTGCTTGTTACAGAACTTCATCTTCATCGTTGAACCTAATATTCCCAAGACCACACAATTCCTTAGAATTCGATAAGATTCCCTGCAGTGTGGAAACAGGCCCTTCGACCCAGCAAGACTCTCTGAAGAGTAACCCACCCAGACCCATTTCCCTCTGGCTAATGGACCTAACACTATGGGCAATTTAGTCTGGCCAGTCCACCTGACCTGCACACCTTTGGACTCTGGGAGGAAACCAGAGCCCCCGGAGGGAACCCATGCAGACATGGGGAGAATGTGCAAATCCCACACAAACAGTCGCCCTAGGCTGGAATCAAACCCAGGTCCCTGGCACTGTGAGGCTGCAGTGCTAACCACTGAACTATCATGCCATCCCTCTGCTCTGCTGCTGATGGCCACTGCTGCAGACAATCAGGCCTCACACTCAGGAACACTTTCCTTAAATCCCATTGTCTCTCCTAACTCCCTTAAAACTCTCTTTTAAACCCACCTCTTTGATAATCTCTTCCTGAAATCTTCTCATTTTGACTTTGTGTGTATTATTTGTCTGATTAAACCTCTGGGAAATGTCTTTGGATTTCTTTCATGTTGAAGCCACTGTACGATTACAAATTGTAATAGTTTGTTGTCTGTACAATCAGGAGGAGTTAGTGAGGACTGCAGATGCTGCACATTAGAGTTGAGAGTGTGGTGCTGTTAAAGCACAGCAAGTCAGGCAGCAGCCTGCTCCGCGGCTTCTCCTGCTCCTCGGGTACTGTCTGACCTGCTGTGCTTTCTCCATACAATTTGCATTGTTCAGCAGTAGATTTTCTCAGTTGCCTCCATGACAGTGGCAACCCCACTTGGAAGCAACTTGTCTGTTGTGATGTACCCAACTGTAACTCCATTGATTCCACCCTTCTGATTCAGAATGTTGTGGTTGCAAGTCCCATTCAATGAGACTTTGATGCCAAAATCAAACATGATATTTCTGTGCATTTCATACAGTAGGATTGGTTGGTCAATGGTTTAATTGATCTATATTTCACTGGATTTGTCTGTGAACTGATCTACGTTCACTGCTTGACTGACAGCCTTTGTGCAGCCATTGAGAGTTAAAATTATCCGAAACTTTAACAGAGAGTTCTGAGGAGCTTTAGCTGTGAATAGGTGTCTGGGGATCCTATGGGTGGTGAGATATTTTAAAGTACTGTAAATAAAGCTTCAAACTACTTTCATCTCTGCGCTACGTTGAGGTAAGTTCAGATATATAAAACATACAACTAACCACTGAATGCACAATACTGAGGGACTGCTGCACTGTTGGAGGTGCTGTCTTTCAGATGTCCCATTAACTCAATGGGCTACTTGCCCTCTGGGTTAGTGGTAAAGTAGCAATGCAATTTATTGGCTTCAAGGTGTCTAGGGGACATGCTGGCAGTTATGAAAGGTACTATCCAAATGCAAAGCTCTTGCAGTAAGTCGTCCCATGATTACGAAAGACCAAGTTAATTTTCCCAGACTGGGTTACATTCCAGCCCTTATCCGAATAACAAAACTGCAATGTTTGTAGGAGTTCTAGACCCGACTGTCTCCAAGAATTGGCTTCCACGCTGAAATTGTTGCTGTTGATGAACAATGCATTCATAAACAACTGATTTCTTCTGAAGATTTGTTTGTGCTGAATTAAATGTTTATACCAGTCAGGGCATGCAGAGATCCAGATGTTTGAGCTGGCAGACTCTGAAATGGTTTCTGACATGACCAGCAAAGCCTGCATGCTTACAACTAAACATTTCTTTACTGTATATCTTATTGAGAAGCCAAAATAAACTTATTTTTTTCCCAAATGTCACTGTTCCGCCAGTTCCATTTGTGCGAGCAACACTTCAGATATTGTTCGAGCTTTCAATCAATTCAAAGTCTTGCCTTCAATTCAATGAACAACAGCTTGGCTTCAGTATAATTTTTGATCAACTGTTATAGAACAAAAGATCTAGGTGAAGGATTTGGTCCCTCCAGTCCGCTCCACTATTCAGTAAGGCCGTGGCAGACCTGATTGTGGCCTAAATGCTAGTTTCCTTTCTCTTCCCCCATCCTCTCAATTCCCTGGTTGATCAAAAATCTGTTGAACTCCGCCTTGAATATATTCAATGACCCAGTCTCCACTGCTGTCTTGGGAAAGAGAATTTCAAAGATGAGAGAGGAAACTCCTCCTCAGCTCATCCTAAATGGGTGACAATCTATTCTGGAATTTTCTCCTAATTCCCACATGGGGAAACATCCTCTCAGCTTCTATCTTGTCAAGCCCCATCCACATTCAAATGCTTTGAAGTGTCCACTCTCCGCTTACTGTCAGTTACCGCTCCTCCAATCCCTACAGTATGGAAGTAGGCCATTTGGCCTGCTCCAAAAAGCATCCCACCCAGACCCACCCCATCCCTGTAACCCTGCATTTCCCATGGCCAATTTACCCAGCCAGCATATCCCTGGAACTTTGGGGCAACTTAGCATGGCCAATTCACCTAACCTGCAGATCTTTGGACTGTGGGAGGAAACCAGAGCACCCGAAGGAAACCCACGCAGCTGTGGGGAGAATGTGCAAACTCCACACAGAGAGTCACCTGAGGCTGGAATCGAACCTGGGTTCCTGGTGCTATAAGGTAGCAGTGCTAATGACTGAGCCACTGTGATAAGGAGTCCTTCAACTCTTGTGCATTAACTTGCTGTGTGGCACATTATCAGATACATGTTGGAAATCTACATCTACTACATCGACTGATTTATGTCAATTAGTTCATCTTCAAATATCCTGGTCTGTTTACAACCTAAAGAACACAACTGAATTTGTCAAATCGGATTGCCCTTTCACGAAGCTGTGTTGCCCCTGCCAGTGCACATGATAATTGCTGACAACAAGTTTATCTTCTTTATTTTTCTATTCAGAGGTGCTCTTATACACAAATTACTTTTTTTCCCTATCAGCACCTATTCATCTATTAACCACCACCCATTAATCAGTCGTGTTTCTAATTGAATAATTCACTTGAAAGATCCATTGAGGGCATCAGTGGTATAGGAGAGGTAGGGAGAGAAGGTGGGGGCTAAATCGAAATGAAGTTGGACAAGCTGACCATCTTCAGGTCTTAGAGCAAAGAAAATTTACAGCCCAGGAACAGGCCCTTTGGCCCTCCAAGCCTGAGCCAATCCAAATCCACTATCGAAACCTGTCGTCCAGTTCCTAAGCTAGGTCTTGTGGTGAGTATGGTCACCAGTCCTAAATCAGGTGTCCCTGTCAGTCATATTGACTAACCATCAGTCTTAGCATCCATCTGCTAAACCTGATGGGAAATCTGAAATAAAAACAGAAAATACTAGAGAAACTCAGCAGATCTGGAGGGAGTCATTGAGTCATAGAATCATAGAGTCATAGAAATGTACAGCATGGAAATAGACCTTTCGGTCCAACTCGTCAATGCTGACCAGTTATCCTAACCTAATCTAGTCCCACTTGCCAGCGCCTAACCTATATCTCTCCAAACCCTTCCTATTCATATCCCCTTCCAGGTGTCTATTAAATGTTGCAATTGTACCAGCCTCCACCACTTCCTCTGGCAGTTCATTGCATACACGTAACACCCTCTGCGCTAATTTTATATCTTGCCCCTCTCACCCTAAACCTATGCCTTCTAGTTCTGGACTCCCCCAACCCTGGAAAAAGGCTTTGTCTATTTATCCATGATTTTATAAACCTCTATCAGGTCATCCTTAGTCTCCGACATTCCAGAGAAATCAGCCCCAGCCTGTTCAAACTCTACTTATAGCGCAAATCCTCCAACCCTGCAACATCCTTGTAAATCTTTGAAAAAAGACTCTCAGCCCAACAAGTCCGCACCGATCCTCCAAAGAGTAACCCACCCAGACCCATCCTCCTACCCTAATGCACCTAACACTGTGGACAATTTAGCATGGCCAATTCACCTGACCTGCACATCATTGAATTGTGGGAGGAAACCACAGGAAACCCATGCAGACATGGGGAGAATGAGCAAACTCCACTGAGTTGGGAATCAAACCCAGGTCCCTAGTGCTGTGAGGCAACAGTGCTAACCACCTTGCAATTCTCTGATTGATAAAGGAAAGCATTCCAAACGCCTTCTTTGGGGAAAGATATAAAAGAGACCTAAGGGGCAACTTTTTCACACAGAGGGTAGTGCGTGTATGGAATGAGCTGTCAGAGGAAGTGGTGGAGGCTTGTACAATTGCAACATTTAAAAGGCATCTGGATGGGTCTATGAATAGGAAGGGTTTGGAGGGATATGGGCCGGGTGCTGGCAGGTGGAACTAGAGTGGGTTGGGATATCTGGTCGGCATGGATGAGTTGGACCAAAGGGTCTGTTTCCATGCTGTACATCTCTATGACTCTATGACTATCCTATCTACTTGCGACTCTACTTTCAAGGATCTATGAACCTGCACAACAAGGTCTCTTTGTTCAGCAACACTTCCTAGGACCTTACCATGAAGTGTATAAGTCCTGCTAAAATGTTCCTTTCCAAAATTCAGCACCTCATATTTATTTGAGCTCCATCTCTAACTTCCTGAATTTGTTTCAATCGGTTCAGTGAAATCAGACATGAATTTATGAGAATATGTTCCCCCTTGTAACCACTGATTTTTTTTAGCCTCTCCCAAGAGATTATGGGCATGGTCATATTGAATGGGGAAGCAGGGTCATGGGCTGAATGTACCACTCCTGCTCCTATCTTCCTATTGTATTGCCAAGGGAAGGTGGTTGTACAGTGAGTGGTGGGGCTAGAAAATGTTTACAGTCATACCTTTAGCCAGCATGTGTCCAGAGCAGATCAGATGACTGTTTGATCTTTCTCTGCCTGTCATATTTCTGTATTTGCATTGGAACATCACTCCAGGCATGTTAACCTAAGGCCAGTGTGTTTGACATCTCCAGTACCTCAAGCTGAGAGTGACATCAGGGCGTCTGAATGTTGGAAATGCCATGATTTTATATGGCCCAGTGTGGGGCTCCAGTGTTTTTCAAAGCCCTACATGAGCAACCTGCATTTCACACTCATGACTAGCTGAAGGGGGTGAATTTGGCAATGAATGAGAAACATCCTATTTGATTGCATTTCATTTCCCCATGCTGGATATTAATGCTGGGGAATGACTTTTGATCTTTGGCATTCATCTGGAAACATTAAAAAATCTATCTTCGCTCCAACACACTCTCTTGTGGTGGGTTTCATCCAGCCTGTGTAGGCAAGAATGTTCAGAAAGTCAGAAGGAGAGAACCCTCGGAAATAAAAGGGTCTTCCAAAATAAATGGCTCGGTGGCACAGTGGTTAGCACTATTGCCTCACAGCGCCAGGGTCCCAGGTTCGATTCCAGCCTCGGGTGGGTGACAGTCCATGTGGAGTTTGTACAAGTGGGCGGCACGGTGGCACAGTGGTTAGCACTGCTGCCTCACAGCGCAAGAGACCCGGGTTCAATTCCCGCCTCAGGCGACTGACTGTGTGGAGTTTGCACATTCTCCCCGTGTCTGCGTGGGTTTCCTCCGGGTGCTCCGGTTTCCTCCCACAGTCCAAAGATGTGCAGGTCAGGTGAATTGGCCATCCTAAATTGCCCCTAGTGTAGGGAAGAGGTAGATGTAGGGGTATGGGTGGGTTGCGCTTCGGCGGGGCGGTGTGGACTTGTTGGGCCGAAGGGCCTGTTTCCACACTGTAAGTAATCTAATCTAATCTAATCTAATCTATCTTCGGAACAGATGGAAGAGGATTTCTGGTCTTTAACTTTGATCCCCTCTGCGTGGGGCGGTAATGAATAAAAGCCCAGCTGCAGAATGTGCATGGTCAAAGGACTGATACTTCAGAGGGAGAGCTGAACTGTCCGAGGTGACCATCATTGAATGGGATGGTAAGCCAAGGACTCCCTTACCTGTTTGAATGGAAGTAAAGAGACACTAGTTGGAGATAAAGCAGATACATCTCTTGGGTTTCAGACAACGCATCAAACGCATCAAAGAGAGCGGGCGGCACGGTGGCACAGTGGTTAGCACTGCTGCTTCACAGTGCTAGAGACCCGGGTTCAATTCCCGCCTCAGGCGACTGACTGTGTGGAGTTTGCACGTCCTCCCCGTGTCTGTGTGGGTTTCCTCTGGGTGCTCCGGTTTCCTCCCACAGTCCAAAGATGTGCAGGTCAGGTGAATGCTAAATTGCCCGTAGTGTTAGGTAAGGGGTAGATGTAGGGGTATGGGTGGGTTGCGCTTCGGCGGGGCGGTGTGGACTTGTTGGGCCGAAGGGCCTGTTTCCACACTGTAAGTAATCTAATCTAATACAGAAGGTGATTGGGCCCCTGAGTTATTTGCTGTTACGAGGTCTTCTTGTGTTCATATTGGTTGCCATGTTCACTCTGATTATAACAACGGATAATTCATCTTATCTGATTCTGTGCTGTGAACTTTGCCAAACAGGCTCCTCTAAGATTAGTTGTGAATTTCACTGTTTGTTAATTTTCCCAGACACACTCTGATGTCCAGTGATACACGAATTCAAAAACAGCAAAGGCAGTAACTGTTCAGGTTCTCACTCTCTCTCTCTCTCCTGCACTGTCCTCACCATGTGCTTCCTTTGTCTGCTCTTCTCCATTTTAAAACTGCTGTTGTTTTGACTTTGTTTTCCCAAAGTTCCAAAACAATGCAACAGCAGATAAAACAGTAATTGCTGCTCCTGGAATTCAAGGAAATCACCTCCAGCACCTAAAATACCTCAAAAAAAGGAGCAGCTGTTACAGTCAGAAATGTTTCCCGTCCTCCATCTTGGATTATGGGATGAGAGATGGCAGATGGAGTTTAATTCAGATAAATGCGAGGTGCTGCACGTTAGGAAAGCAAATCTTAGCAGGACTTATACACTTAATGGTAAGGTCCTAGGGAGCGTTGTTGAACAAAGAGACCTTGGAGTGCATTTTCATTGCTCCTTGAAAGTGGAATCGCAGGATAGTGAAGAAGGCGTTTGGTATGCTTTCCTTTATCGGTCAGAGTATTGAGTACAGGAGTTGGGAGGTCATGTTGCTGCTGTACAGGACATTGGTTAGGCCACTGTTGGAATATTGCGTGCAATTCTGGTCTCCCTCCTATCGGAAAGATGTTGTGAAACTTGAAAGCGTTCAGAAAAGATTTACAAAGATGTTTCCAGGGTTGGAGGATTTGAGCTATAGGGAGAGGCTGAACAGGCTGGGGCTGTTTTCCCTGGAGCGTCAGAGGCTGAGGGGTGACCTTATGGAGGTTTACAAAATTATGAGGGGCATGGATAGGATAAATAGACAAAATCTTTTCCCTGGGGTCGGGGAGTCCAGAACTAGAGGGCATAGGTTTAGGGTGAGAGGGGAAAGATATAAAAGCGACCTAAGGGGCAACTTTTTCATGCAGAGGGTGGTACGTGTCTGGAATGAGCTGCCAGAGGAAGTGGTGGAGACTGGTACAATTGCAACATTTAAGAGGCATTTGGATGAGATATGAATAGGAAGGGTTTGGAGGGATATGGGCCGGGTGCTGGCAGGTGGGACTAGATTGGTTTGGGATATCTGGTCGGCATGGGTGGGTTGGACCGAAGGGTCTGTTTCCATGCTGTACATCTATGACTCTAAGACTCTATCTGAAATGGATTGTCCCAAGGGTATAAAAGAGCCTAATTAATACATAGTCTTCCCAATTTACTGAAAATTTCAGGCCATTCAATGAATAGAATATTTCAATCGCTATTGTGTAATATTTAATAAGTTCAATTATTCATTGTCAGCTGCAACACCGTTACTTAACTTCTGTGTTGAGAAAGAGTGGGAGAGAAAAACAAACTGCATATGAGTGGTTTATTGAGCTTTACTTCCAGTAATCAAGCATGCGTGTGTCAAATCCCAGGAAAAGACAGTGGGAGAAGCCAATTGGGAATATGGTTCACAGAGCGAGAATATTCTTTGGTCACTTAAATTCTAAAGCAAGATTCCCCTCCTCCATGCAACACCCCTGTAAGCTGTTGATTGAAATCTTCCTGGGAATTGAACCACAAACACGCCTTGTTTGTAATTAGAGCTTGCTTTGTTAATGATGTTCGTATTACTGTGTGGGTGTCACTGGCAAATCCCTATTTAGCACCCAGGAAATTCACTAGGATAAATGATTATAGAATCCCGGAAACAGGCCCCTCAAGTCTACACCAGCCCTTTGAAAAATAACCCGCCCAGACCCATTCCCCTATTCTATAATCCTATATTTACCCCTCACCAATGCACCTAACCTACACATCCCTGAGCACTATGGGCAATTCACACTAACCTGCACATCTTTGGACTGTGGGAGGAAATCCACACAGGCATAGGGGGGATTGTGCAAACTCCACACAGACAGTTGCCCAAGGTTGGAATCGAACCCAGATCCCTGGTGCTATGGGGCAGCAGTACTAACCACTGAGTCACCATGCTGCCCCATAATGATGACTGGACCTGGGTTGTTACTGTCCATGCAGTGCTGAAAATCTCATAGTGGTGTGAGGATAAGGAATCCTAGTAACACTGACGAATATCCAAGTCAGGACAGTGTTTCCAAAGTTCCCTTGGTTTAACTGGAAGAAGTTTTCCTGTTGCTGTGAATTTTGGCTGTGATATTTTGCCTTTCTCAATTGCCACTCATTGCTATTTATGTGTCGCATCTGAATAAAAGCCACCTCTTGGTTTTAAGTAATAGCTCTGTAACCTCTGCCAGAAACCTCACATTTATCCTATTGTACAAACCTGTCTAATCTGATCCAACCCTTGACAGTAGCTGCGGAACTACCCTCTGGGCATATTTCATCTGTTCAGTGTTTTCATGAGAATTGAACAAGGTCCAAATTGAGAGCTGTTCAACACACTCCGCTGTTTTCCTTCTACCACAGTGGGAAGCACTCACCACCACCCCCCACCCCACCCCACCGCCACCACCACCAACCCCCCCCCCCCCCCCCCCGCCCACTCCAAGGTCAAAGCACAAAGCAGAGACTTGAGTGTGAAATCCAGGCTGCAGCAACAATGCAGTACTGAGGGAACGCTGTACTGTCAGAGGGGCCACCTCAAAAACCAAACACCTCTTCTGGCCTTGCGGCTGAGTTCCAACTGCCAAATCAAATCTTCACCCAGCTCAAGGAAGACCCTTGAATGAGACAAGGGGAGAGGAAGCATCTCAAACAGTCCCTGAAGTCTTTCCTCAAGAAATACTGATGATTTGGAGATGCTGGAGTTGGACTGGGGTGTATAAAGTTAAAAATCACACAACACCAGGTTATAGTCCAACAGGTTTAATTGGAAGCACACTAGCTTTCGGAGTGCCGTTCTCCATCACCTGATGAAGGAGCAGCGCTCTGAAAGCTAGTGTGCTTCCAATTAAGCCTGTTGGATTATCACCTCACGTTGTGTGATTTTTAACTCAAGAAATACGACATACACTGTAAGCCCCCATTGTCTGACCTCCCACTCTTCAACACTATACTGATGCAATAACACCCCACCCCCACCACTGTCTAAGTTAGCAAAGAAAATCAATTTACTAAACCAGCCGGCTGCATATCTTCCTCTGTAGATTTTCCTGTCTTTTCTTAGATCTTCTGCTGCACAGATTCCATATGAACAGGTAGCTTTCAGTGTGTCTCTGCTCGCCATCTGTTGGTGCTCTCTGCCACTCCAAGAACCTTCTCTCTCTTTCGTTTTCTGCCCTCCCTTCTCTCTCTCTTTCTCTCTCCCTTTGTTTATCTTCTAACTCCATTTTCCTCAACTGTAATTTAAGTTTATTAAACTCTCCTGCACTTGTCTGTTTCTCTGACACACCTACGTGTTTGAGTAATTCCCTTACAATTTCAGCTTTGCTTTTGTCCTTGGTTAAAACCCAATTCTAACCTCTGTGCAAATTCTAAGGGTACAGTTTTTTATTTCCTCCGAAACTTTCTGAGCAAATTTGGGAATCATCTTCAAACCCCAGAACCTCTTTTGCAATGTTAAGGGCCATTTCTCTCATTTTTAATTTAACCAGTCACAAAGTCACCGAAGTTAAGCAAGTTGTCTCGTTTTATTTAAAGATCTAGGACACTAACCCGCAAGTGTTTAAATCTACTGGGTTTTTTTCATACCCACTAAACCTATTCAAATCTGTCCAAATCTCAGACTGGATCTGTTCAAATCATGGATCTGAACCCCCAAACTTGTTCAGGAGAAAGCTGCTTGGAAGAAGCTCCTGTATGAAGGGACACAAATCTTTGAGAATACCCATTGGCAAGAGCAAGTATGGAAAAGGAAAGGAGTGCCAACCATGTTGGGGCTATGGATTAATTTCATCTCCCAGAAACAGCGGCCAACTGTGTGGAGAAACAGCCACAGGACTGAGCTCATCAACCACACAAGGAGCCACTGAACCGATGACCAGTGACACAAAGTTTTCCCAGTGAACAATAAAACACATTAGCCTGTGATTGTTGATCATGTACGCGTGTCAGTGGTCTTTTGTGTTTTGTGAATTTGTGTCTGTTTGTGTGGGTGCGTGTTTCTGCGAGTTTGAGTGTGCGCACATCTGTGTCATGCAGTTGTGGACACGTGGGTGTGTTTATGAGTGGGTGCATTTTGCATGTGTTTTTGTGAACTTGTGTGTTGGTGGTGTTTGCTTTCACTTTTGTGTACATTTGTGAGTGTGCATGTTGTGCATATTTGCGGACCTGTGTTTGTGTTTCTGTGCATGTTCTGTGCATTTGGTGTATTTCTGTTCTGTCAGTATCTGTTTGTGAATGTGTTTTTATTTGAGTGTGTTTGTGAGTGTGTCTGTTAGGGGTTAATTGGAATGTTTTTGTTCTTGTATCTGTTCTTGTTTAGTTGTATGTGTGCTAATCAGTATGTGTGAGAGAGTTTTTGTGTGGTCATGATCTGCAGCAAAACTACATCCATTAAAGAGGAACGAGAGGGGTAAACCAACCAGAGCTAAACAAGGAGGTTAAGGAATGTATGAAGTTGAAAGAAGAAACATAGAGGAGGCAAAAGTCAGTGATAGCCTCAACGACTGGAATAAATTCAGATTCCAGCAAAAGAGAACTAAAAAGATAAAGTTAACAATGAGGGAAAACCTGCAAGGAATATAAAAAACTGACAACAAGAGCTTCTTTAAATTTATGAAAAAGGAAACAAGAGGGAACATAGACCCATTAGGAAATAAATCTAGGGAATCTGTTATGGGGAACAAGGAAATGGCAGAGAAGTTAAAACAGATATTTTCCACCAGTCGATACTTTGAACATTCTATTGATATGAAAGAATACAGGGGAGGAATTAAATACCATCACTTTCGCTCAAGAAGTAGTATCAAACAAGCTAATGGGGGCTAAAGGCAGGTACGGCCCCGATCCGTGATGGCTTGCATCCGAGATCCAAAAAGAGGTCGCTACAGAGATAGTGGATCCATTTGTATAGTTTTCCAAAAATCTTTGGATTTTGGAGAAGCACCAGTGGATTGAGAAACTGCCAATGTGACTGTCAACTGCCAACCCGTGTTCAAACACTGGGTAACTACGGGCGGATTAACTGAACGTCTATTATTGGAAAAATATTGGAATCAATTATTAAAGAATTGCATGGCTTTGGCTCTGTCCCTGTCTGTTTGACGTTTGAGTTCAAGTCTTATTCCAGAAAACGAGAGGGTCGGAACATACCGGTCGTTCTTACAATGGCAGACTCTGACTAATGACACTGAGAGGATTGTTCACAATCTATTTCAATAATTTGGATGTAGGGACCAAATGTAATGCCTGCAAATTGGCAAATGATGCAAAGCCAATAGGAAATATATGTTGGAAGGAAAATGTCAAGTGACTTCGTAGAGTTTGACAGATGTAGTGAATGGGCTAGAATGGCAGGTGGAATATAATGTGGAAGATGTGAGATGATCCATTTTAATGGGAGAAATCTGGAAGGGTATTTCCGAAATGGAAAGTGCAAAGGGCCTGAGTGTGCTTGTTGAAAAATCGCTGAAGGCTAACGTGCAGATGGAGCAGGCTATTAGGAAAGCTCATGGAATGCTTGCCTTTATTGCAAGAGGATTTGAGTGCAGGAGTTATGAAATCTTGTTTCCATTGTGTACAAGCTTGGTTAAACTGCAGTTGGATTACTATGTACAGTTTTGGTTATCCTACCTCAGGAAACCGTGATGTGGAGGAGCCGGTGTTGGACAAAGTTTAAAATCATACTACACCAGGTTATAGTCCAACAGGTTTATTTGGAAGCACTAGCTTTTGGAGCACCGCTCCTTCATCAGGTAATTAAGGATCATGAAACACAACAGCAAAAGATCACGATGTCATCCAATTAAAATAATATATTGAACAAACCTAGATTGCTGTTAAGTCTTTCATCTTTTAGAATGGGTTGCAGGTTTCGGTTCATTAATATGTAAATCCCAGAATGTCTTTCCAGTCACATTCTCGAGATAACTTACAGTTTTATAAAAAAAGGTGACATCTTAGCTCAGACAATGCATTAAAGGTATGAGCTTAGAGTCTGGCTGTATCCCAATCTTGAGTCAGACTGGTTCTATTTCCAAAGTAGGAATTAATAAAATGTTACATGGATTAACTGCCTACAAGTACTGTGCTTTTTGAGCAAACATAGAATGTATCTGAAAATACAGTTCTGCAAATGCAAATTCACCCCATAGATGTGTGTGTGTGTGTGTGTGTGTGTGTGTGAGAGACAGTGAATGTGTGTGTTTGCATGAGTGCATGCTTGGTAGTGTGCGTGCATGAGTGTGATGGAGTATAAGCCTGTGAGAGGTGTGTGCGTGGGTGTGAGTATTGGGGGTGTATGTGTGTGCATGTCAGAGAGAGAGTGTGTGTATGAGAGAGGGCCTGTGTGAGTGTGTGAGCATGTGTGTGTATGTGTGAGAGCATGTATAGTGTAGTGGGGTCACGTGTACTGTGACATGAACCCAAGGTCCCAGTTGAGGCCATCCCCTTGGGTATCGAACTTGGCAATCAGCCTCTGCTCAGCCACTCTGCGTTGTTGTGTATCCTGAAATCCACCTTGGAGGATGGTCACCTGAAGGTCCGAGGCTGAACGTCCCTCACCGCTGAAGTGTTCCCCATGCCTGCCTGGTGATTGTTGTGCGGGATTCCATTCATCCGTTGTCATAGCGTCTGCTTGGTCTCACCAATGTACCATGCCTCAGGGTCATTCTTGCCTGCAGCGTATGAGATAGACAACGTTGGCTGAGTCACATGAGTACCAGCCGCATACGTGATGGCTGGTGTCCCCATGTGTAATGGTGGTGTCCATGTCGACACTCTGACATCGGCTGTGCCAGGGTTGTACGGTGTTGTGGTCGATGCTGTCCTGAAGGCTGGGCAGTTTGCTGCGAACAATGATCTGTGTAAGATTTGGCAGTTGTTTAAAGATGAGAAGTGGAGGTGCGGGGAAGGTGTTGGTGAGGTGCTGATCCTCATTGATAGTGTGTTGCAGGCTGCGAAGAACATAGTGTAGTTTCTCTGCTTCTGGGAAGTTCTGGACAGTGAAGGGCACCCAGTCAGTCATACACCGTGTCTGTCTCCTAAGGAGATCATTACAATTTCTCGCTGTGGTACATCAGAACTGACAATCGATGAGATGAGCATCATACCCTGTTCTTATGAGGATGTCCCTCAGCACCTTCAGGTGTCTGTGGCGCTCCTCCTCATCTGAACAGACCCTGTGCACGCGGAGGGCTTGTCCCTGGGGGATGGCTCTTTTAATATGTTTAAGATGAAAGCTAGTGAAGTGTAGCATCGTGAGGTGATCCGTGGGTTTGTGGTGGAGTGAGGTACTGAGGTGCCCATCCTTGATGGAGGTGCGTGTGTCCAAGAATGAGACAGATGCTAAAGGGTAGTCCATGGTGAGTTTGATGTTGGGATGAAACTTGTTGATATCACTGTGTAGTTGTTTCAATGACTCCTCGCCATGGGTCCAGAGGAAGAAAATGTCGTCAATGTATCTGGTGTATAGTGTTGTTGTGCAGCAAAGAAGTCCTGTTATAACTTGTGTATGAAATGTTGGCATATTGGGGTGCAAATTTGGTCCCAATGGCTGTTCCGTGTGTCTGGATAAAGAACTGGTTGTCAAAGCTGAAAACGTTGCAGTTGAGGATAAAGTAGATGAGTTGAGGGACAGTTCTTGGAGATTGGCAGTTGTTGGTGTTGAGTACTGAGGCTGTTGCCGTGATGCTGTCATTGTGGGGGACGCTGGTGTCGCGTGCTGAAAAGTCCACTGTGACGAGGAATGTTCCTGGTTCGACCAATCCATGGGTCCTGAGTTCCTGTGAGAAATCTGTAGTGTCGTGAAAGAAGCTGGGGGTCTCCTGTACAACGGGCTTCAAGATGTCTTTGACATAGCCAGAGAGGCTCTCACACAGGGTCCCATTGCCTGATACAATGGGACGTATCTTCGGAAGGCAGTAGAAGTCTTCTACCAGTATGTGGGTTGAGAGTGCATAGGGTACTCTGAATGGATTGGATCTAAACTCCTGATCAATGTATTTAGTTCACGGGTGTGCTGTTTGGTCAGACCAGCCGGTAGTTGCCTGTAGTGTTCCTGATTGTTCAGTTGTCGGTACACTTACTTGCAGTAATATATTCTATCCTGAATGATGATGGCTTCTTCTTTATCTGCAGGTTTGGTGACAAGGCTGTGAATGGTTTTGAGAGCATGGATGGCGTTGTGTTGTGATCGGCTAATGTTTTGCTCTACCTTGTAGGGGCAGCTGATGAATCTGGCATTTATACATTTCCTGACGGTTTGAGCATACATGTCACACGCAGAGCACCTCATGGTGCTACACTTCTCTAGCTTCCATCCTAAACATATTAAAAGAGCCATCCCCCAGGGACAAGCCCTCTACGTACGCAGGATCTGTTCAGATGAGGAGGAACGCCACAGACACCTGAAGATGCTAAGGGACAACCTCATGAGAACAGATGCTCAACTCATCAACTGTCAGTCCCTACATGCCACAGCGAGAAACTGTAATGATCTCCTCAAGAGACAGACACAGGCTGCGACCGATAGGTACCCTTCGCTATCCAGTATTTCCCAAGGAGTGGAGAAACTACACCATGTTCTTCGCAGCCTGCAACACATTATCAATGAGGATGAGCACCTCACCAAGACCTCCCCTATGCCTCCAGTTCTCACCTTTAAACAACCACCAAACCTTAAATAGATCATTGTTAGCAGCAAACTGCCCAGCCTTCAGGACAGCATCGACCACAACACCGTACAACCTTGTCACGGTGGGCGCTGCAAGACGTGTCAGAATGTTGACACGGATGCCACCATTACACGTAGGGACACCTCCCACCATATATGTGGCAGGTGCTCATGTGATTCGGCCAACGTTGTCTATCTCATACGCTGCAGGCAAGGATGCCCTGAGGCATGGTACATTGGCGAGAAGCTACGACAATGGATGACTAGACACCACACAACAATCACCAGCCAGGAGTGTTCCATCCCAGTCGGAGAACACTTCAGCGGGCCGGGACATTCAGATCTTAGGGTGACCATCCTCTAAGGCTTCGGGACAGGCAACATGCAAAGTGGCCGAGCAGAGGCTGATAGCCACGTTTGGCATGCACAGGGATGGTCCCAACTGAGACCTTGGGTTCATGTCACACTACAGACCTTCTCTCATACACACACTCTCTCACTGACACACACACACATGCACCCCCCCAACTCACACCCATGCACACACCCCTCACAGTCTTATACTCCATCACACTCATGCACATACTCTACCAAGAACGCACACATACAAACACACACTCTTTCTCTCTGTCTCCCTCATACACACACACACATGCACACACACACACGCACACACATAAACACACGCAAGTCTCTGGGGCATTTGCAGATCCACTCTATTTTTGCTCAAAAAACACACAACCTGCACTCAGGCAGTCAATGCAGGCAGTCAATCCCTATAACAGTTGATAAATTCTTACTTTGGAAATAGAACCAGTCTGACTTAAGATTGGGATACAGACAGACTCTAACCTCATGCCTTTAATATATTGTCAGAGCTAAGATGTCACCTTTATTTATAAAACCTTAAGATTGATAAGTCCCCAGGGCCAGACCAGATTTATCTTCGGCTGCTCTGGGAAGCGAGAAAGGAGGTTGCTAAGCTGCTGGCGAGGATCATTGCCTCTTTACTCTCCAAGGGAGTCATACAGGAGGATTGGAAGGAGGCAAATGTTGTTCCTCTTTTCAAGAAGGGCAATAGGGAAATCCCTGGCAATTACAGACCTTACATCTGTCAGTCTCACATCTATGGTCAGCAAAGTTTTGGAAAGAGTTCTGAGGGATAGGATTTATGACTATTTGGCAAAGCATAGCGTGATTAAAGGCAGTCAGCATGGCTTTGTGAGGGGCAGGTTATGCCTCACAAATCTTATTGAGTTCTTTGAGGAGGTGACAAGACAGGTCGACAAAGGTCGAGCAGTGGATGTGGTGTATATGGACTTCAGCAAGGCACTTGATAAGGTTCCCCATGGTAGGCTCATTTGCAGATGACACAAAGGTTGGAGGTGCCGTCGATAGTATAGAGGGCTATTGCAGACATAGACAGGATGTAGAGCTGGGCTGAGAAATGGCAGATGGAGTTAAACCTGGTTAAATGCGAAGTTATGCATTTTGGAAGGTCGAACTCAAATGCTGAATATAGGATTAATGACAGGATTCTTGGCAGTGTGGAGGAACAGAGGGATCTGGGTGTACAAGTACATAGTTCCCTCAAAGTTGCCACCCAAGTGGATAGGGTTGTTAAGAAAGCATATGGTGTTTTGGCTTTCATTAACAAGGGGATCGAGTTTAAGAGCTGTGAGGTTTTGCTACAGCTCTGCAAGTCCCTGGTGAGTCCCTGGTGTGTCCAGTTCTGGTCGCCCTACTATAGGAGAGATTCAGAGGCTTTGGAGAAGGTGCAAAGAAGGTTTACCAGGATGCTGCCTGGACTTGGAGGGCTTGCCTTATGAAGAAAGGTTGAATAAGCTCGGACTTTTCTCTCTGGAGAGAAGGAGGAAGAGAGGAGACCTGAACGAGGTGTACAAAATAATGAGAGGAATAAATAGAGTCAATAGCCAGAGACTTTTCCCCAGGGTAGGATTGACTGGTACGAGGAGTCATAGTTTGAAGATATTAGGAGGATAGTGTAAAGGAGACGTCAGAGGTAGGTTCTTTACGCAGAGAGTTGCAAATGCATGGAATGCCTTGCCAGCAGTGATGGTGGAAGCAGAGTCATTAGAGACATTTAAGTGCCTGCTGGACATGCACATGGATAGCAGTGAGTTGAGGATTACGTAGGTTAAGTTATTATAATTTACATTAGGATTAAACCTTGGCACAACATCGTGGGCCAAAGGGCCTGTTCTGTGCTGTACTTTTCTATGTTCTATGTTCTATTATCTCGAGAATGTGACTTATAAGAAGTTCTGTGTTTTACATATTCCAAAGGATGAAAGATTTAACAGCAATCTAGGTTAGTTCAATATATTGTTTTAATCGCATGACAGTGTGATGTTTTGCTATAACCTCTGTGTTTTATGATCCTGCCCCACTAGTGACCCGATGAAGGAGTGGCGCTTTGAAAGCTTGAACTTCCAAATAAACCTGTTGGACTACAGCCTGGTGACATATTACGGAAAAGGAGGTGCTAGATGTCTTAAAATGCATAAAGGTGATAAATCCCCAGGACTTGAACTGAGAAGGAACTTCTTCACCCAGAGGGTTGTGAATCTATGGAATTTCCTGCCCAGTGAAGTAGTTGACGCTACTTCAATAAATAGTTTTAAAGTTAAGATAGTTTAGTATTTGAACAATGAAGGAATGAATGGTTAGAGTGAGAGGGCGGGTAAGCAGAGCTGAGGCCACAAAAAAATCCGCCATGATCTTATTGAATGGTGGTGCAGGCTTGATGGGCCAGATGGCCTACTCCTGCTCCTAGTTTTTATGTTCTTATGATCTGATCAGATGTACCCTAAAACTCTGTGGGAAGCTAGGGAAGTGATTGCTGGGCCTCTTGCTGAGATATGTGGAATCGATAGTCACAGGTGAGGTGCCGGAAGATTGGAGGTTGGCTAACATGGTTCCATTATTTAAGAAATGTGGTAAGGAAAAGCCAGGGAACTATAGACCAGTGAGCCTGATGGTGGTGGTGAGCAAGCTATTGGAGGGAATCCTGAGGAACAGAATTTACATGTATTTGAAAAGGCAAGGACTTATTAGGGATAGTCAACATGGCTTTGTGCATGGGAAATCGTGTCTCACTAACGTGATTGACCTTTTTAGAAGAAGTAATGGAGAGGATTGATAGGGGCAGAGTGGTAGATGTGATCTATATGGACTTCAGTAAGGCATTCACCAAGGTTCCCCATGGGAGATTGGTTACTAAGGTTAGATCTGATGGAATACAGGGAGAAGGAGCCATTTGGAACAGATCTGGCTTGAAGGTAGAAGCCAGAGGGTGGTGGTGGAGGGGCCTTTCAGACTGGAGGCCTGTGACCAGCGGAGTTCCACAAGGATTGGTGCTGGGTCCACTGTTTTTCATCAGTTATATAAATAATCTGGATGTGAACATAGGAGGTATAGTTAGTAAGTTTGCAGATTACACCAAAATTGGAGGTGTAGTGGACCGTGGAGAAGGTTACCTCAGATTACAATGGGATCTTGATCAGATGGGCCAATGGGCTGAAGTGTGGCAGATGGAGTTTAATTCAGATAAATGTGAGGTGGTGCATTTTGGAAAGGCAAATCAGGGCAGCACTTATACACTTAATGGTAAGGTCTTAGGGAGTGTTGCTGAACAAAGAGACCTTGGAGTGCAGGTTCTTAGTTCCTTGAAAGTAGAGTCACAGGTAGATAGGATAGTGAAGAAGGCATTTGGTATGCTTTCCTTTATTGGTCAGAACATTGAGTAGAGGGACACCATGTTGTGACTAGACATGACATTGGTTAGGCCACTTTTGGAATATTGTGTACAATTCTGGTCTCCCTCCTCTTGGACAGATGTTGTGAAACTTGAAAGGATTCAGAAAAGTTTTACAAGAATGTTGCCAGGGTTGGAGGGTTTGAGCTATAGGGAGAGGCTGAATAGGCTGGGATTGTTTTACCCGTGGTGTTGGAGGCTGAGGAGTGACCTTATAGAGGTGTATAAAATCAGGAGGGGCATGGATAGGATAAATTGACAAGCTCTTTTCCCTGGGGTGGGGGAGTCCAGAACTGGAGGGCATAGGTTTAGGGTGAGAGGGAAAAACTTTAAAAGGGACCTAAGGGTTAAGTTTTCCATGCAGAGGGTGGTACGTGTATGGAATGAGCTGCCAGAGGAAGCGGTGGAGGCTGGTACAATGACAACATTTAAAAGGCATCTGGATGGGTATATGAAGAGGGAGGGTTTAGGAGGATATGGGCCAAATGATAGCTCATGGGATTAGATTGGGTTGGGATATCTGGTCGGCATGGACAAGTTGCACTGAAGGGTCTGTTTCCATGCTGTACATCCCTATGACTCTATGACTTTACGTAACAGTAGAACATTTGGAAAATCAGAATTTAACCAAGCAGAGTCAGCATGGCTTCATGAAGGGAAATCACGTCTGGCTAATTTATTAGTGTCTGAAACAGAGTGAATAGAGGGAAATGTGTTGTATTTGAACTTCCAGAAAGTATTCAACAATGTACCTCACAAAAGTTTAAGTCAAAAGAGGTGTTGGAGGTAATATATTGGCATAGATAGAAAATTGGTTGAAGGTTAGGAAACAGCAAGTGGGGCTAAGAGAAGCCGGCAAGGAGGTGCTGAATGTCTTAAACAATATATTGAACAAACCTAGATTGCTGTTAAGCCTTTCATCTTTTGGAATGGGTTGCAGGTTTCAGTTCATTAATGTGTAAATCCCAGAACGTCTTTTACGTGATATTCTTCGAGATAACTTAAGGTTTTATAAAGTTGGCAACTTGTGAGTTTACAGCGACTTGAAGGAAGGAAGCAGATGTTTTGGAACCAAATTTTGTGAGTGACACAAAAATAGATGGATAGGCAGTTTGCGAGAGGGGCACAGTTGGCAGAGAGATATTGATAGTTTAAGTTAGTGGGCAAGAAGTTGGCCTGTGAAGTACAATGTGAGAGAATGTGAAATTGTTCAGTTTGGAAGCGAAAATAGAAGAACAGAATATTACTTAAATGGAGAAAAACTGCAGAAAGCTGCAGCAAAAAGGGACTCAGAAAGCTAGCACACTGGAACAGCAGGAGATCAAGAAGACCATAAACTGAATCTTGGTTCTTATTTCAAGGGGTTGAAGTGTAAAAACAGGGAAATCTTATTGCAGCTGTACAGATGTTGGTCAGACTCCATGTGGAATACTGTGAGCAATATTGATCCCCTTATGTGAGGAAAGGTATCATTTCATTGGAGACCGTTCAGAGAAGGTTCACTAGGATGATCCCTACTATGGACAGATTGTCGAATGAGCAAAGGCTAAACAGGTTGGGACTCTACTCACTGGAGATTAGAAGGATGAGAGATGATCTCATTGAAATATATTGGATTCTTAAGGGGCTTGACAGGGTCAATGCTGAGAGGATGTTTCCCCTTATGGGAGAGTCTCAGGTCAGAGGAAAGGGGGAGCAATTTAAGACAGGGATGAGGAGGAATTTCTTCTCTCAGAGAGTTGTGAGTCTTTGGAACTCCTTGCCACAGAAAGCTGTGGGGGAAGAGTCCTTGTGTATATTTAAGGCTGAGATCGAGAAATATTCCACCAGTTGGGGAATCAAGGGTTACAGGAAAAAGCAGAAAAGTGGATGTGAGGAATGTCGAATCAGCCATGATCCTGTTGAATGGTGGCGCAGGCTTGTGGGGCCAACTGGCCCCTACTCCTGTTCCTATTTCTACCGGTCCTATGGTCTGTCTACCCTCTCAGGTGGTCATTACAAAGTCCAGTGGCACTACTTCAGAGGAGAGTGAGGAGATGATTCTCAGAATTCTGGTTCACACTTACCTGTCAGTCAGCATCAGCTTTCCTTTGCTGGTATTCTACAGTGCTGGAGAAATTCAACACATCTGTGGAGAGGGAAACAAAGTTAACACCTTGAGTCTGAAATGACTGATCTTTAGAACTGCCGCACTTCCTTTTTTAACTTGCCCCCAGTATTTTATTTAGGTTTTAGAAATCCATAAGACTGTAAAATAAATTACAGTCCATTCAGCCCATTGAGTCAGCATTCAGTCATGGTGGTTATGATTGTCAACCCATTCCAAGAACTTTACCCTCAGAACATTGCTACCAAGGGGAACACCTTCCCCCTCTCAAGTTCTCTGCCTATCATTACTCAGCTGTACTCAAACCAGGTGGATAAGTTTTCATTTTATCGGATTAAATAGGATATATGCACAAAAATAGGCCATTCAGCCTAATTGGCCCATCATCTGCCATCTCTTCCCATCTCCCTCATCTATTGATTGACATCCTCTTAAATGCATTCTGAAGTTAACACTCAAATCTACATCAACTGTGATCTAATTGAACAGCAGAATGGATTTTAGGAGCTGAATAGCCACCTTCTGTTCATAACATACCTGATATTTCACCACATATCTGTCATCTGAAGTATTTAACATAGAACATAGAACATGACAGCGCGGTATAGGCCCCTCAGCCCTTCATGTTGCGCCAATCTGTGAAAGTGGTCTGAAGCATATCTATCCTACACTACTCCATTTTCATCCATTTGGGTAAATGATCTGACATTGCCCAGCAATTAATTATCTTTTGATTTTTGGAAATACAATTTTTCGTTGCTGATCCTCAGATACGTGCAGTATTCCAAGTGGAACCTAACATTCTGGAATTTATGCCAACCTTGACATTGATACAGTGGAGAGAGAGAGAGAGAGGGATAACCGCTATTTTGGAGACAAAAATGTGGAATCTGTTTGGATAGAAATGAGAAGTATTAAAGGTGGGAAATGACTTAGGGGAGTGGTTTACCAGCTCTCTAACAATAATCACACTGTAGGACAGGGTCTGCAGGAAGAAATAATTGGAGTTCAGAGAAAAGTACAGGAATAATCAATGGTGATTGGATGTAGATTAGATGAATGTAAACATTAGCAGAGGTAACCCACTCCTTGGATGCTGCCTGACCTGCTGTGCTTTTCCGCAAAACACTGATCGACTCTGATATCCAGTATCTGAAGACCACACTGTCTCCTAGAGGAGTTCATACGTTGAATATAAGAACTAAAGGCACAAGTAGGCAATCCAGCTTCTCATGTCTGATCTCCCATTTAATACAATCGATTGTGTTTGGGACTTTCTTAGAACAGCATGTTCTGCAGCCAATAGAGAGCAATCTGTACTGGATCTGCTAATGAGCACTGAGAAAGAATTACTTAATGTTCTCACAGTAGAAGCGCCCCCAGGTAGCAGTGATCATAATGAAATTGAGTTTCACATTTAGCTAGAGGGAGAGAAGAATGGTTCTGAGACTAGTGTTTTAAACTTAAATGAGAACATGAACACAAAGCTGGCTAAAGTGAACCGGGCAAGTTGATCACGTGATAGGTCAATTGAGATGACATTTAAGGAGGGGCAAATTCCTACAGATGCTAGAATCTGTACTGAAATCAAGAAATGCTGGAGGTCACAGTGGGTCAGGCAGCATCTATGGAGAGAAGGTAAGCTAACATTTCGAGTCGAGATGATCCTTGATCAGCACTGTCGTGAAGTGTAGTTGGCAGTATTTACTAATAGTGTGTGGGTAGGGTGGAGGAAGAAAGGATGTGCTAGTTCAGATTAAATGATCAGAATGTGAGAATCACAGAACAATAGTGAGCCTAACTGCCAGACAGGAAATGACAGACAATCCCACTGGAGTGGGGGCAGGAGAGAGAGCTATTTCAGAATGTTCAACAAAGGTATATTTCGGTGAGAAGATAGTCTCTAAGATAAGGAGACACCATCATGCCGAACTAATAACCTTAAAGTTGCCATCAAAGTGAAAATAAAGTATATTATTCAGCAAAGATGAAAGACTAGTCAGAAGCTTGGACAGAGCATAAAGAATAGCAAAGAGCGACTGAAACATAATAGAGGGAGCGTTTAAAGTATGATAAAAAGCTAGATTGATGTGTAAAAAACAGATCGTAAGAGTTTCCATGGATAATTAAAAAGGAAAATGGAAATAAAGTGAGAATAGAAAAAGCTGGAGAAACTAAGCAAGTCGAGCAGAAATGGACCTGAAGAAGGGTTATAGCCGAAAAATTGACTTCTCCAAATTGACTGATGCTGCCTGCCTTGCTGTGTTCCCTCTCCGTCCTGATGCTGCCTGCCTTGCTGTGTTCCCTCTCCCTCCTGATACTGCCTGCCTTGCTGTGTTCCCTCTCCCTCCTGATGCTGCCTGCCTTGCTGTGTTCCCTCTCCCTCCTGATACTGCCTGCCTTGCTGTGTTCCCTCTCCCTCCTGATGCTGCCTGCCTTGCTGTGTTCCCTCTCCCTCCTGATGCTGCCTGCCTTGCTGTGTTCCCCCTCCCTCCTGATGCTGCCTGCCTTGCTGTGTTCCCCCAGCCTCCTGATGCTGCCTGCCTTGCTGTGTTCCCTCTCCCTCCTGATGCTGCCTGCCTTGCTGTGTTCCCTCTCCCTCCTGATGCTGCCTGCCTTGCTGTGTTCCCTCTCCCTCCTGATGCTGCCTGCCTTGCTGTGTTCCCTCTCCCTCCTGATGCTGCCTGCCTTGCTGTGTTCCCTCTCCCTCCTGATGCTGCCTGCCTTGCTGTGTTCCCTCTCCCTCCTGATGCTGCCTGCCTTGCTGTGTTCCCTCTCCCTCCTGATGCTGCCTGCCTTGCTGTGTTCCCTCTCCCTCCTGATACTGCCTGCCTTGCTGTGTTCCCTCTCCCTCCTGATGCTGCCTGCCTTGCTGTGTTCCCTCTCCCTCCTGATGCTGCCTGCCTTGCTGTGTTCCCCCTCCCTCCTGATGCTGCCTGCCTTGCTGTGTTCCCCCAGCCTCCTGATGCTGCCTGCCTTGCTGTGTTCCCTCTCCCTCCTGATGCTGCCTGCCTTGCTGTGTTCCCTCTCCCTCCTGATGCTGCCTGCCTTGCTGTGTTCCCTCTCCCTCCTGATGCTGCCTGCCTTGCTGTGTTCCCTCTCCCTCCTGATGCTGCCTGCCTTGCTGTGTTCCCTCTCCCTCCTGATGCTGCCTGCCTTGCTGTGTTCCCTCTCCCTCCTGATGCTGCCTGCCTTGCTGTGTTCCCTCTCCCTCCTGATGCTGCCTGCGTTGCTGTGTTCCCTCTCCCTCCTGATGCTGCCTGCGTTGCTGTGTTCCCTCTCCCTCCTGATGCTGCCTGCCTTGCTGTGTTCCCTCTCCCTCCTGATGCTGCCTGCCTTGCTGTGTCCCCTCTCCCTCCTGATGCTGCCTGCCTTGCTGTGTTCCCTCAGCCTCCTGATGCTGCCTGGCTCGCTGTGTTCTCATGCTCTTTGCAGCATTCTGTTATCATGCTCTATGCAGCATTGTGTTCTCATTGTTCTATACCGTGATTTGTTCTCATACTCTATGCAGTGTTGTGTTCTCATTGTTCTATGCAGCATTGTGTACTCATACTCTATGCAGCGCAGTGTTCTCATTGCTCTATGCAGTGATTTGTTCTCATGCTGTATGCCGCGTTGTGTTCTCATGCTGTATGCAGCGTTGTGTTCTCATACGTTATGCAGCGTTGTGTTCTCATTGCTCTATGCAGTGATTTGTTCTCATGCTGTATGCAGCGTTATGTTCTCCTGCTCTACGCAGCATTGTGTTCTCATGCTCTATGCGGCATTGTGTTCTCATGCTCTCTGCAGCATTTTATTCTCATGCTCTACGCAGCATTGTGTTCTCATGCTCTATGCGGCATTGTGTTGTCATGCTCCATGCAGCGCTGTGTTCTCATACTCTCTGCAGTGTTGTCTTCTCATTGCTAAAAGCAGTGATTTGTTCTCATGCTGTATGCAGCGTTGTGTTTTTATGCTCTATGCAGCGTTGTGTTCTCATTCTCTCTGCAGCGTTAAGTTCTCCTGCTTTTTACAGCATTGAGTCCTCATGCTGTATGCTACATTGTGATCTCCTGCTCTAAGCAGCGTTATGTCCTCATGCTGTATGCAGCGTTATGTTGTCACGCTCTCTGCAGCATTGTTTCCACATGCTCTATGCAGCATTGTGTTCTTATGCTCTGTGCAGTGATTTGTTCTCATGCTCAATGCAGCACTGTGTTCTCATACACTATGCAGCGTTTTGTTCTCATTGCTGTATGCAGTGATTTGTTCTCATTCTCTCTGCAGCATTATGTTCTCATTCTCTCTGCAGCATTATGTTCTCCTGTTCTTTGCCGCATTGTGTTCTCATGCTGTATGCTGCCTTGTGATCTCCTGCTCTAAGCAGCGTTATGTCCTCATGCTGTATACAGCGTTATGTTCTCATGCTCTATGCAGCGGTGTGTTCTCATTGCTGTATGCAGTGATTTGTTCTCATGCTGTATGCAGCATTATGTTCTCATGCTCTATGCAGCGTTGTGTTTTCATGCTCTATGCAGCATTTTGTTCTGATGCTGTATGCAGCGTTATGTTCTCATGCTCTATGCAGCGTTGTGTCCTCATGCTCTATGCAGCGTTGTGTTCTCATACTCTATGCATCGTTGTGTTCTCATACTCTATGCGGCATTGTGTTCTCATTGCTGTATGCAGTGATTTGTTCTCATGCTGTATGCAGTGATTTGTTCTCATGCTGTATGCAGCGTTTTGATCTCATGCTCTCTGCAGCGTTATGTTCTCCTGCTCTTTGCCGCATTGTGTCCTCATGCTGTATGCTGCATTGTGATCTCCTGCTCTAAGCAGCGTTATGTTCTCATGCTCTCTGCAGCGTTAGGTCCTCATGCTCTCTGCAGCGTTAGGTCCTCATGCTCTATGCAGCATTATGTTCTCATGCTCAATGCAGCGTTGTGTTCTCATGCTCTATGCAGCGCTGTGTTCTCATACTCTATGCAGCATTGTGTTCTCATTGCCCTGTGCAGTGATTTGTTCTCATGCTGTATGCAGTGATTTGTTCTCATGCTGTATGCAGTGATTTGTTCTCATTCTCTCTGCAGCGTCGTGTTCTCATGCTCTATGCGGCATTGTGTTCTCATGCTCTATGCAGCGTTATGTCCTCATGCTCTATGCAGCATTGTTTTCTCATGCTCTATGCAGCGTTATGTCCTCATGCTCTATGCAGCATTGTGTTCTCATGCTCTATGCAGCGTTATGTCCTCATGCTCTATGCAGCATTGTTTTCTCATGCTCTATGCAGCATTATGTTGTGATGCTGTATGCAACGTTATGTTCGCATGCTCTATGAAGCATTGTGTTCTCATGCTCTATGCAGCATTATGTTCTCATGCTCTATGCAGCGCTGTGTTCTCATACTTGATGCAGTGTTGTGTTCTCATGGCTCTATGCAGTGATTTGTTCTCATGGTGTATGCAGTGTTATGTTCTCCTACTCTTTGCAGCATTGTGTCCTCATGCTGTATGCTGCATTGTGATCTCCTGCTCTAAGCAGCGTTATGTCCTCATGCTGTATGCAGTGTTATATTCTCATGCTGTATGCAGCATTGTGTTCTCATGTTCTATGCAGCGTTATGTTCTCATGTTCTCTGCAGCATTATGTTCTCATACTCTATGTAGCGCTGTGTTCTCATACTCTATGCAGCGTTGTGTTCTCATACTCTATGCAGCATTGTGTTCTCATTGCTGTATTCAGTGATGTGTTCTCATTTCTGTATGCAGTGATTTGTTCTCATTCTCTCTGCAGCGTTTGGTCCTCATGCTGTATGCAGCGTTATGTTCTCATGCTCTCTGCAGCGTTTGGTCCTCATGCTCTATGCAGCGTTATGTTCTCCTGCTCTTTGCCGCATCGTGTCCTCATGCTGTATGCTGCATTGTGATCTCCTGCTCTAAGCAGCGTTATGTCCTCATGCTGTATGCAGCGTTTTGTTCTCATGTTCTATGCAGCATTATGTTCTCATGCTCCTTGCAGCGCTGTGTTCTCATACTCTATGCAGCGTTGTGTTCTCATGCTCTTTGCAGCATTCTGTTCTCATGCTCCATGCAGCGCTGTGTTCTCATACTCTATACAGCGTTGGGTTCTCATGCCGTATGCAGTGTTATGTTCTCATGCTCTATGCAGCATTGTGTTCTCATACTCTATGCAGCGTTGTGTTCTCATTGCTCTATGCAGTGATTTGTTCTCATGCTCTATGCAGCATTGTGTTCTCATGCTCTATGCAGCGTTGTGTTCTCATTAGCTATGCAGCCTTGTGTTATCATGCTCTATGCCAAATTAAGTTGATAAGTTCCATGCAGTTTGATGTTCTCTTGCTCTATGCAGTGATTTGTTCTCATGCTATATGCAACGTTGTGTTCTCATGCTCTATGCAGCATTGTGTTCTCATGCTCTATGCAGCATTATGTTCTCATTGCTCTATGCAGTGTTGTGTTCTCATACTCTATGCAGCGTTGTGTTCTCATACTCTATGCAGCATTGTGTTCTCATTGCCCTGTGCAGTGATTTGTTTTCATGCTGTATGCAGTGATTTGTTCTCATGCTGTATGCAGCATTGTGTTCTCATGTTCTTTTCAGCATTATGTTCTCATACTCTATGCAGCATTGTGTTCTCATTGCTGTATTCAGTGATGTGTTCTCTTTTCTGTATGCAGTGATTTGTTCTCATTCTCTCTGCAGCGTTATGTTCTCATGCTCTCTGCAGCATTTGGTCCTCATGCTCTATGCAGCATTATGTTCTCATGCTCCATGCAGTACTGTGTTCTCATACTCTATGCAGCGTTGTGTTCTCATTGCTGTATGCAGTGATGTGTTCTCATTTCTGTATGCAGTGATTTGTTCTCGTTCTCTTTGCAGCGTTAGGTTCTCATGCTCTCTGCAGCGTTTGGTCCTCATGCTCTCTGCAGCATTATGTTCTCCTGCTCTTTGCAGCATTGTGTCCTCATGCTGTATGCTGCCTTGTGATCTCCTGCTCTAAGCAGCATTACGTCCTCATGCTGTATACAGCGTTATTTTCTCATGCTCTATGCAGCATTGTGTTCTCATGTTCTATGCAGCATTATGTTCTCATGCTCCTTGCAGCGCTGTGTTCTCATACTCTATGCAGCGTTGTGTTCTCATGCTCTTTGCAGCATTCTGTTCTCATGGTCAATGCAGCGTTGTGTTTTCATGGTCTATGCAGTGTTGTGTTCTCATGCTGTATGCTGCATTGTGATCTCCTGCTCTAAGCAGCGTTATGTCCTCATGCTGTATGCAGCGTTATGTTCTCATGCTCTAAGCAGCATTGTGTTCTCATGTTCTATGCAGCATTATGTTCTCCTGCTCTATGCAGCGCTGTGTTCTCATACTCTATGCAGCGTTGTGTTCTCATTGCTGTATGCAGTGATTTGTTCTCATGCTCTATGCAGCGTTATGTTCTCCAGCTCTTTGCAGCATTGTCTCCTCATGCTGTATGCAGCGTTATGTTCTCATGCTCTCTGCAGCGTTAGGTCCTCATCTCTATGCAGCATTATGTTTTCATGCTCAATGCACCGTTATGTTCTCATTCTCTATGCAGCATTGTCTTCTCATGCTCTATGCAGCATTATGTTCTCATGCTCTATGCAGCACTATGTTCTCATACTCTATGCAGCGTTGTGTTCTCATTGCTCTATGCAGTGATTTGTCCTGATGCTCTAAGCAGTGTTGTGTTCTCATGTTCTTTGCAGCGTTGTGTTCTCATTGCTCTATGCAGTGATTTGTCCTGAGGCTCTAAGCAGTGTTATGTTCTCATGCTCTATGAAGCATTGTGTTCTCATGCTCTCTGCAGAGTTGTGTTCTCATTCCTGTATGCAGTGATTTGTTCTCATGCTGTATGCAGTGATTTTTTCTCATCCTGTATGCAGCGTTATGTTCTCATGCTCTCTGCAGAGTTATGTTCTCCTGCTCTTTGCAGCATTGTGTCCTCATGCTGTATGCAGCATTGTGATCTCCTGCTCTTTGCAGCGTTATGTCCTCATGCTGAATGCTGTGTTATGTTCTCATGCTCTCTGCAGCGTTAGGTCCTCATGCTTTATGCAGCATTATGTTCTCATGCTCTACGCAGCCCAGTGTTCTCATGCTCTATGCAGCGTTGTGTTCTCATGCTCAATGCAGCATTGTGTTTTCATGCTCTACGCAGCATTTTGTTCTGATGCTGTATGCAGTCTTGTGTTCTCATGCTCTCTGCAGCCTTGTGTTCTCATGCTCTATGCAGCGTTTTGTCCTCATGCTGTATGCACCGTTATGTTCATATGCTCTCTGCAGGGTTAGGTACCCATGCTCAATGCAGTACAGTGTTCTCATGCTCGATGCAGCGCTGCATTGTCATACCCCATGTAGCGTTGTGTTCTCATTGCTCTATGCAGTTATTTGTTCTCATGCTGTATGCAGCATTATGTTCTCATGCTCTTTGCAGCATTGTGTTCTCATGCTCTATACAGCAATGTGTTCTCATGCTCAATGAAGCTTTGTGTTTTCATGGTCTCTGCAGCATTGCGTTCTCATGCTCGATACAGCGATGTGTTCCCATGCTCTATGCAGCACTATGTTCTCATACTCTATGCAGCGTTGTGTTCTCATTGCTCTATGCAGCATTGTGTTCTCATTGCTCTATGCAGTGATATGTTCTCATGCTGTGTGCAGCATTTTGTTCTCATGCTCTCTGCAGCGTTGTGTCCTCATGATGTATGCTGCATTGTGTTTTCCTGCTCTAAGCAGCGTTATATTCTCATGCTCTCTGCAGCGTTGTGTTCTCATGCTCTCTGCAGCATTGTGTTCTCATGCTCTATGCAGCATTGTGTTCTCATGCTCTATGCAGCGTTATGTCCTCATGCTCTATGCAGCATTGTTTTCTCATGCTCTATGCAGCATTATGTTCTGATGCTGTATGCAGCGTTATGTTCGCATGCTCTATGAAGCACTGTGTTCTCATGCTCTATGCAGCATTATGTTCTCATGCTCTATGCAGCGTTGTGTTCTCATGCTCTATGCAGCGCTGTGTTCTCATACTTGATGCAGTGTTGTGTTCTCATGGCTCTATGCAGTGATTTGTTCTCATGCTGTATGCAGCGTTATGTTCTCATGCTCTCTGCAGCATTGTGTCCTCATGCTGTATGCTGCATTGTGATCTCCTGCTCTAAGCAGTGTTATGTCCTCATGCTGTATGCGGCGTTATGTTCTCATGCTCTCTGCAGCGTAAGGTCCTCATGCTCTATGCGGCATTATGTTCTCATCCTCTATAAAGCACAGTGTTCTCATGCTCTATGCAGTGTTATGTTCTCCTGCTCTCTGCAGTGTTAGGTCCTCATGCTCTATGCGGCATTGTGTTCTTATTGCTGTGTGCAGTGATTTGTTCTCATGCTCTATGCAGCATTATGTTCTCATGGTCTATGCAGCGTTGTGTTCTCCTTCTCTCTGCAGCATTGTGTTCTCATGCTCTATGCAGCATTTTGTTCTGATGCTGTATGCAGCGTTATGTTCTCATGATCTATGCAACGTTGTGTTCTCATGCTCTCTGCAGCGTTATGTTGTCCTGCTCTATGCAGCGCTGTGTTCTCATACTCTATGCGGCATTGTGTTCTCATTGCTCTATGCAGTGAATGGTTCTCATGCTGTATGCAGCATTATGTTCTCATGCTCTCTGCAGCGTTATGATCTCCTTATCTTTGCAGAATTGTGTCCTCATGCCGTATGCTGCATTGTGATCTCCTGCTCTCTGCACCATTAGGTCCTCATGCTCTATGCAGCATTATGTTCTCATGGTCTATGCATCGTTGTGTTCTCCTGCTCTCTGCAACATTGTGTTCTCATGCTCGATACAGCGATGTGTTCTCATGCTCAATGAAGCATTGTGTTTTCATGCTCTATGCAGCGTTGTGTTCTCATGCTCTATGCAGCGTTGTGTTCTCATGTTCTACGCCGCATTGTGTTCTCATCCTCTTTGCAGCCTTGTGTTCTCATGAGCTATGCAGCATTGTGTTTTCATGCTCTTTGCAGTATTGTGTCTGCATGCTCTATGTAGCATTGTGTTCTCATGCTGTATGCAGCATTACGTCCTCATGCTCTATGCAGCGTTATGTCCTCATGCTCTGTGCAGCATTGTGTTCTCATGCTCTATGCAGCATTATGTTCTCATGCTCTATGCAGCATTATGTTCTCATGCTCTATGCAGCGCTGTGTTCTCATGCTCTACGCCGCATTGTGTTCTCATGCTCTGTGCAGCATTGTCTTCTCATGCTCTATGCAGCATTATGTTCTCATGCTCTATGCAGCACTATGTTCTCATACTCTATGCAGCGTTGTGTTCTCATTGCTCTATGCAGTGATTTGTCCTGATGCTCTAAGCAGTGTTGTGTTCTCATGTTCTTTGCAGTATTGTGTTCTCATGCTCTATGCAGCATTGTGTTCTCATGCTCTATGCAGCATTATGTTCTCATGCTCTATGCAGCACTATGTTCTCATACTCTATGCAGCGTTGTGTTCTCATGCTCTATGCAGCATTGTGTTCTCATGCTCTATGCAGCATTATGTTCTCATGCTCTATGCAGCATTATGTTCTCATGCTCTATGCAGCGTTGTGTTCTCATGCTCTACGCCGCATTATGTTCTCATGCTCTGTGCAGCATTGTGTTCTCATGCTCTATGCAGCATTATGTTCTCATGCTCTATGCAGCACTATGTTCTCATACTCTATGCAGCGTTGTGTTCTCATTGCTCTATGCAGTGATTTGTCCTGATGCTCTAAGCAGTGTTGTGTTCTCATGTTCTTTGCAGCATTGTGTTCTCATGCTCTATGCAGCGCTGTGTGCTCATACTCTATGCGGCATTGTGTTCTCATTGCTCTGTGCCGTGATTTGTTCTCATGCTGTATGCAGTGATTTGTTCTCATGCTGTATGCAGCGTTATGTTCTCATGCTCTATGAAGCATTGTGTTCTCATGCTCTCTGCAGAGTTGTGTTCTCATTGCTGTATGCAGTGATTTGTTCTCATGCTGTATGCAATGATTTTTTCTCATCCTGTATGCAGCGTTATGTTCTCATGCTCTCTGAAGAGTTATGTTCTCCTGCTCTTTGCAGCGTTGTGTCCTCATGCTGTATGCAGCATTGTGATCTCCTGCTCTATGCAGCGTTATGTCCTCATGCTGAATGCTGTGTTATGTTCTCATGCTCTCTGCAGCGTTAGGTCCTCATGCTTTATGCAGCATTATGTTCTCATGCTCTACGCAGCCCAGTGTTCTCATGCTCTATGCAGCGTTGTGTTCTCATGCTCAATGCAGCATTGTGTTTTCATGCTCTACGCAGCATTTTGTTCTGATGCTGTATGCAGTCTTGTGTTCTCATGCTCTCTGCAGCCTTGTGTTCTCATGCTCTATGCAGCGTTTTGTCCTCATGCTGTATGCACCGTTATGTTCATATGCTCTCTGCAGGGTTAGGTACCCATGCTCAATGCAGTACAGTGTTCTCATGCTCGATGCAGCGCTGCATTGTCATACCCCATGTAGCGTTGTGTTCTCATTGCTCTATGCAGTTATTTGTTCTCATGCTGTATGCAGCATTATGTTCTCATGCTCTTTGCAGCATTGTGTTCTCATGCTCTATACAGCAATGTGTTCTCATGCTCAATGAAGCTTTGTGTTTTCATGGTCTCTGCAGCATTGCGTTCTCATGCTCGATACAGCGATGTGTTCCCATGCTCTATGCAGCACTATGTTCTCATACTCTATGCAGCGTTGTGTTCTCATTGCTCTATGCAGCATTGTGTTCTCATTGCTCTATGCAGTGATATGTTCTCATGCTGTGTGCAGCATTTTGTTCTCATGCTCTCTGCAGCGTTGTGTCCTCATGATGTATGCTGCATTGTGTTTTCCTGCTCTAAGCAGCGTTATATTCTCATGCTCTCTGCAGCGTTGTGTTCTCATGCTCTCTGCAGCATTGTGTTCTCATGCTCTATGCAGCATTGTTTTCTCATGCTCTATGCAGCATTATGTTCTGATGCTGTATGCAGCGTTATGTTCGCATGCTCTATGAAGCACTGTGTTCTCATGCTCTATGCAGCATTATGTTCTCATGCTCTATGCAGCGTTGTGTTCTCATGCTCTATGCAGCGCTGTGTTCTCATACTTGATGCAGTGTTGTGTTCTCATGGCTCTATGCAGTGATTTGTTCTCATGCTGTATGCAGCGTTATGTTCTCATGCTCTCTGCAGCATTGTGTCCTCATGCTGTATGCTGCATTGTGATCTCCTGCTCTAAGCAGTGTTATGTCCTCATGCTGTATGCGGCGTTATGTTCTCATGCTCTCTGCAGCGTAAGGTCCTCATGCTCTATGCGGCATTATGTTCTCATCCTCTATAAAGCACAGTGTTCTCATGCTCTATGCAGTGTTATGTTCTCCTGCTCTCTGCAGTGTTAGGTCCTCATGCTCTATGCGGCATTGTGTTCTTATTGCTGTGTGCAGTGATTTGTTCTCATGCTCTATGCAGCATTATGTTCTCATGGTCTATGCAGCGTTGTGTTCTCCTTCTCTCTGCAGCATTGTGTTCTCATGCTCTATGCAGCATTTTGTTCTGATGCTGTATGCAGCGTTATGTTCTCATGATCTATGCAACGTTGTGTTCTCATGCTCTCTGCAGCGTTATGTTGTCCTGCTCTATGCAGCGCTGTGTTCTCATACTCTATGCGGCATTGTGTTCTCATTGCTCTATGCAGTGAATGGTTCTCATGCTGTATGCAGCATTATGTTCTCATGCTCTCTGCAGCGTTATGATCTCCTTATCTTTGCAGAATTGTGTCCTCATGCCGTATGCTGCATTGTGATCTCCTGCTCTCTGCACCATTAGGTCCTCATGCTCTATGCAGCATTATGTTCTCATGGTCTATGCATCGTTGTGTTCTCCTGCTCTCTGCAACATTGTGTTCTCATGCTCGATACAGCGATGTGTTCTCATGCTCAATGAAGCATTGTGTTTTCATGCTCTATGCAGCGTTGTGTTCTCATGCTCTATGCAGCGTTGTGTTCTCATGTTCTACGCCGCATTGTGTTCTCATCCTCTTTGCAGCCTTGTGTTCTCATGAGCTATGCAGCATTGTGTTTTCATACTCTTTGCAGTATTGTGTCTGCATGCTCTATGTAGCATTGTGTTCTCATGCTGTATGCAGCATTACGTCCTCATGCTCGATGCAGCGTTATGTCCTCATGCTCTGTGCAGCATTGTATTCTCATGCTCTATGCAGCATTATGTTCTCATGCTCTATGCAGCATTATGTTCTCATGCTCTATGCAGCGTTGTGTTCTCATGCTCTACGCCGCATTGTGTTCTCATGCTCTGTGCAGCATTGTCTTCTCATGCTCTATGCAGCATTATGTTCTCATGCTCTATGCAGCACTATGTTCTCATACTCTATGCAGCGTTGTGTTCTCATTGCTCTATGCAGTGATTTGTCCTGATGCTCTAAGCAGTGTTGTGTTCTCATGTTCTTTGCAGTATTGTGTTCTCATGCTCTATGCAGCATTGTGTTCTCATGCTCTATGCAGCATTATGTTCTCATGCTCTATGCAGCACTATGTTCTCATACTCTATGCAGCGTTGTGTTCTCATGCTCTATGCAGCATTGTGTTCTCATGCTCTATGCAGCATTATGTTCTCATGCTCTATGCAGCATTATGTTCTCATGCTCTATGCAGCGTTGTGTTCTCATGCTCTACGCCGCATTATGTTCTCATGCTCTGTGCAGCATTGTCTTCTCATGCTCTATGCAGCATTATGTTCTCATGCTCTATGCAGCACTATGTTCTCATACTCTATGCAGCGTTGTGTTCTCATTGCTCTATGCAGTGATTTGTCCTGATGCTCTAAGCAGTGTTGTGTTCTCATGTTCTTTGCAGCATTGTGTTCTCATGCTCTATGCAGCGCTGTGTGCTCATACTCTATGCGGCATTGTGTTCTCATTGCTCTGTGCCGTGATTTGTTCTCATGCTGTATGCAGTGATTTGTTCTCATGCTGTATGCAGCGTTATGTTCTCATGCTCTATGAAGCATTGTGTTCTCATGCTCTCTGCAGAGTTGTGTTCTCATTGCTGTATGCAGTGATTTGTTCTCATGCTGTATGCAATGATTTTTTCTCATCCTGTATGCAGCGTTATGTTCTCATGCTCTCTGAAGAGTTATGTTCTCCTGCTCTTTGCAGCGTTGTGTCCTCATGCTGTATGCAGCATTGTGATCTCCTGCTCTATGCAGCGTTATGTCCTCATGCTGAATGCTGTGTTATGTTCTCATGCTCTCTGCAGCGTTAGGTCCTCATGCTTTATGCAGCATTATGTTCTCATGCTCTACGCAGCCCAGTGTTCTCATGCTCTATGCAGCGTTGTGTTCTCATGCTCAATGCAGCATTGTGTTTTCATGCTCTATGCAGCATTTTGTTCTGATGCTGTATGCAGTCTTGTGTTCTCATGCTCTCTGCAGCCTTGTGTTCTCATGCTCTATGCAGTGTTGTGTTCTCATGCTCTATGCAGCGTTTTGTCCTCATGCTGTATGCACCGTTATGTTCATATGCTCTCTGCAGGGTTAGGTACCCATGCTCAATGCAGCACAGTGTTCTCATGCTCGATGCAGCGCTGCATTGTCATACCCCATGTAGCGTTGTGTTCTCATTGCTCTATGTAGTTATTTGTTCTCATGCTGTATGCAGCATTATGTTCTCATGCTGTTTGCAGCATTGTGTTCTCATGCTCTATACAGCAATGTGTTCTCATGCTCAATGAAGCTTTGTGTTTTCATGGTCTCTGCAGCATTGCGTTCTCATGCTCGATACAGCGATGTGTTCCCATGCTCTATGCAGCACTATGTTCTCATACTCTATGCAGCGTTGTGTTCTCATTGCTCTATGCAGCATTGTGTTCTCATTGCTCTATGCAGTGATATGTTCTCATGCTGTGTGCAGCATTTTGTTCTCATGCTCTCTGCAGCATTGTGTTCTCATGCTCTATGCAGCAGTGTGTTCTCATGCTCTATGCAGCGTTATGTCCTCATGCTCTATGCAGCATTGTTTTCTCATGCTCTATGCAGCATTATGTTCTGATGCTGTATGCAGCGTTATGTTCGCATGCTCTATGAAGCATTGTGTTCTCATGCTCTATGCAGCATTATGTTCTCATGATCTATGCAGCATTATGTTCTCATGCTCTATGCAGCGCTGTGTTCTCATACTTGATGCAGTGTTGTGTTCTCATGGCTCTATGCAGTGATTTGTTCTCATGGTGTATGCAGTGTTATGTTCTCATGCTCTCTGCAGCATTGTGTCCTCATGCTGTATGCTGCATTGTGATCTCCTGCTCTAAGCAGCGTTATGTCCTCATGCTGTATGCGGCGTTATGTTCTCATGCTCTCTGCAGCGTAAGGTCCTCATGCTCTATGCAGCATTATGTTCTCATCCTCTATAAAGCACAGTGTTGTCATGCTCTATGCAGCGTTATGTTCTCCTGCTCTCTGCAGTGTTAGGTCCTCATGCTCTATGCGGCAATGTGTTCTTATTGCTGTGTGCAGTGATTTGTTCTCATGCTCTATGCAGCGTAATGTTCTCATGCTCTACGCAGCGTTGTTTTCTCATGCTCTATGCAGCATTGTGTTCTGATGCTGTATGCAGCGTTATGTTCTCATGCTCTATGGAGCGTTATGTTCTCATGCTCTATGGAGCGTTATGTTCTCATGCTCTATGCAGCGCTGTGTTCGCATACTCGATGCAGTGTTGTATTCTCATTGTTCTATGCAGTGATTTGTTCTCATGCTGTGTGCAGCGTTATGTTCTCATGCTCTCTGCAGCGTTAGGTCCTCATGCTCTATGCAGCATTATGTTCTCATGCTCTATAAAGCACAGTGTTCTCATGCTCTATGTGGCATTGTGTTCTCATTGCTCTGTGCAGTGATTTGTTCTCATGCTCTCTGCAGCGTTATGTTCTCATGCTCTATGCAGCATTATGTTCTCATGGTCTATGCAGCGTTGTGTTCTCCTTCTCTCTGCAGCATTGTGTTCTCATGCTCTATGCTGCGTTTTGTCCTCATGCTCTATGCACCGTTATGTTCATATGCTCTCTGCAGTGTTAGGTACCCATGCTCAATGCAGCACAGTGTTCTCATGCTCGATGCAGCGCTGCATTGTCATACCCCATGTAGCGTTGTGTTCTCATTGCTCTATGCAGTTATTTGTTCTCATGCTGTATGCAGCATTATGTTCTCATGCTCTTTGCAGCATTGTGTTCTCATGCTCTATACAGCAATGTGTTCTCATGCTCAATGAAGCTTTGTGTTTTCATGGTCTCTGCAGCATTGCGTTCTCATGCTCGATACAGCGATGTGTTCCCATGCTCTATGCAGCACTATGTTCTCATACTCTATGCAGCGTTGTGTTCTCATTGCTCTATGCAGCATTGTGTTCTCATTGCTCTATGCAGTGATATGTTCTCATGCTGTGTGCAGCATTTTGTTCTCATGCTCTCTGCAGCGTTGTGTCCTCATGATGTATGCTGCATTGTGTTTTCCTGCTCTAAGCAGCGTTATATTCTCATGCTCTCTGCAGCGTTGTGTTCTCATGCTCTCTGCAGCATTGTGTTCTCATGCTCTATGCAGCATTGTTTTCTCATGCTCTATGCAGCATTATGTTCTGATGCTGTATGCAGCGTTATGTTCGCATGCTCTGTGAAGCATTGTGTTCTCATGCTCTATGCAGCATTATGTTCTCATGCTCTATGCAGCATTATGTTCTCATGCTCTATGCAGCGCTGTGTTCTCATACTTGATGCAGTGTTGTGTTCTCATGGCTCTATGCAGTGATTTGTTCTCATGCTGTATGCAGCGTTATGTTCTCATGCTCTCTGCAGCATTGTGTCCTCATGCTGTATGCTGCATTGTGATCTCCTGCTCTCTGCAGTGTTAGGTCCTCATGCTCTATGCGGCAATGTGTTCTTATTGCTGTGTGCAGTGATTTGTTCTCATGCTCTATGCAGCGTAAGGTCCTCATGCTCCATGCAGCATTATGTTCTCATGCTCTATAAAGCACAGTGTTCTCATGCTCTATGTGGCATTGTGTTCTCATTGCTCTGTGCAGTGATTTGTTCTCATGCTCTCTGCAGCGTTATGTTCTCATGCTCTTTGCAGCATTGTGTCCACATGCTGTATGCTGCATTGTGATCTACTGCTCTCTGCAGCGTTAGGTCCTCATGCTCTATGCAGCATTATGTTCTCATGGTCTATGCAGCGTTGTGTTCTCCTTCTCTCTGCAGCATTGTGTTCTCATGCTCTATGCAGCATTTTGTTCTGATGCTGTATGCAGCGTTATGTTCTCATGATCTATGCAACGTTGTGTTCTCATGCTCTCTGCAGCGATATGTTGTCCTGCTCTATGCAGCGCTGTGTTCTCATACTCTATGCGGCATTGTGTTCTCATTGCTCTATGCAGTGAATGGTTCTCATGCTGTATGCAGCATTATGTTCTCATGCTCTCTGCAGTGTTATGATCTCCTTATCTTTGCAGAATTGTGTCCTCATGCCGTATGCTGCATTGTGATCTCCTGCTCTCTGCACCATTAGGTCCTCATGCTCTATGCAGCATTATGTTCTCATGGTCTATGCATCGTTGTGTTCTCCTGCTCTCTGCAACATTGTGTTCTCATGCTCGATACAGCGATGTGTTCTCATGCTCAATGAAGCATTGTGTTTTCATGCTCTATGCAGCGTTGTGTTCTCATGCTCTATGCAGCGTTGTGTTCTCATGTTCTACGCCGCATTGTGTTCTCATCCTCTTTGCAGCCTTGTGTTCTCATGAGCTATGCAGCATTGTGTTTTCATGCTCTTTGCAGTATTGTGTCTGCATGCTCTATGTAGCATTGTGTTCTCATGCTGTATGCAGCATTATGTTCTCATGCTCTATGCAGCTTTATGTCCTCATGCTCTATGCAGCATTGTGTTCTCATGCTCTATGCAGCATTATGTTCTCATGCTCTATGCAGCATTATGTTCTCATGCTCTATGCAGCGTTGTGTTCTCATGCTCTATGCAGCGTTGTGTTCTCATGCTCTACGCCGCATTGTGTTCTCATGCTCTGTGCAGCATTGTCTTCTCATGCTCTATGCAGCATTATGTTCTCATGCACTATGCAGCATTATGTTCTCATGCTCTATGCAGCATTATGTTCTCATGCTCTATGCAGCGTTGTGTTCTCATGCTCTACGCCGCATTGTGTTCTCATGCTCTGTGCAGCATTGTCTTCTCATGCTCTATGCAGCATTATGTTCTCATGCTCTATGCAGCACTATGTTCTCATACTCTATGCAGTGATTTGTCCTGATGCTCTAAGCAGTGTTGTGTTCTCATGTTCTTTGCAGCATTGTGTTCTCATGCTCTATGCAGCGCTGTGTGCTCATACTCTATGCGGCATTGTGTTCTCATTGCTCTGTGCCGTGATTTGTTCTCATGCTGTATGCAGTGATTTGTTCTCATGCTGTATGCAGCGTTATGTTCTCATGCTCTATGAAGCATTGTGTTCTCATGCTCTCTGCAGAGTTGTGTTCTCATTGCTGTATGCAGTGATTTGTTCTCATGCTGTATGCAATGATTTTTTCTCATCCTGTATGCAGCGTTATGTTCTCATGCTCTCTGCAGAGTTATGTTCTCCTGCTCTTTGCAGCATTGTGTCCTCATGCTGTATGTAGCATTGTGATCTCCTGCTCTATGCAGCGTTATGTCCTCATGCTGAATGCTGTGTTATGTTCTCATGCTCTCTGCAGCGTTAGGTCCTCATGCTTTATGCAGCATTATGTTCTCATGCTCTACGCAGCCCAGTGTTCTCATGCTCTATGCAGCGTTGTGTTCTCATGCTCAATGCAGCATTGTGTTTTCATGCTCTATGCAGCATTTTGTTCTGATGCTGTATGCAGTCTTGTGTTCTCATGCTCTCTGCAGCGTTGTGTTCTCATGCTCTATGCAGCGTTTTGTCCTCATGCTGTATGCACCGTTATGTTCATATGCTCTCTGCAGGGTTAGGTACCCATGCTCAATGCAGTACAGTGTTCTCATGCTCGATGCAGCGCTGCATTGTCATACCCCATGTAGCGTTGTGTCCTCATTGCTCTGTGCAGTTATTTGTTCTCATGCTGTATGCAGCATTATGTTCTCATGCTCTTTGCAGCATTGTGTTCTCATGCTCTATACAGCAATGTGTTCTCATGCTCAATGAAGCTTTGTGTTTTCATGGTCTCTGCAGCATTGCGTTCTCATGCTCGATACAGCGATGTGTTCCCATGCTCTATGCAGCACTATGTTCTCATACTCTATGCAGCGTTGTGTTCTCATTGCTCTATGCAGCATTGTGTTCTCATTGCTCTATGCAGTGATATGTTCTCATGCTGTGTGCAGCATTTTGTTCTCATGCTCTCTGCAGCATTGTGTTCTCATGCTCTATGCAGCATTGTTTTCTCATGCTCTATGCAGCATTATGTTCTGATGCTGTATGCAGCGTTATGTTCGCATGCTCTATGAAGCATTGTGTTCTCATGCTCTATGCAGCATTATGTTCTCATGATCTATGCAGCATTATGTTCTCATGCTCTATGCAGCGCTGTGTTCTCATACTTGATGCAGTGTTGTGTTCTCATGGCTCTATGCAGTGATTTGTTCTCATGGTGTATGCAGTGTTATGTTCTCATGCTCTCTGCAGCATTGTGTCCTCATCCTCTATAAAGCACAGTGTTCTCATGCTCTATGCAGCGTTATGTTCTCCTGCTCTCTACAGTGTTAGGTCCTCATGCTCTATGCGGCAATGTGTTCTTATTGCTGTGTGCAGTGATTTGTTCTCATGCTCTATGCAGCGTAATGTTCTCATGCTCTACGCAGCGTTGTTTTCTCATGCTCTATGCAGCATTGTGTTCTGATGCTGTATGCAGCGTTATGTTCTCATGCTCTATGCAGCGCTGTGTTCGCATACTCGATGCAGTGTTGTGTTCTCATTGTTCTATGCAGTGATTTGTTCTCATGCTGTGTGCAGCGTTATGTTCTCATGCTCTCTGCAGCGTTAGGTCCTCATGCTCTATGCAGCATTATGTTCTCATGCTCTATAAAGCACAGTGTTCTCATGCTCTATGTGGCATTGTGTTCTCATTGCTCTGTGCAGTGATTTGTTCTCATGCTCTCTGCAGCGTTATGTTCTCATGCTCTATGCAGCATTATGTTCTCATGGTCTATGCAGCGTTGTGTTCTCCTTCTCTCTGCAGCATTGTGTTCTCATGCTCTATGCTGCGTTTTGTCCTCATGCTCTATGCACCGTTATGTTCATATGCTCTCTGCAGTGTTAGGTACCCATGCTCAATGCAGCACAGTGTTCTCATGCTCGATGCAGCGCTGCATTGTCATACCCCATGTAGCGTTGTGTTCTCATTGCTCTATGCAGTTATTTGTTCTCATGCTGTATGCAGCATTATGTTCTCATGCTCTTTGCAGCATTGTGTTCTCATGCTCTATACAGCAATGTGTTCTCATGCTCAATGAAGCTTTGTGTTTTCATGGTCTCTGCAGCATTGCGTTCTCATGCTCGATACAGCGATGTGTTCCCATGCTCTATGCAGCACTATGTTCTCATACTCTATGCAGCGTTGTGTTCTCATTGCTCTATGCAGCATTGTGTTCTCATTGCTCTATGCAGTGATATGTTCTCATGCTGTGTGCAGCATTTTGTTCTCATGCTCTCTGCAGCAGTGTGTTCTCATGCTCTATGCAGCGTTATGTCCTCATGCTCTATGCAGCATTGTTTTCTCATGCTCTATGCAGCATTATGTTCTGATGCTGTATGCAGCATTGTGTTCTCATGCTCTATGCAGCATTGTGTTCTCATGCTCTATGCAGCGTTATGTCCTCATGCTCTATGCAGCATTGTTTTCTCATGCTCTATGCAGCATTATGTTCTGATGCTGTATGCAGCGTTATGTTCGCATGCACTGTGAAGCATTGTGTTCTCATTCTCTATGCAGCGCTGTGTTCGCATACTCGATGCAGTGTTGTGTTCTCATTGTTCTATGCAGTGATTTGTTCTCATGCTGTGTGCAGCGTTATGTTCTCATGCTCTCTGCAGCGTTAGGTCCTCATGCTCTATGCAGCATTATGTTCTCATGCTCTATAAAGCACAGTGTTCTCATGCTCTATGTGGCATTGTGTTCTCATTGCTCTGTGCAGTGATTTGTTCTCATGCTCTCTGCAGCGTTGTGTCCTCATGATGTATGCTGCATTGTGTTTTCCTGCTCTAAGCAGCGTTATATTCTCATGCTCTCTGCAGCGTTGTGTTCTCATGCTCTCTGCAGCATTGTGTTCTCATGCTCTATGCAGCATTGTGTTCTCATGCTCTATGCAGCGTAATGTTCTCATGCTCTACGCAGCATTGTTTTCTCATGCTCTATGCAGCATTGTGTTCTGATGCTGTATGCAGCGTTATGTTCTCATGCTCTATGGAGCGTTATGTTCTCATGCTCTATGCAGCGCTGTGTTCGCATACTCGATGCAGTGTTGTGTTCTCATTGTTCTATGCAGTGATTTGTTCTCATGCTGTGTGCAGCGTTATGTTCTCATGCTCTCTGCAGCGTTAGGTCCTCATGCTCTATGCAGCATTATGTTCTCATGCTCTATAAAGCACAGTGTTCTCATGCTCTATGTGGCATTGTGTTCTCATTGCTCTGTGCAGTGATTTGTTCTCATGCTCTCTGCAGCGTTATGTTCTCATGCTCTTTGCAGCATTGTGTCCACATGCTGTATGCTGCATTGTGATCTACTGCTCTCTGCAGCGTTAGGTCCTCATGCTCTATGCAGCATTATGTTCTCATGGTCTATGCAGCGTTGTGTTCTCCTTCTCTCTGCAGCATTGTGTTCTCATGCTCTATGCAGCATTTTGTTCTGATGCTGTATGCAGCGTTATGTTCTCATGATCTATGCAACGTTGTGTTCTCATGCTCTCTGCAGCGTTATGTTGTCCTGCTCTATGCAGCGCTGTGTTCTCATACCCTATGCGGCATTGTGTTCTCATTGCTCTATGCAGTGAATGGTTCTCATGCTGTATGCAGCATTATGTTCTCATGCTCTCTGCAGTGTTATGATCTCCTTATCTTTGCAGAATTGTGTCCTCATGCCGTATGCTGCATTGTGATCTCCTGCTCTCTGCACCATTAGGTCCTCATGCTCTATGCAGCATTATGTTCTCATGGTCTATGCAGCGTTGTGTTCTTCTGCTCTCTGCAATATTGTGTTCTCATGCTCGATACAGCGATGTGTTCTCATGCTCAATGAAGCATTGTGTTTTCATGCTCTTTGCAGCATTGTGTTCTCATGCTCTATGCAGCGTTGTGTTCTCATGTTCTACGCCGCATTGTGTTCTCATCCTCTTTGCAGCCTTGTATTCTCATGAGCTATGCAGCATTGTGTTTTCATGCTCTTTGCAGTATTGTGTCTGCATGCTCTATGTAGCATTGTGTTCTCATGCTGAATGCAGCGTTATGTTCTCATGCTCTATGCAGCATTATGTTCTAATGCTCTATGCAGCGTTGTGTTCTCATGCTCTACGCCGCATTGTGTTCTCATGCTCTGTGCAGCATTGTGTTCTCATGCTCTATGCAGCATTATGTTCTCATGCTCTATGCAGCACTATGTTCTCATACTCTATGCAGCGTTGTGTTCTCATGCTCTATGCAGCATTGTGTTCTCATGCTCTATGCAGCATTATGTTCTCATGCTCTATGCAGCATTATATTCTCATGCTCTATGCAGCGTTGTGTTCTCATGCTCTACGCCGCATTATGTTCTCATGCTCTGTGCAGCATTGTCTTCTCATGCTCTATGCAGCATTATGTTCTCATGCTCTATGCAGCACTATGTTGTCATACTCTATGCAGCGTTGTGTTCTCATTGCTCTATGCAGTGATTTGTCCTGATGCTCTAAGCAGTGTTGTGTTCTCATGTTCTTTGCAGCATTGTGTTCTCATGCTCTATGCAGCGCTGTGTGCTCATACTCTATGCGGCATTGTGTTCTCATTGCTCTGTGCCGTGATTTGTTCTCATGCTGTATGCAGTGATTTGTTCTCATGCTGTATGCAGCGTTATGTTCTCATGCTCTATGAAGCATTGTGTTCTCATGCTCTCTGCAGAGTTGTGTTCTCATTGCTGTATGCAGTGATTTGTTCTCATGCTGTATGCAATGATTTTTTCTCATCCTGTATGCAGCGTTATGTTCTCATGCTCTCTGAAGAGTTATGTTCTCCTGCTCTTTGCAGCGTTGTGTCCTCATGCTGTATGCAGCATTGTGATCTCCTGCTCTATGCAGCGTTATGTCCTCATGCTGAATGCTGTGTTATGTTCTCATGCTCTCTGCAGCGTTAGGTCCTCATGCTTTATGCAGCATTATGTTCTCATGCTCTACGCAGCCCAGTGTTCTCATGCTCTATGCAGCGTTGTGTTCTCATGCTCAATGCAGCATTGTGTTTTCATGCTCTATGCAGCATTTTGTTCTGATGCTGTATGCAGTCTTGTGTTCTCACGCTCTCTGCAGCCTTGTGTTCTCATGCTCTATGCAGCGTTGTGTTCTCATGCTCTATGCAGCGTTTTGTCCTCATGCTGTATGCACCGTTATGTTCATATGCTCTCTGCAGGGTTAGGTACCCATGCTCAATGCAGTACAGTGTTCTCATGCTCGATGCAGCGCTGCATTGTCATACCCCATGTAGCGTTGTGTTCTCATTGCTCTATGCAGTTATTTGTTCTCATGCTGTATGCAGCATTATGTTCTCATGCTCTTTGCAGCATTGTGTTCTCATGCTCTATACAGCAATGTGTTCTCATGCTCAATGAAGCTTTGTGTTTTCATGGTCTCTGCAGCATTGCGTTCTCATGCTCGATACAGCGATGTGTTCCCATGCTCTATGCAGCACTATGTTCTCATACTCTATGCAGCGTTGTGTTCTCATTGCTCTATGCAGCATTGTGTTCTCATTGCTCTATGCAGTGATATGTTCTCATGCTGTGTGCAGCATTTTGTTCTCATGCTCTCTGCAGCATTGTGTTCTCATGCTCTATGCAGCAGTGTGTTCTCATGCTCTATGCAGCGTTATGTCCTCATGCTCTATGCAGCATTGTTTTCTCATGCTCTATGCAGCATTATGTTCTGATGCTGTATGCAGCGTTATGTTCGCATGCTCTATGAAGCATTGTGTTCTCATGCTCTATGCAGCATTATGTTCTCATGATCTATGCAGCATTATGTTCTCATGCTCTATGCAGCGCTGTGTTCTCATACTTGATGCAGTGTTGTGTTCTCATGGCTCTATGCAGTGATTTGTTCTCATGGTGTATGCAGTGTTATGTTCTCATGCTCTCTGCAGCATTGTGTCCTCATGCTGTATGCTGCATTGTGATCTCCTGCTCTAAGCAGCGTTATGTCCTCATGCTGTATGCGGCGTTATGTTCTCATGCTCTCTGCAGCGTAAGGTCCTCATGCTCTATGCAGCATTATGTTCTCATCCTCTATAAAGCACAGTGTTGTCATGCTCTATGCAGCGTTATGTTCTCCTGCTCTCTGCAGTGTTAGGTCCTCATGCTCTATGCGGCAATGTGTTCTTATTGCTGTGTGCAGTGATTTGTTCTCATGCTCTATGCAGCGTAATGTTCTCATGCTCTACGCAGCGTTGTTTTCTCATGCTCTATGCAGCATTGTGTTCTGATGCTGTATGCAGCGTTATGTTCTCATGCTCTATGGAGCGTTATGTTCTCATGCTCTATGGAGCGTTATGTTCTCATGCTCTATGCAGCGCTGTGTTCGCATACTCGATGCAGTGTTGTGTTCTCATTGTTCTATGCAGTGATTTGTTCTCATGCTGTGTGCAGCGTTATGTTCTCATGCTCTCTGCAGCGTTAGGTCCTCATGCTCTATGCAGCATTATGTTCTCATGCTCTATAAAGCACAGTGTTCTCATGCTCTATGTGGCATTGTGTTCTCATTGCTCTGTGCAGTGATTTGTTCTCATGCTCTCTGCAGCGTTATGTTCTCATGCTCTTTGCAGCATTGTGTCCACATGCTGTATGCTGCATTGTGATCTACTGCTATCTGCAGCGTTAGGTCCTCATGCTCTATGCAGCATTATGTTCTCATGGTCTATGCAGCGTTGTGTTCTCCTTCTCTCTGCAGCATTGTGTTCTCATGCTCTATGCAGCATTTTGTTCTGATGCTGTATGCAGCGTTATGTTCTCATGATCTATGCAACGTTGTGTTCTCATGCTCTCTGCAGCGATATGTTGTCCTGCTCTATGCAGCGCTGTGTTCTCATACTCTATGCGGCATTGTGTTCTCATTGCTCTATGCAGTGAATGGTTCTCATGCTGTATGCAGCATTATGTTCTCATGCTCTCTGCAGTGTTATGATCTCCTTATCTTTGCAGAATTGTGTCCTCATGCCGTATGCTGCATTGTGATCTCCTGCTCTCTGCACCATTAGGTCCTCATGCTCTATGCAGCATTATGTTCTCATGGTCTATGCATCGTTGTGTTCTCCTGCTCTCTGCAACATTGTGTTCTCATGCTCGATACAGCGATGTGTTCTCATGCTCAATGAAGCATTGTGTTTTCATGCTCTATGCAGCGTTGTGTTCTCATGCTCTATGCAGCGTTGTGTTCTCATGTTCTACGCCGCATTGTGTTCTCATCCTCTTTGCAGCCTTGTGTTCTCATGAGCTATGCAGCATTGTGTTTTCATGCTCTTTGCAGTATTGTGTCTGCATGCTCTATGTAGCATTGTGTTCTCATGCTGTATGCAGCATTATGTTCTCATGCTCTATGCAGCTTTATGTCCTCATGCTCTATGCAGCATTGTGTTCTCATGCTCTATGCAGCATTATGTTCTCATGCTCTATGCAGCATTATGTTCTCATGCTCTATGCAGCGTTGTGTTCTCATGCTCTATGCAGCGTTGTGTTCTCATGCTCTACGCCGCATTGTCTTCTCATGCTCTGTGCAGCATTGTCTTCTCATGCTCTATGCAGCATTATGTTCTCATGCTCTATGCAGCATTATGTTCTCATGCTCTATGCAGCATTATGTTCTCATGCTCTATGCAGCGTTGTGTTCTCATGCTCTACGCCGCATTGTGTTCTCATGCTCTGTGCAGCATTGTCTTCTCATGCTCTATGCAGCATTATGTTCTCATGCTCTATGCAGCACTATGTTCTCATACTCTATGCAGCGTTGTGTTCTCATTGCTCTATGCAGTGATTTGTCCTGATGCTCTAAGCTGTGTTGTGTTCTCATGTTCTTTGCAGCATTGTGTTCTCATGCTCTATGCAGCGCTGTGTGCTCATACTCTATGCGGCATTGTGTTCTCATTGCTCTGTGCCGTGATTTGTTCTCATGCTGTATGCAGTGATTTGTTCTCATGCTGTATGCAGCGTTATGTTCTCATGCTCTATGAAGCATTGTGTTCTCATGCTCTCTGCAGAGTTGTGTTCTCATTGCTGTATGCAGTGATTTGTTCTCATGCTGTATGCAATGATTTTTTCTCATCCTGTATGCAGCGTTATGTTCTCATGCTCTCTGCAGAGTTATGTTCTCCTGCTCTTTGCAGCGTTGTGTCCTCATGCTGTATGCAGCATTGTGATCTCCTGCTCTATGCAGCGTTATGTCCTCATGCTGAATGCTGTGTTATGTTCTCATGCTCTCTGCAGCGTTAGGTCCTCATGCTTTATGCAGCATTATGTTCTCATGCTCTACGCAGCCCAGTGTTCTCATGCTCAATGCAGCATTGTGTTTTCATGCTCTATGCAGCATTTTGTTCTGATGCTGTATGCAGTCTTGTGTTCTCATGCTCTCTGCAGCGTTGTGTTCTCATGCTCTATGCAGCGTTTTGTCCTCATGCTGTATGCACCGTTATGTTCATATGCTCTCTGCAGGGTTAGGTACCCATGCTCAATGTAGTACAGTGTTCTCATGCTCGATGCAGCGCTGCATTGTCATACCCCATGTAGCGTTGTGTCCTCATTGCTCTATGCAGTTATTTGTTCTCATGCTGTATGCAGCATTATGTTCTCATGCTCTTTGCAGCATTGTGTTCTCATGCTCTATACAGCAATGTGTTCTCATGCTCAATGAAGCTTTGTGTTTTCATGGTCTCTGCAGCATTGCGTTCTCATGCTCGATACAGCGATGTGTTCCCATGCTCTATGCAGCACTATGTTCTCATACTCTATGCAGCGTTGTGTTCTCATTGCTCTATGCAGCATTGTGTTCTCATTGCTCTATGCAGTGATATGTTCTCATGCTGTGTGCAGCATTTTGTTCTCATGCTCTCTGCAGCAGTGTGTTCTCATGCTCTATGCAGCGTTATGTCCTCATGCTCTATGCAGCATTGTTTTCTCATGCTCTATGCAGCATTATGTTCTGATGCTGTATGCAGCGTTATGTTCGCATGCTCTATGAAGCATTGTGTTCTCATGCTCTATGCAGCATTATGTTCTCATGATCTATGCAGCATTATGTTCTCATGCTCTATGCAGCGCTGTGTTCTCATACTTGATGCAGTGTTGTGTTCTCATGGCTCTATGCAGTGATTTGTTCTCATGGTGTATGCAGTGTTATGTTCTCATGCTCTCTGCAGCATTGTGTCCTCATGCTGTATGCTGCATTGTGATCTCCTGCTCTAAGCAGCGTTATGTCCTCATGCTGTATGCGGCGTTATGTTCTCATGCTCTCTGCAGCGTTAGGTCCTCATGCTCTATGCAGCATTATGTTCTCATCCTCTATAAAGCACAGTGTTCTCATGCTCTATGCAGCGTTATGTTCTCCTGCTCTCTACAGTGTTAGGTCCTCATGCTCTATGCGGCAATGTGTTCTTATTGCTGTGTGCAGTGATTTGTTCTCATGCTCTATGCAGCGTAATGTTCTCATGCTCTACGCAGCGTTGTTTTCTCATGCTCTATGCAGCATTGTGTTCTGATGCTGTATGCAGCGTTATGTTCTCATGCTCTATGCAGCGCTGTGTTCGCATACTCGATGCAGTGTTGTGTTCTCATTGTTCTATGCAGTGATTTGTTCTCATGCTGTGTGCAGCGTTATGTTCTCATGCTCTCTGCAGCGTTAGGTCCTCATGCTCTATGCAGCATTATGTTCTCATGCTCTATAAAGCACAGTGTTCTCATGCTCTATGTGGCATTGTGTTCTCATTGCTCTGTGCAGTGATTTGTTCTCATGCTCTCTGCAGCGTTATGTTCTCATGCTCTATGCAGCATTATGTTCTCATGGTCTATGCAGCGTTGTGTTCTCCTTCTCTCTGCAGCATTGTGTTCTCATGCTCTATGCTGCGTTTTGTCCTCATGCTGTATGCACCGTTATGTTCATATGCTCTCTGCAGTGTTAGGTACCCATGCTCAATGCAGCACAGTGTTCTCATGCTCGATGCAGCGCTGCATTGTCATACCCCATGTAGCGTTGTGTTCTCATTGCTCTATGCAGTTATTTGTTCTCATGCTGTATGCAGCATTATGTTCTCATGCTCTTTGCAGCATTGTGTTCTCATGCTCTATACAGCAATGTGTTCTCATGCTCAATGAAGCTTTGTGTTTTCATGGTCTCTGCAGCATTGCGTTCTCATGCTCGATACAGCGATGTGTTCCCATGCTCTATGCAGCACTATGTTCTCATACTCTATGCAGCGTTGTGTTCTCATTGCTCTATGCAGCATTGTGTTCTCATTGCTCTATGCAGTGATATGTTCTCATGCTGTGTGCAGCATTTTGTTCTCATGCTCTCTGCAGCAGTGTGTTCTCATGCTCTATGCAGCGTTATGTCCTCATGCTCTATGCAGCATTGTTTTCTCATGCTCTATGCAGCATTATGTTCTGATGCTGTATGCAGCATTGTGTTCTCATGCTCTATGCAGCATTGTGTTCTCATGCTCTATGCAGCGTTATGTCCTCATGCTCTATGCAGCATTGTTTTCTCATGCTCTATGCAGCATTATGTTCTGATGCTGTATGCAGCGTTATGTTCGCATGCACTGTGAAGCATTGTGTTCTCATTCTCTATGCAGCGCTGTGTTCGCATACTCGATGCAGTGTTGTGTTCTCATTGTTCTATGCAGTGATTTGTTCTCATGCTGTGTGCAGCGTTATGTTCTCATGCTCTCTGCAGCGTTAGGTCCTCATGCTCTATGCAGCATTATGTTCTCATGCTCTATAAAGCACAGTGTTCTCATGCTCTATGTGGCATTGTGTTCTCATTGCTCTGTGCAGTGATTTGTTCTCATGCTCTCTGCAGCGTTGTGTCCTCATGATGTATGCTGCATTGTGTTTTCCTGCTCTAAGCAGCGTTATATTCTCATGCTCTCTGCAGCGTTGTGTTCTCATGCTCTCTGCAGCATTGTGTTCTCATGCTCTATGCAGCATTGTGTTCTCATGCTCTATGCAGCGTAATGTTCTCATGCTCTACGCAGCATTGTTTTCTCATGCTCTATGCAGCATTGTGTTCTGATGCTGTATGCAGCGTTATGTTCTCATGCTCTATGGAGCGTTATGTTCTCATGCTCTATGCAGCGCTGTGTTCGCATACTCGATGCAGTGTTGTGTTCTCATTGTTCTATGCAGTGATTTGTTCTCATGCTGTGTGCAGCGTTATGTTCTCATGCTCTCTGCAGCGTTAGGTCCTCATGCTCTATGCAGCATTATGTTCTCATGCTCTATAAAGCACAGTGTTCTCATGCTCTATGTGGCATTGTGTTCTCATTGCTCTGTGCAGTGATTTGTTCTCATGCTCTCTGCAGCGTTATGTTCTCATGCTCTTTGCAGCATTGTGTCCACATGCTGTATGCTGCATTGTGATCTACTGCTCTCTGCAGCGTTAGGTCCTCATGCTCTATGCAGCATTATGTTCTCATGGTCTATGCAGCGTTGTGTTCTCCTTCTCTCTGCAGCATTGTGTTCTCATGCTCTATGCAGCATTTTGTTCTGATGCTGTATGCAGCGTTATGTTCTCATGATCTATGCAACGTTGTGTTCTCATGCTCTCTGCAGCGTTATGTTGTCCTGCTCTATGCAGCGCTGTGTTCTCATACCCTATGCGGCATTGTGTTCTCATTGCTCTATGCAGTGAATGGTTCTCATGCTGTATGCAGCATTATGTTCTCATGCTCTCTGCAGTGTTATGATCTCCTTATCTTTGCAGAATTGTGTCCTCATGCCGTATGCTGCATTGTGATCTCCTGCTCTCTGCACCATTAGGTCCTCATGCTCTATGCAGCATTATGTTCTCATGGTCTATGCAGCGTTGTGTTCTTCTGCTCTCTGCAATATTGTGTTCTCATGTTCGATACAGCGATGTGTTCTCATGCTCAATGAAGCATTGTGTTTTCATGCTCTTTGCAGCATTGTGTTCTCATGCTCTATGCAGCGTTGTGTTCGCATGTTCTACGCCGCATTGTGTTCTCATCCTCTTTGCAGCCTTGTATTCTCATGAGCTATGCAGCATTGTGTTTTCATGCTCTTTGCAGTATTGTGTCTGCATGCTCTATGTAGCATTGTGTTCTCATGCTGAATGCAGCGTTATGTTCTCATGCTCTATGCAGCATTATGTTCTCATGCTCTATGCAGCGTTGTGTTCTCATGCTCTGTGCAGCATTGTGTTCTCATGCTCTGTGCAGCATTGTGTTCTCATGCTCTATGCAGCATTATGTTCTCATGCTCTATGCAGCACTATGTTCTCATACTCTATGCAGCGTTGTGTTCTCATGCTCTATGCAGCATTGTGTTCTCATGCTCTATGCAGCATTATGTTCTCATGCTCTATGCAGCATTATGTTCTCATGCTCTATGCAGCGTTGTGTTCTCATGCTCTACGCCGCATTATGTTCTCATGCTCTGTGCAGCATTGTCTTCTCATGCTCTATGCAGCATTATGTTCTCATGCTCTATGCAGCACTATGTTCTCATACTCTATGCAGCGTTGTGTTCTCATTGCTCTATGCAGTGATTTGTCCTGATGCTCGAAGCAGTGTTGTGTTCTCATGTTCTTTGCAGCATTGTGTTCTCATGCTCTATGCAGCGCTGTGTGCTCATACTCTATGCGGCATTGTGTTCTCATTGCTCTGTGCCGTGATTTGTTCTCATGCTGTATGCAGTGATTTGTTCTCATGCTGTATGCAGCGTTATGTTCTCATGCTCTATGAAGCATTGTGTTCTGATGCTCTCTGCAGAGTTGTGTTCTCATTGCTGTATGCAGTGATTTGTTCTCATGCTGTATGCAATGATTTTTTCTCATCCTGTATGCAGCGTTATGTTCTCATGCTCTCTGAAGAGTTATGTTCTCCTGCTCTTTGCAGCGTTGTGTCCTCATGCTGTATGCAGCATTGTGATCTCCTGCTCTATGCAGCGTTATGTCCTCATGCTGAATGCTGTGTTATGTTCTCATGCTCTCTGCAGCGTTAGGTCCTCATGCTTTATGCAGCATTATGTTCTCATGCTCTACGCAGCCCAGTGTTCTCATGCTCTATGCAGCGTTGTGTTCTCATGCTCAATGCAGCATTGTGTTTTCATGCTCTATGCAGCATTTTGTTCTGATGCTGTATGCAGTCTTGTGTTCTCATGCTCTCTGCAGCCTTGTGTTCTCATGCTCTATGCAGCGTTGTGTTCTCATGCTCTATGCAGCGTTTTGTCCTCATGCTGTATGCACCGTTATGTTCATATGCTCTCTGCAGGGTTAGGTACCCATGCTCAATGCAGTACAGTGTTCTCATGCTCGATGCAGCGCTGCATTGTCATACCCCATGTAGCGTTGTGTTCTCATTGCTCTATGCAGTTATTTGTTCTCATGCTGTATGCAGCATTATGTTCTCATGCTCTTTGCAGCATTGTGTTCTCATGCTCTATACAGCAATGTGTTCTCATGCTCAATGAAGCTTTGTGTTTTCATGGTCTCTGCAGCATTGCGTTCTCATGCTCGATACAGCGATGTGTTCCCATGCTCTATGCAGCACTATGTTCTCATACTCTATGCAGCGTTGTGTTCTCATTGCTCTATGCAGCATTGTGTTCTCATTGCTCTATGCAGTGATATGTTCTCATGCTGTGTGCAGCATTTTGTTCTCATGCTCTATGCAGCAGTGTGTTCTCATGCTCTATGCAGCGTTATGTCCTCATGCTCTATGCAGCATTGTTTTCTCATGCTCTATGCAGCATTATGTTCTGATGCTGTATGCAGCGTTATGTTCGCATGCTCTATGAAGCATTGTGTTCTCATGCTCTATGCAGCATTATGTTCTCATGATCTATGCAGCATTATGTTCTCATGCTCTATGCAGCGCTGTGTTCTCATACTTGATGCAGTGTTGTGTTCTCATGGCTCTATGCAGTGATTTGTTCTCATGGTGTATGCAGTGTTATGTTCTCATGCTCTCTGCAGCATTGTGTCCTCATGCTGTATGCTGCATTGTGATCTCCTGCTCTAAGCAGCGTTATGTCCTCATGCTGTATGCGGCGTTATGTTCTCATGCTCTCTGCAGCGTAAGGTCCTCATGCTCTATGCAGCATTATGTTCTCCTGCTCTCTGCAGTGTTAGGTCCTCATGCTCTATGCGGCAATGTGTTCTTATTGCTGTGTGCAGTGATTTGTTCTCATGCTCTATGCAGCGTAATGTTCTCATGCTCTACGCAGCGTTGTTTTCTCATGCTCTATGCAGCATTGTGTTCTGATGCTGTATGCAGCGTTATGTTCTCATGCTCTATGGAGCGTTATGTTCTCATGCTCTATGGAGCGTTATGTTCTCATGCTCTATGCAGCGCTGTGTTCGCATACTCGATGCAGTGTTGTGTTCTCATTGTTCTATGCAGTGATTTGTTCTCATGCTGTGTGCAGCGTTATGTTCTCATGCTCTCTGCAGCGTTAGGTCCTCATGCTCTATGCAGCATTATGTTCTCATGCTCTATAAAGCACAGTGTTCTCATGCTCTATGTGGCATTGTGTTCTCATTGCTCTGTGCAGTGATTTGTTCTCATGCTCTCTGCAGCGTTATGTTCTCATGCTCTATGCAGCATTATGTTCTCATGGTCTATGCAGCGTTGTGTTCTCCTTCTCTCTGCAGCATTGTGTTCTCATGCTCTATGCTGCGTTTTGTCCTCATGCTGTATGCACCGTTATGTTCATATGCTCTCTGCAGTGTTAGGTACCCATGCTCAATGCAGCACAGTGTTCTCATGCTCGATGCAGCGCTGCATTGTCATACCCCATGTAGCGTTGTGTTCTCATTGCTCTATGCAGTTATTTGTTCTCATGCTGTATGCAGCATTATGTTCTCATGCTCTTTGCAGCATTGTGTTCTCATGCTCTATACAGCAATGTGTTCTCATGCTCAATGAAGCTTTGTGTTTTCATGGTCTCTGCAGCATTGCGTTCTCATGCTCGATACAGCGATGTGTTCCCATGCTCTATGCAGCACTATGTTCTCATACTCTATGCAGCGTTGTGTTCTCATTGCTCTATGCAGCATTGTGTTCTCATTGCTCTATGCAGTGATATGTTCTCATGCTGTGTGCAGCATTTTGTTCTCATGCTCTCTGCAGCGTTGTGTCCTCATGATGTATGCTGCATTGTGTTTTCCTGCTCTAAGCAGCGTTATATTCTCATGCTCTCTGCAGCGTTGTGTTCTCATGCTCTCTGCAGCATTGTGTTCTCATGCTCTATGCAGCATTGTTTTCTCATGCTCTATGCAGCATTATGTTCTGATGCTGTATGCAGCGTTATGTTCGCATGCTCTGTGAAGCATTGTGTTCTCATGCTCTATGCAGCATTATGTTCTCATGCTCTATGCAGCATTATGTTCTCATGCTCTATGCAGCGCTGTGTTCTCATACTTGATGCAGTGTTGTGTTCTCATGGCTCTATGCAGTGATTTGTTCTCATGCTGTATGCAGCGTTATGTTCTCATGCTCTCTGCAGCATTGTGTCCTCATGCTGTATGCTGCATTGTGATCTCCTGCTCTCTGCAGTGTTAGGTCCTCATGCTCTATGCGGCAATGTGTTCTTATTGCTGTGTGCAGTGATTTGTTCTCATGCTCTATGCAGCGTAATGTTCTCATGCTCTACGCAGCGTTGTTTTCTCATGCTCTATGCAGCATTGTGTTCTGATGCTGTATGCAGCGTTATGTTCTCATGCTCTATTGAGCGTTATGTTCTCATGCTCTATGCAGCGCTGTGTTCGCATACTCGATGCAGTGTTGTGTTCTCATTGTTCTATGCAGTGATTTGTTCTCATGCTGTGTGCAGCGTTATGTTCTCATGCTCTCTGCAGCGTTAGGTCCTCATGCTCTATGCAGCATTATGTTCTCATGCTCTATAAAGCACAGTGTTCTCATGCTCTATGTGGCATTGTGTTCTCATTGCTCTGTGCAGTGATTTGTTCTCATGCTCTCTGCAGCGTTATGTTCTCATGCTCTTTGCAGCATTGTGTCCACATGCTGTATGCTGCATTGTGATCTACTGCTCTCTGCAGCGTTAGGTCCTCATGCTCTATGCAGCATTATGTTCTCATGGTCTATGCAGCGTTGTGTTCTCCTTCTCTCTGCAGCATTGTGTTCTCATGCTCTATGCAGCATTTTGTTCTGATGCTGTATGCAGCGTTATGTTCTCATGATCTATGCAACGTTGTGTTCTCATGCTCTCTGCAGCGATATGTTGTCCTGCTCTATGCAGCGCTGTGTTCTCATACTCTATGCGGCATTGTGTTCTCATTGCTCTATGCAGTGAATGGTTCTCATGCTGTATGCAGCATTATGTTCTCATGCTCTCTGCAGCGTTATGATCTCCTTATCTTTGCAGAATTGTGTCCTCATGCCGTATGCTGCATTGTGATCTCCTGCTCTCTGCACCATTAGGTCCTCATGCTCTATGCAGCATTATGTTCTCATGGTCTATGCATCGTTGTGTTCTCCTGCTCTCTGCAACATTGTGTTCTCATGCTCGATACAGCGATGTGTTCTCATGCTCAATGAAGCATTGTGTTTTCATGCTCTATGCAGCGTTGTGTTCTCATGCTCTATGCAGCGTTGTGTTCTCATGTTCTACGCCGCATTGTGTTCTCATCCTCTTTGCAGCCTTGTGTTCTCATGAGCTATGCAGCATTGTGTTTTCATGCTCTTTGCAGTATTGTGTCTGCATGCTCTATGTAGCATTGTGTTCTCATGCTGTATGCAGCATTATGTCCTCATGCTCTATGCAGCTTTATGTCCTCATGCTCTATGCAGCATTGTGTTCTCATGCTCTATGCAGCATTATGTTCTCATGCTCTATGCAGCATTATGTTCTCATGCTCTATGCAGCATTGTGTTCTCATGCTCTATGCAGCATTATGTTCTCATGCTCTATGCAGCATTATGTTCTCATGCTCTATGCAGCGTTGTGTTCTCATGCTCTCCGCCGCATTGTGTTCTCATGCTCTATGCAGCATTGTGTTCTCATGCTCTATGCAGCATTATGTTCTCATGCTCTATGCAGCGTTGTGTTCTCATGCTCTATGCAGCATTGTGTTCTCATGCTCTATGCAGCATTATGTTCTCATGCTCTATGCAGCATTATGTTCTCATGCTCTATGCAGCGTTGTGTTCTCATGCTCTATGCAGCGTTGTGTTCTCATGCTCTATGCAGCGTTGTGTTCTCATGCTCTATGCAGCATTGTGTTCTCATGCTCTATGCAGCATTATGTTCTCATGCTCTATGCAGCGTTGTGTTCTCATGCTCTATGCAGCATTGTGTTCTCATGCTCTATGCAGCATTATGTTCTCATGCTCTATGCAGCATTATGTTCTCATGCTCTATGCAGCGTTGTGTTCTCATGCTCTATGCAGCGTTGTGTTCTCATGCTCTATGCAGCGTTGTGTTCTCATGCTCTATGCAGCGTTGTGTTCTCATGCTCTATGCAGCGTTATGTTCTCATGCTCTATGCAGCGTTATGTTCTCATGCTCTATGCAGCATTATGTTCTCATGCTCTATGCAGCGTTGTGTTCTCATGCTCTATGCAGCGTTGTGTTCTCATGCTCTATGCAGCGTTGTGTTCTCATGCTCTATGCAGCGTTATGTTCTCATGCTCTATGCAGCATTATGTTCTCATGCTCTATGCAGCATTATGTTCTCATGCTCTATGCAGCGTTGTGTTCTCATGCTCTATGCAGCATTATGTTCTCATACTCTATGCAGCGTTGTGTTCTCATGCTCTATGCAGCGTTGTGTTCTCATGCTCTATGCAGCGTTATGTTCTCATGCTCTATGCAGCATTATGTTCTCATGCTCTATGCAGCATTATGTTCTCATGCTCTATGCAGCATTATGTTCTCATGCTCTATGCAGCATTATGTTCTCATGCTCTATGCAGCGTTATGTTCTCATGCTCTATGCAGCGCTATGTCCTCATACTCTATGCAGCGTTGTGTTCTCATTGCTCTATGCAGTGATTTGTCCTGATGCTCTAAGCAGTGTTGTGTTCTCATGTTCTTTGCAGCATTATGTTCTCATGCTCTATGCAGCGCTATGTCCTCATACTCTATGCAGCGTTGTGTTCTCATTGCTCTATGCAGTGATTTGTCCTGATGCTCTAAGCAGTGTTGTGTTCTCATGTTCTTTGCAGCATTGTGTTCTCATGCTCTATGCAGCGCTGTGTGCTCATACTCTATGCGGCGTTGTGTTCTCATGGCTCTGTGCCGTGATTTGTTCTCATGCTGTATGCAGTGATTTGTTCTCATGCTGTATGCAGCGTTATGTTCTCATGCTCTATGAAGCATTGTGTTCTCATTGCTCTATGCAGTGATTTGTCCTGATGCTCTAAGCAGTGTTGTGTTCTCATGTTCTTTGCAGCATTGTGTTCTCATGCTCTATGCAGCGCTGTGTGCTCATACTCTATGCGGCATTGTGTTCTCATTGCTCTGTGCCGTGATTTGTTCTCATGCTGTATGCAGTGATTTTTTCTCATCCTGTATGCAGCGTTATGTTCTCATGCTCTCTGCAGAGTTATGTTCTCCTGCTCTTTGCAGCATTGTGTCCTCATGTTGTATGCAGCATTGTGATCTCCTGCTCTATGCAGCGTTATGTCCTCATGCTGAATGCTGTGTTATGTTCTCATGCTCTCTGCAGCGTTAGGTCCTCATGCTTTATGCAGCATTATGTTCTCATGCTCTACGCAGCCCAGTGTTCTCATGCTCGATGCAGCGTTGTGTTCTCATGCTCAATGCAGCATTGTGTTTTCATGCTCTATGCAGCATTTTGTTCTGATGCTGTATGCAGTCTTGTGTTCTCATGCTCTCTGCAGCCTTGTGTTCTCATGCTCTATGCAGCGTTGTGTTCTCATGCTCTATGCAGCGTTTTGTCCTCATGCTGTATGCACCGTTATGTTCATATGCTCTCTGCAGGGTTAGGTACCCATGCTCAATGCAGTACAGTGTTCTCATGCTCGATGCAGCGCTGCATTGTCATACCCCATGTAGCGTTGTGTTCTCATTGCTCTATGCAGTTATTTGTTCTCATGCTGTATGCAGCATTATGTTCTCATGCTGTTTGCAGCATTGTGTTCTCATGCTCTATACAGCAATGTGTTCTCATGCTCAATGAAGCTTTGTGTTTTCATGGTCTCTGCAGCATTGCGTTCTCATGCTCGATACAGCGATGTGTTCCCATGCTCTATGCAGCACTATGTTCTCATACTCTATGCAGCGTTGTGTTCTCATTGCTCTATGCAGCATTGTGTTCTCATTGCTCTATGCAGTGATATGTTCTCATGCTGTGTGCAGCATTTTGTTCTCATGCTCTCTGCAGCATTGTGTTCTCATGCTCTATGCAGCATTGTGTTCTCATGCTCTATGCAGCGTTATGTCCTCATGCTCTATGCAGCATTGTTTTCTCATGCTCTATGCAGCATTATGTTCTGATGCTGTATGCAGCGTTATGTTCGCATGCTCTATGAAGCATTGTGTTCTCATGCTCTATGCAGCATTATGTTCTCATGATCTATGCAGCATTATGTTCTCATGCTCTATGCAGCGCTGTGTTCTCATACTTGATGCAGTGTTGTGTTCTCATGGCTCTATGCAGTGATTTGTTCTCATGGTATATGCAGTGTTATGTTCTCATGCTCTCTGCAGCATTGTGTCCTCATGCTGTATGCTGCATTGTGATCTCCTGCTCTAAGCAGCGTTATGTCCTCATGCTGTATGCGGCGTTATGTTCTCATGCTCTCTGCAGCGTTAGGTCCTCATGCTCTATGCAGCATTATGTTCTCATCCTCTATAAAGCACAGTGTTGTCATGCTCTATGCAGCGTTATGTTCTCCTGCTCTCTGCAGTGTTAGGTCCTCATGCTCTATGCGGCAATGTGTTCTTATTGCTGTGTGCAGTGATTTGTTCTCATGCTCTATGCAGCGTAATGTTCTCATGCTCTACGCAGCGTTGTTTTCTCATGCTCTATGCAGCATTGTGTTCTGATGCTGTATGCAGCGTTATGTTCTCATGCTCTATGGAGCGTTATGTTCTCATGCTCTATGCAGCGCTGTGTTCGCATACTCGATGCAGTGTTGTGTTCTCATTGTTCTATGCAGTGATTTGTTCTCATGCTGTGTGCAGCGTTATGTTCTCATGCTCTCTGCAGCGTTAGGTCCTCATGCTCTATGCAGCATTATGTTCTCATGCTCTATAAAGCACAGTGTTCTCATGCTCTATGTGGCATTGTGTTCTCATTGCTCTGTGCAGTGATTTGTTCTCATGCTCTCTGCAGCGTTATGTTCTCATGCTCTTTGCAGCATTGTGTCCACATGCTGTATGCTGCATTGTGATCTACTGCTCTCTGCAGCGTTAGGTCCTCATGCTCTATGCAGCATTATGTTCTCATGGTCTATGCAGCGTTGTGTTCTCCTTCTCTCTGCAGCATTGTGTTCTCATGCTCTATGCAGCATTTTGTTCTGATGCTGTATGCAGCGTTATGTTCTCATGATCTATGCAACGTTGTGTTCTCATTGCTCTATGCAGCGTTATGTTGTCCTGCTTTATGCAGCACTGTGTTCTCATACTCTATGCGGCATTGTGTTCTCATTGCTCTGTGCCGTGATTTGTTCTCATGCTGTATGCAGTGATTTTTTCTCATCCTGTATGCAGCGTTATGTTCTCATGCTCTCTGCAGAGTTATGTTCTCCTGCTCTTTGCAGCATTGTGTCCTCATGTTGTTTGCAGCATTGTGATCTCCTGCTCTATGCAGCGTTATGTCCTCATGCTGAATGCTGTGTTATGTTCTCATGCTCTCTGCAGCGTTAGGTCCTCATGCTTTATGCAGCATTATGTTCTCATGCTCTACGCAGCCCAGTGTTCTCATGCTCGATGCAGCGTTGTGTTCTCATGCTCAATGCAGCATTGTGTTTTCATGCTCTATGCAGCATTTTGTTCTGATGCTGTATGCAGTCTTGTGTTCTCATGCTCTCTGCAGCCTTGTGTTCTCATGCTCTATGCAGCGTTGTGTTCTCATGCTCTATGCAGCGTTTTGTCCTCATGCTGTATGCACCGTTATGTTCATATGCTCTCTGCAGGGTTAGGTACCCATGCTCAATGCAGTACAGTGTTCTCATGCTCGATGCAGCGCTGCATTGTCATACCCCATGTAGCGTTGTGTTCTCATTGCTCTATGCAGTTATTTGTTCTCATGCTGTATGCAGCATTATGTTCTCATGCTCTTTGCAGCATTGTGTTCTCATGCTCTATACAGCAATGTGTTCTCATGCTCAATGAAGCTTTGTGTTTTCATGGTCTCTGCAGCATTGCGTTCTCATGCTCGATACAGCGATGTGTTCCCATGCTCTATGCAGCACTATGTTCTCATACTCTATGCAGCGTTGTGTTCTCATTGCTCTATGCAGCATTGTGTTCTCATTGCTCTATGCAGTGATATGTTCTCATGCTGTGTGCAGCATTTTGTTCTCATGCTCTCTGCAGCATTGTGTTCTCATGCTCTATGCAGCATTGTGTTCTCATGCTCTATGCAGCATTATGTCCTCATGCTCTATGCAGCATTGTTTTCTCATGCTCTATGCAGCATTATGTTCTGATGCTGTATGCAGCGTTATGTTCGCATGCTCTATGAAGCATTGTGTTCTCATGCTCTATGCAGCATTATGTTCTCATGATCTATGCAGCATTATGTTCTCATGCTCTATGCAGCGCTGTTTTCTCATACTTGATGCAGTGTTGTGTTCTCATGGCTCTATGCAGTGATTTGTTCTCATGGTATATGCAGTGTTATGTTCTCATGCTCTCTGCAGCATTGTGTCCTCATGCTGTATGCTGCATTGTGATCTCCTGCTCTAAGCAGCGTTATGTCCTCATGCTGTATGCGGCGTTATGTTCTCATGCTCTCTGCAGCGTAAGGTCCTCATGCTCTATGCAGCATTATGTTCTCATCCTCTATAAAGCACAGTGTTGTCATGCTCTATGCAGCGTTATGTTCTCCTGCTCTCTGCAGTGTTAGGTCCTCATGCTCTATGCGGCAATGTGTTCTTATTGCTGTGTGCAGTGATTTGTTCTCATGCTCTATGCAGCGTAATGTTCTCATGCTCTACGCAGCGTTGTTTTCTCATGCTCTATGCAGCATTGTGTTCTGATGCTGTATGCAGCGTTATGTTCTCATGCTCTATTGAGCGTTATGTTCTCATGCTCTATGCAGCGCTGTGTTCGCATACTCGATGCAGTGTTGTGTTCTCATTGTTCTATGCAGTGATTTGTTCTCATGCTGTGTGCAGCGTTATGTTCTCATGCTCTCTGCAGCGTTAGGTCCTCATGCTCTATGCAGCATTATGTTCTCATGCTCTATAAAGCACAGTGTTCTCATGCTCTATGTGGCATTGTGTTCTCATTGCTCTGTGCAGTGATTTGTTCTCATGCTCTCTGCAGCGTTATGTTCTCATGCTCTTTGCAGCATTGTGTCCACATGCTGTATGCTGCATTGTGATCTACTGCTCTCTGCAGCGTTAGGTCCTCATGCTCTATGCAGCATTATGTTCTCATGGTCTATGCAGCGTTGTGTTCTCCTTCTCTCTGCAGCATTGTGTTCTCATGCTCTATGCAGCATTTTGTTCTGATGCTGTATGCAGCGTTATGTTCTCATGATCTATGCAACGTTGTGTTCTCATGCTCTCTGCAGCGTTATGTTGTCCTGCTTTATGCAGCACTGTGTTCTCATACTCTATGCGGCATTGTGTTCTCATTGCTCTATGCAGTGAATGGTTCTCATGCTGTATGCAGCATTATGTTCTCATGCTCTCTGCAGCGTTATGATCTCCGTATCTTTGCAGAATTGTGTCCTCATGCCGTATGCTGCATTGTGATCTCCTGCTCTCTGCACCATTAGGTCCTCATGCTCTATGCAGCATTATGTTCTCATGGTCTATGCATCGTTGTGTTCTCCTGCTCTCTGCAACATTGTGTTCTCATGCTCGATACAGCGATGTGTTCTCATGCTCAATGAAGCATTGTGTTTTCATGCTCTATGCAGCGTTGTGTTCTCATGCTCTATGCAGCGTTGTGTTCTCATGTTCTACGCCGCATTGTGTTCTCATCCTCTTTGCAGCCTTGTGTTCTCATGAGCTATGCAGCATTGTGTTTTCATGCTCTTTGCAGTATTGTGTCTGCATGCTCTATGTAGCATTGTGTTCTCATGCTGTATGCAGCATTATGTCCTCATGCTCTATGCAGCGTTATGTTCTCATGCTCTGTGCAGCATTGTGTTCTCATGCTCTATGCAGCATTATGTTCTCATGCTCTATGCAGCACTATGTTCTCATACTCTATGCAGCGTTGTGTTCTCATTGCTCTATGCAGTGATTTGTCCTGAAGCTCTAAGCAGTGTTGTGTTCCAATGTTCTTTGCAGCATTGTGTTCTCATGCTCTATGCAGCGCTGTGTGCTCATACTCTATGCGGCATTGTGTTCTCATTGCTCTGTGCCGTGATTTGTTCTCATGCTGTATGCAGTGATTTGTTCTCATGCTGTATGCAGCGTTATGTTCTCATGCTCTATGAAGCATTGTGTTCTCATGCTCTCTGCAGAGTTGTGTTCTCATTGCTGTATGCAGTGATTTGTTCTCATGCTGTATGCAGTGATTTTTTCTCATCCTGTATGCAGCGTTATGTTCTCATGCTCTCTGCAGAGTTATGTTCTCCTGCTCTTTGCAGCATTGTGTCCTCATGCTGTATGCAGCATTGTGATCTCCTGCTCTTTGCAGCGTTATGTCCTCATGCTGAATGCTGTGTTATGTTCTCATGCTCTCTGCAGCGTTAGGTCCTCATGCTTTATGCAGCATTATGTTCTCATGCTCTATGCAGCATTATGTTCTCATGCTCTATGCAGCGTTGTGTTCTCATGAGCTATGCATCCTTGTATTATCATGCTCTATGCAAAATTAAGTTCTCAAGTTCCATGCAGTTTTATGTTCTCATGCTCTATGCAGCATTATGTTCTCATGTACTATGCAGCATTGTGTTCTCATGCTCTAAGTAGTGTTGTGTTCTCGTGCTCTATGCAACGTTATGTTATCATGCTCTATGCAGCGCTGTGTTCGCATTGGTCTAATGCAGCATTGTGTCCTCATGCTGTATGCTGCATTGTGATCTCACGCTCTAAGCAGCGTTTTGTCCTCATCCTGTATGCGGCGTTATGTTCTCATGCTCTCTGCAGCGTTAGGTCCTCATGCTCTATGCAGCATTATGTTCTCATCCTCTATAAAGCACAGTGTTCTCATGCTCTATGCAGCGTTATGTTCTCCTGCTCTCTACAGTGTTAGGTCCTCATGCTCTATGCGGCAATGTGTTCTTATTGCTGTGTGCAGTGATTTGTTCTCATGCTCTATGCAGCGTAATGTTCTCATGCTCTACGCAGCGTTGTTTTCTCATGCTCTATGCAGCATTGTGTTCTGATGCTGTATGCAGCGTTATGTTCTCATGCTCTATGCAGCGCTGTGTTCGCATACTCGATGCAGTGTTGTGTTCTCATTGTTCTATGCAGTGATTTGTTCTCATGCTGTGTGCAGCGTTATGTTCTCATGCTCTCTGCAGCGTTAGGTCCTCATGCTCTATGCAGCATTATGTTCTCATGCTCTATAAAGCACAGTGTTCTCATGCTCTATGTGGCATTGTGTTCTCATTGCTCTGTGCAGTGATTTGTTCTCATGCTCTCTGCAGCGTTATGTTCTCATGCTCTATGCAGCATTATGTTCTCATGGTCTATGCAGCGTTGTGTTCTCCTTCTCTCTGCAGCATTGTGTTCTCATGCTCTATGCTGCGTTTTGTCCTCATGCTGTATGCACCGTTATGTTCATATGCTCTCTGCAGTGTTAGGTACCCATGCTCAATGCAGCACAGTGTTCTCATGCTCGATGCAGCGCTGCATTGTCATACCCCATGTAGCGTTGTGTTCTCATTGCTCTATGCAGTTATTTGTTCTCATGCTGTATGCAGCATTATGTTCTCATGCTCTTTGCAGCATTGTGTTCTCATGCTCTATACAGCAATGTGTTCTCATGCTCAATGAAGCTTTGTGTTTTCATGGTCTCTGCAGCATTGCGTTCTCATGCTCGACACAGCGATGTGTTCCCATGCTCTATGCAGCACTATGTTCTCATACTCTATGCAGCGTTGTGTTCTCATTGCTCTATGCAGCATTGTGTTCTCATTGCTCTATGCAGTGATATGTTCTCATGCTGTGTGCAGCATTTTGTTCTCATGCTCTCTGCAGCAGTGTGTTCTCATGCTCTATGCAGCGTTATGTCCTCATGCTCTATGCAGCATTGTTTTCTCATGCTCTATGCAGCATTATGTTCTGATGCTGTATGCAGCATTGTGTTCTCATGCTCTATGCAGCATTGTGTTCTCATGCTCTATGCAGCGTTATGTCCTCATGCTCTATGCAGCATTGTTTTCTCATGCTCTATGCAGCATTATGTTCTGATGCTGTATGCAGCGTTATCGCATGCACTGTGAAGCATTGTGTTCTCATTCTCTATGCAGCGCTGTGTTCGCATACTCGATGCAGTGTTGTGTTCTCATTGTTCTATGCAGTGATTTGTTCTCATGCTCTCTGCAGCGTTAGGTCCTCATGCTCTATGCAGCATTATGTTCTCATGCTCTATAAAGCACAGTTTTCTCATGCTCTATGTGGCATTGTGTTCTCATTGCTCTGTGCAGTGATTTGTTCTCATGCTCTCTGCAGCGTTGTGTCCTCATGATGTATGCTGCATTGTGTTTTCCTGCTCTAAGCAGCGTTATATTCTCATGCTCTCTGCAGCGTTGTGTTCTCATGCTCTCTGCAGCATTGTGTTCTCATGCTCTATGCAGCATTGTGTTCTCATGCTCTATGCAGCGTAATGTTCTCATGCTCTACGCAGCATTGTTTTCTCATGCTCTATGCAGCATTGTGTTCTGATGCTGTATGCAGCGTTATGTTCTCATGCTCTATGGAGCGTTATGTTCTCATGCTCTATGCAGCGCTGTGTTCGCATACTCGATGCAGTGTTGTGTTCTCATTGTTCTATGCAGTGATTTGTTCTCATGCTGTGTGCAGCGTTATGTTCTCATGCTCTCTGCAGCGTTAGGTCCTCATGCTCTATGCAGCATTATGTTCTCATGCTCTATAAAGCACAGTGTTCTCATGCTCTATGTGGCATTGTGTTCTCATTGCTCTGTGCAGTGATTTGTTCTCATGCTCTCTGCAGCGTTATGTTCTCATGCTCTTTGCAGCATTGTGTCCACATGCTGTATGCTGCATTGTGATCTACTGCTCTCTGCAGCGTTAGGTCCTCATGCTCTATGCAGCATTATGTTCTCATGGTCTATGCAGCGTTGTGTTCTCCTTCTCTCTGCAGCATTGTGTTCTCATGCTCTATGCAGCATTTTGTTCTGATGCTGTATGCAGCGTTATGTTCTCATGATCTATGCAACGTTGTGTTCTCATGCTCTCTGCAGCGTTATGTTGTCCTGCTCTATGCAGCGCTGTGTTCTCATACCCTATGCGGCATTGTGTTCTCATTGCTCTATGCAGTGAATGGTTCTCATGCTGTATGCAGCATTATGTTCTCATGCTCTCTGCAGTGTTATGATCTCCTTATCTTTGCAGAATTGTGTCCTCATGCCGTATGCTGCATTGTGATCTCCTGCTCTCTGCACCATTAGGTCCTCATGCTCTATGCAGCATTATGTTCTCATGGTCTATGCAGCGTTGTGTTCTTCTGCTCTCTGCAACATTGTGTTCTCATGCTCGATACAGCGATGTGTTCTCATGCTCAATGAAGCATTGTGTTTTCATGCTCTTTGCAGCATTGTATTCTCATGCTCTATGCAGCGTTGTGTTCTCATGTTCTACGCCGCATTGTGTTCTCATCCTCTTTGCAGCCTTGTATTCTCATGAGCTATGCAGCATTGTGTTTTCATGCTCTTTGCAGTATTGTGTCTGCATGCTCTATGTAGCATTGTGTTCTCATGCTGAATGCAGCGTTATGTTCTCATGCTCTATGCAGCATTATGTTCTCATGCTCTATGCAGCGTTGTGTTCTCATGCTCTACGCCGCATTGTGTTCTCATGCTCTGTGCAGCATTGTGTTCTCATGCTCTATGCAGCATTATGTTCTCATGCTCTATGCAGCATTATGTTCTCATGCTCTATGCAGCGTTGTGTTCTCATTGCTCTATGCAGTGATTTGTCCTGATGCTCTAAGCAGTGTTGTGTTCTCATGTTCTTTGCAGCATTGTGTTCTCATGCTCTATGCAGCGCTGTGTGCTCATACTCTATGCGGCATTGTGTTCTCATTGCTCTGTGCCGTGATTTGTTCTCATGCTGTATGCAGTGATTTTTTCTCATCCTGTATGCAGCGTTATGTTCTCATGCTCTCTGCAGAGTTATGTTCTCCTGCTCTTTGCAGCATTGTGTCCTCATGTTGTATGCAGCATTGTGATCTCCTGCTCTATGCAGCGTTATGTCCTCATGCTGAATGCTGTGTTATGTTCTCATGCTCTCTGCAGCGTTAGGTCCTCATGCTTTATGCAGCATTATGTTCTCATGCTCTACGCAGCCCAGTGTTCTCATGCTCTATGCAGCGTTGTGTTCTCATGCTCAATGCAGCATTGTGTTTTCATGCTCTATGCAGCATTTTGTTCTGATGCTGTATGCAGTCTTGTGTTCTCATGCTCTCTGCAGCCTTGTGTTCTCATGCTCTATGCAGCATTGTGTTCTCATGCTCTATGCTGCGTTTTGTCCTCATGCTGTATGCACCGTTATGTTCATATGCTCTCTGCAGGGTTAGGTACCCATGCTCAATGCAGTACAGTGTTCTCATGCTCGATGCAGCGCTGCATTGTCATACCCCATGTAGCGTTGTGTTCTCATTGCTCTATGCAGTTATTTGTTCTCATGCTGTATGCAGCATTATGTTCTCATGCTCTTTGCAGCATTGTGTTCTCATGCTCTATACAGCAATGTGTTCTCATGCTCAATGAAGCTTTGTGTTTTCATGGTCTCTGCAGCATTGCGTTCTCATGCTCGATACAGCGATGTGTTCCCATGCTCTATGCAGCACTATGTTCTCATACTCTATGCAGCGTTGTGTTCTCATTGCTCTATGCAGCATTGTGTTCTCATTGCTCTATGCAGTGATATGTTCTCATGCTGTGTGCAGCATTTTGTTCTCATGCTCTCTGCAGCATTGTGTTCTCATGCTCTATGCAGCATTGTGTTCTCATGCTCTATGCAGCGTTATGTCCTCATGCTCTATGCAGCATTGTTTTCTCATGCTCTATGCAGCATTATGTTCTGATGCTGTATGCAGCGTTATGTTCGCATGCTCTATGAAGCATTGTGTTCTCATGCTCTATGCAGCATTATGTTCTCATGATCTATGCAGCATTATGTTCTCATGCTCTATGCAGCGCTGTGTTCTCATACTTGATGCAGTGTTGTGTTCTCATGGCTCTATGCAGTGATTTGTTCTCATGGTGTATGCAGTGTTATGTTCTCATGCTCTCTGCAGCATTGTGTTCTCATGCTGTATACAGCAATGTGTTCTCATGCTCAATGAAGCTTTGTGTTTTCATGGTCTCTGCAGCATTGCGTTCTCATGCTCGATACAGCGATGTGTTCCCATGCTCTATGCAGCACTATGTTCTCATACTCTATGCAGCGTTGTGTTCTCATTGCTCTATGCAGCATTGTGTTCTCATTGCTCTATGCAGTGATATGTTCTCATGCTGTGTGCAGCATTTTGTTCTCATGCTCTCTGCAGCATTGTGTTCTCATGCTCTATGCAGCATTGTGTTCTCATGCTCTATGCAGCGTTATGTCCTCATGCTCTATGCAGCATTGTTTTCTCATGCTCTATGCAGCATTATGTTCTGATGCTGTATGCAGCGTTATGTTCGCATGCTCTATGAAGCATTGTGTTCTCATGCTCTATGCAGCATTATGTTCTCATGATCTATGCAGCATTATGTTCTCATGCTCTATGCAGCGCTGTGTTCTCATACTTGATGCAGTGTTGTGTTCTCATGGCTCTATGCAGTGATTTGTTCTCATGGTATATGCAGTGTTATGTTCTCATGCTCTCTGCAGCATTGTGTCCTCATGCTGTATGCTGCATTGTGATCTCCTGCTCTAAGCAGCGTTATGTCCTCATGCTGTATGCGGCGTTATGTTCTCATGCTCTCTGCAGCGTTAGGTCCTCATGCTCTATGCAGCATTATGTTCTCATCCTCTATAAAGCACAGTGTTGTCATGCTCTATGCAGCGTTATGTTCTCCTGCTCTCTGCAGTGTTAGGTCCTCATGCTCTATGCGGCAATGTGTTCTTATTGCTGTGTGCAGTGATTTGTTCTCATGCTCTATGCAGCGTAATGTTCTCATGCTCTACGCAGCGTTGTTTTCTCATGCTCTATGCAGCATTGTGTTCTGATGCTGTATGCAGCGTTATGTTCTCATGCTCTATGGAGCGTTATGTTCTCATGCTCTATGCAGCGCTGTGTTCGCATACTCGATGCAGTGTTGTGTTCTCATTGTTCTATGCAGTGATTTGTTCTCATGCTGTGTGCAGCGTTATGTTCTCATGCTCTCTGCAGCGTTAGGTCCTCATGCTCTATGCAGCATTATGTTCTCATGCTCTATAAAGCACAGTGTTCTCATGCTCTATGTGGCATTGTGTTCTCATTGCTCTGTGCAGTGATTTGTTCTCATGCTCTCTGCAGCGTTATGTTCTCATGCTCTTTGCAGCATTGTGTCCACATGCTGTATGCTGCATTGTGATCTACTGCTCTCTGCAGCGTTAGGTCCTCATGCTCTATGCAGCATTATGTTCTCATGGTCTATGCAGCGTTGTGTTCTCCTTCTCTCTGCAGCATTGTGTTCTCATGCTCTATGCAGCATTTTGTTCTGATGCTGTATGCAGCGTTATGTTCTCATGATCTATGCAACGTTGTGTTCTCATTGCTCTATGCAGCGTTATGTTGTCCTGCTTTATGCAGCACTGTGTTCTCATACTCTATGCGGCATTGTGTTCTCATTGCTCTGTGCCGTGATTTGTTCTCATGCTGTATGCAGTGATTTTTTCTCATCCTGTATGCAGCGTTATGTTCTCATGCTCTCTGCAGAGTTATGTTCTCCTGCTCTTTGCAGCATTGTGTCCTCATGTTGTTTGCAGCATTGTGATCTCCTGCTCTATGCAGCGTTATGTCCTCATGCTGAATGCTGTGTTATGTTCTCATGCTCTCTGCAGCGTTAGGTCCTCATGCTTTATGCAGCATTATGTTCTCATGCTCTACGCAGCCCAGTGTTCTCATGCTCGATGCAGCGTTGTGTTCTCATGCTCAATGCAGCATTGTGTTTTCATGCTCTATGCAGCATTTTGTTCTGATGCTGTATGCAGTCTTGTGTTCTCATGCTCTCTGCAGCCTTGTGTTCTCATGCTCTATGCAGCGTTGTGTTCTCATGCTCTATGCAGCGTTTTGTCCTCATGCTGTATGCACCGTTATGTTCATATGCTCTCTGCAGGGTTAGGTACCCATGCTCAATGCAGTACAGTGTTCTCATGCTCGATGCAGCGCTGCATTGTCATACCCCATGTAGCGTTGTGTTCTCATTGCTCTATGCAGTTATTTGTTCTCATGCTGTATGCAGCATTATGTTCTCATGCTCTTTGCAGCATTGTGTTCTCATGCTCTATACAGCAATGTGTTCTCATGCTCTTTGCAGCATTGTGTTCTCATGCTCGATACAGCGATGTGTTCCCATGCTCTATGCAGCACTATGTTCTCATACTCTATGCAGCGATGTGTTCTCATTGCTCTATGCAGCATTGTGTTCTCATTGCTCTATGCAGTGATATGTTCTCATGCTGTGTGCAGCATTTTGTTCTCATGCTCTCTGCAGCATTGTGTTCTCATGCTCTATGCAGCATTGTGTTCTCATGCTCTATGCAGCATTATGTCCTCATGCTCTATGCAGCATTGTTTTCTCATGCTCTATGCAGCATTATGTTCTGATGCTGTATGCAGCGTTATGTTCGCATGCTCTATGAAGCATTGTGTTCTCATGCTCTATGCAGCATTATGTTCTCATGATCTATGCAGCATTATGTTCTCATGCTCTATGCAGCGCTGTGTTCTCATACTTGATGCAGTGTTGTGTTCTCATGGCTCTATGCAGTGATTTGTTCTCATGGTATATGCAGTGTTATGTTCTCATGCTCTCTGCAGCATTGTGTCCTCATGCTGTATGCTGCATTGTGATCTCCTGCTCTAAGCAGCGTTATGTCCTCATGCTGTATGCGGCGTTATGTTCTCATGCTCTCTGCAGCGTTAGGTCCTCATGCTCTATGCAGCATTATGTTCTCATCCTCTATAAAGCACAGTGTTGTCATGCTCTATGCAGCGTTATGTTCTCCTGCTCTCTGCAGTGTTAGGTCCTCATGCTCTATGCGGCAATGTGTTCTTATTGCTGTGTGCAGTGATTTGTTCTCATGCTCTATGCAGCGTAATGTTCTCATGCTCTACGCAGCGTTGTTTTCTCATGCTCTATGCAGCATTGTGTTCTGATGCTGTATGCAGCGTTATGTTCTCATGCTCTATGGAGCGTTATGTTCTCATGCTCTATGCAGCGCTGTGTTCGCATACTCGATGCAGTGTTGTGTTCTCATTGTTCTATGCAGTGATTTGTTCTCATGCTGTGTGCAGCGTTATGTTCTCATGCTCTCTGCAGCGTTAGGTCCTCATGCTCTATGCAGCATTATGTTCTCATGCTCTATAAAGCACAGTGTTCTCATGCTCTATGTGGCATTGTGTTCTCATTGCTCTGTGCAGTGATTTGTTCTCATGCTCTCTGCAGCGTTATGTTCTCATGCTCTTTGCAGCATTGTGTCCACATGCTGTATGCTGCATTGTGATCTACTGCTCTCTGCAGCGTTAGGTCCTCATGCTCTATGCAGCATTATGTTCTCATGGTCTATGCAGCGTTGTGTTCTCCTTCTCTCTGCAGCATTGTGTTCTCATGCTCTATGCAGCATTTTGTTCTGATGCTGTATGCAGCGTTATGTTCTCATGATCTATGCAACGTTGTGTTCTCATGCTCTCTGCAGCGTTATGTTGTCCTGCTTTATGCAGCACTGTGTTCTCATACTCTATGCGGCATTGTGTTCTCATTGCTCTATGCAGTGAATGGTTCTCATGCTGTATGCAGCATTATGTTCTCATGCTCTCTGCAGCGTTATGATCTCCGTATCTTTGCAGAATTGTGTCCTCATGCCGTATGCTGCATTGTGATCTCCTGCTCTCTGCACCATTAGGTCCTCATGCTCTATGCAGCATTATGTTCTCATGGTCTATGCATCGTTGTGTTCTCCTGCTCTCTGCAACATTGTGTTCTCATGCTCGATACAGCGATGTGTTCTCATGCTCAATGAAGCATTGTGTTTTCATGCTCTATGCAGCGTTGTGTTCTCATGCTCTATGCAGCGTTGTGTTCTCATGTTCTACGCCGCATTGTGTTCTCATCCTCTTTGCAGCCTTGTGTTCTCATGAGCTATGCAGCATTGTGTTTTCATGCTCTTTGCAGTATTGTGTCTGCATGCTCTATGTAGCATTGTGTTCTCATGCTGTATGCAGCATTATGTCCTCATGCTCTATGCAGCGTTATGTTCTCATGCTCTGTGCAGCGTTATGTTCTCATGCTCTATGCAGCACTATGTTCTCATACTCTATGCAGCGTTGTGTTCTCATTGCTCTATGCAGTGATTTGTCCTGAAGCTCTAAGCAGTGTTGTGTTCCAATGTTCTTTGCAGCATTGTGTTCTCATGCTCTATGCAGCGCTGTGTGCTCATACTCTATGCGGCATTGTGTTCTCATTGCTCTGTGCCGTGATTTGTTCTCATGCTGTATGCAGTGATTTGTTCTCATGCTGTATGCAGCGTTATGTTCTCATGCTCTATGAAGCATTGTGTTCTCATGCTCTCTGCAGAGTTGTGTTCTCATTGGTGTATGCAGTGATTTGTTCTCATGCTGTATGCAGTGATTTTTTCTCATCCTGTATGCAGCGTTATGTTCTCATGCTCTCTGCAGAGTTATGTTCTCCTGCTCTTTGCAGCATTGTGTCCTCATGCTGTATGCAGCATTGTGATCTCCTGCTCTTTGCAGCGTTATGTCCTCATGCTGAATGCTGTGTTATGTTCTCATGCTCTCTGCAGCGTTAGGTCCTCATGCTTTATGCAGCATTATGTTCTCATGCTCTATGCAGCATTATGTTCTCATGCTCTATGCAGCGTTGTGTTCTCATGAGCTATGCATCCTTGTATTATCATGCTCTATGCAAAATTAAGTTCTCAAGTTCCATGCAGTTTTATGTTCTCATGCTCTATGCAGCATTATGTTCTCATGTACTATGCAGCATTGTGTTCTCATGCTCTAAGTAGTGTTGTGTTCTCGTGCTCTATGCAACGTTATGTTATCATGCTCTATGCAGCGCTGTGTTCGCATTGGTCTAATGCAGCATTGTGTCCTCATGCTGTATGCTGCATTGTGATCTCACGCTCTAAGCAGCGTTTTGTCCTCATCCTGTATGCGGCGTTATGTTCTCATGCTCTCTGCAGCGTTAGGTCCTCATGCTCTATGCAGCATTATGTTCTCATCCTCTATAAAGCAGTGTTCTCATGCTCTATGCAGCGTTATGTTCTCCTGCTCTCTACAGTGTTAGGTCCTCATGCTCTATGCGGCAATGTGTTCTTATTGCTGTGTGCAGTGATTTGTTCTCATGCTCTATGCAGCGTAATGTTCTCATGCTCTACGCAGCGTTGTTTTCTCATGCTCTATGCAGCATTGTGTTCTGATGCTGTATGCAGCGTTATGTTCTCATGCTCTATGCAGCGCTGTGTTCGCATACTCGATGCAGTGTTGTGTTCTCATTGTTCTATGCAGTGATTTGTTCTCATGCTGTGTGCAGCGTTATGTTCTCATGCTCTCTGCAGCGTTAGGTCCTCATGCTCTATGCAGCATTATGTTCTCATGCTCTATAAAGCACAGTGTTCTCATGCTCTATGTGGCATTGTGTTCTCATTGCTCTGTGCAGTGATTTGTTCTCATGCTCTCTGCAGCGTTATGTTCTCATGCTCTATGCAGCATTATGTTCTCATGGTCTATGCAGCGTTGTGTTCTCCTTCTCTCTGCAGCATTGTGTTCTCATGCTCTATGCTGCGTTTTGTCCTCATGCTGTATGCACCGTTATGTTCATATGCTCTCTGCAGTGTTAGGTACCCATGCTCAATGCAGCACAGTGTTCTCATGCTCGATGCAGCGCTGCATTGTCATACCCCATGTAGCGTTGTGTTCTCATTGCTCTATGCAGTTATTTGTTCTCATGCTGTATGCAGCATTATGTTCTCATGCTCTTTGCAGCATTGTGTTCTCATGCTCTATACAGCAATGTGTTCTCATGCTCAATGAAGCTTTGTGTTTTCATGGTCTCTGCAGCATTGCGTTCTCATGCTCGACACAGCGATGTGTTCCCATGCTCTATGCAGCACTATGTTCTCATACTCTATGCAGCGTTGTGTTCTCATTGCTCTATGCAGCATTGTGTTCTCATTGCTCTATGCAGTGATATGTTCTCATGCTGTGTGCAGCATTTTGTTCTCATGCTCTCTGCAGCAGTGTGTTCTCATGCTCTATGCAGCGTTATGTCCTCATGCTCTATGCAGCATTGTTTTCTCATGCTCTATGCAGCATTATGTTCTGATGCTGTATGCAGCATTGTGTTCTCATGCTCTATGCAGCATTGTGTTCTCATGCTCTATGCAGCGTTATGTCCTCATGCTCTATGCAGCATTGTTTTCTCATGCTCTATGCAGCATTATGTTCTGATGCTGTATGCAGCGTTATCGCATGCACTGTGAAGCATTGTGTTCTCATTCTCTATGCAGCGCTGTGTTCGCATACTCGATGCAGTGTTGTGTTCTCATTGTTCTATGCAGTGATTTGTTCTCATGCTCTCTGCAGCGTTAGGTCCTCATGCTCTATGCAGCATTATGTTCTCATGCTCTATAAAGCACAGTTTTCTCATGCTCTATGTGGCATTGTGTTCTCATTGCTCTGTGCAGTGATTTGTTCTCATGCTCTCTGCAGCGTTGTGTCCTCATGATGTATGCTGCATTGTGTTTTCCTGCTCTAAGCAGCGTTATATTCTCATGCTCTCTGCAGCGTTGTGTTCTCATGCTCTCTGCAGCATTGTGTTCTCATGCTCTATGCAGCATTGTGTTCTCATGCTCTATGCAGCGTAATGTTCTCATGCTCTACGCAGCATTGTTTTCTCATGCTCTATGCAGCATTGTGTTCTGATGCTGTATGCAGCGTTATGTTCTCATGCTCTATGGAGCGTTATGTTCTCATGCTCTATGCAGCGCTGTGTTCGCATACTCGATGCAGTGTTGTGTTCTCATTGTTCTATGCAGTGATTTGTTCTCATGCTGTGTGCAGCGTTATGTTCTCATGCTCTCTGCAGCGTTAGGTCCTCATGCTCTATGCAGCATTATGTTCTCATGCTCTATAAAGCACAGTGTTCTCATGCTCTATGTGGCATTGTGTTCTCATTGCTCTGTGCAGTGATTTGTTCTCATGCTCTCTGCAGCGTTATGTTCTCATGCTCTTTGCAGCATTGTGTCCACATGCTGTATGCTGCATTGTGATCTACTGCTCTCTGCAGCGTTAGGTCCTCATGCTCTATGCAGCATTATGTTCTCATGGTCTATGCAGCGTTGTGTTCTCCTTCTCTCTGCAGCATTGTGTTCTCATGCTCTATGCAGCATTTTGTTCTGATGCTGTATGCAGCGTTATGTTCTCATGATCTATGCAACATTGTGTTCTCATGCTCTCTGCAGCGTTATGTTGTCCTGCTCTATGCAGCGCTGTGTTCTCATACCCTATGCGGCATTGTGTTCTCATTGCTCTATGCAGTGAATGGTTCTCATGCTGTATGCAGCATTATGTTCTCATGCTCTCTGCAGTGTTATGATCTCCTTATCTTTGCAGAATTGTGTCCTCATGCCGTATGCTGCATTGTGATCTCCTGCTCTCTGCACCATTAGGTCCTCATGCTCTATGCAGCATTATGTTCTCATGGTCTATGCAGCGTTGTGTTCTTCTGCTCTCTGCAACATTGTGTTCTCATGCTCGATACAGCGATGTGTTCTCATGCTCAATGAAGCATTGTGTTTTCATGCTCTTTGCAGCATTGTGTTCTCATGCTCTATGCAGCGTTGTGTTCTCATGTTCTACGCCGCATTGTGTTCTCATCCTCTTTGCAGCCTTGTATTCTCATGAGCTATGCAGCATTGTGTTTTCATGCTCTTTGCAGTATTGTGTCTGCATGCTCTATGTAGCATTGTGTTCTCATGCTGAATGCAGCGTTATGTTCTCATGCTCTATGCAGCATTATGTTCTCATGCTCTATGCAGCATTGTGTTCTCATGCTCTACGCCGCATTGTGTTCTCATGCTCTATGCAGCATTGTGTTCTCATGCTCTATGCAGCATTATGTTCTCATGCTCTATGCAGCATTATGTTCTCATGCTCTATGCAGCGTTGTGTTCTCATTGCTCTATGCAGTGATTTGTCCTGATGCTCTAAGCAGTGTTGTGTTCTCATGTTCTTTGCAGCATTGTGTTCTCATGCTCTATGCAGCGCTGTGTGCTCATACTCTATGCGGCATTGTGTTCTCATTGCTCTGTGCCGTGATTTGTTCTCATGCTGTATGCAGTGATTTTTTCTCATCCTGTATGCAGCGTTATGTTCTCATGCTCTCTGCAGAGTTATGTTCTCCTGCTCTTTGCAGCATTGTGTCCTCATGTTGTATGCAGCATTGTGATCTCCTGCTCTATGCAGCGTTATGTCCTCATGCTGAATGCTGTGTTATGTTCTCATGCTCTCTGCAGCGTTAGGTCCTCATGCTTTATGCAGCATTATGTTCTCATGCTCTACGCAGCCCAGTGTTCTCATGCTCTATGCAGCGTTGTGTTCTCATGCTCAATGCAGCATTGTGTTTTCATGCTCTATGCAGCATTTTGTTCTGATGCTGTATGCAGTCTTGTGTTCTCACGCTCTCTGCAGCCTTGTGTTCTCATGCTCTATGCAGCGTTGTGTTCTCATGCTCTATGCAGCGTTTTGTCCTCATGCTGTATGCACCGTTATGTTCATATGCTCTCTGCAGGGTTAGGTACCCATGCTCAATGCAGTACAGTGTTCTCATGCTCGATGCAGCGCTGCATTGTCATACCCCATGTAGCGTTGTGTTCTCATTGCTCTATGCAGTTATTTGTTCTCATGCTGTATGCAGCATTATGTTCTCATGCTGTTTGCAGCATTGTGTTCTCATGCTCTATACAGCAATGTGTTCTCATGCTCAATGAAGCTTTGTGTTTTCATGGTCTCTGCAGCATTGCGTTCTCATGCTCGATACAGCGATGTGTTCCCATGCTCTATGCAGCACTATGTTCTCATACTCTATGCAGCGTTGTGTTCTCATTGCTCTATGCAGCATTGTGTTCTCATTGCTCTATGCAGTGATATGTTCTCATGCTGTGTGCAGCATTTTGTTCTCATGCTCTCTGCAGCATTGTGTTCTCATGCTCTATGCAGCATTGTGTTCTCATGCTCTATGCAGCGTTATGTCCTCATGCTCTATGCAGCATTGTTTTCTCATGCTCTATGCAGCATTATGTTCTGATGCTGTATGCAGCGTTATGTTCGCATGCTCTATGAAGCATTGTGTTCTCATGCTCTATGCAGCATTATGTTCTCATGATCTATGCAGCATTATGTTCTCATGCTCTATGCAGCGCTGTGTTCTCATACTTGATGCAGTGTTGTGTTCTCATGGCTCTATGCAGTGATTTGTTCTCATGGTGTATGCAGTGTTATGTTCTCATGCTCTCTGCAGCATTGTGTCCTCATGCTGTATGCTGCATTGTGATCTCCTGCTCTAAGCAGCGTTATGTCCTCATGCTGTATGCGGCGTTATGTTCTCATGCTCTCTGCAGCGTTAGGTCCTCATGCTCTATGCAGCATTATGTTCTCATCCTCTATAAAGCACAGTGTTCTCATGCTCTATGCAGCGTTATGTTCTCCTGCTCTCTGCAGTGTTAGGTCCTCATGCTCTATGCGGCAATGTGTTCTTATTGCTGTGTGCAGTGATTTGTTCTCATGCTCTATGCAGCGTAATGTTCTCATGCTCTACGCAGCGTTGTTTTCTCATGCTCTATGCAGCATTGTGTTCTGATGCTGTATGCAGCGTTATGTTCTCATGCTCTATTGAGCGTTATGTTCTCATGCTCTATGCAGCGCTGTGTTCGCATACTCGATGCAGTGTTGTGTTCTCATTGTTCTATGCAGTGATTTGTTCTCATGCTGTGTGCAGCGTTATGTTCTCATGCTCTCTGCAGCGTTAGGTCCTCATGCTCTATGCAGCATTATGTTCTCATGCTCTATAAAGCACAGTGTTCTCATGCTCTATGTGGCATTGTGTTCTCATTGCTCTGTGCAGTGATTTGTTCTCATGCTCTCTGCAGCGTTATGTTCTCATGCTCTTTGCAGCATTGTGTCCACATGCTGTATGCTGCATTGTGATCTACTGCTCTCTGCAGCGTTAGGTCCTCATGCTCTATGCAGCATTATGTTCTCATGGTCTATGCAGCGTTGTGTTCTCCTTCTCTCTGCAGCATTGTGTTCTCATGCTCTATGCAGCATTTTGTTCTGATGCTGTATGCAGCGTTATGTTCTCATGATCTATGCAACGTTGTGTTCTCATGCTCTCTGCAGCGTTATGTTGTCCTGCTTTATGCAGCACTGTGTTCTCATACTCTATGCGGCATTGTGTTCTCATTGCTCTATGCAGTGAATGGTTCTCATGCTGTATGCAGCATTATGTTCTCATGCTCTCTGCAGCGTTATGATCTCCGTATCTTTGCAGAATTGTGTCCTCATGCCGTATGCTGCATTGTGATCTCCTGCTCTCTGCACCATTAGGTCCTCATGCTCTATGCAGCATTATGTTCTCATGGTCTATGCATCGTTGTGTTCTCCTGCTCTCTGCAACATTGTGTTCTCATGCTCGATACAGCGATGTGTTCTCATGCTCAATGAAGCATTGTGTTTTCATGCTCTATGCAGCGTTGTGTTCTCATGCTCTATGCAGCGTTGTGTTCTCATGTTCTACGCCGCATTGTGTTCTCATCCTCTTTGCAGCCTTGTGTTCTCATGAGCTATGCAGCATTGTGTTTTCATGCTCTTTGCAGTATTGTGTCTGCATGCTCTATGTAGCATTGTGTTCTCATGCTGTATGCAGCATTATGTCCTCATGCTCTATGCAGCGTTATGTTCTCATGCTCTGTGCAGCATTGTGTTCTCATGCTCTATGCAGCATTATGTTCTCATGCTCTATGCAGCACTATGTTCTCATACTCTATGCAGCGTTGTGTTCTCATTGCTCTATGCAGTGATTTGTCCTGAAGCTCTAAGCAGTGTTGTGTTCCAATGTTCTTTGCAGCATTGTGTTCTCATGCTCTATGCAGCGCTGTGTGCTCATACTCTATGCGGCATTGTGTTCTCATTGCTCTGTGCCGTGATTTGTTCTCATGCTGTATGCAGTGATTTGTTCTCATGCTGTATGCAGCGTTATGTTCTCATGCTCTATGAAGCATTGTGTTCTCATGCTCTCTGCAGAGTTGTGTTCTCATTGCTGTATGCAGTGATTTGTTCTCATGCTGTATGCAGTGATTTTTTCTCATCCTGTATGCAGCGTTATGTTCTCATGCTCTCTGCAGAGTTATGTTCTCCTGCTCTTTGCAGCATTGTGTCCTCATGCTGTATGCAGCATTGTGATCTCCTGCTCTTTGCAGCGTTATGTCCTCATGCTGAATGCTGTGTTATGTTCTCATGCTCTCTGCAGCGTTAGGTCCTCATGCTTTATGCAGCATTATGTTCTCATGCTCTATGCAGCATTATGTTCTCATGCTCTATGCAGCGTTGTGTTCTCATGAGCTATGCATCCTTGTATTATCATGCTCTATGCAAAATTAAGTTCTCAAGTTCCATGCAGTTTTATGTTCTCATGCTCTATGCAGCATTATGTTCTCATGTACTATGCAGCATTGTGTTCTCATGCTCTAAGTAGTGTTGTGTTCTCGTGCTCTATGCAACGTTATGTTATCATGCTCTATGCAGCGCTGTGTTCGCATTGGTCTAATGCAGCATTGTGTCCTCATGCTGTATGCTGCATTGTGATCTCACGCTCTAAGCAGCGTTTTGTCCTCATCCTGTATGCACCGTTATGTTCACATGCTCTCTGCAGGGTTAGGTACTCATGCTCTATGCAACATTATGTTCTCATGCTCTCTGCAGCACAGTGTTCTCATGCTCGATGCAGTGCTGCGTTCTCATACCCTATGCAGCGTTGTGTTCTCATTGCTCTATGTAGTGATTTGTTCCCATGCTGTATGCAGTGTTGTGTTCTCATGCTCTATGCAGCATTGTGTTCTCATACTCTATGCATCATTGTGTTCTCATTTCTCTATGCAGAGATTTGTTCTCATGCTGTATGCAACGTTGCGTTCTCATGCTCTATGCAGTGTTGTGTTCTCATTGCTCTATGCAGTGATTTGTTCTCATGCTGTACGCAACGTTGTGTTCTCATGCTCTATACAGCATTGTGTTCTCATTGCTCTATGCAGTGATTTGTTCTCATGCTGTACGCAACGTTGTGTTCTCATGCTCTATACAGCATTGTGTTCTCATTGCTCTATGCAGTGATTTGTTCTCATGCTCTACGCCACATTGTGTTCTCATTCTCTATGCAGCCTTGTGTTCTCATGAGCTATGCAGCCTTGTGTTATCATGATCTATGCCAAATTAAGTTGACAAGTTCCATGCAGTTTGATGTTCTCATGCTCTATGCAGTGATTTGTTCTCATGCTATATGCAACGTTGTGTTCTCATGCTCTATGCAGCATTGTGTTCTCATGCTCTATGCAGCGCTGCGTTCTCATACTCTATGCAGCATTGTGTTCTCATTGCTCTATGCATTGATTTGTTCTCCTGCTCTAAGCAGCGTTATGTCCTCATGCTGTATGCCGCGTTATGTTCTCATGCTCTCTGCAGTGTTAGGTCCTCATGCTCTAGGCAGCATTATGTTCTCATGCTCAATGCAGTGTTGTGTTTTCATGCTCTATGCAGCATTGTGTTCTGATGCTGTATGCAGTGTTATGTTCTCATGCTCTATGAAGCATTGTGTACTTGTGCTCTATGCAGCGCTGTGTTCTCATACTCGATGCAGTGTTGTGTTCTCATTGCTCTATGCAGTGATTTGTTCTCATGCTGTATTCAGCGTTATGTTCTCATGCTCTATGAAGCATTGTGTACTTGTGCTCTATGCAGCGCTGTGTTCTCATACTCGATGCAGTGTTGTGTTCTAATTGCTCTATGCAGTGATTTGTTCTCATGCTGTATGCAGCGTTATGTTCTCCTGCTCTTTGCCACATTGTGTCCTCATGCTGTATGCTGCATTATGATCTCCTGCTCTAAGCAGTGTTATGTCCTCATGCTGTATGCAGCGTTATGTTCTCACGCTCTCTGCAGCGTTATTTTCTCCTGCTCTTTGCCGCATTGTGTCCTCATGCTGTATGCTGCATTGTGATCTCCTGCGCTAAGCAGCGTTATGTCCTCATGCTGTATGCAGCGTTATGTTCTCATGCTCTATAAAACACAGTGTTCTCATGCTCTATGCGGCATTGTGTTCTCATTGCTGTATGCAGTGATTTGTTCTCATGCTCTATGAAGCATTGTGTTCTCATGCTCTATGCACCGCTGTGTTCCCATACTCTATGCAGCGTTGTGTTCTCATTGCTGAATGCAGTGATTTGTTCTCATGCTGTATGCAGCGTTAGGTCCTCATGCTGTATGCAGCGTTATGTTCTCATGCTATATGCAGCGTTATGTTCTCATGCTATATGCAGCGTTAGGTCCTCATGCTCTATGCAGCATTATGTTCTCATGCTCTATAAAACACAGTGTTCTCATGCTCTATGCGTAATTGTGTTCTCATTGCTCTGTGCAGTGATTTGTTCTCATGCTCTCTGCAGCGTTATGTTCTCATGCTCTTTGCAGCATTGTGTCCACATATCATATGCTGCCTTGTGATCTACTGCTCTCTGCAGCGTTAGGTCCTCATGCTCTATGCAGCATTATGTTCTCATGGTCTATGCAGCGTTGTGTTCTCCTTCTCTCTGCAGCATTGTGTTCTCATGCTCTATGCAGCATTTTGTTCTGATGCTCTATGCAGTGATTTGTTCTCATGATCTATGCAACGTTGTGTTCTCATGCTCTCTGCAGCGTTATGCTCTCCTGCTCTTTGCAGAATTATGTCCTCATGCCGTATGCTGCATTGTGATCTCATGCTCTTTGCACCGTTAGGTCCTCATACTCTATGCAGCATTATGTTCTCATGCTCTGTGCAGCATTGTGTTGTCATGCTCGATGCAGCATTGTGTTGTCATGTTCATTGGAGCATTATGTTCTCATGCTCAATGCAGCGTTGTGTTGGCATTGGTCTATGCAGCATTGTGCTCTCATGCTGTATCCTGCTTTGTGATCTCACGCTCTAAGCAGTGTTTTGTCCTCATCCTGTTTGCACCGTTATGTTCACATGCTCTCTGCAGGGTTAGGTAATCATGGTCTATGCAACATTATGTTCTTATGCTGTCTGCAGCACAGTGTTCTCATGCTCTATGCAGCGTTGTGTTCTCATGCTCTTTGCAGCATTCTGTTCTCATGTTCTCTGCAGCATTGTGTTCTCATGCTCTTTGCAGCATTCTGTTCTCATGCTCTGTGCAGCGTTGTGTTCTCATTGCTCGATGCAGAGATTTGTTCTCATGCTGTATGCAACGTTGTGTTCTCATGCTCTACGCCACATTGTGTTCTCATTCTCTATGCAGCCTTGTGTTCTCATGAGCTATGCAGCCTTGTGTTATCATGCTCTATGCCAAATTAAGTTCACAAGTTCCATGCAGTTTGATGTTCTCATGCTCTATGCAGTGATTTGTTCTCATGCTATATGCAACGTTGTGTTCTCATGCTCTACGCCACATTGTGTTCTCATTCTCTATGCAGCCTTGTGTTCTCATGAGCTATGCAGCCTTGTGTTATCATGCTCTATGCCAAATTAAGTTCACAAGTTCCATGCAATTTGATGTTCTCATGCTCTATGCAGTGATTTGTTCTCATGCTATATGCAACGTTGTGTTCTCATGCTCTATGCAGCATTGTGTTCTCATGCTCTATGCAGCATTGCGTTCTCATACTCTATGCAGCATTGTGTTCTCATTGCTCTATGCAGTGATTTGTTCTCCTGCTCAATGCAGCGTTGTGTTCTCATGCTGTATGCAGCGTTATGTTCTCATGCTCTATGAAGCATTGTGTTCTCATGCTCTCCGCAGCGCTGTGTTCTCATACTCGATGTAGTGTTGTGTTCTCATTGCTCTATGCAGTGATTTGTTCTCATGCTGTATGCAGCATTGTGTTCTCATGCTCTATGCAGCATTGTGTTCTCATTGCTCTATGCAGTGATTTGTACTCCTGCTCTAAGCAGCGTTATGTCCTCATCCTGTATGCAGCGTTATGTTCACATGCTCTCTGCAGGGTTAGGTACTCATGCTCTATGCAACATTATGTTCTCATGCTCTATGCTGCACTGTGTTCGCATACTCTATGCAGCGTTATGTTCTCATTGCTCTACGCCACATTGTGTTCTCATTCTCTATGCAGCCTTGTGTTCTCATTAGCTATGCAGCCTTGTGTTATCATGCTCTATGCCAAATTAAGTTCACAAGTTCCATGCAGTTTGATGTTCTCATGCTCTATGCAGTGATTTGTTCTCATGCTATATGCAACGTTGTGTTCTTATGCTCCCTGCAGCATTGTGTTCTCATGCTCCATGCAGCGCTGCGTTCTCATACTCTATGCAGCATTGTTCTCATTGCTCTATGCAGTGATTTGTTCTACTGCTCTAAGCAGCATTATGTCCTCATGCTGTATACTGCATTTTGTTCCCATGCTCTATTCAGCATTGTGTTATCATGCTGTATGCTGCATTATGTCCCCATTCTCTCTGCAGCGTTGTGTTCTCATTGCTCTGTGCACTGCTCTCTTCTCATGCTCTTTGCAGCATTGCCCTCTCATGCTCTATGCAGCGTTATGTCCTCCTTGCGCTATGTGGTGCTGTCTATTCATGCTCTATGCAGCGTTGTGTTCTCATTGCTCTGTGCCGTGATTTGTTCTCATGCTGTATGCAGTGATTTTTTCTCATCCTGTATGCAGCGTTATGTTCTCATGCTCTCTGCAGAGTTATGTTCTCCTGCTCTTTGCAGCGTTGTGTCCTCATGCTGTATGCTGCATTGTGATCTCCTGCTCTAAGCAGCGTTATGTCCACATGCTGTATGCAGTGTTGTGTTCTCATGCTCTTTGCAGCGTTTTGTCCTCATGCTGTATGCACCGTTATGTTCATATGCTGGCTGCAGGATTAGGTACCCATACTCTATGCAGCACAGTGTTCTCATGCTCGATGCAGCGCTGCATTGTCATACCCTATGCAGCGTTGTGTTCTCATTGCTCTATGCAGTTATTTGTTCTCATGCTGTATGCTGCATTGTGTTCTCATGCTCTATGCAGCATTGTGTTCTCATGCTCAATGCAGCGTTGTGTTTTCATGCTCAATGCAGCATTGTGTTCTCATGCTCTATGCAGCGTTGTGTTTTTATGCTCTTTGCAGCATTGTGTTCTCATACTCTATGCAGCATTGTGTTCTCATGCTCTTTGCAGCATTTTGTTCTCATGCTCAATGCAGCGTTGTGTTTTCATGCTCTATGCAGCGTTGTGTTCTCATCCTCTACGCAGCCTTGTGTTCTCATGAGCTATGCAGCATTGTGTTCTCATGCTCTTTGCAGTATTGTGTCCGGATGCTCTATGTAGCATTGTGTTCTCATGGTGTATGCAGCGTTGTGTTCTCATGCTCTACGCCACATTGTGTTCTCATTCTCTATGCAGCCTTGTGATCTCATGAGCTATGCAGCATTGTGTTATCATGCTCTATGCCAAATTAAGTTCACAAGTTCCATGCAGTTTGATGTTCTCATGCTCTATGCAGTGATTTGTTCTCATGCTATATGCAACGTTGTGTTCTCATGCTCTCTGCAGCATTGTGTTCTCATGCTCTACGCAGCGCTGCGTTCTCATACTCTATGCAGCATTGTTCTCATTGCTCAATGCAGTGATTTGTTCTCCTGCTCTAAGCAGCGTTATGTTCTCATGCTCTCTGCAGCGTGAGGTCTTCATGCTCTATGCAGCATTATGTTCTCATGCTCTATGCAGCATTGTGTTCTCATACTCTGTGCAGTGTTGTGTTCTCATGCTCAATGCAGCGCTGTGTTTTCATGCTCTATGCAGCATTATGTTCTCATGCTCTATGCAGCATTATGTTCTCATGCTCTTTGCAGCATTGTGTCCTCATGCTGTATGCTGCATTTTGTTCCCATACTCTATTCAGCATTGTGTTATCATGCTGTATGCAGCGCTATGTCCTCATTTTCTCTGCAGTGTTGTGTTCTTATTACTCTGTGCAGTGCTCTCTTCTCATTCTCTTTGCAGCATTGCCCTATCATGCTCTATGCAGTGTTATGTCCTCATTGCGCTATGCAGTGCTGTTTATTCATGCTCTATGCAGCGTTGTGTTCTCCTTGCTGTATGCAGTGATTTGTTCTCATGCTGTATGCAGTGATTTGTTCTCATGCTGTATGCAGCGTTATGTTCTCCTGCTCTTTGCAGTGTTGTGTCCTCATGCTGTATGCAGCATTGTCATCTCCTGCTCTAAGCAGCGTTATGTCCTCATGCTGTATGCAGCGTTATGTTCTCATGCTGTGTGCAGCGTTAGGTCCTCATGCTCTATACAGCATTATGTTCTCATGCTCTACGCAGCAGTGTTCTCATGCTCTATGCAGCGTTGTGTTCTCATGCTCTATGCAGCATTGTGTTCTCATGCTCTATGCAGCATTGTGTTCTCATGCTCTATGCAGCATTTTGTTCTCATGCTCAATGCAGCATTGTGTTTTCATGCTCTATGCAGCCTTGTGTTCTCATGCTCTATGCAGCGTTTTGTCCTCAAGCTGTATGCACCGTTATGTTCATATGCTCTCTGCAGGGTTAGGTACCCATGCTCTATGCAGCACAATGTTCTCATGCTCGATGCAGCGCTGCATTGTCATACCCTATGCAGCGTTGTGTTCTCATTGCTCTATGCAGTTAGTTGTTCTCATGCTGTATGCAGCATTCTGTTCTCATGCTCAATGCAGCATTGTGTTTTCATGCTCTATGCAGCGTTGTGTTCTCATGCTGTATGCAGCGTTGTGTTCTCATGCTCTGTGCAGCATTGTGTTCTCATCCTCTACGCAGCCTTGTGTTCTCATGAGCTATGCAGCATTGTGTTCTCATGCCCTTTGCAGTATTGTTTCCGCATGCTCTATGTAGCATTGTGTTCTCATGGTGTATGCAGCATTATGACCTCATGCTCTATGCAGCATTATGTTCTCATGCTCTACGCAGCACAGTGTTCTCATGCTCTATGCAGCGTTATGTTCTCATGCTCTGTGCAGCGTTATGTCCTCATGGTCTCTCAGCATTATGTTCGCATACTATATGCAGCGTTGTGTTCTCATGCTCTACGCCGCATTGTATTCTCATGCTCTATGCAGCCTTGTGTTCTCATGAGCTATGCAGCCTTGTATTATCATGCTTTATGCAAAATTAAGTTCTCAAGTTCCATGCAGCATTATGTTCTCATACTCTGTGCAGCGTTGTGTTCTCATACCTTATGCATCGTTGTGTTCTCATTGCTCTATGCAGTGACTTGTTCTCATTATGTATGCAACATTGTGTTCTCATGCTCTATGCAGCCATGTGTTCTCATACTCTCTGCAGCGTTGTGTTCTCATGCTCATTGCAGCATTATGTTCTCATGCTGAATGCAGCATTGCGTTCTCATGCTTTATGCAGTGTTGTGTTCTCATTGCTCGATGCAGAGATTTGTTCTCATGCTGTATGCAGCGTTGTGTTCTCATGCTCTACGCCACATTGTGTTCTCATTCTCTATGCAGCCTTGTGTTCTCATGAGCTATGCAGCCTTGTGTTATCATGCTCTATGCCAAATTAAGTTGACAAGTTCCATGCAGTTTGATGTTCTCATGCTCTATGCAGTGATTTGTTCTCATGCTATATGCAACATTGTGTTCTCATGCTCTATGCAGCATTGTGTTCTCATTGCTCTATGCAGTGATTTGTTCTCCTGCTCTAAGCAGCGTTATGTCCTCATGCTGTATGCTGCATTTTGTTCCCATGCTCTATTCAGCATTGTGTTCTCATGCTGTATGCAGCGTTATGTTCTCATGCTCTTTGCAGCGTTATGCCCTCATGATTTATGCAGCCTTGTGTTCTCATGCTCTATGCAGCCTTGTATTCTCATGCTCTGTGCAGCACTGTGTTCTCATGCTCTATGTAACATTGTGTTCTCATGCTCTATGCAACACTGTGTTCTCATGCTCTATGCAGCACTGTGTTCTCATGCTTTATGTAACGTTGTGTTCTCAGGTTCTATGCAGCGTTATGTCCTCATGCTCATTGTCGTGTTGTGTTCTCATGCTCTATGTAACATTGTGTTCTCATGCTCTATGCAGCACTGTGTTCTCATGCACCATGCAGCGCTGTCTTCTAATGCTCTATGTAGCATTGTCTTCTCATGCTCTATGCAGCGTTATGTCCTCATTCTCTATGCAGCACTGTGTTCTCATGCTCTATGCAGTGTTTTCCCTCATACTCTACGCAGTGTTGTGTTCTCATGCTCTGTGTAGCATTGTGTTCTCATGCTCTATGCAGTGTTGTGTTCTCATGCTCTTTGCAGCGTTATATGCTCATGCTCTATGCAGCATTGTCTTCTCATGCACTATGCAGAATTGTACTCTCCTACTCTAAGCAACAATGTGTTCTCATGCTCTGTGCAGCGTTATGTCCTCATGTTCTATGCAGCATTGTATTCTCATACTCTGTGCAGCGTTGTGTTCTCATGCTCTATGCAGCATTGTATTCTCATGCTCTGTGCAGCGTTGTGTTCTCATGCTCTATGCATCATTGTATTCACATGCTCTATGCAGTGTTGTGTTCTCGTGCTCTTTGCAGTGTTATATGCTCATGCTCTATGCAGCATTATGTTCTCATACTCTTTGCAGCATTGTGTTCTTAAGCTCAATGCAGCATTGTGTTCTCATGCTCTATGCAGCATTATGTTCCCCTGCTCTATGCCGCGTTATGTCCTCATGCTCATTGCCGTGTTGTGTTCTCATTGCTCTATGCAGCACTGTCTTCTCATGCACTATGCAGCGCTGTCTTCTAATGCTCTATGTAGCATTGTCTTCTCATGCTCTAGGTGGCATTGTGTTCTCATGCTCTATGCAGTGTTTTTCCTCATACTCTACGCAGTGTTGTGTTCTCATGCTCTGTGCAGCGTTATGTTATCATGCTCTATGCAGCATTGTGTTATCATGCTCTATGCAGCATTGTCTTCTCATGCTCTAGGTGGCATTGTGTTCTCATGCTCTCTGCTGTGTTTTTCCTCATACTCTACACAGTGTTGTGTTCTCATGCTCTATGCAGCGTTATGTCCTCATGCTCTATGCAGCATTATATGCTCATGCTCTATGCAGCATTGTCTTCTCATGCTCTATGCAGCATTGTGTTCTCATACTCTGTGCAGCATTGTGCTCTCCTCCTCTAAGCAACATTGTGTTCTCATGCTCTATGCAGCATTATGTCCTCATTCTCTATGCAGTGTATGCCGCACTGTGTTCTCATACTCTGTGCAGCGCTGTGTTCTCATACTCTATGCAGCGTTGTGTTCTCATTGCTCTATGCAGTGATTTGTTCTCATCCTCTTTGCAGCAATGTGTTCTCATGCTCTGCAGCATTTTGTCCTCATGCTCTATGCAGCGTTATGTCCTCATGCTCTATGCAGCATTATGTTCTCATGCTCTATGCAGCATTGTGTTCTCATACTCTTTGCAGCATTGTGTCCTCATGCTCATTGCCGTGTTGTGTTCTCATTGCTCTATGCAGCGCTGTCTTCTAATGCTCCACGTAGCATTGTCTTCTCATGCTCTTTGAAGCATTGTGTTCACATGCTCTAGGTGGCATTGTGTTCTCATGCTCTATGCAGTGTTTTTCCTCATAGTCTACGCAGTGTTGTGTTCTCATGCTCTGTGCAGCAGTATGTTATCATGGTCTATGCAGCATTGCGTTATCATGCTCTATGCAGCGTTATGTCCTCATGCTCTATGCAGCATTATATGCTCATGCTCTATGCAGCATTGTCTTCTCATGCTCTATGCAGCATTGTGTTCTCATACTCTGTGCAGCATTGTGCTCTCCTGCTCTAAGCAACATTGTGTTCTCATGCTCTATGCAGCGTTATGTCCTCATTCTCTATGCAGTGTATGCGGCACTGTGTTCTCATACTCTGTGCAGCGCTGTGTTCTCATACTCTATGCAGCGTTGTGTTCTCATTGCTCTATGCAGTGATTTGTTCTCATCCTCTTTGCAGCAATGTGTTCTCATGCTCTGCAGCATTTTGTTCTCATGCTCTATGCAGCGTTATGTCCTCATGCTCTATGCAGCATTATGTTCTCATGCTCTATGCAGCATTATGTTCCCATGCTCTATGCAGCGTTATGTCCTCATGCTCATTGTCGTGTTGTATTCTCATTGCTCTATGCAATGCTGTCTTCTCATGCACTATGCAGCGCTGTCTTCTAATCCTCTATGTAACGTCGTCTTCTCACGCTCTTTGCCGCATTGTGTTCTCATGCTCTAGGTGGCATTGTGTTCTCATGCTCTCTGCATCATTGTGTTCTCATGCTCTATGCTGCACTGTGTTCTCTTTGCTCTCTGCAGCGTTGTGTTCTCATGGTCTATGCAGCATTATGTTCTCATGTTCATTGTCGTGTTGTGTTCTCATTTCTTTATGCAATGCTGTCTTGTCATGCTCTATGCAGCGCTGTCTTCTAATGCTCTATGCAGCATTGTCTTCTCATGCTCTTTGCAGCACTGTGTTCTCATGCTCTATGCAGCGTTATGTCCTCATTCACTGTGCAGTGTTGTCTTCTCATGCTGTATGCAGCGTTATGTCCTCATGCTCTATGCAGCACTGTGTTCTCATGCTCTATGCAGTGTTTCATCCTGATTCTCTATGAAGTGCTGTGTTCTCATTGCTCTGTGCAGCGGTGTTTTCTCATGATCTATGCAAAGTTATGTCCTCATGCTTTATGCAGTGTTGTGTTCTCATGCTCTATGCAGCACTGTGTTCTCATGCTCTATGCAGCGTTATGTCCTCATTCACTATGCAGTGTTGTGTTCTCATTGCTCTGTGCAGCACTCTCTTCTCATGCTCTTTGCAGTGTTGCCCTCTCATACTCTATGCAGCGTTATGTCCTCATTGCTTTATGCAGTGCTGTCTATTCATGCTCTATGCAGCGTTGTGTTCTCATGCTCTGTGTAGCGTTATGTTATCATGCTCTATGCAGCATTGTGTTATCATGCTCTATGCAGCATTGTGTTCTCATGCTCTTTGCAGCGTAATATGCTCATGCTCTATGCAGCATTGTCTTCTCATGCTATATGCAGCATTGTGTTCTCATACTCTTTGCAGCATTGTGTTCTTAAGCTCAATGCAGCATTATGTTCTCATGCTCTATGCAGCACTGTGTTCTCATGCTATATGCAGTGTTGTGTTCTCATTGCTCTGTGCAGCGCTGTCTTCTCATGCTCTATGCAGCATTGTATTCTCATGCACTATGCAGAATTGTACTCTCCTGCTCTAAGCAACATTGTGTTCTCATGCTCTATGCAGCGTTACGTCCTCATTCTCTATGCAGTGTATGCCGGACTGTGTTCTCATGCTTTATGCAGTGCTGTGTTCTCATGCTCTATGCAGCATTGTGTCCGCATGCTATATGGAGCATTGTGTTCTCATGTTCAATGCAGCATTGTCCTCTCATACTCTGTGCAGCGTTGTGTTCTCATGCTCTATGCAGCGTTATGTTCTCATTCTCTATGCAGTGTTGTGTTCTCACGCTCTATGCCGCGTTACGTCCTCATTTTCTATGCAGCACTGTGTTCTCATGCTCTATGCAGCATTGTGTTCTCATACTCTGTGCAACATTGTGCTCTCCTGCTCTAAGCAACATTGTGTTCTCATGCTCTATGCAGCATTATGTTCCCATGCTCTATGCAGCGTTATGTCCTCATGCTCATTGTCGTGTTGTATTCTCATTGCTCTATGCAATGCTGTCTTCTCATGCACTATGCAGCGGGCGGCACGGTGGCACAGTGGTTAGCACTGCTGCCTCACAGCGCCAGAGACCTGGGTTCAATTCCCACCTCAGGCGACTGACTGTGTGGAGTTTGCACGTTCTCCCCGTGTCTGCGTGGGTTTCCTCCGGGTGCTCCGGTTTCCTCCCACAGTCCAAAGATGTGCAGGTCAGGTGAATTGGCAATTCTAAATTGCCTGTAGTGTAGGTAAGGGGTAGATGTAGGGGTATGGGTGGGTTGCGCTTCGGCGGGGCGGTGTGGACTTGTTGGGCCGAAGGGCCTGTTTCCACACTGTAAGTAATCTAATCTAATCTAATGCAGCGCTGTCTTCTAATCCTCTATGTAACGTCGTCTTCTCACGCTCTTTGCCGCATTGTGTTCTCATGCTCTAGGTGGCATTGTGTTCTCATGCTCTCTGCATCATTGTGTTCTCATGCTCTATGCCGCACTGTGTTCTCTTTGCTCTCTGCAGCGTTGTGTTCTCATGGTCTATGCAGCATTATGTTCTCATGTTCATTGTCGTGTTGTGTTCTCATTTCTTTATGCAATGCTGTCTTGTCATGCTCTATGCAGCGCTGTCTTCTAATGCTCTATGCAGCATTGTCTTCTCATGCTCTTTGCAGCACTGTGTTCTCATGCTCTCTGCAGCACTGTGTTCTAATGCTCTATGCAGCGTTATGTCCTCATTCACTGTGCAGTGTTGTCTTCTCATGCTGTATGCAGCGTTATGTCCTCATGCTCTATGCAGCACTGTGTTCTCATGATCTATGCAGTGTTTCATCCTGATTCTCTATGAAGTGATGTGTTCTCATTGCTCTGTGCAGCGGTGTTTTCTCATGATCTATGCAAAGTTATGTCCTCATGCTTTATGCAGTGTTGTGTTCTCATGCTCTATGCAGCACTGTGTTCTCATGCTCTATGCAGCGTTATGTCCTCATTCACTATGCAGTGTTGTGTTCTCATTGCTCTGTGCAGCACTCTCTTCTCATGCTCTTTGCAGTGTTGCCCTCTCATACTCTATGCAGCGTTATGTCCTCATTGCTTTATGCAGTGCTGTCTATTCATGCTCTATGCAGCGTTGTGTTCTCATGCTCTGTGTAGCGTTATGTTATCATGCTCTATGCAGCATTGTGTTATCATGCTCTATGCAGCATTGTGTTCTCATGCTCTTTGCAGCGTTATATGCTCATGCTCTATGCAGCATTGTCTTCTCATGCTATATGCAGTGTTGTGTTCTCGTTGCTCTGTGCAGCGCTGTATTCTCATGCTCTATGCAGCATTGTATTCTCATGCACTATGCAGAATTGTACTCTCCTACTCTAAGCAACATTGTGTTCTCATGCTCTATGCAGCGTTATGTCCTCATGCTCTATGCAGCATTGTATTCTCATACTCTGTGCAGCGTTGTGTTCTCATGCTCTATGCAGCATTGTGTTCTCATGCTCTATGCAGTGTTGTGTTCTCGTGCTCTTTGCAGTGTTATATGCTCATGCTCCATGCAGCATTATGTTCTCATGCTCTATGCAGCATTGTGTTCTCATACTCTTTGCAGCATTGTGTTCTTAAGCTCAATGCAGCATTATGTTCTCATGCTCTATGCAGCACTGTGTTCTCATGCTATATGCAGTGTTGTGTTCTCATTGCTCTGTGCAGCGCTGTCTTCTCATGCTCTATGCAGCATTGTATTCTCATGCACTATGCAGAATTGTACTCTCCTGCTCTAAGCAACATTGTGTTCTCATGCTCTATGCAGCGTTACGTCCTCATTCTCTATGCAGTGTATGCCGGACTGTGTTCTCATGCTTTATGCAGTGCTGTGTTCTCATGCTCTATGCAGCATTGTGTCCGCATGCTATATGGAGCATTGTGTTCTCATGTTCAATGCAGCATTGTCCTCTCATACTCTGTGCAGCGTTGTGTTCTCATGCTCTATGCAGCGTTATGTTCTCATTCTCTATGCAGTGTTGTGTTCTCACGCTCTATGCCGCGTTACGTCCTCATTTTCTATGCAGCACTGTGTTCTCATGCTCTGCAGCGTTATGTCCTCATGCTCTATGCAGCATTGTGTTCTCATGCTCTATGCAGCATTATGTTCCCCTGCTCTATGCCGCGTTATGTCCTCATGCTCATTGTCGTGTTGTGTTCTCATTGCTCTATGCAGCGCTGTCTTCTAATGCTCCACGTAGCATTGTCTTCTCATGCTCTTTGAAGCATTGTGTTCACATGCTCTTTGAAGCATTGTGTTCTCATGCTCTATGCAGTGTTTTTCCTCATAGTCTACGCAGTGTTGTGTTCTCATGCTCTGTGCAGCAGTATGTTATCATGCACTATGCAGCATTGCGTTATCATGCTCTATGCAGTGTTAGGTTCTCATGCTCTCTGCAGCACTGTGTTCCCATGCTCTCTGCTGTGTTTTTCCTCATACTCTACACAGTGTTGTGTTCTCATGCTCTATGCAGAGTTATGTCCTCATGCTCTATGCAGCATTATATGCACATGCTCTATGCAGCATTGTCTTCTCATGCTCTATGCAGCATTGTGTTCTCATACTCTGTGCAACATTGTGCTCTCCTGCTCTAAGCAACATTGTGTTCTCATGCTCTATGCAGCATTATGTTCCCATGCTCTATGCAGCGTTATGTCCTCATGCTCATTGTCGTGTTGTATTCTCATTGCTCTATGCCATGCTGTCTTCTCATGCACTATGCAGCGGGCGGCACGGTGGCACAGTGGTTAGCACTGCTGCCTCACAGCGCCAGAGACCTGGGTTCAATTCCCACCTCAGGCGACTGACTGTGTGGAGTTTGCACGTTCTCCCCGTGTCTGCGTGGGTTTCCTCCGGGTGCTCCGGTTTCCTCCCACAGTCCAAAGATGTGCAGGTCAGGTGAATTGGCAATTCTAAATTGCCTGTAGTGTAGGTAAGGGGTAGATGTAGGGGTATGGGTGGGTTGCGCTTCGGCGGGGCGGTGTGGACTTGTTGGGCCGAAGGGCCTGTTTCCACACTGTAAGTAATCTAATCTAATCTAATGCAGCGCTGTCTTCTAATCCTCTATGTAACGTCGTCTTCTCACGCTCTTTGCCGCATTGTGTTCTCATGCTCTAGGTGGCATTGTGTTCTCATGCTCTCTGCATCATTGTGTTCTCATGCTCTATGCCGCACTGTGTTCTCTTTGCTCTCTGCAGCGTTGTGTTCTCATGGTCTATGCAGCATTATGTTCTCATGTTCATTGTCGTGTTGTGTTCTCATTTCTTTATGCAATGCTGTCTTGTCATGCTCTATGCAGCGCTGTCTTCTAATGCTCTATGCAGCATTGTCTTCTCATGCTCTTTGCAGCACTGTGTTCTCATGCTCTCTGCAGCACTGTGTTCTAATGCTCTATGCAGCGTTATGTCCTCATTCACTGTGCAGTGTTGTCTTCTCATGCTGTATGCAGCGTTATGTCCTCATGCTCTATGCAGCACTGTGTTCTCATGCTCTATGCAGTGTTTCATCCTGATTCTCTATGAAGTGCTGTGTTCTCATTGCTCTGTGCAGCGGTGTTTTCTCATGATCTATGCAAAGTTATGTCCTCATGCTTTATGCAGTGTTGTGTTCTCATGCTCTATGCAGCACTGTGTTCTCATGCTCCATGCAGCGTTATGTCCTCATTCACTATGCAGTGTTGTGTTCTCATTGCTCTGTGCAGCACTCTCTTCTCATGCTCTTTGCAGTGTTGCCCTCTCATACTCTATGCAGCGTTATGTCCTCATTGCTTTATGCAGTGCTGTCTATTCATGCTCTATGCAGCGTTGTCTACTCATGCTCTATGCAGTGCTGTCTTCTCTTGCTCGATGCAGCATTGTCTTCTAATGCTCTATGTAGTGTTGTCTTCTCATGATCTATGCAGCGTTATGTCCTCATGCTTTATGCAGTGTTGTGTTCTCATGCTCTATGCAGTGTTGTGTTCTCATGCTCTATGCAGCGTTGTGTTCTCATGCTCTATGCAGTGATTTGTTCTCATGCTCTCTGCAGCATTGTGTTCTCATGTTCTACTCAGCGTTGTGTTCTCATTCTCTATGCAGCCTTGGGTTCTCATACTCTTTGCAGCATTGTGTTCTCATGCTTTTTGCAGCATTGTGTCTGTATGCCCTATGTAGCGTTGTGTTCTCATGCTGTATTCAGCGTTATGCCCTCATGCTGTATGTAGGGTATATCCTCATGCTCTCTGCAGCAATGTGTTCTCATGCTCTATGCAGTATTGTGTTCTAATACTCTATACAGCATTGTGTTCTCATGCTGTATGCGGCGTTATGTTATCATGCTCTATACAGCAAAGTGGTCTCATGGTCGATGCAGTGTTGTGTTCTAATGCTGTATGCAACGTTGTGTTATCATGCTCAGTGCAGCACTGTGTTCTCATACTCTGTGCAGCGTTGTGTTCTCATGCTCTATGCAGCATTGTGTTCTCATGCTCTATGCAGCGTTGTGTTCTCATGCACTATGCCGCATTGAGCTCTCCTGCTCTAAGCAACATATTGCTCTCATGCTCTATTCAGCGTGTTGTCTTCTCATTCTCTATGCAGCGTTATGTCCTCATGTTCTATGCAGCACTGTGTTCTCATGCTCTGCAGCGTTATGTCCTCATGCTCTTTGCAGCAATGTGTTCTCATGCTCTCTGCAGCATTATGTTCCCATGCTCTATGCAGCGTTATGTCCTCATGCTCATTGCCATGTTGTGTTCTCATTGCTCTATGCAATGCTGTCTTCTCATGCACTATGCAGCGCTGTCTTCTAATGCGCTATGTAGCATTGTCTGTTCATGCTCTTTGCAACATTGTGTTCTCATGCTCTAGGTGGCATTGTGTTCTCATGGTCTCTGCAGCACTGTGTTCTCATGCTCTAGGTGGCATTGTGTTCTCATGGTCTCTGCAGCACTGTGTTCTCATGCTCTATGCAGTGTTTTTCCTCATACTCTACGCAGTGTTGTGTTCTCATGCTCAATGCAGCGTTATGTTATCATGCTCTATGCAGCATTGTGTTCTCATACTCTATGCAGCGTTATGTTCTCATGCTCTATGCAGCACTGTGTTCTCATACTCTATGCAGCATGATGTTCTCCTACTCTGTGCTGCATTGTGATCTCATGCTCTAAGCAGCGTCATGTCCTCATGCTGTTTGCAGCGTTATGTTCTCATGCTCTATGCAGCATTTTGTCCACATGCTATATGTAGCATTGTGTTCTCATGTTCTATGCAGCATTGTGTTCTCATGCTCTATGCAGCATTGTGTTCTCATGCTCTATGCAGCAATGTGTTCTCATGCTATATGCAGTGTTGTGCTCTCATTGCTCTGTGCACCGCTGTCTTCTCATGCTGTATGCTGCATTGTGATCTCATGCTCTAAGCAGTGTCATGTCCTCATGCTGTATGCAGCGTTATGTTCTCATGCTCTATGCAGCATTGTGTTCTCATGCTCTTTGCAGCAATGTTATCATGCTCTATGCAGCAATGTGTTCTCATGCTCTTTGCAGCATTGTATTCTCATGCTGTATGCAGCATTATGTTCTCATGCTCTATGCAGCAATGTGTTCTCATGGTATATGCAGTGTTGTGTTCTCATTGCTCTGTGCAGCGCTGTCTTCTCATGCTCTATGCAGCATTGTATTCTCATGCACTATGCAGAATTGTGCTCTCCTGCTCTAAGCAACATTGTGTTCTCATGCTCTATGCAGTGTTATGTCCTCATTCTCTATGCAGTGTATGCCGCGCTGTGTTCTCACGCTCTATGCAGCATTTTGTTCTCATGCTCCATGCAGCGTTGTGCTCTCATTGCTCTATGCAGTGATTTGTTCATGCCGCATTGTGTTCTCATGTTCTACACAGCGTTGTGTTCTCATTCTCTATGCAGCCTCGTGTTCTCATGCTCTATGCAGCATTATGTTCCCATGCTCTATGCAGCATTATGTTCTCATGCTCTATGCTGCATTATGTTCCCATGCTCTATGCAGCGTTATGTCCTCATGCTCATTGTCATGTTGTGTTCTCATTGCTCTATACAATGCTGTCTTCTCATGCACTATGCAGCGCTATCTTCTAATGCTCTATGTAACGTTGTCTTCTCATGCTCTTTGCAGCATAGTGTTCTCATGCTCTAGGTGGCATTGTGTTCTCATGCTCTCTACAGCACTGTGTTCTCATGCTATATGCAGTGTTGTGTCCGCATGCTATATGTAGCATTGTGTTCTCATGCTCTACACAGCATTGTGTTCTCATGCTCTATGCAGCATTGTATTCTCATGCTGTATTCAGCGTTATGTCCTCATGCTCTATGCAGTGTTAATATCCCCATGCTCTATGCAGCATTGTCTTCCCATGCTCTATGCAGCATTGTGTTGTCATGCTCATTGCAGCATTATGTTCTCATGCTGAATGCAGCATTGTGTTGTCATGCTCATTGCAGCATTATGTTCTCATGCTGAATGCAGCATTGTGTTCTCATGCTCTATGCAGCATTGTGTTCTCATGCTCTTTGCAGCATTATTTTCTCATGCTCTGTGCATCTCTGTGTTCTCATGCTATATGCAGTGTTGTGTTCTCATTGCTCTGTGTAGCGCTGTCTTCTCATGCTCTAAGCAACATTGTCTTGTCATGCTCTATGCAGCATTGTGTTCTCATACTCTTTGTAGCATTGTGTTCTTATGCTCTATGCAGCACTGTGTTCTTATGCTCTACGCAGTGTTGTGTTCTCATTGCTCTGTGCAGCGCTGTCTTCTCATGCTCTGTGCAGCATTGTATTCTCATGCACTATACAGAATTGTGCTCTCCTGCTCTAAGCAACATTGTTCTCATGCTCTATGCAGCGTTATGTCCTCATTCTCTATGCAGTGTATGCCGCACTGTGTTCTCATACTCTATGCAGCGTTGTGTTCTCATTGCTCTATGCAGTGATTTGTTCTCATGCTATATGCAGTGTTGTGTCCGCATGCTATATGTAGCATTGTGTTCTCATGTTCTATGCAGCATTGTGTTCTCATACTCTGTGCAGCATTGTGTTCTCATGCTCTACACAGCATTGTGTTCTCATGCTCTATGCAGCATTGTATTCTCATGTTGTATTCAGCGTTATGTCCTCATGCTCTATGCAGTGTTATATCCCCATGCTCTATGCAGCATTGTGTTCTCATGCTCTATGCAGCATTGTGTTGTCATGTTCATTGCAGCATTATGTTCTCATGCTGAATGCAGCATTGTGTTCTCATGCTCTATGCAGCATTGTGTTCTCATGCTCTTTGCAGCATTATTTTCTCATGCTCTGTGCATCTCTGTGTTCTCATACTATATGCAGTGTTGTGTTCTCATTGCTCTGTGTAGCGCTTTTTTTCTTCATGCTCCAAGCAACATTGTCTTCTCATGCTCTATGCAGCATTGTGTTGTCATGCTCTATGCAGCATTGTGTTCTCATACTCTTTGTAGCATTGTGTTCTTATGCTCTATGCAGCACTGTGTTCTTATGCTCTACGCAGTGTTGTGTTCTCATTGCTCTGTGCAGCGCTGTCTTCTCATGCTCTGTGCAGCATTGTATTCTCATGCACTATACAGAATTGTGCTCTCCTGCTCTAAGCAACATTGTTCTCATGCTCTATGCAGCGTTATGTCCTCATTCTCTATGCAGTGTATGCCGCACAGTGTTCTCATACTCTATGTAGCGTTGTGTTCTCATTGCTCTATGCAGTGATTTGATCTCATGCTCTAAGCAGCGTCATGTCCTCATGCTGTATGCAGCGTTATGTTCTCATGCTCTATGCAGCATTGTGTCCGCATGCTATATGTAGCATTGTGTTCTCATGTTCTACGCAGCGTTGTGTTCTCATGCTCTATGCTGCATTATGTTCCCATGCTCTATGCAGCGTTATGTCCTCATGCTCTATGCAGCATTGTGTCCGCATGCTATATGTAGCATTGTGTTCTCATGTTCTACGCAGCATTGTGTTCTCATGCTCTATGCAGCATTATGTTCCCATGCTCATGCTCATTGTCATGTTGTGTTCCCATTGCTCTATACAATGCTGTCTTCTCATGCACTATGCAGCGCTATCTTCTAATGCTCTATGTAGCATTGTCTTCTCATGCTCTTTGCAGCATAGTGTTCTCATGCTCTAGGTGGCATTGTGTTCTCATGCTCTCTGCAGCACTGTGTTCTCATGCTTTATGCAGTGTTGTGTCCGCATGCTATACGTAGCATTGTGTTCGCATGTTCTATGCAGCATTGTGTTCTCATACTCTGTGCAGCATTGTGTTCTCATGCTCTACGCAGCATTGTGTTCTCATGCTGTATTCAGCGTTATGTCTCATGCTCTATGCAGTGTTATATCCTCATGCTCTATGCAGAATTGTCTTCTCATGCTCTATGCAGCATTGTGTTGCCATGCTCATTGCAGCATTATGTTCTCATGCTCTTTGCAGCATTGTGTTCTCATGCTCTATGCAGAATTATGTTCTCATGCTCTGTGCATCTCTGTGTTCTCATGTTATATGCAGTATTGTGTTCTCATTGCTCTGTGCAGCGCTGTCTTCTCATGCTCTAAGCAACATTGTGTTCTCATGCTCTATTCAGCGTGTTGTCTTCTCATTCTCTATGCAGCCTTGTGTTCTCATGCTCTATGCAGCGTTTTGTCCTGTTTGCTCTATGCAGCAGTGTGTTCTCATTGCTCTATGCAGTGATTTGTTGTCATGCTCTATGCTGCATTGTGTTCTCATGTTCTATGGAGAGTTGTGTTCTCATTCTCTATGCAGCGTTGCCCTCTCATGCTCTATGCAGAGTTATGTCCTCATTGCTCTATGCAGTGCTGACTATTCATGCTCTATGCAGCGTTGTCTTCTCATGCTCTATGCAGTGCTGTCTTCTCTTGCTCTATGCAGCGTTGTCTTCTAATGCTCTATGTAGCGTTGTCTTCTCATGATCTATACAGCATTATGTCCTCATGCTTTATGCAGTGCTATGTTCTCATGCTCTATGCAGCATTGTGTTCTCATGCTCTATGCAGCATTGTGTTCTCATGCTCTATGCAGCACTCTGTTCTCATGCTGTATGCAGCATTGTGTTCTCATACTCTATGCAGCATTATGTTCTCATGCTCTATGCAGCACTGTGTTCTCATGATCTATGTTCTGTTATGTTGTCATGCTGTATGCAGCAGTGTGTTCTCATGCTCTATGCAGTGTTGTCTTCTCATGTTCTATGCATCATTGTGTTCTCATTTTCCATGCATCACTGTGCTCTCATGCCCTATGCAGCCTTGTGTTCTCATTGGTCTGTGCAACATTGTGTTCTCATGCTCTATGCAGCCTTGTGTTCTCATTGGTCTGTGCAACATTGTGTTCTCATGCTCTATGCAGCCTTGTGTTCTCATTGGTCTGTGCAACATTGTGTTCTCATGCTCTATGCTGCATTGTGTTCTTATGCTCTATGCAGTGATATGTTATCATGCTATATGCAGCATTGTGTTCTCATGCTCTATGCAGCACTGTGTTCTCATGCTCTATGCTGCGTTTTTCCTCATACTCCATGCAGTGTTGTGTTCTCATGCTCTATGCAGTATTATGTTATTATGCTCTATGCAGCATTGTGTTCTCATACTCTGTGCAGCATTGTGTTCTCATGCTGTACGCAGCATTGTGTTCTCATGCTTTTTGCAGCATTGTGTCTGTATGCCCTATGTAGCGTTGTGTTCTCATGCTGTATTCAGCGTTATGCCCTCATGCTGTATGTAGGGTATATCCTCATGCTCTCTGCAGCAATGTGTTCTCATGCTCTATGCAGTATTGTGTTCTAATACTCTATACAGCATTGTGTTCTCATGCTGTATGCGGCGTTATGTTATCATGCTCTATACAGCAAAGTGGTCTCATGGTCGATGCAGTGTTGTGTTCTAATGCTGTATGCAACGTTGTGTTATCATGTTCAGTGCAGCACTGTGTTCTCATACTCTGTGCAGCGTTGTGTTCTCATGCTCTATGCAGCATTGTGTTCTCATGCTCTATGCAGTGTTATGTTCTCATGCTCTATGCAGCGTTGTGTTCTCATGCTCTATGCAGCGTTGTGTTCTCATTGCTCTATGCAGTGATTTGCTCTCATGCTCTCTGCAGCATTGTGTTCTCATGTTCTACTCAGCGTTGTGTTCTCATTCTCTATGCAGCCTTGGGTTCTCATACTCTTTGCAGCACTGTGTTCTCATGCTCTGCAGTGTTATGTCCTCATGCTCTATGCAGCACTGTGTTCTCATGCTCTATGCAGCATTGTGTTCTCATGCTCTATGCAGTATTATGTCCTCATGCTCATTGTCGTTTTGTGTTCCCATTGCTCTATGCAGTGCTGTCTTCTCATGCACTATGCAGCGCTGTCTTCTAATGCTCTTTGTAGCGTTGTATTCTCATGCTCTTTGAAGCATTGAGTTCACATGCTCTCGGTGGCATTGTGTTCTCATGGTCTCTGCAGCACTGTGTTCTCATGCTCTATGCTGTGTTTTTCCTCTTGGTCTATGCAGTGTTGTGTTCTCATGCTCTATGCAGTATTATGTTATCATGCTCTATGCAGCATTGTGTTCTCATACTCTGTGCAGCATTGTGTTCTCATGCTCTACGCAGCATTGTGTTCTCATGCTCTATGCAGTGTTGTGTTCTCATGCTCTATGCAGCGTTATGTTCTCATGCTCTACACAGCATTGTGTTCTCATGCTCTATGCAGCGTTATGTTCTCATGCTCTACACAGCATTGTGTTCTCATGCTCTATGCAGCATTGTGTCCGCATGCTATATGTAGCATTGTGTTCTCATGGTCTATGTAGCATTGTATTCTCATGGTCTCTGCAGCACTGTGTTCTCATGCTCTATGCTGTGTTTTTCCTCTTAGTCTATGCAGTGTTGTGTTCTCATGCTCTATCCAGCATTATGTTCTCATGCTCTACACAGCATTGTGTTCGCATGCTCTATGCAGCATTATGTTCTCAAGCTCTATGCAGCCTCGTGTTCCCATGCTCTATGCAGCGTTGTGTTCCCATGCTCTATGCAGTGTTGTGTTCCCATGCTCTATGCAGTGTTGTGTTCCCATGCTCTATGCAGTGTTGTGTTCCCATGCTCTATGCAGTGTTGTGTTCCCATGCTCTATGCAGTGTTGTGTTCTCATGCTCTATGCAGTGTTGTGTTCTCATGCTCTACACAGCATTGTGTTCCCATGCTCTATGCAGTGTTGTGTTCTCATGCTCTATGCAGTGTTGTGTTCTCATGCTCATGCTCATTGTCGTGTTGTGTTCTCATTGCTCTATGCAATACTGTCTTCTCATGCACTATGCAGCGCTATCTTCTAATGCTCTATGTAGCATTGTCTTCTCATGCTCTTTGCAGCATAGTGTTCTCATGCTCTAGGTGGCATTGTGTTCTCATGCTCTCTACAGCACTGTGTTCTCATGCTCTATGCTGTGTTTTCCCACATACTCTATGCAGTGTTGTGTTCTCATGCTCTAAGCAGCATTGTGTTCTCACGCTCTATGCAGCATTGTGTTCTCATACTCTGTGCAGCATTGTGTTCTCATGCTCTAGGTGGCATTGTGTTCTCATGCTCTCTGCAGCACTGTGTTCTCATGCTCTATGCTGTGTTTTCCCACATACTCTATGCAGTGTTGTGTTCTCATGCTCTAAGCAGCATTGTGTTCTCACGCTCTATGCAGCATTGTGTTCTCATACTCTGTGCAGCATTGTGTTCTCATGCTCTATGCAGCATTGTATTCTCATACTCTGTGCAGCATTGTGTTCTCATGCTCTGTGCAGCATTGTGTTCTCATACTCTGTGCAGTATTGTGTTCTCAGGCTCTATGCAGCATTGTGTCCGCATGCTCTATGCAGCATTGTGTTCTCATGCTCAATGCAACATTGTGTTCTCATACTCTATGCAGCGTTGCGTTCTCATGCTCTTTGCAGCATTGTGTTGTCATCCTCATTGCTCTATGCAGTTCTGTCTTCTCTTGTTCTATGCAGCATTGTCTTCTAATGCTCTATGTAGCATTGTCTTCTCATGCTTTATGCAGCATTGTGTTCTCATGCTCTATGCAGCATTTTGTTCTCATGCTCTATGAAGCATTGTGTTCTCATGCTCTATGCAGCATTGTGTTCTCATACTCTGTGCAGCATTGTGTTCTCATGCTCTATGCAGCATTGTATTCTCATGCTCTTTGCAGCATTGCGTCCGCATGCTATATGTAGCATTGTGTTCTCATGCTCTATGCAGCATTGTGTTCTCATGCTCTATGCAGCATTGTGTCCGCATGCTCTATGCAGCATTGTGTTCTCATGCTCAATGCAACATTGTGTTCTCATACTCTATGCAGCGTTGCGTTCTCATGCTCTTTGCAGCATTGTGTTGTCATCCTCATTGCTCTATGCAGTTCTGTCTTCTCTTGTTCTATGCAGCATTGTCTTCTAATGCTCTATGTAGCATTGTCTTCTCATGCTTGATGCAGCATTGTGTTCTCATGCTCTATGCAGCATTTTGTTCTCATGCTCTATGAAGCATTGTGTTCTCATGCTCTATGCAGCATTGTGTTCTCATACTCTGTGCAGCATTGTGTTCTCATGCTCTATGCAGCATTGTATTCTCATGCTCTTTGCAGCATTGCGTCCGCATGCTATATGTAGCATTGTGTTCTCATGCTCTATGCAGCATTGTGTTCTCATGCTCTATGCAGCATTGTGTTCTCATGCTCTACGCAGCATTGTGTTCTCGTGCTCTATGCAGCATTGTGTTCTCATGTTCTACGCAGCGTTGTGTTCTCATTCTCTATGCAGCCTTGGGTTCTCATACTCTTTGCAGCACTGTGTTCTCATGCTCTGCAGTGTTATGTCCTCATGCTCTATGCAGCACTGTGTTCTCATGCTCTATGCAGCATTGTGTTCTCATGCTCTATGCAGCATTATATTCCCATGCTCTATGCAGCGTTATGTCTTCATGTTCATTGTCGTTTTGTGTTCTCATTGCTCTATGCAATGTTGTCTTCTCATGCACTATGCAGCGCTGTCTTCTAATGCTCTCTGTAGAGTTGGATTCTCATGCTCTTTGCAGCATTGTGTTCTCATGCTCTATGCAGCATTGTGTTCTCATACTCTGTGAGGCATTGTGTTCTCATGCTCTATGCAACATTGTGTTCTCATACTCTGTGCAGCATTGTGTTCTCATGCTCTATGCAGCATTTTGTTCTCATGCTCTATGTAGCATTGTGTTCTCATACTCTGTGCAGCATTGTGTTCTCATGCTCTATGCAGTATTGTATTCTCATGCTCTTTGCAGCATTGCGTCCGCATGCTATATGTAGCATTGTGTTCTCATGCTCTATGCAGCATTGTGTTCTCATGCTCTACGCAGCATTGTGTTCTCGTGCTCTATGCAGCATTGTGTTCTCATGTTCTACGCAGCGTTGTGTTCTCATACTCTGTGCAGCATTGTGTTCTCATGCTCTATGCAGCATTGTGTCCGCATGCTCTATGCAGCATTGTGTTCTCATGCTCAATGCAACATTGTGTTCTCATACTCTATGCAGCGTTGCGTTCTCATGCTCTTTGCAGCATTGTGTTGTCATCCTCATTGCTCTATGCAGTTCTGTCTTCTCTTGTTCTATGCAGCATTGTCTTCTAATGCTCTATGTAGCATTGTCTTCTCATGCTTTATGCAGCATTGTGTTCTCATGCTCTATGCAGCATTTTGTTCTCATGCTCTATGAAGCATTGTGTTCTCATGCTCTATGCAGCATTGTGTTCTCATACTCTGTGCAGCATTGTGTTCTCATGCTCTATGCAGCATTGTATTCTCATGCTCTTTGCAGCATTGCGTCCGCATGCTATATGTAGCATTGTGTTCTCATGCTCTATGCAGCATTGTGTTCTCATGCTCTACGCAGCATTGTGTTCTCGTGCTCTATGCAGCATTGTGTTCTCATGTTCTACGCAGCGTTGTGTTCTCATACTCTGTGCAGCATTGTGTTCTCATGCTCTATGCAGCATTGTGTTCTCATACTCTGTGCAGCATTGTGTTCTCATGCTCTATGCAACATTGTGTTCTCATACTCTGTGCAGCATTGTGTTCTCATGCTCTATGCAGCATTTTGTTCTCATGCTCTATGTAGCATTGTCTTCTCATGCTCAATGCAACATTGTGTTCTCATACTCTGTGCAGTATTGTATTCTCATGCTCTTTGCAGCATTGCGTCCGCATGCTATATGTAGCATTGTGTTCTCATGCTCTATGCAGCATTGTGTTCTCATGCTCTACGCAACATTGTGTTCTCATACTCTATGCAGCGTTGTGTTCTCATGCTCTTTGCAGCATTGTGTTGTCATCCTCATTGCTCTATGCAGTTCTGTCTTCTCTTGTTCTATGCAGCATTGTCTTCTAATGCTCTGTGTAACGTCGTCTTCTCATGTTCTTTGCAGCATTGTGTTCTCATGCTCTAGGTGGCATTGTGTTCTCATGCTCTATGCAACACTGTGTTCTCATGCTCTATGCTGTGTTTCCCTCATACTCTATGCAGTGTTGTGTTCTCATGCTCTATGCAGCATTGCGTTCTCATGCTCTATGTAGCATTGTGTTCTCAGACTCTGTGCAGCATTGTGTTCTCATGCTCTATGCAGCATTGTGTTCTCATGCTCTATGTAGCATTGTCTTCTCATGCTCTATGCAGCGTTATGTCCTCATTCTCTGTGCAGCACTGTGTTCTCATGCTCTATGCAGTGTTTCATCCTCATTCTCTATGAAGTGCTGTGTTCTCATTGCTCTGTGCAGCGGTGTTTTCTCATGATCTATGCAAAGTTATGTCCTCATGCTTTATGCAGTGTTGTGTTCTCATGCTCTATGCAGCACTGTGTTCTCATGCTCTATGCTCCGTTATGTTCTCATGCTATATGCAGCAGTGTGTTCTCATGCTCTATGCAGCACTGGGTTCTCATGCTCTATGCAGCGTTATGTCCTCATGCTCATTGCCGTGTTGTGTTCCCATTGCTCTATACTTTGCTGTCTTCTCATGCTCTATGCGGCGTTGTCTTCTCATGCTCTTTGCAGCATTGTCTTCTCATGCTCTCTGCAGCACTCTGATCTCATGCTCTATGCTGTGTTTTTCCTCATACACTATGCAATGTTGTGTTCTCATATTGTATGCAGCGTTATGTCCTCATGCTCTATGCAGCATTATGTTCCCATGCTCTATGCAGCGTTATGTCCTCATGCTCATTGCCGTGTTGTGTTCCCATTGCTCTATACTTTGCTGTCTTCTCATGCTCTATGCAGTGCTGTCTTCTAATGCTCTATGCAGCATTGTCTTCTCATGCTCTCTGCAGCACTGTGTTCTCATGCTCTTTGCAGCATTGTGTTCTCATGCTCTCTGCAGCACTGTGTTCTCATGCTCTATACAGTATTATGTCCTCATGCACTATTCTGCACTGTTCTCATTCTCTATGCAGTGTTGTGTTCTCATGGCTCTGTGCAGTGCTCTCTTCTCATGCTCTATTCAGCATTGTGTTCTCATGCTCTATGCAGCATTATGTCCTCATTATCTATGCAGCGTTATGTCCTCATTATCTATGCAGCATTGTGTTCTCATGCTCTACGCAGCATTGTGTTTTCATACTCTGTGCAGCGTTGTGTTCTCATGCTCTATGCAGCGTTGTGTTCTCATGCTCTTTGCAGCATTGTGTTGTCACCCTCATTGCTCTATGCAGTTCTGTCTTCTCTTGTTCTATGCAGCATTGTCTTCTAATGCTCTATGTAGCATTGTCTTCTCATGCTCTATGCAGCGTTATGTCCTCATTCTCTATGCAGTACTGTGTTCTCATGCTCTATGCAGTGTTTCATCCTCATTCTCTATGAAGTGCTGTGTTCTCATTGCTCTGTGCAGCGGTGTTTTCTCATGATCTATGCAAAGTTATTTCCTCATGCTTTATGCAGTGTTGTGTTCTCATGCTCTATGCTCTGTTGTGTTCTCCTGCTCTATGCATCATTGTGTTCTCATGTTCCATGCATCATTGTGTTCTCATGCTCTATGCAGCATTATGTTCCCATGCTCTATGCAGCGTTATGTCCTCATGCTCATTGCCGTGTTGTGTTCCCATTACTCTATGCAGCGCTGTCTTCTCATGCTCTCTGCAGCGTTATGTCCTCATGTGCTATTCAGCACTGTGTTCTCATTCTCTATGCAGTGTTGTGTTCTCATGGCTCTGTGCAGTGCTCTCTTCTCATGCTCTATTCAGCCTTGTGTTCTCATGCTCTATGCAGCATTATGTCCTCAGTATCTATGCAGCGTTATGTCCTCATGCTCGATGCAGCATTGTGTTCTCATGCTCAATGCAGCATTATGTCCTCATTATCTATGCAGTATTATGTCCTCATGCTCTATGCAGCATTGTGTTCTCATGCTCTATGCAGCATTATGTTCCCATGCTCTATGCAACGTTATGTCCTAATGCTCATTGCCATGTTGTGTTCTCATTGCTCTATGCAATGCTGTCTTCTCATGCACTATGCAGCGCTGTCTTCTAATGCTTTATGTAGCATTGTCTTCTCATGCTCTTTGCAGCATTGTGTTCTCATGCTCTAGGTGGCATTGTGTTCTGATGCTCTCTGCAGCACTGTGTTCTCATGCTCTATGCAGCATTGTGTTCTCATACTCTTTGCAGCATTGTGTCTGCATGCTCTCTGTAGCGTTGTGTTCTAATGCTCTATTCAGCGTTATGTCCTCATGCTCTATGCAGCGTTATATCCTCATGCTCTATACAGCATTGTCTTCTCAAGCTGAATGCAGCATTGTGTTCCCAGGCTCTATGCAGCGTTATGTCCTCATGCTCTCTGCAGCATTGTGTTCTCATGCTCTTTGCAGCATTGTTTCCTCATGCTGTTTGCTGCATTATGTTCTCATGCTCTCTGCAGCACAGTGTTCTCATGCTCTATGCAGCGTTATGTTCTCATGCTCAATGCAGCATTGTGATTTCATGCTCTATGCAGCGTTGTGTTCTCATGTTCTATGCAGTGTTGTGCTCTCATGCTCTATGCAGCATTGTGCTCTCATGTTCTATGCAGTGTTGTGCTCTCATGCTCTATGCAGCATTGTGCTCTCCTGCTCTAAGCAACATTGTGCTCTCATGCTCTATGCAGCATTGTGCTCTCCTGCTCTAAGCAACATTGTGTTCTCATGCTCTATGCAACCTTGTGTTCTCATGCTCTATGCAGCACTGTGTTCTCATGCTCTATGCAGCACTGTGTTCTCATGCTCTATGCAGCATTGTGTTCTCATACTCTGTGCAGCATTGTGTTGTCATGCTCTATGCAGCATTGTGTTCTCATGCTCTATGCAGCATTGTGTTCTCATCCTCTATGCAGCATTGTGTTCTCATGTTCTACGCAGCGTTGTGTTCTCATTCTCTATGCAGCCTTGGGTTCTCATACTCTTTGCAGCACTGTGTTGTCATGCTCTGCAGTGTAATGTCCTCATGCTCTATGCAGCACTGTGTTCTCATGCTCTATGCAGAGTTGTGTTCTCATGCTCTATGCAGCATTATATTCCCATGCTCTATGCAGCGTTATGTCTTCATGTTCATTGTCGTTTTGTGTTCTCATTGCTCTATGCAATGTTGTCTTCTCATGCACTATGCAGCGCTGTCTTCTAATGCTCTCTGTAGAGTTGGATTCTCATGCTCTTTGCAGCATTGTGTTCTCATGCTCTAGGTGGCATTGTATTCTCACGCTCTATGTAGCATTGTGTTCTCATACTCTGTGCAGCATTGTGTTCTCATGCTCTATGCAACATTGTGTTCTCATACTCTGTGCAGCATTGTGTTCTCATGCTCTATGCAGCATTTTGTTCTCATGCTCTATGTAGCATTGTGTTCTCATGCTCTATGCAGCATTGTGTTCTCATACTCTGTGCAGCATTGTGTTCTCATGCTCTATGCAGTATTGTATTCTCATGCTCTTTGCAGCATTGCGTCCGCACGTTATATGTAGCATTGTGTTCTCATGCTCTATGTAGTATTGTGTTCTCATGCTCTTTGCAGCATTGTGTCCACATGCTCTATGCAGCATTGTGTTCTCATGCTCTATGCAGTGTTTCATCCTCATTCTCTATGAAGTGCTGTGTTGTCATTGCTCTGTGCAGCGGTGTTTTCTCATGATCTATGCAAAGTTATGTCCTCATGCTTTATGCAGTGTTGTGTTCTCATGCTCTATGCAGTGTTGTGTTCTCATGCTCTATGCAGCACTGTGTTCTCATGCTCTATGCAGCGTTATGTCTTCATTTTCTATGCAGTATTATTTTCTCATACTCCATGCAGCGCTGTTTTCCCATACCCTATGCAGCGTTGTGTTCTCATGCTCTATGCTGCCTTGTGTTCTCATTGGTCTATGCAACATTGTGTTCTCATGCTCTATGCTCCGTTATGTTCTCATGCTCTATGCAGCAGTGTGTTCTCATGTTCTATGCATCATTGTGTTCTCATGCTCTATGCAGCACTGTGTTCTCATGCTCTATGCAGCACTGTGTTCTCATGCTCTATGTAGGATTGTGTTCTCATGCTCTATGCAGCACTGTGTTCTCATGCTCTATGCAGCAGTGTGTTCTCATGCTCTATGCAGCACTGTGTTCTCATGCTCTATGCAGCAGTGTGTTCTCATGTTCTATGCAGCGTTATGTCCTCATGCTCATTGCCGTGTTGTGTTCCCATTGCTCTATACTTTGCTGTCTTCTCATGCTCTATGCGGCGTTGTCTTCTCATGCTCTTTGCAGCATTGTCTTCTCATGCTCTTTGCAGCACTCTGATCTCATGCTCTATGCTGTGTTTTTCCTCATACACTATGAAATGTTGTGTTCTCATATTGTATGCAGCGTTATGTCCTCATGTTCTATGCAGCATTGTGTTCTCATATTGCATGCAGCGTTATGTCCTCATGTTCTATGCAGCATTATGTTCCCATGCTCTATGCAGCGTTATGTCCTCATGCTCATTGCTGTGTTGTGTTCCCATTGCTCTATACTTTGCTGTCTTCTCATGCTCTATGCAGCACTGTGTTCTCATGCTCTTTGCAGCATTGTGTTCTCATGCTCTCTGCAGCACTGTGTTCTCATTCTCTATGCAGTGTTGTGTTCTCATGCTCTATGCAGTGTTATGTCCTCATGCGCTATTCTGCACTGTGTTCTCATTCTCTATGCAGTGTTGTGTTCTCATGGCTCTGTGCAGTGCTCTCTTCTCATGCTGTATTCAGCATTATGTTCTCATGCTCTATGCAGCATTATGTCCTCATTATCTATGCAGCGTTATGTCCTCATTATCTATGCAGCATTGTGTTCTCATGCTCTACGCAGAATTGTGTTTTCATACTCTGTGCAGCGTTGTGTTCTCATGCTCTATGCAGCGTTGTGTTCTCATGCTCTTTGCAGCATTGTGTTGTCACCCTCATTGCTCTATGCAGTTCTGTCTTCTCTTGTTCTATGCGGCATTGTCTTCTAATGCTCTATGTAGCATTGTCTTCTCATGCTGTATGCAGCGTTATGTCCTCATTCTCTGTGCAGCACTGTGTTCTCATGCTCTATGCAGTGTTTCATCCTCATTCTCTATGAAGTGCTGTGTTCTCATTGCTCTGTGCAGCGGTGTTTTCTCATGATCTATGCAAAGTTATTTCCTCATGCTTTATGCAGTGTTGTGTTCTCATGTCTATGCAGTGTTGTGTTCTCATGCTCTAAGCAACATTGTGTTCTCATGCTCTATGCAGCCTTGTGTTCTCATGCTCTATGCAGCACTGTGTTCTCATGCTCTATGTAGCATTGTGTTCTCATGCTCTATGCAGCACTGTGTTCTCATGCTCTATGTAGGATTGTGTTCTCATGCTCTATGCAGCACTGTGTTCTCATGCTCTATGGAGCGGTGTCTTCTCATGCTCTATGCAGCACTGTGTTCTCATGCTCTATACAGCACTGTGTTCTCATGCTCTATGCAGTGTTGTGTTCTCATGCTCTATGCAGCTTTTTGTCCTCATTCTCCATGCAGTGTTGTGTTCTCATTGCTCTATGCAGTGCTGTCTTCTCTTGCTATATGCAGCATTGTCTTCAAATGCTCTATGTAGCGTTGTCTTCTCATGCTCTATGCAGCGTTATGTCCTCATTCTCTGTGCAGCACTGTGTTCTCATGCTCTATGCAGTGTTTCATCCTCATTCTCTATGAAGTGCTGTGTTCTCATTGCTCTGTGCAGCGGTGTTTTCTCATGATCTATGCAAAGTTATGTCCTCATGCTTTATGCAGTGTTGTGTTCTCATGCTCTATGCAGTATTGTGTTCTCATGCTCTAAGCAGCACTGTGTTCTCATGCTGTATGCAGCGTTATGTCTTCATTTTCTATGCAGCATTATTTTCTCATACTCTATGCAGCGCTGTGTTCTCATACTCTATGCAGCCTTGTGTTCTCATTGGTCTATGCAACATTGTGTTCTCATGCTCTATGCTCCGTTATGTTCTCATGCTATATGCAGCAGTGTGTTCTCATGTTCTATGCATCATTGTGTTCTCATGTTCTATGCAGCACTGGGTTCTCATGCTCTATGCAGCGTTATGTCCTCATGCTCATTGCCGTGTTGTGTTCCCATTGCTCTATACTTTGCTGTCTTCTCATGCTCTATGCAGCACTGTGTTCTCATGCTCTTTGCAGCATTGTGTTCTCATGCTCTCTGCAGCACTGTGTTCTCATTGTCTATGCAGCGTTGTGTTCTCATGTTCTACGCAGCGTTGTGTTCTCATTCTCTATGCAGCCTTGGGTTCTCATGCTCTATGCAGCATTGTGTTCACATGCTCTGCAGTGTTATGTCCTCATGCTCTATGCAGCACTGGGTTCTCATGCTCTATGCAGCATTATATTCCCATGCTCTATGCAGCGTTATGTCCTCATGCTCATTGCCGTGTTGTGTTCTCATTGCTCTATGCAGCACTGTGTTCTCATGCACTATGCAGCGCTGTCTTCTAATGCTCTATGTAGCATTGTCTTTTCATGCTCTTTGCAACATTGTGTTCTCATGCTCTAGGTGGCATCGTGTTCTCATGCTCTTTGCAGCACTGTGTTCTCATGCTCTATGCTGTGTTTTTCCTCTTACTCTATGCAGTGTTGTGTTCTCATGCTCTATGCAGCGTTATGTTCTCATGCTCTACACAGCATTGTGTTCTCATGCTCTATGCAGCATTGTGTCCGCATGCTATATGTAGCTTTGTGTTCTCATGCTCTATGTAGCATTGTCTTCTCATGCTGTATTCAGCGTTATGTCCTCATGCTCTCTGCAGCGTTATATCCTCATGCTCTCTGCAGCATTGTGTTCTCATCCTCTACGCAGCATTATGTTCCCATGCTCTATACAGCGTTATGTCCTGATGCTCTATGCAGCATTGTGTTCTCATGCTCTATGCAGCATTATGTTCCCATGCTCTATGCAGCACTGTGTTCCCATGCTCTATGCAGCATTATGTTCCCATGCTCATTGTCATGTTGTGTTCTTATTGCTCTATGCAATGCTGTCTTCTCATGCACTATGCAGCCCTATCTTCTAATGCTCTATGTAACGTCGTCTTCTCATGCTCTTTGCAGCATTGTGTTCTCATGCTCTAGGTGGCATTGTGTGCTCATGCTCTATGCAACACTGTGTTCTCATACTCTATGCAGTGTTGTGTTCTCATGCTCTATGTAGCATTGTGTTCTCATGCTCTCTGCAGCACTGTGTTCTCATGCTCTATGCTGTGTTTTTCCTCATACACCATGCAGTGTTGTGTTCTCATGTTGTATGCTGCGTTATGTTCTCATGTTCTATGCAGCACTGTGTTCTCATGCTCTATGCTCTGTTATGTTCTCATACTATATGCATCATTGTGTTCTCATGCACTCTGTATCATTGTGTTCTCATGCTCTATGCAGCGTTATGTCCTCATGCTCATTGCCGTGTTGTGTTCCCATTACTCTTTGCAATGCTGTGTTTTCATGCTCTATGCAGCGAGGCGTCTTCTCATGCTCTATGCAGCGTTGTCTTCCCATGCTCTTTGCAGCACTGTGTTCTCATGCTCTATGCTGTGTTTTTCCTCATACACTATGCAGTGTTGTGTTCTCATGTTGTATACAGCATTATGTTCTCATGTTCTATGCAGCATTGTGTTATCATGCTCTACGCAACATTGTCTTCTCATGCTCTATGCAGGCTTGTGTTCTCATGCTCTATGCAGCACTGTGTTCTCATGCTCTATGCAGCGTTATGTCCTCATTCTCTATGCAGTGTTGTGTTCTCATTGCTCTGTGCAGTGCTCTTTTCTCACGCTCTTTGCAGTGTTGCCCTCTCATGCTCTATGCTCCGTTATGTTCTCATGCTCCATGCAGTGTTGCCCTCTCATGCTCTATGCTCCGTTATGTTCTCATGCTCCATGCAGTGTTGCCCTCTCATGCTCTATGCTCCGTTATGTTCCCATGCTCTATGCAGTGTTGCCCTCTCATGCTCTATGCTCCGTTATGTTCTCATGCTCCATGCAGTGTTGCCCTCTCATGCTCTATGCTCCGTTATGTTCTCATGCTCCATGCAGTGTTGCCCTCTCATGCTCTATGCTCCGTTATGTTCTCATGCTCCATGCAGTGTTGCCCTCTCATGCTCTATGCTCCGTTATGTTCCCATGCTCTATGCAGTGTTATGTCCTCATGCTCATGCTCATTGCCGTGTTGTGTTCCCATTCCTCAATGCAATGCTGTCTTCTCATGCTCTTTGCAGCATTGTGTTCTCATGCTCTCTGCAGCACTGTGTTCTCATCCTCTATGCTGTGTTTTTCCTCATACACTATGCAGTGTTGTGTTCTCATGCTGTATGCAGCGTTATGTCCTCATGTTCTATGCAGCACTGTGTTCTCATGCTCTATGCAGCGTTATGTCCTCATGCTCATTGCCGTGTTGTGTTATAAGACCATAAGACCATAAGACATAGGAGTGGAAGTAAGGCCATTCGGCCCATCGAGTCCACTCCGCCATTCAATCATGGCTGATGCGCATTTCAGCTCCACTTGCCAGCGTTCTCCCCATAGCCCTTAATTCCTCCAAACAACAAGAACCTATCAATCTCGGCCTTGAAGACATTTAGCGTCCCGGCTTCCACTGCACTCCGTGGCAATGAATTCCACAGGCCCACCACTCTCTGGCTGAAGAAATGTCTCCGCATTTCCGTTCTGAAATGACCCCCTCTAATTTTAAGGCTGTGTCCACGGGTCCTAGTCTCCTCGCCTAACAGAAACAATTTTCTAGCATCCACCTTTTCAAAGCCATGTATTATTTTGTACGTCTCTATTAGATCTCCCCTTAATCTTCTAAACTCCAACGAATACAATCCCAGTATCCTCAGCCGTTCCTCATATGCTAGACCTGTCATTCCAGGGATCATCCGTGTGAATCTCCGCTGGACACGCTCCAGTGCCAGTATGTCCTTCCTGAGGTGTAGGGACCAAAACTGGACACAGTACTCCAAATGGGGCCTAACCAGAGCTTTATAAAGTCTTAGTAGTACATCTCTGCTTTTATATTCCAACCCTCTTGAGATAAGAGACAACATTGCATTCGCTTTCTTAATCACAGACTCAACCTGCATGTTTACCTTTAGAGAATCCTCGACTAGCACTCCCAGATCCCTTTGTGCTTTGGCTTTATTAAGTTTCTCACCATTTAGAAAGTAGTCCATTCCTATATTCTTTTTGCCAAAGTGCAAGACCTCGCACTTGCTCACGTTAAATTCCATCAGCCATTTCCTGGACCACTCTCCCAACCTGTCTAGATCCTTCTGTAGCCTCCCCACTTCCTCAGTACTACCTGCCTGTCTACCTAACTTTGTATCATCGGCAAACTTCGCTAGAATGCCCCCGGTTCCCTCATCCAAATCATTAATATATAATGCGAACAGCTGTAGCCCCAGCACCGAACCCTGCGGGACACCGCTCGTCACCGGCTGCCATTCTGAAAAAGAACCTTTTATCCCAACTCTCTGCCTTCTGTTAGATAGCCAATCCTCAATCCATCCCAGCAGCTCACCTCGAACACCATGGGCCCTCACCTTGCTCAGCAGTCTCCCGTGTGGCACCTTATCAAAGGCCTTTTGAAAGTCCAGATAGACCACATCCACTGGGTTCCCCTGGTCTAACCTACTTGTTACCTCTTCAAAAAATTCCAACAGGTTTGTCAGGCATGACCTCCCTTTACTAAATCCATGTTGACTTGTTCTAATCAGACTCTGCTCATCCAAGAATTTAGAAACCTCATCCTTAATGATGGATTCTAGAATTTTACCAACAACCGAGGTTAAGCTGATTGGCCTATAATTTTCCATCTTTTGCCTTGATCCTTTCTTGAACAATGCTCTCTTCTCATGCTCTTTGCAGCATTGTGTTCTCATGCTCTCTGTAGCATTGTTGTCTCATGCTCTCTGCAGCACTGTGTTCTCATTGCGCTGTGCAGTGTTGTGTTCTCATGCTCTATGCAGCGTTATGTCCTCATTCTCCATGCAGTGCTGTCTATTTATGCTCTATGCAGCGTTGTCTTCAAATGCTCAATATAGCATTGTCTTCTCATGATCTATGCAGCGTTATGTCCTCATGCTTTATGCAGTGTTGTGTTCTCATGCTCTATGCAGCACTGTGTTCTCATGCTCTATGCAGCGTTATGTCCACATTCGCTATGCAGTGTTGTGTTCTCTTTGCTCTGTGCAGCACTGTCTTCTCATTCTCTATGCAGCATTATCTTTTCATGCTCTATGTAGCGTTGTTTTCTCATGCTCTATGCAGCATTATGTCATCATTCTCCATGCGGTGTTCTGTTCTCATTGCTCTGTGCAGCACTGTCTTCTCATGCTCTATGCAGCATTATCTTCTCAGGCTCTGTGCAGCTTTGTGTTCTCATGCACTATGCAGCATTGTGTCCACATGCTCTGTGCAGCGCTGTCTTCTCATGCCCTTTGCAGCATTGCCTTCTCATGCTCTATGCAGCGTTATGTCCTCCTGCTCTATGAAGTGTTGTTTTCTTATTGCTCCATGCAGCACTGTGTTCTAATGCCCTATGCGGCGTTAGGTCTGCATGATCTATGCAGTGTTGTGTTCTCATGTTCTATGCAGCTTTCTGTTCTAATGCTCTTTGCAGTATTGTGTTTTCATGCTCTATGCAGGGTTATGTCCTCACGCTCTATGCAGTGTTTTGTTCTCATGCTCTATGCAGCGTTATGACCTAATCTTTATGCAGTGTTGTGTTCTCATTGCTCCATGCAGCACTGTGTTCTCAGGCTCTTTGCAGCGTTGCCCTCTCATGCTCTATGCAGCGTTAGGTCCTCATTGCTCTATGTAGCGTTGTCTTCTCATGCTCTATGCAGCGTTATGTCCTCATGCTCATTGCTGTGTTGTGTTCCCATTGCTCTATACTTTGCTGTCTTCTCATGCTCTATGTAGCACTGTATTCTCATGCTCTATGGAGCGGTGTCTTCTCATACTCTATGCAGCACTGTGTTCTCATGCTCTATGCAGCATTGTGTTCTCATGCTCTCTGCAGCACTGTGTTCTCATTCTCTATGCAGTGTTGTGTTCTCATGCACTATGCAGCATTGTGTCCACATGCTCTGTGCAGCGCTGTCTTCTCATGCCCTTTGCAGCGCTGTCTTCTCATGCCCTTTGCAGCATTGCCTTCTCATGCTCTATGCAGCGTTATGTCCTCCTGCTCTATGAAGTGCTGTTTTCTTATTGCTCCATGCAGCACTGTGTTCTAATGCCCTATGCGGCGTTAGGTCTGCATGATCTATGCAGTGTTGTGTTCTCATGTTCTATGCAGCTTTCTGTTCTAATGCTCTTTGCAGTATTGTGTTTTCATGCTTTATGCAGGGTTATGTCTTCACGCTCTATGCAGCGTTATGACGTAGTTTTTTATGCAGTGTTGTGTTCTCATGCTCTGTGCAGCGCTGTCTTCTCATTCTCTATGCAATGTTGTGTTCTCATTGCTCTGTGCAGCACTGTCTTCTCATGCTCTTTGCAGCATTATCTTCTCATGCTCTGTTCAGCGTGGTCTTCTCATCCACTATGCAGGGGGAAGCAGCAGGGGGATGTGACGGCGTCCAGAGGGGCAGCCAAGGACCCGGAAGCTGGTGTAGCGCAAGCTTACCTGGGTAGGCATTTTTTCCCTATAAAAGCGCACAGGAGTGGAACCCGAGGCACTACAGAGGTAGTGTCTCCCACCCACCCTCCTCCTCTAACCTAATAATAAGACCCGTTGTGGTAAGTAGGTAAGTGCTGCATTTTGCTTGTTCTATTTTTTAGATCTAGTTCGTTTTTTTAAAAAGGTTACTTTTAGAGGGATGGCAGTGAAGGCAGTGCAATGTTCCTCTTGCAACATGTTTGAGGTGAGGGATGCCATGGTCGTCCCTGCTGATTACACTTGCAGGAAGTGCACCCATCTCCAGCTCCTCCAAGACCGTGTTAGGGAACTGGAGCTGGAGTTGGATGAACTTCGGATCATTCGGGAGGCAGAAGGGGTCATAGATTGGAGCTTTAGGGAAGTAGTAACTCCAAAGATTGCAGACAGATGGGTGACAGTGAGGGGGACTGGGAGGAAACAGCCAGTGCAGGGACCCCCTGCGGCCGTTCCCCTCAAGAACAAGTATACCGTTTTGGATACTTGTGGGGGGGACGACTTACCAGGGGTAAGCAATGGGGTTCAGGCCTCTGGCACGGAGGCTGTCCCCGCTACTCAGAAGGGAAGGGTGGAGAAGAGCAGAGCAATAATAATTGGGGACTCGATAGTTCGGGGCACAGATAGGCGGTTTTGTGGGGGCGAGAGAGACTCACGTTTGGTATGTTGCCTCCCAGGTGCAAGGGTACGTGACGTCTCTGATTGTGTTTTCCGGGTCCTTAAGGGGGAGGGGGGAGCAGCCCGAAGTCATGGTCCACATTGGCACCAATGACAAAGGTAGGAAGAGGAATGAGGATGTTAGGCAGGCTTTCAGGGAGCTAGGTTGGAAGCTCAGAGTTAGAACAAACAGAGTTGTTGTCTCTGGTTTGTGACCCGTGCCATGTGATAGAGAGTCGAGGAATAGGGAGAGAGAAGAGTTAAATGCGTGGCTACAGGGATGGTGCAGGAGGGAGGGATTCCGGTTTCTGGATAACTGGGGTTCTTTCTGGGGAAGGTGGGACCTCTATAAACAGGATGGTCTACACCTGAACCTGAGGGGCACCAGTATCCTTGGGGGGAGGTTTGCTAGTACTCTTTGGGAGGGTTTAAACTAACTCTGCAGGGGCATGGGAACCTAGACTGTAGCTTTAGGGTACAGGACCTGGAGTGTAGGGAGGTTAGGAACATGGCATCGATCTCGAAGGAGGGTGCCTGTAAACAGGAAAGTGGCTTGAAGTGTGTATACTTCAATGCAAGAAGTATACGAAATAAGGTAGGTGAACTTGCAGCGTGGGTTGGTACCTGGGATTTCGATGTTGTGGCTATTACGGAGACATGGGTAGACCAGGGACAGGATTGGCTGTTACAGCTTCCAGGGTTTAAATGTTTTAGTAGGATCAGAGGTGGGAGTAAAAGAGGGGGGAGGTGTGGCATTGCTTGTCAAAGTTAGTATTACAGCGGTGGAAAGGACGATGGATGAATACTCGCCATCTGAGGTAGTTTGGGCTGAGGTTAGGAATAGGAAAGGTGAGGTCACCCTGTTAGGAGTTTTCTACAGGACTCCTAATAGTCCGAGAGATGTAGAAGAAAGGATTGTGAGGATGATTCAGGAGAAGAGTGAAAGTAATAGGGTGGTTGTTATGGGGGACTTTAACTTTCCTGATATTGACTGGGAAAGCTATAGCTCGAGTACGTTAGATGGGTCGGTGTTTGTCCAATGTGTGTAGGAGGGTTTCCTGATACAATATGTAGACAGGCCAACAAGAGGTGAGGCCATATTGGATTTGGTTCTGGGTAACGAACCAGGCCAGGTGTTAGAATTGGAGGTAGGTGAGCACTTTGGGGACAGTGACCACAACTCGGTGACTTTTACTCTAGTGATGGAGAGGGATAAGTGTGCACTGCAGGGCAAGAGTTATAGCTGGGGGCAGGGAAATTATGATGCGGTGAGGCACGACTTAGGATGCGTGCCTTGGAAAAGCAGGCTTCAAGGCAAGGGCGCAATTGATATGTGGAGCTTGTTCAAGGAGCAACAATTGAGTGTCCTTGATAAGTATGTACCTGTCAGGCAGGGAGAAAAGGGTCGTGTGAGGGAGCCGTGGTTTAGTAAGGAATTGGAATCCCTTGTTAAAGGGAAGAGGGTGGCCTATGTAAAGATGAGGTGTGAAGGTTCAATTGGGGCGTTTGAGAGTTATAAGATAGCCAGGAAGAATCTGAAGAGAGAGCTAAGAGCAGCAAGGAGGGGACATGAAAAGTCCTTAGTTGGTAGGATTAGGGAAAACCCAAAGGCTTTCTATAGGTATGTCAGGAATAAAAGAATGACTAGGGTAGGAATAGGTCCAGTCAAGGATAGTAGTGGGAAGTTGCGTGTGGAGGCTGAAGAGATTGGGGAGACACTGATTGAATACTTTTCGTCAGTATTCACTCAGGAAGGATGTTGTTGCTGATGTGAATATTGAGTCACAATTAATTAGAATGGATGGCTTTGAGGTATGTAGGGAAGAGGTGTTGGAAATTCTGGAAAGGGTGAAAATAGATAAGTCCCCTCGGCCTGATGGCATTTATCCTAGGATTCTCTGGGAAGCAAGGGAGGAGATTGCAGAGCCATTGGTCTTGATTTTTATGTCCTCGTTGTCTACAGGAATAGTGCCAGAAGACTGGAGGATAGCAAATGTGGTTCCCTTGTTCAAGAAGGGGAGTATGGATAACCCTAGTAACTATAGGCTGGTGAGTCTCACTTTTGTTGTGGGCAAAGTCTTAGAGAGAATTGTAAGGGATAGGATTTATGAACATCTGGATAGGAATAATGTGATCAAGGATAGTCAGCATGGTTTTGTGAAGGGCAAGTCGTGTCTCACAAACCTTATTGAATTATTTGAGAAGGTGACTAAGGAGGTGGATGAGGATAAAGCAGTAGATGTGGTATATATGGATTTTAGTAAGGCGTTTGATAAGGTTCCCCATGGTAGGCTACTGCAAAAAATACAGAGGTATGGCATTGAGGGTGAGTTTGGATTAGGAATTGGCTGGCTGGAAGAAGACAGAGGGTAGTAGTTGATGGTAAAGTTTCATCTTGGAGTGCAGTTACTAGCGGTGTTCCGCAAGGATCTGTTTTGGGACCATTGCTGTTTGTCATTTTTATAAATGACCTGGAGGAGGGGCTAGAAGGTTGGGTGAGCAAGTTTGTGGATGATACGAAAGTCGGTGGAGTTGTTGACAGTGAAGAAGGATGTGGCAGGTTACAGCGGGATATCGATAAGCTGCAGAGCTGGGCAGAAAGGTGGCAAATGGAGTTCAATGTGGGTAAGTGTGAGGTGATTCATTTTGGTATGAGTAACAAGAAGATGGGGTACTGGGCTAATGGCAGGATTCTTGGTAGTGTGGATGAGCAGAGGGATCTTGGTGTCCATGTACACAGATCTCTGAAAGTTGCCACCCAGGTAAATAGTGCTGTGAAGAAGGCGTACTGAATTTTATTGGTAGAGGAATTGAGTTCCGGAGTCCTGAGGTCATGCTGCAGTTGTATAAGACTCTGGTGCAGCCGCATCTGGAGTATTGTGTGCAGTTTTGGTCGCCATACTATAGGAAGGATGTGGAGGCACTGGAACGGGTGCAGAGGAGGTTTACCAGGATGTTGCCTGGTATGGTAGGAAGATCGTATGAGGAAAGGCTGAGGCACTTGGGGCTGTTTTCATTGGAGAAAAGAAGGTTTAGGGGTGACTTGATAGAGGTGTTCAAGATAATTAGGGGTTTAGATAGGGTTGACCATGAGAACCTTTTTCCACGTATGGAGTCAGCTATTACAAAGGGGCATAGCTTTAAATTAAGGGGTGGTAGGTATAGGACAGATGTTAGGGGTAGATTCTTTACTCAGCGAGTCGTGAGTTCATGGAATGCCCTGCCAGTAGCAGTGGTGGACTCTCCCTCTTTATTGGCATTTAAATGGGCATTGGATAGGCATATGGAGGATAGTGGGCTAGTGTAGGTTAGGTGGGCTTGGATCGGAGCAACATCAAGGGCCAAAGGGCCTGTACTGCGCTGTATTTTTCTATGTTCTGTGTTCTATGTTCTATGCTCTATGCAGTGTTGAGTTCTCATGCTCTGTGCAGCCTTGTGTTTTCATGCACTATGCAGCGTTGCCTTCTCATACTCTATGCAGCGTTGTCTTCTCATGCTCTATGCAGCACTGTGTTCTCATGCTCTATGCAGCGTTATATCCTCATTCTCTATGCAGTGTTGTGTTCTCATTGCTCTGTGCAGCGCTCTCTTCTCATGCGCTTTGCAGTGTTTCCCTCTCATGCTCTATGCAGCGTTATGTCCTCACTGCTCTGTGCAGTGCTGTCTATTCATGCTCTATGCAGCGTTGTCTTCTCATGCTCTATGCAGTGCTGTCTTCTCTTGATTTATGCAGCATTATGTCCTTATGCGTTATGCAGTGTTGTGTTCTCATGCTCTATGCAGCGTTACGTCCTCATGCTTTATGCAGCATTGTGTTCTCATTGCTCTGTGCATCATTGCGTTCTCAATCACTATGTAGCACTGTGTTCTCATGCTCTATGCAGCATTGTGTTCTCATTGCTCTGTGCAGCGCTGTCTTCTCATGCTCTAAGCAACATTGTGTTCTCATGCTCTATTCAGCGTGTTGTCTTCTCATGCTCTATGCATGCCTTGTGTTCTCATGTTCTATGCAGCGTTATGTCTTCATGCTCTATGGTGGCATTGTGTTCTCATTGCTCTATACAGTGCTGTCTTCTCATGCTGTATGCAGCATTATGTTCTCATGCTCTATGCAGCATCGTGTTCGCATGCTCTGTGCAGCGCTGTGTTCTCATACTCTATGCAGCGTGGTGTTCTCATTGCTCTATGCAGTGACTTGTTCTCATGCTTTATGCTGTGTTGTGTTCTCATGCTCTATGCAGCACTGTGTTGTCATGCTCTATGCAGTGTTGTCTTCTCATGCACTATGCAGAGTTGTATTCTCATACTCTATGCAGCACTGTGTTCTCATGCTCTATGCTGCACTGTGTTCTCATGATCTGTGCAGCGTTGTGTTCTGATGTTCTATGCACAGCTGTGTTGTCATGCTCTGTGCAGCATTGTGTTCTCAAGCTCTATGCAGCGTTGTCTTCTCATGCTGTATGCAGCATTGTGTTCTCATGCTATATGCAGCACTGTGTTCTCATGCTCGATGCAGCACTGTGTTCTCATGCTCTATGCAGTGCTATGTTCTGATGCTCTATACAGCACTGTGTTCTCATGCTCTATGCAGCATTGTCTTCTCATGATCTATGCAGCATTGTGTTCTCATGCTCTCTGCAGTGCTATGTTCTGATGCTCTATACAGCACTGTATTCTCATGCTCTATGCAGCACTGTGTTCTCATGATCTGTGCAGCGTTGTCTTCTCATGCTCTATGCAGCATTACATTCTCATGCTCTATGCAGCATTGTGTTCTCATGCGCTATGTAGCACTGTGTTCTCGTGCTCTATGCAGCGTTTTCTTCTCATGCTCTATGCAGCGTTGTCTTCTCATGCTCTATGCAGTGCTGTCTTCTCTTGCTCTATGCAGCGTTGTCTTCTCCTTATCTATGCAGCATTATGTCCTCATGCTTTATGCAGCATTGTGTTCTCATACTCTATGCAGCATTGTGTTCTCATTGCTCTATGCAGTGATTTGTTGTCATGTTCTATGCAGCCTTGTGCTCTCATGCTCTTTGCAGTGTTGTGCTCTCATGATCTATGCAGCGTTGTGTTCTCATGCTCTATGCAGTGCTGCGTTCTCATGCTCTATGCACCATTATGTTCTCATGCTCAATGCAGCATTGTGTTCTCATGCACTATGCAGCGTTGTCTTCTCATGCTCTATGTTTGCGTTGTCTTCTCATGCTCTATGTGGTGTTGTGTTCTCATTGCTCTATGCAGTGCTGTCTTCTAATGCTCTATGCGGCATTGTGTTCTCATTCTCTCTGCAACATTATGTCCTTATGCTCTATGCAGCACTCTGTTCTCATGCGCTATGAAGCGTTATGTCCTCATTCTCTATGCAGTGTTGTGTTCTCATTGCTCAGTGCAGCACTGTCTTCTCATGCTCTATGCAGCATTATCTTCTCATGCTATATGCAGCGTTGTGTTCTCACTCACTATGTAGCATTGTGTTCTCATGTTTTATGCAGCACAGTGTTGTCTTTGCTCTGTTCAGTGCTGTCTATTCATGCTCTATGCATCATTGTCTTCTCATGCTCTATGCATGCATTGTGTCTCAAGCTCTATGCAGCGCTATGTCCTCATGCTCTTTGTGGTGTTGTGTTCTCATTGCTCTGTGCAGCACTCTTTTCTCGTGTTTTATGCAGCACTGTGTTCTCATGCTCTATGCAGTGTTGTCTTCTCATGCACTATGCAGAGTTGCATTCTCATGCTCTATGCAGCACTGTGTTCTCATGCTCTATGTAGCGTTGTGTTCTCATGCTTTATGCAGCACTCTGTTCTCATGCTCCATGTAGCTTTATGTCCTCATTCTCTATGCAGTGTTGTGTTCTCATTGCTCTATGCAGCATTCTGTCCTCATGCTCTATGCAGCACTCTGTTCTCATGCACTATGCAGCATTGTGTTCTCGTGCTCTATGCAGCCTTGCGTTCCCATGCTCTATGCAGCACATTGTTCTCATGCTCTATGTAGCGTTGTGTTCTCGTGCTCCATGCAGCGGTGTCTTCTCATGATCTATGCAGTGTTGTGTTCTCATGCTCTATGCAGCATTGTGTTCTCATGCTCTATGCAGCATTGTGTTCTCATGTTTTATGCAGCACTGTGTTCTCATGCTCTACGCAGCATTATGGCCTCATTCTCCATGCAGTGTTGTGTGCGCATCGCTCTGTGCAGCGCTGTCGTCTCATACTCTCTGCAGCATTGCCTTCTCCTGCTCTATGCAGCGTTATATCCTCATGCACTATGCAGTACTGTGTTCTCATGTTTTATGCAGCACAGTGTTGTCTTTGCTCTGTTCAGTGCTGTCTATTCATGCTCTATGCAGCATTGTCTTCTCATGCTCTATGCAGTGCTGTCTTCTCGTGCTTTATACAGCGTTGTCTTTTAATGCTCTATGCAGCATTGTCTTCTCCTGCTCTATGCAGCATTGTGTTCTAATGTTCTGTGCACAGCTATGTTCTCATGCTCTATGCAGTGTTGTGTTTTTATGTTTTATGCAGCACTGTGTTCTCATCCTCTATGCAGTGTTGTCTTCTCATACACTATGCAGAGTTGTATTCTCAAGCTCTATGCAGCACTGTGTTCTCATGATCTGTGCAGCGTTGTGTTCTGATGTTCTATGCACAGCTGTGTTCTCATGCTCTGTGCAGCGTTGTCTTCTCATGCTTTATGCAGTATTGTGTTCGCTTGCCCCATGCAGCATTGTGCGCTAATGTTCTATGCAGTGTTGTGTTCTCATGCTCTATGCAGTGTTGTGTTCTCATGCTCTATGCAGTATTGTGTTCGCTTGCCCCATGCAGCATTGTGCGCTAATGTTCTATGCAGTGTTGTGTTCTCATGCTCTATGCAGCATTGTGTTCTCATGCTCTATGCAACATTGTGTTCCCATGCTCTATGCAGCATTGTGTTCTCATGCTCTATGCAGCGTTGTGTTCTAATGCTCTATGCAGCATTGTGTTCTGGTCTTCTATGCAGCGTTGTGCAGGCCAGGTGAATTGGCCATGCTGACGTTCCCATAGTGTTCGGTGCATTAGTCAGAGGGAAATGGGTCTGGGTGGCTTGCTCTTTGGAGGCTCAATGTGGTCTTATTGGGCCAAAGAGCCTGTTTCCACGCTGTAGTGAATCTGATCTAATCTAATTTAAAAAATGAAGGGATGTGAATTGTTATGCGAAGGTAGGTGCCACTAGACAATTGTGGGTATCACATGGACCTTTTCAGAAGCAGTTTATTCAGGAGATGTTGAGAGGAAGTCATCTGGAAGCTTCTCAGGAAAAAGGCTGTGTGAGTTTTCAGTTCGCGCTTTTTCAAAGGGTTCTGAAATTTCTCGGAAAGGATGAGTTGGGTATCTTCTTACTGAACAAGCAACATCCAAAAAAAACCCCAAAATTCCTGACAGCCACAAACCCAGGCATATGACTTCTTTGTAAAAGATTTCAAGTAGTTCCATAATTTATAAATCTGTTTACTTAGCCGAATTATTTCTGCCAGTAAGTGCTATTTTTAAAGTTCTGAGTGACCTTCTGTTATGTTTCCTTTAAAAAAAAACAGTGCAGCCATTGCCACAGTGTTTCAAATAAACCAATTTTCATGGTGCTTTTAACACAAGTCTTCATAAAAAGTATCGACAGTAGAATCATCTTCATGAGAATAGGTAGGAAAATAAGCCATGAAGACAACACAAGGATCATTACAGGTTAATTGTGTGTGCAAGTATTTAGCCAAGAAGGTATAATGTGAGACGATGTGAACTTGCCCACTTTGGCAAGATGAATTACATGGCAGGATTTATTTAAAATGGAGAGAGAGATTGTAGAATTCCAAGGTAGAGAGTGTGGTGATGCTGCTCCTTTAACAAGGTCAAGTTGCCCATGGTTTTTTTTTTCAGGAGTTTATGAAGACACAGACTCTGAAATGTCTGGAGTTGATCTACTTGTGAATGCTATCAATTTTTAAAAAAAAAACACTTGTACAATGACAGGGGAGTGGCCAGTTCTCCCAGCTCAGCTTCTCTCTGGTTTGGCAAAAGTGAGGACTGCAGATGCTGGAGATCGGAATCAAGATCAGAGTGGTGCTGGAAAAGCACAGCAGGTCAGGCAGCATCCGTGGAGCAGGAAAATACAACGTTTCGGGCAAAAGCCCTTCACCAGAAATGAGATGTTGAAGGGCTTTTGCCCGAAGCATTGATTTTCCTGCTCCTCGGATGTTGCCTGACCTGCTGTGCTTTTCCAGCACCACACTTCTCTCTCTGGTTTGTGGTTTGGCTTTGATTTTAGCAGCCAGTTGTGAAGCTGCTGGACCCAAAGAAGCAGGTCCATGCTGACCCTCTCTCTCTGAAATCTCTTCTGTAAGACTCTGTGTTTAATTTTACCTTTTGTGCCAAGGGGTGTTTATGGGGATTGTTGCAAGTATTGGGAACAGCATCACTAAGTTGGGATGATCTGTTGGGTTTTCGGATGGGTTAAGTTATTCAGCATTCTGTTTTTTGTTTGTGTTTCATTTGGTAATCTTGTAAATAAATTCTGTTACGTTTAAAACTAAGTGGCTGGGTCAGCTGCATCACTCCTGGAATATCCACTCTACACCTGCTTAAAACAACAAGCAAAGTTAGGGTCTGGCCTACTTCCTTGAAATGTTTTGAGGTGTCCGGTCTGGTCCATGACCAGATTGATTTGGGTGCCCTCGTAAATAGATCACAAAATAGATCCATTAGCATGCAGATATAGCAAGTGATGAGGAAGCCAATGCAATATTGTTACTTATGGGCAGCTCAGTGGCACTGCTGTCTCACAGTATCAGGGCCACGGGTTCGATTCCAGCCTCGGGCAACTCTCTGTGGAGTTTGCAGATTCTCCCCGTGTTTGCGTGGGGTTTTTTCCGGGTGCTTTGGTATCCTCCACAGTCCAAGGACATGCGGGTTAGGTGGATTGGCCGTGCTAAATTACCCATAGTGCCCAGGGATGTTCAGGCTAGGTAGAGTAGCCACAAGAAGTTACAGGGATAGGATAAGGTGGATGGGTCTGGGTGGGATACTCTTCAGAGGGTCGGTTTGGACTCGAATGGCCTGCTTCCACACATTAGTGATTCTGTAGTAAGGGGAATGAAATATAAAAATAAGGATCATTTGCCATTTTGTACGGGGAGTGGGTGAGGACGCAATTAGCACACTATGTTGTTTGGTTCATCTTTTTAAAGAAAAAACCTAATTGCACCAGAAACAAGTCAGAGAAAGCCCACTCGACTGATTCCTATAATGAGGGGATTGTCTTATGAAAAAAAAGCTTGATAATCTAAGTGTGTATCCATTGGAGTTTAGAGCAAAGAGAGGGGCTATAAATTGGACAAATAAGATCCTGAGGGGACTTGGCAGAGTGGATGCTGAGAGAATGTTTTCCTCAAGATAGAGACTAGAACTTGGGGGGGGGGACACAATTTAAAAGTGAGGGGTCTCCCATTTGAGACAGAGATGAGGTGAAAACATTTCCCTCAGGTTTGTGGGTCCGTGAAACTCCCTTCCCCAGGGGAAGCAGGACTGTGGGCTATTTGTAAGGCAGATGTAGATAAATTCTTGACCAGCAGGGGAGTTGAAGTTTATTAGGGATTGGCAGAAACTGTGATGAGATCACAAGTAGATTAATCACTTTCATATTGAATGGCAGAGAAAGCTTGAAGGGCCGAATGGCCTACTCTCGCCTCGAATTCACATATTTATTTAGGTGACAAAAACCAACAAAGCTGACCTTACTGAAACTATGATTAGGAGGCAGGTCTGTCATTCTGCCATGTTAATCCTCTCCCATCTTTCACAACAAACAATGCCTTGTCCGTAAGCCCAAGTGTTATTTGGCAGCTGCTATTAACACTGTAATTTGTAAAAAACCCAGAAAATACAGGAAATGCAAAACAGCTGTCAAGATTTGAGACAATCTGATTCATGCTTCCTTTAACCAAAAGCAATTCCAACAGTAGTAATTCTTGCTGTTCTCGCTTCAGATTTCCTCAGTATCTCTTTTCAAATCTCCATTCGGCAGAAATTGAGCCCAGAGGTTAGGAGTGGCATTCAGTGTTATATTTACCAGGGATCTCCATTCTCAGTAATGTGCCACATACATTCCTCAAATTCTAGGAATATTATGGCCTCTGCTTCCTTGGACTGAGAAGTTCTATTGCAACATAAAACCCATTGTCGATCGATTTGGCTACAGATAAAAGAGAGGACATTTATCACATCCTGCGTGTGGCAGTTCATTGGCAGGATAATTCAAATAGTCCTACTGCTCCCCATTCCTTCGTACATTCTTCATTCCCCATCAAATGTCTTTCCAAATCCCTTTTTGAAAATTATTGTCGTATCAGCTTTCACTGCGCTTTTGGACAACACTCTACTGACCACAGCCACTGACAGCGCAAAACAAAACAGACTCCCAGGCCTCAGCACAGACTTCTAGCCTCAGCGCCAACTCCCGGCCTCAGCACGGAATCCCAGGCCTCAGCACAGACTCCCAGCCTCAGCACAGACTCCCGGCCTCAGCACAGACTCCCGGCCTCAGCACAGACTCCCAGGCCTCAGCACAGACTCCCAGGCCTCAGCACAGACTCCCAGGCCTCAGCACAGACTCCCGGCCTCAGCACAGACTCCTAGCCTCAGCACAGACTCCCAGGCCTCAGCACGGACTCCCAGGCCTCAGCACAGACTCCCAGGCCTCAGCACAGACTCCCAGGCCTCAGCATAGACTTCGAGCCTCAGCACATACTCCTAGCCTCAGCACAGACTCCCGGCCTCAGCACAGACTCCCAGCCTCAGCACAGACTCCCGGGCCTCAGCATAGACTTCTAGCCTCAGCGCCAACTCCCAGCCTCAGCACAGACTCCCGGCATCAGCACATACTCCTAGCCTCAGCGCCAACTCCCAGCCTCAGCACAGACTCCCGGCCTCAGCACAGACTCCTAGCCTCAGCACAGACTCCCGGCCTCAGCACAGACTCCCAGGCCTCAGCACAGACTCCCGGCCTCAGCACAGACTCCTAGCCTCAGCGCCAACTCCCAGCCTCAGCACAGACTCCCGGCCTCAGCACAGACTCCTAGCCTCAGCACAGACTCCCGGTCTCAGCGTAGACTCCTAGCCTCAGCACAGACTCCTAGCCTCAGCGCCAACTCCCAGCCTCAGCACAGACTCCCAGCCTCAGCGCGGACTCCCAGCCTCAGCATGGACTCACGGCCTCAGCACAGACTCCTAGCCTCAGCACAGACTCCCGGCCTCAGCACAGACTCCCGGCCTCAGCACAGACTCCTAGCCTCAGCACACACTCCCGGCCTCAGCACAGACTCCCAGCCTCAGCACAGACTCCCGGCCTCAGCGCCAACTCCCAGCCTCAGCACAGACTCCTAGCCTCAGCACAGACTCCCGGCCTCAGCACAGACTCCTAGCCTCAGCACAGACTCCCAGGCCTCAGCACAGACTCCTAGCCTCAGCACAGACTCCCAGGCCTCAGCACAGACTCCTAGCCTCAGCACAGACTCCCGGCCTCAGCACAGACTCCCAGCCTCAGCACAGACTCCTAGCCTCAGCACAGACTCCTAGCCTCAGCGCCAACTCCCAGCCTCAGCACAGACTCCCAGCCTCAGCACAGACACCCGGCCTCAGCACAGACTCCTAGCCTCAGCACAGACTCCTAGCCTCAGCACAGACTCCCGGCCTCAGCACAGACTCCCAGCCTCAGCACAGACTCCTAGCCTCAGCACAGACTCCTAGCCTCAGCACAGACTCCCGGCCTCAGCACAGACTCCTAGCCTCAGCACAGACTCCCAGGCCTCAGCACAGACTCCTAGCCTCAGCACAGACTCCCAGGCCTCAGCACAGACTCCTAGCCTCAGCACAGACTCCCGGCCTCAGCACAGACTCCCAGCCTCAGCACAGACTCCCAGCCTCAGCACAGACTCCTAGCCTCAGCGCCAACTCCCAGCCTCAGCACAGACTCCCAGCCTCAGCACAGACACCCGGCCTCAGCACAGACTCCTAGCCTCAGCACAGACTCCTAGCCTCAGCACAGACTCCCGGCCTCAGCACAGACTCCCAGCCTCAGCACAGACTCCCAGGCCTCAGCACAGACTCCCAGCCTCAGCACAGACTCCTAGCCTCAGCGCCAACTCCCAGCCTCAGCACAGACTCCTAGCCTCAGCACAGACTCCTAGCCTCAGCACAGACTCCCAGCCTCAGCGCCAACTCCCAGCCTCAGCACAGACTCCCAGCCTCAGCACAGACTCCCAGCCTCAGCACAGACTCCTAGCCTCAGCGCCAACTCCCAGCCTCAGCACAGACTCCTAGCCTCAGCACAGACTCCTAGCCTCAGCACAGACTCCCAGCCTCAGCGCCAACTCCCGGCCTCAGCACAGACTCCCAGCCTCAGCACAGACTCCTAGCCTCAGCACAGACTCCTAGCCTCAGCGCCAACTCCCAGCCTCAGCACAGACTCCCAGCCTCAGCACAGACTCCCAGCCTCAGCACAGACTCCCGGCCTCAGCGCCAACTCCCAGCCTCAGCACAGACTCCCAGCCTCAGCACAGACTCCCAGCCTCAGCACAGACTCCTAACCTCAGCGCCAACTCCCAGCCTCAGCACAGACTCCCGGCCTCAGCACAGACTCCTAGCCTCAGTACAGACTCCCGGCCTCAGCACAGACTCCCGGCCTCAGCACAGACTCCCAGCCTCAGCACAGACTCCTAGCCTCAGCGCCAACTCCCAGCCTCAGCACAGACTCCCAGCCTCAGCACAGACTCCTAGCCTCAGCACAGACTCCCAGCCTCAGCACAGACTCCCGGCCTCAGCGCGGACTCCCAGCCTCAGCACAGACTCCCGGCCTCAGCGCGGACTCCCAGGCCTCAGCACGGACTCCCGGCCTCAGCACAGACTCCTAGCCTCAGTACAGACTCCTAGCCTCAGCACAGACTCCTAGCCTCAGCGCCAACTCCCAGCCTCAGCACAGACTCCCAGCCTCAGCACAGACTCCTAGCCTCAGCACAGACTCCCAGCCTCAGCACAGACTCCTAGCCTCAGCACAGACTCCTAGCCTCAGCGCCAACTCCCAGCCTCAGCACAGACTCCCAGCCTCAGCACAGACCCCCGGCCTCAGCACGGACTCCTAGCCTCAGCACAGACTCCTAGCCTCAGCGCCAATTCCCAGCCTCAGCACAGACTCCCTGCCTCAGCGCGGACTCCCAGCCTCAGCATGGACTCACGGCCTCAGCACAGACTCCTAGCCTCAGCACAGACTCCCGGCCTCAGCACAGACTCCCAGGCCTCAGCACAGACTCCTAGCCTCAGCGCCAACTCCCAGCCTCAGCACAGACTCCCTGCCTCAGCGCGGACTCCCAGCCTCAGCATGGACTCACGGCCTCAGCACAGACTCCTAGCCTCAGCACAGACTCCCGGCCTCAGCACAGACTCCCAGGCCTCAGCACAGACTCCTAGCCTCAGCGCCAACTCCCAGTTTCAGCACAGACTCCCAGGCCTCAGCACAGACTCCCAGGCCTCAGCACAGACTCCTAGCCTCAGCACAGACTCCCAGCCTCAGCACGGACTCCCGGCCTCAGCGCCAACTCCCAGCCTCAGCACAGACTCCCGGCCTCAGCGCGGACTCCCAGCCTCAGCACAGACTACCGGCCTCAGCACAGACTCCCGGCCTCAGCACAGACTCCCAGCCTCAGCACAGACTCCTAGCCTCAGCGCCAACTCCCAGCCTCAGCACAGACTCCCGGCCTCAGCACAGACTCCTAGCCTCAGTACAGACTCCCGGCCTCAGCACAGACTCCCGGCCTCAGCACAGACTCCCAGCCTCAGCACAGACTCCTAGCCTCAGCGCCAACTCCCAGCCTCAGCACAGACTCCCAGCCTCAGCACAGACTCCTAGCCTCAGCACAGACTCCTAGCCTCAGCGCCAACTCCCAGCCTCAGCACAGACTCCCGGCCTCAGCACAGACTCCTAGCCTCAGTACAGACTCCCGGCCTCAGCACAGACTCCCAGCCTCAGCACAGACTCCTAGCTTCAGCGCCAACTCCCAGCCTCAGCACAGACTCCCAGCCTCAGCACAGACTCCTAGCCTCAGCACAGACTCCCAGGCCTCAGCACAGACTCCTAGCCTCAGCACAGACTCCCGGCCTCAGCACAGACTCCCAGGCTTCAGCACAGACTCCCGGCCTCAGCACAGACTCCTAGCCTCAGCGCCAACTCCCAGCCTCAGCACAGACTCCCGGCCTCAGCACAGACTCCTAGCCTCAGCACAGACTCCCGGCCTCAGCACAGACTCCCAGGCCTCAGCACAGACTCCTAGCCTCAGCACAGACTCCGAGCCTTAGCGCCAACTCCCAGCCTTAGCACAGACTCCCTGCCTCAGCGCGGACTCCTAGCCTCAGCACAGACTCCCGGCCTCAGCACAGACTCCTAGCCTCAGCACAGACTCCTAGCCTTAGCGCCAACTCCCAGCCTCAGCACAGACTCCCTGCCTCAGCGCGGACTCCTAGCCTCAGCACAGACTCCCGGCCTCAGCACAGACTCCTAGCCTCAGCACAGACTCCCGGCCTCAGCACAGATTCCCAGGCCTCAGCACAGACTCCTAGCCTCAGCACAGACTCCTAGCCTCAGCACAGACTCCCAGGCCTCAGCACAGACTCCTAGCCTCAGCACAGACTCCCAGGCTTCAGCACAGACTCCTAGCCTCAGCACAGACTCCCGGCCTCAGCACAGACTCCGAGGCCTCAGCACAGACTCCGAGGCCTCAGCACAGACTCCGAGGCCTCAGCACAGACTCCCAGCCTCAGCACAGACTCCCAGCCTCAGCACAGACTCCCAGCCTCAGCACAGACTCCCGGCCTCAGCACAGACTCCCAGGCCTCAGCACAGACTCCTAGCCTCAGCACAGACTCCCAGCCTCAGCACAGACTCCTAGCCTCAGCACAGACTCCTAGCCTCAGCGCCAACTTCCTGCCTCAGCATGGACTCCCAGCCGCAGCACCAATTCCCGGCCTCAGCACAGACTCCCAGCCTCAGCACGGATTCCCAGCCTCAGCATGGACTCCAGGACTCAGCACGGACTCCTGGCCTCAGCACTGACTCCAGGACTCAGCACGGACTCCAGGACTCAGCATGGACTCCAGGACTCAGCACGGACTCCTGGCCTCAGCACGGACTCCAGGACTCAGCATGGACTCCAGGACTCAGCACGGACTCCAGGACTCAGCATGGACTCCAGGACTTAGCACGGACTCCAGGACTCAGCACGGACTCCCGGCCTCAGCACGGACTCCAGGACTCAGCACGGACTCCCGGCCTCAGCACAGACTCCAGGACTCAGCACGGACTCCAGGACTCAGCATGCACTCCAGGACTCAGCATGGACTCTCAGCCTCAGCCCGGACTCGCAGCATGAGCACGGACTCCCAGTCTCAGCATGAACTCCTAGCCTCAGCGCAGACTCCCAGCCTTAGTGCAGACTTCTAGCCTCAGCGCAGACTCCCAGCCTCAGCACAGAATCCCAGCCTCAGCACAGACTCCCAGACCTCAGCACAGACTCCTCGCCTAAGCACGGACTCCCAGCCTCAGTACACACTCCCAGCCTCAGCATGACCTCCTGGACTCAGTACAGACTCCAGCCTCAGTGCAGTCTCCTGACCTTGAGTGCCTCGTGGGGAAGCCTGGCACGGACTGGAGGCTAGGTGCTGGTGCAGACTGGGTTGTAAGGATTATCATCTAAACCTTTTGGGGTTTCTTAATTTTTCTAATTTATTCTTTTGATTTTGTACTTCAGTACCTAAGATGGCACAAAGGTCTGTAATGCTGGATTTCTTATTTCTTTAATTTTTAAATTTCTGCCTAAGAATTTGTACTTAAGAATCTGTATTGTATTCATGATTTGGAGATGCTGGTGTTGGACTGGGATGCACAAAGTTAAAAATCACACAACACCATGTTATAATCCAACAGGTTTAATTGGAAGCACTAGCTCCAATCAGCACCCCAGTCCAACATTAGCATCTCCAAATCAAGACTATAAGCTGGTGTTGTGTGATTTTTAACTCTGTATTGTATTGGTATCGTAGCAGTAAGCTTAGAGCATGGTATGCCTCTGATTACTGGGTTCTTTAATATTCAGTGCTGAGATGCAATAAATACCGTCATTAAGAAGCCATACATAAAGACACTTCTTGGTGCTGGCTTCCCCCTGATCAGTCTATCTAGAACCTCAAACTCCTAGACAGAGATGTAAACTACAAAAGTAATTCCACCTGTGAATCATCCTCACAATAACGTCCCTTACCTTACCAGTTTCTCTGTATTCATTGCATGATGTCCAGGCCAAATTTGTGCACAGCGCTTGGAGTGTGTTTTAACCAGAAGACCAGAGAAAGCTATTTCAGCTACGCACTGAATCCACAATAAGGGGCTGAGCTTTCAAAGTTCAGCCAGACAATGTCTGGAAACATCGCTTTACACAGAGTGTGTGGAAATCAGGAACTGTCTCCCACGAAAAGCTGAGAGGGTGGGAATCTTTAAAGATGTCAAAAACTAATATTGATTGATACTTGAAACAAAAATACACAAGTAGCAGGTCTGGTAACATCTGCTGAGAGTAACAAAAGGCATAAGGAAACAAAGAAATGACTGATGATTAGCCAACAGGCAGAGTGGGACCATTCGGCGCAGTTTCTTTGGCACGAGCATTTCGGCATAGGCCGTTTTGCCGCAGAGCTTTAGATTAGATTACTTACAGTGTGGAAACAGGCCCTTCAGTCCAACACTGACCCACCACCCACCCATTCACCTAACACTACAGTCAATTTAGCATGGCCAATTCACCTGACCTGCACATCTTTGGACTGTGGGAGGAAACCAGAGCACCCGGAGCAAACCCACACAGACACGGGGAGAACGTGCAAACTCCACACAGTCAGTCGCCTGAGGCGGGAATTGAACCCGGGTCTCTGGCGCTGTGAGGCAGCAGTGCTAACCACTGTGCCACCGTGCCGCTGTTTCAGCGCAGCTCATATTGATTTCAGGATTAATGAAAGCAGTAAAAATAAAAGTTGATTCCTTTTCAGGCTTAGTTAAAAACATTACTGAAAGCAATAAAAATTAAAGTAATGTTTATCCTCTTTAGCAAAAATGTTAAAGAGAAAAAAAACCAGAAACTTGTTAACTAAGCCTGAAATCAATATTAGCTGCACCGAAACAGCTCTGCGGCTAAACGGGTCTGTGGAAAAACGGCCTGTGCCGAAACACTCGCACCAAAGTCGCTGCGCCGAATGGTCCTACACCCGCCAACAGGGATGCTGCACAGTGGCTCAGTGGTTAGCATCGTTCATTCACAGCACCAGGGACCTGGGTTCAGTTCCACTCTGGGAGTAACTGTCAGTGTGGAGGTTGCACATTCTCTCCATGTCTGTGAGGGTTTCCTCTGGGTGTTCCAGACCCAGAGACGCAGTCCAAAGATGTGCAGGTTAGGGTGGATTGACAATGCTAAATTGCCCCATAGTGTCCAGGGACATGGAAGTTAGGTAGGTTAGCCGTGGTAAAAATGCAGGGTTGTAGGGTTGAGATGCTCTTTGGAGGGTCGGTGTGGACTCGATGGGCTAAATGGCCTACTTCCACACCATAGGGATTCTATGAAGTGTGAGATAAATACCAGGTAGGGTGCAATGAGAATAGTAAATAGTGAGTTGGCTGAACAGGGAGCAGCCCATACAAACAGCATTGAGGGGTGTGGAGGCAGGGGAATTGACGTGGAGGAGGGAGACCTTGTTCTGAAACCATCTCAGGCCTGCTCCAGCCAGGCTCAACACAAGATGGATGAACAACACCTCACCTTTCACCTCGTTACCTTAACACCCAACATGGAGTTTAACAATTTCAGAACGTGATTAGCCCTGTGTACCTCCAACATTCTCAGTTTCTCTCTCAGATTTCCAGCATACACAGGTCTCTGTGTCATTTTATTGATTGATATTTGTTTGTGTTAACTGATATGTAACAAAACTGGGTAAATGTGAGGGTAAGATATTGATGGGCAGCAGTCTAACTGAGTGGTGCAACGGGCTTGAAGGGCTGAATGGCCTGCTAGTGTTGTCATTTGTATTAATGATTTGGATGAGAATATAGGAGGTATGGTTAGTACGATTGCAGACGATACCAACACTGGTGACGTAGTGGACAGTGAAGAAGGCTATCTAAGATTACAAAGAGATTTTGACCGATTGGGTCAATGGGCTGAGGAGTGGTGGATGGACTTTAATTTAGATTAATGTGAGGTATTGCATTTTGCTAAAACAAACAAGGGCAGGACTTATACAATTAAAAGTAGGGCCTTGGGTAGTGTTGTAGAACAGAGAGATTTCTGGTATTCCTGATGAAGGGCTTTTGCCCGAAACGTCGATTGTCCTGCTCCTCGGATGCTGCATGAAATGCTGTGCTTTTCCAGCACCACTCTACTCCTAGAACAGTAGATTCAGAACCAGGATTCAGGTACATAATTCTTTGAAGTTTGCATCAAAGTTAACAGGGTTGTTAAGAAGGTATTTAGCACATTAGCCTTCGTTGCTCAAACCTTTGAGTATAGGAGTTGGGATGTCATGTTGGCATTGTGCAGAACATTGGTGATGCCTCCTCTGGAATATTGTGTCCAGTTCTGCTCACCCAGTTACAGGACGGATATTATTAAGCTGGAGAGGGTCCAGAAAAGATTTACCAGGATGTTGCCCAGGGGAATGGAGAGTTTGAGTTATAAGGAGATCCTGGAAAGGGTGGGGTTTTTTTAATGGAGTGTACAAGATTGCAGGGTGACCTTATAGATGTTTATCAAATCATGAGGGATATAGATAAGGTGATTGGAAAGTATCTTCTCCCATGTGATTTCAAAACTAGGCAGCGTATTTTTAAGATGCGAGAAGAAAAGATTTTAAAATGACTTGAGGGGTGACTTTTTAATACAGAGTAGTTCATGTGTGGAATGAACTTCCCGAGGAAGTGGGGGATGTGGGCACAGTTACAATGTTTAAAAAACATTTGGATAAGTATATGAATAGGAAAGATTTGGAGGGATATGGGCTAAGTTCAGGAAGGTGGGGCTAGTTTAGTTTGGGATTATGGTCAGCGTGGACTGGTTGGACTGAAAGGTCTGTCTGCGTGCTGTATGACTCTATGATTCCCGTGTGCCATTGTCTGACTTATTTGGGAGCTGAGTTCCTTTCCTGTGCCTTCCTGATGACTGTATCCCTGTCCTTCCTTCTTGTGACAATCTCTAGTGCTCAATGCTGGAATTCCATTCAGTATAACTCCTAAAACTCCCCAAATTACCCAGAGTTACTCACACAACAAAAACTGCCTTTGTCAAAGCAACGGGGATAGGAAAAATAAGATAATCATGGGAGGGTAAACAATTAAAACGATTGAGCAGCGAGACAGGCCAAATGTGTCCTCTGACTCTGGGACCTCCATTTGCTCACAATGTTTAGGAAATCTGTTTTTGTAAGACGCAGAATTCCCAGGAGAAGTGAGCGCCGACCATAGATTATTTTGATAAAATACTATTGGCTGTAACAACTGTAATTTAGAAAGGGAAGGAAGTGATTTGAAAGTTTGACATTCTTGGTTTGTCTTGATGGCCTAGGTTATTGTACCTGGCACTATGTGTTGCACACTCAAAGGCCTTTCCGAACAGATAGTTTGGGAAGGAATAATTGATGTTCAGTGCTCCCCCATACAAGCAAGCAAATGTCCAAAATTGTTGGCTAGACTGGTCAGTTGATTGAGTTCATCCCAAACCAGGCCCACAAGGGTCAAATGATTCTATCCACCACCCCACCCCCACTGGCTCCTCCCCATTATACCCACCATCCACTGAGATCGGCATCTACTGGGAGAGGAATGAGCCCCAGAATCAGCCTGGGAGAAATGTCCTGCAAGATTCCTTTCAAACTGCGTACGGTATTGAACGCCGGTCCTGGATGTTACGCAGAGCAAACAGTCACCTTCTGTCGTCTCTGCCTTTGCCTGGAGCTGCTGCTGCTCCCTCTGGAAGGTGAGAGCTGAGCAGCAGTGAGACCATCAGCCTAAACCGACCACACGTTCCAGAGGTTCACTGCTCCTTGGGGAGAGACAGAACCATCCAATATCTGGTCTATTTCAAATCTCACATCGTCTCAACTCATCTCCACCAGAGTCGGGCGATCACATACAATGCACGCCAGGCGTGGGAATTCAACTTTAGGCAAATTGGCCAAACAGCTAGAACAGAGCAATATTTGTACTCTTACTAATCAGCCTAGTAATTTGTTTAACCTTCATGGGAAGCAGGTATTGTTGGTAAGGCCAGTATTTGTAACTCCTCTTGAACTGAGTGGCTTGGTAAACTATATCAGAGGGCAGTTAAGAGTTAACCACATTGGTGCAGAACTGGAGTCACATGCAGGCCAGACTGGGCAAGGAAGCCAGATTTCCTTCCTTAAATATCAATGAACAAGATGGGGCTTTTTCCCCCCACCAGTACTAATGTCATTATCACATTAATAACATTTATACCGGTTAGTGCGTTCTTATCTACAAACTTGACTGTGCAGAAAGTGAGACGGATGATTACAAAATACAAGTGAGAACTCTTGCTCGCTGACAGAGATTTCCCAGTACTCACAGATGCATGATTAAACAAGCCACTTTGCTGTTGTGATTGAGTGCTGAAACTCAGTGAACTCAATCATAAAAGGTTCATAAAACAATAATCCAGGCTGCATTACAGCACACCTAGAAGGCCTCGCTGATCTTTAAGAGGGGCCCTATTTCCTCTTTAGTTACTCTTTAGCCCTTAATGCACTTGTAGAATCTCGTTGGATTCTCCTTAACCTTATATTGCAAACTATTTCATGTCCCCTTTTCGCCCTCCTGATTTCCCTCTTAAGTATGCTCCCACACCTCCAATACTCCTCAAGGGATTCACTCCATCCCAGCTGTCTATACCTGACATACGCCTCCTTGATGAGAGCCTCACTCTCTCTAGTCATCCAGTATTCCCTCCTCCTGTCAGCCTTGCCCTTCACACTAACAGGAACATGCACTCACTGAACTTGTTATCTCGTTTTTGAAAGCCACCCCCACTTGCTACATGTCCCATGACCAGCAAATTGCCTCCCCCAGTCAGCTTCTGAAAGCTCCTCTCTAACACCATCATAAAGTAGCTGCTGCCCTTGTCCTTCTGAATACTGGAAGATGGAGGTTTGGACGGTTCCCTCGAATGAGCCCTGATCAGTTGTTGTCGTACCATCTCAAGCAGTGCATTCCAGACCAGAACCACTTACTGAGTGTAAAAGCTTTGCCTCATCCCACCATTCCTTCCTGTTCCAATGACTGTAGACCAGTGTCCTCTGGTTCTCAATCTTCCAGCGATAGGAACAGTTTCTCCTTGTCACTTCAGTTCAGTCCCCTCATGATTTTGAATATTACAATCAAATCTCTCTCAGCCTTGCTCTCTCCAGGGTAAACAGACCCACTTTCTCCAATCTATCTTGGTTTGTCTTGATGTCTTTTGTCTTGATCTATCTTGTCCAATCCCTGAAATTATTCTGGTAAACCTTGTCCATGGGTCTAGATTAGATTACTTACAGTGTGGAAACAGGCCCTTCGGCCCAACAAGCCCACACTGCCCCGCCGAAGCGTAACCCACCCATACCCCTACCTCTGCATCTACCCCTTACCTAACACTACGGGCAATTTAGCATGGCCAATTCACCTGACCTGCACATCTTTGGAGTGTGGGAGGAAACCGGAGCACCCGGAGGAAACCCACACAGACACGGGGAGAACGTGCAAACTCCACACAGTCAGTCGCCTGAGGCGGGAATTGAACCCGGGTCTCCGGCGCTGTGAGGCAGCAGTGCTAACCGCTGTGCCACCGTGCCGCCCACCAATGCTTTCATAGTTTTCCTCAAGTGTGGTGCCCAGAACTGAATGCAGTGTTCCAACTGAAGCAAAACTCAGTGTTTTCCATCTGATCACCATCACCTCCTCTCTCTTGTAGTCTGTGCCTCTCTTTTAGGCGCTTTTGGAAAGGAAGTCTGGAGAAAGAAGCAGGGTTCTTTGCAAAGGTTTGACCTGAACTGCTCCAATGACCCTGTTCAGCCTGTTCCCTGGGACGCACACCAAGAGAAACATCGCCTGAGCCTGAAGGACCATCAACTCAGTGAAAGACGCTCTTTGGTTTCCCCGAAACGTGTTGGTCTTCCAGAGCAAGGAGTTGACCCTGACTGAATGGCACATTCCTAGGTCCAGGACTACGTGCTAAGGGATGCACTAAAGCCCGGGGTGGCTGCCACCAAGCCGCAGTGGGGAAAGACCACTGTCTGAGGTCTTCCTGCTGAAGTTAAACAGGGGGTCCGTTCAGTTGTCAGAGCCTTCCAGCGCCTCAAATACATCAAAATACAATCTTGTACAATGAACAAATGCCTTTGGTTTGTTTGCTGGACAGTGAAACTTTCTTCATATGCTCCCGTACAAAACCAACTGCTTTAGTGGCTAAATTAAAAATATTTTTAGGACTAAAGTATATTTTTGGAATAAAAATACATCTGTGCCCCTCTTAATAAAGCCCAGATTTCTGGGTGTTTTTGGAGCTGCAGTCATCCAGGTAAGTGGGCAGCATCTCATCGGAGCTAAAAATCACACAACACCAGGTCAGAGTCCAACTGGTTTATTTGGAAGCACTAGCTTTCGGAGCACTGCTCCTTCAGCAAGTGGTTGTGGAGCTCCAAAGCTAGTGCTTCCAAATAAACCTGTTGGACTTTGACCTGGTGTTGTGTGATTTTTAACTTTGTCCAACACCCGCGCCTCCATATTTTATCCTGACTTGTGCCTTGTGTCATGTGAATGGGGTTTGGAGAGACGGAAGAGGAGTTACTCACTGCTGAATTCCCACTCTCTGACTTGCTACTGTATTTATATGGCCAGGCCATTTCAGTTTGTGGGAGAAAGCGGAGACGGCTGGAGATCAGAGTCAAGAGTATGGCGCTAGAAAAACACAATATGTCAGGCAGCATCCGAGGAGCAGGAAAATCGACGTTTCGGGCAAAAGCCCTTCATCAGGAATATGGGCAGAGAGCCTGAAGGGTGGAGAGATAAATGAGAGGAGGGTGGGATAGGGAGAAAGTAGCATAGAGTACAATAGGTGAGTAGGGGTGGGGATGAAGGTGATAGGTCAAGGAGGAGGGTGGGGAAAGGTAGCAAAGAGTACAATGGGTGAATGGGGATGGGGATGATGGTGATAGGTCAGAGAGGAGGGTGGAGTGGATAGGTGGAAAGGAAGATAGGCAGGTAGGACAGGTCATGGGGACAGTGCTGAGCTGGAAGTTTGGAACTAGGGTGAAGTGGGGAAGGGGAAATGAGGAAACTAGTGAAGTCCATGTTGATGCCCTGGGTTGAAGTTTCAAAGGCAGAAGATGAGGCATTCTTCCTCCAGGCATCGGGTGGTGAAGGAGCAGCGGTGAAGGAGGCCCAAGGCCTCCATGTCCTCGGCTGAGTGAGAAGGGGAGTTGAAATGTTGGGCCACAGGGCGGTGTGGTTGATTGGTGCAGGTGCCCCAGAGATGTTCCCTAAAGCGCTCTGCTAGGAGGCACCCAGTCTCCACAATGTAGAGGAGACCACAACGGGAGCAACGGATACAATAAATAATATTGGTGGATGTGCAGGTAAAACTTTAATGGATGTGGAAGGCTCCTTTGGGGACTTGGATGGAGGTGAGGGAAGAGGTGTGGCCGCAGGTTTTGTAAATCCTGCGGTGGCAGGGGAAGGTGCCAGGATGGGAGGGTGGGTTGTTGGGGGGGGCGTGGACTTGACCAGGTAGTCACGGAGGGAACGGTCTTTGCGGAAGGCGGAAAGGGGTGGGGAGGGAAATATATCCCTGGTGGTGGGGTCTTTTTGGAGGTGGCGGAAATGTTGGTGGATGATTTGGTTTATGCGAAGGTTGGTAGGGTGGAAGGTGAGCACCAGGGGGGTTCTGTCATTGTTACAGTTGGAGGGGTAGGGTCTGAGGGCAGAGGTCTGGGATGTGGACGAGATGCGTTGGAGGGCATCTTTAACCACGTGGGTAGGGAAATTGTGGTCTCTAACGGAGGCCATTTGGTGTGTTCTGTGATGGAACTGGTCCTCCTGGGAGCAGATACAGCTGAGGCGGAGGAATTGGGAATATGGGATGGCATTTTTGCAAGAGGTAAGGTGGGAAGAGGTGTAATCCAGGTAGCTGTGGGAGTCGGTGGGTTTGTAAAAAATGTCAGTGTCAAGTCGGTCGTCACTAATGGAGATGGAGAGGTCCAGAAAGGGGAGCGAGATGTCAGAGATGGTCCAGGTAAATTTAAGGTCAGGGTGGAATGTGTTGGTGAAGTTGATGAATTGCTCAACCTCCTCGCGGGAGCATGAGGTGGCGCCAATGCAGTCATCAATGTAGCGGAGGAAGATGTGGGGAGTGGTGCTGGTGTAATTACGGAAGATCAACTGTTCTACATAGCCAACAAAGAGACAGGCATAGCTGGGGCCCATACGTGTGCCCATGGCTACGCCTTTGGTCTGGAGGAAGTGGAAGGATTCAAAGGAGAAATTGTTAAGGGTGAGGACCAGTTCGGCCAAACGAATGAGAGTGTCAGTGGAAGGGTACTGTTGGGGATGTCTGGAGAGGAAAAAACGGAGGGCTTGGAGGCCCTGGTCATGGTGGATGGAGGTGTAGAGGGATTGGATATCCATGATGAAGATAAGGCGTTGGGGGCTGGGGAAACGGAAGTCTTGGAGGAGGTGGAGGGCGTGGGTGGTGTCTCGAACGTATGTGGGAAGTTCCTGGACTGGGGGGATAGGACAGTGTCGAGGTAGGTAGAGATGAGTTCAGTGGGGCAGGAGCATGCTGAGACAATGGGTTGGCCAGGGTGGTCAGGCTTGAGGATCTTGGGAAGGAGGTAGAACCAGGCAGTGTGGGGTTCCCGGATTATGAGATTGGAAGCTGTGGGTGGGAGATCTCCTGAGGTGATGAGGTTCTGTATGGTCTGGGAGATGATGGTTTGGTGATGGGGGGTGGGGTCATGGTCGAGGGGGCGGTAGGAGGAGGTATCCTCAAGTTGGCGTCTGGCTTCAGCGGTGTAGAGCTCAGTGCGCCAGACTACACGGCACCCCCTTTATTCGCTGGCTTGATGGTGAGGTTGGGATTGGAGCAGAGGAGTGGAGGGCTGCGCGTTGTGAGGGTGAGAGGTTGGAGTAGGGGAGGGGGGTAGACAGGTTGAGGCGGTTAATGTCCTGGCGGCATTTGGGGGAAATGAAGAGGTTGAGGGCAGGTAATAGGCCAGCACTGGGTGTCCAGGTGGATGCAGTGTGTTGGAGGGGTCCTCGGAAGGTGGGTGGGAGTTCTGATTGTAGAAGTAAGCACGGACCCAGAGGCAGCGCTCGACAACTCACCTGACCTGCTCATCTTTGGACTGTGGGAGGAAACCGGAGCACCTGGAGGAAACCCACGCAGACACGGGGAGAATGTGCAAACTCCACACAGACAGTCACCCGAGGCTGGAATCGAACCGGGGTCCCTGGCACTGTGAGGCAGCAGTGCTAACCACTGGGCAACCGTGCCACCCTGGGTTAGAAACTTAGCAACAGTTTACAGAAAGCAAGTTCCCACCAACATCCAAATGGCAGTCACCAAATAATAAGTCATGTTGTAACAAAATAAATTTTGGCCAGAACACTTCACAGGAGAACTCCATTGTTTTTCTTCAAATTGTGCCAAAAGGCTCCTTCAGGTCCTGCTGTGAGATAAGCAGCACTTTAGTGTAACATAACATCCAAAGTGAAAAATCACACAACACCAGGTTAGAGTCCAACAAGTTTATTTGGAAGCACTAGCTTTCAGAGCACTGCTCCTTCATCAGGTGGTTGTGGAGCAGAATCATAAGACACAAACTTTATAGAAACAGAGTTGCAGTGTCATGGAATGTAATATTAAACAAATTTAGCTTACATCGTTCATGTTTAAGAATGTCCATTTTAGTTTCAGTTCCTTGATATGTAAATCCCAGAACATTTTTAAAGTCACATTCTCAAGTTAGCTTTTATCAATAGGTGCCTCTCAGCTCAGTTATTTCATTGAAGGTGTGAGGTTAGAGCCTGTCTGTGTCCCAATGTTAGGTCAGACTGACTCAATTTCTAAAGCGGGACTTACAGAATCTTACATGGATTTATGCAGTTTTTGACCAAAATAAAATTTTATTCTGCAAATACTTGTGGGGGGAGCGACTTACCAGGGGTAAGCAACGAGGTTCAGGCCTCTGGCAAGGAGCCTGTCCCCGTTGCTCAGAAGGGAAGGGTGGAGAAAGGTAGAGCGATAGTTATTGGGGACTCGATAGTTCGGGGCCCAGATAGGCAGTTTTGTGGGGGCGACTGAGACTCACGATTGGTATGTTGCCTCCCAGGTGCAAGGGTACGTGATGTCTTTGATCGTGTTTTCCGGGTCCTTAAGGGGGGAGGGGGAGCAGCCCCAGATCGTGGTCCACGTTGGCACCAACGAAATAGGTAGGAAGAGGGGTGAAGATGTTAGACAGGCTTTCAGAGAGCTAGGTTGGAAGCTCAGAGCTAGAACGAACAGAGTTGTTGTCTCTGGTTTGTTACCCGTGCCACGTGATAGAGAGTCGAGGAATAGGGAGAGAGAAGAGTTAAATGCTTGGCTACAGGGATGGTGCAGGAGGGAGGGATTCCGGTATCTGGATAACTGGGATTCTTTCTGGGGAAGGTGGGACCTCTATAAACAGGATGGTCTACACCTGAACCTGAGGGGCACCAGTATCCTTGGGGGTAGGTTTGCTAGTGCTCTTTGGGGGGGTTTAAACTAACTCTGCAGGGGCATGGGAACCTAGACTGTAGCTTTAGGGTACAGGACCTTGAGTGTAGGAGGTTAGGAACATGGCATCAATCTCGAAGGAGGGTGCCTGTAAACAGGATGGTGGCTTGAAGTGTGTATACTTCAATGCCAGAAGTATACGAAATAAGGTAGGTGAGCTTGCAGCGTGGGTTGGTACCTGGGACTTCGATGTTGTGGCCATTACAGAGACGTGGGTAGAACAGGGACAGGAATGACGGTTGCAGGTTCCAGGGTTTAAATGTTTTAGTAGGGTCAGAGATGGGGGTAAAAGGGGGGGGGAGGTGTGGCATTGCTTGTCAAGGATAGTATTACAGCAGTAGAAAGGGTGATGGAGGAAGACTTGCCATCTGAGGTAGTTTGGGCAGAGGTTAGAAATAGGAAAGGTGAGGTCACCCTGTTAGGAGTTTTCTACAGGCCTCCTAATAGTCCGAGAGAAGTAGAGGAAAGGATTGCGAGGATGATTCAGGAGAAGAGTGAAAGTAGCAGGGTGGTTGTTATGGGGGACTTTAACTTCCCAGATATTGACTGGGAAAGCTATAGCTCGAGTTCGTTAGATGGATCGGTGTTTGTCCAATGTGTGCAGGAGGGTTTCCTGACACAATATGTAGACAGGCCAACAAGAGGTGAGGCCATACTGGATTTGGTTCTAGGTAATGAACCAGGCCAGGTGTTAAACTTGGTGGTAGGTGAGCCCTTTGGGGGCAGTGACCACAACTCGGTGACTTTTACTCTCGTGATGGAGAGGGATAAGTGTGCACTGCAGGGCAACAGTTATAGCTGGGGGCAGGGAAATTATGATGCGGTGAGGCATGACTTAGGATGCGAGGAGTGGAAAAATAGGCTTCAAGGGAAGAACACAAATGATATGTGGAGATCGTTCAAGGAACAGCTAATGGGTGTCCTTGATAAGTATGTACCAGTCAGGCAGGGAGTAAAGGGTCTTGTGAGGGAGCCGTGGTTTAATAAGGAATTGGAATCCCTTGTGAAAGGGAAGAGGGCAGCTTATGTAAAGATGAGGCGTGAAGGTTCAGTTGGGGCGATTGAGAGTTATAAGGTAGCCAGGAAGGATCTAAAGAGAGAGCTAAGAGCAGCGAGAAGGGGACATGAAAAGTCCTTAGTTGGTAGGATTAGGGAAAACCCAAAGGCTTTCTATAGGTATGTCAGGAATAAAAGGATGACTAGGGTAGGTATCGGTCCAGTCAAGGATAGTAGTGAGAAGTTGTGTGTGGAGGCGGAGGAGATTGGTAAGACACTAAATCAATACTTTTCGTCAGTATTCACTCAGGAACAGGACACTGTTGCTGATGTGACTATTGAGTCACAAGTGATTAGAATGGATGGCCTTGAGGTCCGGGGAATACTGGAAAGGGTGAAAATAGATACGTCCCCTGGGCCTGATGGCATTTATCCTAGGATCCTCTGGGAAGCTAGGGAGGAGATAGCGGAGCCATTGGCCTTGATTTTTATGTCGTCGTTGTCTACGGGAATAGTGACAGAAGACTGGAGGATAGCAAATGTGGTCCCCTTGTTCAAGAAGGGGAGCAGGGATAGCCCAAGTAACTATAGGCCAGTCAGTCTCACTTCTGTTGTGGGCAAAGTCTTAGAGAGAATTGTAAGGGATAGGATTTATGAACATCTGGATAGGAATAATGTGATCATGGATAGTCAGCATGGTTTTGTGAAGGGCAGGTCATGCCTCACAAACCTTATTGAATTCTTTGAGAAGGTGACCAAGGGAGTGGACGAGGGTAAAGCAGTAGATGTGGTGTATATGGATTTTAGCAAGGCATTCGATAAGGTACCCCATGGCAGGCTAATGCAAAAACTACAGAGGTATGGCATTGAGGGTGCATTAGAGGTTTGGATTAGGAATTGGCTGGCTGGAAGGAGACAGAGGGTAGTAGTTGATGGTATAGGTTCATCTTGGAGCGCAGTTACTAGCGGTGTTCCACAAGGATCTGTTTTGGGACCATTGCTGTTTGTCATTTTTATAAATGACCTGGAGGAGGGGCTTGAAGGCTGGGTGAGCAAGTTTGCGGATGACACGAAAGTCGGTGGAGTTGTGGACAGCGAAGAAGGATGTGGCAGGTTACAGCGGGATATAGATAAGTTGCAGAACTGGGCAGTAAGGTGGCAAATGGAATTCAATGTAGCTAAGTGTGAAGTCATTCACTTTGGTAGGAATAACAAGAAGATGGATTACTGGGCTAATGGTAGACTACTTGGTAGTCTGGATGAGCAGAGGGATCTTGGTGTCCATGTATACAGATCTTTGAAAGTTGCCACCCAGGTAAATAGTGCTGTGAAGAAGGCATATGGTGTACTGGGCTTTATTGGTAGAGGAATTGAGTTCCGGAGTCCTGAGGTCATGTTGCAGTTGTATAAGACTCTAGTGCGGCCTCATCTGGAGTATTGTGTGCAGTTTTGGTCGCCATACTATAGGAAGGATGTGGAGGCACTGGAATGGGTGCAGAGGAGGTTTACCAGGATGTTGCCTGGCATGGTAGGAAGATCGTATGGGGAAAGGCTGAGGCACTTGGGGCTTTTCTCATTGGAGAAAAGAAGGTTTAGGGGAGAATTGATAGAGGTGTACAAGATGATTAGGGGTTTAGATAGGGTTGACAGTGAGAACCTTTTTCCACTAATGAAGTCAGCTGTTACTAGGGGACACGGCTTTAAATTAAGGGGAGGTAGGTATAGGACAGATGTTAGGGGTAGATTTTTTACTCAGCGGGTTGTGAGTTCATGGAATGCCCTGCCAGTAGCAGTGGTGGACTCTCCATCTTTATGGTCATTTAAGCGGGCATTGGACAAGCATATGGAGGTTATTGGGCTAGTGTAGGTTAGGTAGGCTTCGGTCGGCGCAACATCGAGGGCCGAAGGGCCTGTACTGTGCTGTATTTTTCTATGTTCTATGTTCTATATACAAATACATCTGTGAGAGGGTACATGCGTGGGTGTGAGTGTGGGGTGTGTATGTGTGTGTGTGGGGGGGGGGTATGAGTGTCTGTGTGTGAGTGTAATGGGGTATACATCTGTGAGAGTGTGTGTGTGAGCGTGTGTGTGTGTGCGTGTGCGTGTATAGTGTAGTGGTGTCACCTGTAGTGTGACATGAATCCAGGGTCCAAGTTGAGGCCTATCCCCATGGGTACTGAACTTGGCGATCAGCCTCTGCTCGGCCACTTTGCGTTGTTGCCCGTGCTGAAGTCTGCCTTGGAGGACGGCCACCTGAAGGTCCAAGGTCAAATATCCTGGACCGCTGAAGTGTTCCCCGACTTTGAGGGAACACCCCTGCCTGGTAATTGTTGTGTGGGTGTCCATTCATCCGTTGTCGTAGCGTCTGCTCGGTCTCGGCAGTGTACCATACCTCAAGACATCTTCGCCTGCAGCCTATGAGATAGACAACATTGGCCATGTCACATGAGTACTAGCTGCATGGATGGTGGGAGGTGTCCCCACATGTAACGGTCGGATCTGTGTTGATACTCTGACCCATCTTGCAGCATCTGCCACGTCAGGGTTGTACGGTGTTGTCCGGAAAGCCGGGCAGTTTGCTATCAACAATGATCTGTTTGAGGTTTGGTGTTTGTTTAAAAGCGAGAAGTGGAGGTGTGGGGAAGGTCTTGGCGAGGTGCTCATCTTCATTGATAACGTGTTGCAGACTGTGTAGAACATGGTGTAGTTTTCCGGCTCCTGGGAAATACTGGACAACTAAGGGAACACTGTTGGTTACAGCTCACGTTTGTCTCCTGAGGAGGTCATTACAGTTTCTCGCTGTGACACATTGGAACTGGCGGTTGATGAGTTGAACACCATACTCTGTTCTTATGGGAACATCCTTGAGCACTTTCAAGTGTCTATCACATTCCTCCTCATCTGAGCAGATCCTGTGTATGTGTCGGACTTGTCCATAGGAGATGGCTGTTTTAATATGTTTCGGGTGGAAGCTGGATTATAAATTTATGGGATGAATTTGTACTTGCAGATTTATATGTTATTTTGCTCAAAACTGCATAAATCCATGTAAAATTCTATAACTCCCGCTTTAGAAACAGAACCAGTCTGACCTAACACTGGGACACAGACAGACTTTAACCTCACACCTTAATTACCTGAGCTAAAATGGCACCTATTGTTAAAAGCTATCTTGAGAATGTAACTTTAAAAAAAAGTTCTGGGATTTTCATATGAAGGAACTGAAACTAACACGGTCATTCTAAAAGATGAAAGATCTCAGCTAAATATGTTTAATATTACATTCCATGACACTGCAATTCTGTTGCTATAAAGTCTGTATCTTACGATTCTGCTCCACAACCACCTGATGAAGGAGCAGTGCTTCGAAAGCTAGTGATTCCAAATAAACCTGTTGTCTACATCCTGGTGTTGTGCGATTTTTAACTTTGTCCACCCCAGTCCAACACCGGCTCCTCCAAATCACGATGTCATCCAAGCGACAGCACCTCCAACAGTGCAGCTCACCCTCAGCACTGCAATGGGAGGCTCGGTCTGGATTCTGAAAGCCACTGGGATGGGACTTGAGCCAACAACATTCTGACACGAGGACTACAAACTAAACAACTGCTGATTGAAATGCAATGCTGCCTAATGATTGAATTGTGGGCGTTCCAACTCTCTCACCCCCAGTATCTTACCACAAAGATGCAGTTATTCCCTGAGCCGTGCAATGGCACAGTTCCGTCAGAATCTCTGAAGAGGTCCTTCAACTCAAAGCATTCACTCTGTTTCTCTCTTTACAGGGCTGAAAAAATGTGGTGCTGGAAAAGCGCAGCAGGTCAGGCAGCATCCAAGGGGCGGGAGAATCGACGTTTCGGGCATAAGCCCTCATTCCTGAAGAAGGGCTTATGTCCGAAACGTCGATTCTCCCGCTCCTTGGATGCTGCCTGACCTGTTGCGCTTTTCCAGCACCACATTTTTCAGCTCTCATCTCCGGCATCTGCAGTCCTCACTTTCTCTCTTTACAGATACTGCCAGATCTGCTGAGTTTCTCTGGCAAATTTCTTTCTGTTCTTACTTCAGAGGTTCTCCAAGAACCCTTGGATTCTGGACACGTAGCAGAGGATTTAAGAACTGTTAATGTGATAGCCCTATTCATAAAAAAAGACAAAAGTACAGGTCACTAGAGGCCGATTAACCTATTGTTGAATAAGTGTTGGAATCACTTATTAATGAAGGAATAGCAACATCAGGAACTAATCAAAACAGAATAGCAAGGCTTCATGGAAGGGAAGTCATGCCAGACTAATTTATTTTAGAGTTTTTTTTTGAGGAAGTCTCAACCAGTATGGATAGAGGGGCATCGGTAGATGTGTTGTGTTTGGAATTTTAGAAGGCACTCAACAAGGTATCTCACAAAGGTTAAGTCATAAGAGCCCACGGTATTGGAGGGAGCATATTGGCATGGATGGAGGATTTCCTAATGGGCAGGAACCAGCGAGTGGGGAAAAGGGATTCTGTCTCAGGTCGGTGACCAGTGGGGTTTTAGATTAGATTAAGTTAGATTACTACAGTGTGGAAACAGGCCCTTCGGCCCAACAAGTCCACACCGACCCTCCGCAGAGCAACCCACCCAGACCCATTCTCCTACACCTAACTCTACAGGCAATTTAGCATGGCCAATTCACCTGACCTGCATATCTTTTGGACTGTGGGAGGAAACCGGAGCACCTGGAGGAAACCCACACAGACACTGGGAGACACAGGGTTCCATAGGTATCAGCCACGACTGATTACAATTTTGATGGATATGATTTAGAGATGCCGGTGTTGCCGGTGTTGGTCGGGGTTAAAAGTTGGACAAAGTTAAAAATCACACAACACCGAGTTATAATCCAACAAGGTTTATTTGGAAGCACTAGCTTTTGGAGCGCTGCTCCTTCATCAGATGGTTGTCTCCACATTGATGGAGGAAGTGAAAATATCATCAAATTTGCAGACATTACAAAAAGAGGGAGACAAACAGTAAGTGGGCAAAATGCTAGCAAATGGAGTACAATGTGGGAAAATGTGAAATTGTTCACTTTGGAAAGGAGAACTAAAGAACAGAATATTAGTTAAATGGGAAAAATTTCAGAAAGCTGCAGCAAAACGGGACTTGGGGATCCTTGTATGTTAAACACAAAAAGCCAGCACACTAGAACAGCAAGTACGCTAATGGAATGTTGGCCCTTATTTCAAGGGGGGGTTGGAGTATAAAAGTTGGGAAATCTCATTGCAACTGCACAAAGTGTTGCTGAGATCACATGTGGAGTACGGGGGGGCAGTTCTGTTTCCCTTATTTAGGTGGAGGCAATGTGGGGGAGGCTTGCCTGGTTTGGAGACCAGGGTGAGAGTCCACTCACTGGGGTTTAGAGGAATGAGAGGTGACCTCATTGAGACCTATCAGATTCTTAAGGGGCTTCACACGGTAAATACTGAGAGGATGTTTCCCCTCATGGAAGAGTCTAGGACCTGAGGACATTGTCTCAAAATAAAAGGGCGTCAATTTAAGACTGAGATAAGGAGGAATTTCCTCTCTCAGCGAGTTGAGAGTCTCTGTAATTTCTTACTACAGGGGAAGAGTCCTTGTATACTCAGGCTGAGGTATATATATTCATAATCAGTTGGGGAATCAAAAGTTACAGGGAAAGGGCAGGAAAGTGGACAGGAGGGATGTCGGATCAGCCTTGATCCCATTGAATGGCAGAGCAGGCTTGAAGGGCTGAATGGCTTCTTCCCTGTTCCTATTTCTTGTGGTCTGATGGTTCATAGTGCTGTGAGTATGTTTGTGTGTATATGTTTGGATGTGTGTCATTGTATATGAGATTATGTCAGTATGCCTGTGTGTGTTTGAGAATAGTGTGTCAGTGAGTACATGTGAGTGTGAGGGTATGTCAAGAGCGTGTGAAAATGTAGGTGAAAGGTGAGTGATTGTGGGTGTGTGAGAGAGTGTGCGTTTGAGTGGGTGTATGTGTCTGAGTGTGTATGTGCATTTGAGTGAGAGTGTTTGAGTGAGTGTATGTGAGACAGAGCATGTATTTCAGTGACTGCGTGTTTGAGTAAGTGAGCGATGGTGTGCTTGAGTGAGTGTTTGAGTGAATGAATATGTGTTTGATTGAGTTTGTGTTTAAGTGAGTGAGCGCATGTTTGAGTGAGTGTGTGTTTGAGTGAGTGTGTGTTTGAATGAGCACATGTTTGAGTGAGTGCGTGTTTGAGTGACTGTGAGTTTGAATGAGCGCATGTTTGAGTGAGTGCATGATTGAGTGATTGAGTACATGTTTCAGTGAGTGTGTGTTTGAATGATTGAGTACATGTTTCAGTGAGTGTGTGATTCAGTGAGTGCGTGTTTGAGTAAGTGCGTGTTTGAGGGAATGAGTGCATGTTTGAGTGAGTGCATGTCTGAGTGAGTGTGTGTGTGTGTTTGAGTGTGTGTCTGAGTGAGTCCATTTTTGAGTAAGTGCATCTTAGTAAGTGCCTGTTTGAGTAAGTGTGTGATTGAGTGAGTGTGTGTTTGAGTGAGTTTGTGTTCGACTAAGTGCATGTTTGAGTAAGTACGTGTTTGAGTGAATGAGTGCATATTTGAATGAGTGAGCGTGTGTTTGACAAAGTCCATGCTTGAGTGAGTGTGTGATTGAGTGTGTGTTTGAGTGAGTGTGTGATGGAGTGAGTGTGTGTTTGAGTGAATGTGTGATTGAGTGAGTGTGTGTTTGACAAAGTGCATGCTTGAGTGAGTGCGTGATTGAGTTTGTGTTTGAGTGAGTGTGTGATGGAGTGAGTGTGTGTTTGAGTGAGTGTGTGATTGAGTGAGCGTGTGTTTGACAAAGTGCATGCTTGAGTGAGTGCGTGATTGAGTTTGTGTTTGAGTGAGTGTGTGATTGAGTGTGTGTTGGAGTGAGTGTGTGATGGAATGAGTGTGTGTTTGAGTGAGTGTGTGATGGAATGAGTGTGTGTTTGAGTGAGTGTGTGATTGAATGAGTGTGTGTTTGAGTGAGTGTGTGATTGAGTGTGTGTTGGAGTGAGTGTGTGATGGAGTGAGTGTGTGTTTGAGTGAGTGTGTGATTGAGTGAGTGTGTGATTGAATGAGTGTGTGTTTGAGTGAGTGTGTGATTGATTGAGTGTGTGTTTGAGTGAGTGTGTGATTGAGTGTGTGTTGGAGTGAGTGTGTGATGGAGTGAGTGTGTGTTTGAGTGAGTGTGTGATTGAGTGAGTGTGTGATTGAATGAGTGTGTGTTTGAGTGAGTGTGTGATTGATTGAGTGTGTGTTTGAGTGAGTGTGTGATTGAGTGTGTGATGGAATGAGTGTGTGTTTGAGTGAGTGTGTGATTGAGTGTGTGATGGAATGAGTGTGTGTTTGAGTGAGTGTGTGATTGAGTGTGTGTTGGAGTGAGTGTGTGATGGAATGAGTGTGTGTTTGAATGAGTGTGTGATTGAATGAGTGTGTGTTTGAGTGAGTGTGTGATTGAGTGTGTGTTTGAGTGAGTGTGTGATGGAATGAGTGTGTGTTTGAGTGAGTGTGTGATTGAGTGAGTGTGTGATTGAATGAGTGTGTGTTTGAGTGAGTGTGTGATTGATTGAGTGTGTGTTTGAGTGAGTGTGTGATTGAGTGTGTGTTGGAGTGAGTGTGTGATGGAATGAGTGTGTGTTTGAGTGAGTGTGTGATTGAGTGAGTGTGTGATTGAATGAGTGTGTGTTTGAGTGAGTGTGTGATTGATTGAGTGTGTGTTTGAGTGAGTGTGTGTTTGAGTGAGTGTGTGATTGATTGAGTGTGTGTTTGAGTGAGTGTGTGATTGAATGAGTGTGTGTTTGAGTGAGTGTGTGATTGATTGAGTGTGTGTTTGAGTGAGTGTGTGATGGAGTGAGTGTGTGTTTGAGTGAGTGTGTGATTGATTGAGTGTGTGTTTGAGTGAGTGTGTGATGGAGTGAGTGTGTGTTTGAGTGAGTGTGTGATTGATTGAGTGTGTGTTTGAGTGAGTGTGTGATGGAGTGAGTGTGTGTTTGAGTGAGTGTGTGATTGAATGAGTGTGTGTTTGAGTGAGTGTGTGATTGATTGAGTGTGTGTTTGAGTGAGTGTGTGATGGAGTGAGTGTGTGTTTGAGTGAGTGTGTGATTGATTGAGTGTGTGTTTGAGTGAGTGTGTGATGGAGTGAGTGTGTGTTTGAGTGAGAGTCACAGTGAGATAATCACTTGTGATTTTCTTTCTCTCCATTACCTAATGCTTGGCCTCGGATAGATTTTAAATTCCGAATAATATACACTCCTTCACTTTATTCATGTCAGTCATATATATTGAGAACTCTGGGAAAAGGTACTAAAACCAGGTGGAAGTTTGTGAGAGGGCAGAGGAGCTGAGCATGAGATCAGGATTTGAGATAAGTTGTCAATTTGCCAGGATTTCAGTGAATATTGTGAACCACTACTTCCTGTCAGTAAATGCTAATGTTCCTGGACTGGGCAACTTTGATAAGAATCTCTTGTTTCGTTTCAGTCAGAAAACCATGAGAGTCGTTTTCTGGAAATTCCCAAATTTGACATCTCAGTTTAATAATCAAAACTAGAATCTATGACCCTCCTGCCTGTAACATGAAGAAATGCAATCCACCATTTTCACTGGACTGTATCTATCTCAGCTTTGCATTACAAGATAAGTGAATAAAATGTTGTCAAGGAGAATACTGAGATACAGGCTACTAGACTAGACGGGATTGAGGTTCTTCGGAAGGAGGTGTTAGCAATTCTGGAAAGTGTGAAAATAGATAAGTCCCCTGGGCCAGATGGGATTTATCCTAGGATTCACTGGGAAGACAGGGAAGAGATTGCCGATCCTTCGGCTTTGATCTTTATGTCGTTATTGTCTACAGGAATAGTGTCAGAAGTCTGGAGGATAGCAAATGTTATCCCCTTGTTCAAGAAAGGGAGTAGAGATAACCCTGGTAATTATAGACCACTGAGTCTTACTTTGGTTGTGGGTAAAGTGTTGGAAAGGATTATCAAAGATAAAATATATAATCGTCTCAAAAGGAATAAATTGATGAGGGATAGTCAACACAGTTTTGTGAAGGGTAGGCCGTGCCTCACAAACCTTACTGGGTTCTTTGAGAAGGTGACCAAACAGGTGGATGAGGGTAAAGGTGTTGATGTGGTGTATATGGATTTCAGTAAAGCATTTGATAAAGTTCCCCACGGTAGGCTATTGAACAAAATACAGAGGCATGGGATTGAGGGTGATTTAGAAGTTTGGATCGGAAATTGGCTAGCTGAAAGAAGACAGAGAGTGGTGGTTGATGGGAAATGTTCATGCTGGAGTTCAGTCACTAGTGGTGTACTGCAAGGATCTGTTTTGGGGCCACTGCTGTTTGTCATTTTTATCAATGACCTGGATGAGGGCAGAGAAGGATGGGTTAGTAAATTTGCTGATGACACTAAGGTCAGTGGAGTTATGGACTGTGCGGAAGGATGTTGCAGGTTACAGAGGGACATAGATAAGCTGCAAAGCTTGGCTGAGAGGTGGCAAATGGAGTTTAATGCGGAAAAGTGTGAGGTGATTCAATTTGAAAGGAGTAACAGGAATAAAGAGTACTGGGCTAATGGTAAGATTCTTGGTAGTGTGGATGAGCAGAGAGATCTTGCTGTCCATGTACATAGATCCCTGAAAGTTGCCTCCCAGGTTAATAGGGTGGCAGGCAGATGGAGTTTAATTCAGATAAATGCGAGGTGCTGCATTTTGGGAAAGCAAATCTTGGCAGGATTTACGCCCTTAATGCTAAGGTCCTGGGGAGTGCTGCTAAACAAAGAGACCTTGGAATGCAGGTTCATAGCTCCTTGAAAGTGGAGTTGCAGGTAGATAGGATAGTGAAGAAGGTGTTTGGTATGCTTTCCTTTATTGCTGAGAGTATTGAGTACAGGAGTTGGGAGGTCATGTTGCAGCTGTACAGGACAATGGTTAGGCCACTGTTGGAATATTGTGTGCAATTCTGGTCTCCTTCTTATTGGAAAGATGTTGTGAAACTTGAAAGAGTTCAGAAAGGATGTTGCCAGGGTTGGAGGATTTGAGCTGTAGAGAGAGGTTGAATAGGCTGGGGCTGTTTTCCCTAGAGCATTGGAGGTTGAGGGGTGACCTTATAAAGGTTTATAAAATCATGAGGGGCTTGAATAGGATAAATAGACAAAGTCTCTTCTCTGGGGTGGGGGAGTCCAGAACTAGAGGGCATAGTTTTAGGGTGAGAGGCGAAAGATATGAATGAGACCTGAGAGGCAATTTTTGCCACGTAGAGGGTGGTACATGTTTGGAATGAGCTGCCAGAGGAAGTGGCGGAGGCTGGTACAATTGCAACATTTAAAAGGCATTTGGATGGGTATATGAATAGGAAGGGTTTGGAGGGATATGGGCCGGGTGCTGGCAGGTGGGACTAGACTGGGTTGGAATATCTGGTTGGCATGGACGGGTTGGACTGAAGGGTCTATTTCCATGCTGTACATCTCTATGACTCTATGACTGATAAGAAGGCATACGGTGTGTTAGCTTTTATTGGGAGAGGGATTGACTTTCAGAGCCACGAGGTCATGCTGCAGCTGTACAAACTCTGATGCGGCCGCACTTGGAGTACAGTGTACATTTCTGGTCACCGCATTATAGGAAGGATGTGGAAGCTTTGGAAAGGGTTCATAGGAGATTTATTAGGATGTTGCCTGAAAAGGAATGAAGGTCTTATGAAGAAAGGCTGAGGGAGTTGAGGCTGGTTTCATTAGAGAAGAAGGTTGAGAGTTTTTTTAATAGAGACACACAAGATGTTCACAGGATTAGATGGGGTGGTCAGTAGCAGCCTTTTTCCTTAAATGGTGACGGCTAGCAAGAGGGAATGTAGCTTTGAATTGAGGGGTGATAGATATAGGACAGATGCCAGAGTTAGTTTTTTTAGATTAGATTAGACTACTTACAGTGTGGAAACAGGCCCTTTGGCCCAACAAGTCCACACCGCCCCGCCGAAGCGCAACCCACCCATACCCCTACATCTACCCCTTTACCTAACACTACGGGCAATTTAGCATGGCCAATTCACCTGACCTGCACATCTTTGGAGTGTGGGAGGAAACCGGAGCACCCGGAGGAAACCCACGCAGATACAGGGAGAATGTGCAAACTCCACACAGAGAGTCGCCTGAGGCGGGAATTGAACCCGGGTCTCTGGCGCTGTGAGGCAGCAGTGCTAACCACTGTGCCACCGTGCCGCCCACGGCAAGAAAGTAGTAAGGGTATGGAACACACTGGCGGTAACAGTAGTAGACTCACCAACTTTAAGAACATTTAAATGGTCATTGGATAAACATATTGATGAAAATGGAATAGTGTAGGTTAAATGGGCTTCAGATTGGTTTCATAGGATGGCACAACATTGAGGGCCGAAGGGCCTGTACTGCACTGTAATGTTCTGTGTTCTATGTGCTAATCAGCAGAGACTAGTGACATTTATTTTGAAACACAGTACTGAGTGTTGGTCAGTGAACCTTGGAGCATCACAACCATTGAATCAGTTGTGATCCCCACTGCTCAATTTTCCTTCCAGTAAATCCAGGCCAGTCTGCAGGTGGGAGAGAACATGAATCAAAATGGCTTGCATTTTGCTTAGCTCCATCATCACTCCTCAGGTACTAAAGTAGTCTGTGTCCAAAAGACCTGGACAATAGACAGGCTTGGGCGGAAAAGTAGCAAATAACATTCATGCCACCCAAGACAATGGGTCATAGAGTCATAGAGATATACAGCATGGAAACAGACCCTTCAGCCCAACCTGTCCATGCCGACCAGATATTCCTAGCTATTCTAGTCCCACCTGCCAGCACTTGGCCCACATCCCTCTAAATCCTTCCTATTCATATACCCATCCAGATGCCTTTTAAATGTTGCAATTGTACCAACCTCCATTACTTCCTCTGGCAGCTCATTCTGTACATACACCATCTCCAATAAGAGAGAATATAACATCGCCCTTTTACATTGAAAGTCTTGACCATTGCCAAATCACTATTATACACATTCTGAGATTGACTGTTAACCCGAAACTGAACTGAACTAGCCGTATAAATACTGTGGCTCCAAATTCGTCAGAGGCTAGGAATCCTGCATTGAGTAACTCATCTTCTGACTCCCCAAAGCATGTCCACCATGTACAAGGCTCAAGTCGGGAGGGTGATGGAATATTCCTCAGTTTCTTGGATTAGAGCAGTTCCAAAAACACTCTCATCCTGGACAAAGCAACCCACTTGCTTGGCACCATTTCCACCCCCATCAACATTGACTCTCTCTCCCTCTGACACACACAGAGAGCAGTGTGTGTACTATGTTGAAGATGGACTGCAGCAACTCAGCAAGGCCCCTTTGACAGCAACTTTCAGACATTCCACTTACAACATTGCAGGGATAATATGTGTGTGACAATACCATTGCTATTAATTTCCACACCACTGAAACATACACACGCAGACACACACACACACACACACAGAAACACAAACACACACACGCACAAATACACATACACACTCACACACACACACACTCACACAAATACACATCACACACAAATACACACACACACATACACACACACACAAATACACACACAGACACAAATACACACACAGACACAAATACACACACACACACAAATACACACACACACTCACACACACAAATACACACACACACTCACACGCACACACAAATACACACACACACAAACACACAAATACACACACACACACACGCACACACAAATACACACACAAACACACACACGCACACACTCTCACACACACACGCACATACAAATACACACACACACACACACACAGACACACACGTGCGCACACACACAGGCACAATCTTAGCTTTATTACTGGGATAGGATCCTGGAGTGAGCACCTCAGCAGGATAGCACACAGACACAAGAGTTCAGGGAGAAGGGACTTCACACACACGGACAGACAAGAAAAGCCCACCTTGCCAGTGGTACCCTTATCTAAAACATTAAAAAACACCTAAAAACTCTGCTGTTCAGCTTCTGTAAGTTGCCATTTGATAGCACTGGCAATAACACAAACATCAAAACTTGGACAGGCCCATTCAGCCTATTCCTCCATTCAGTCAGATCCAGGCCTGGTCAGATTGTTACACAGCCCTTTCACCCTGCTGCTTATTGACAATCTAACTACCTGTGTCTTTAAAAATCTTCAAGGACTCTGCTTCCACTGCTCTCTGAGTAAGTTCCAAAGACCCACAACCCTCTGTGAGAAAAGACTTCTCATCTCTATCTTAAGTGGACTTCCTTCTATGAGGAAACAGAGACCTCTTAGTTTTAGATTCTCCCACAGAAGGAAACCTCTCCCTCACGTGCTGCTTGTCGAGATTAGATGGGGTTATGGGCACTTTCTGTGATTCTGTTGACGATCGAGAGTAATTTGAGGGACTCAGTAATTTGCAGGGTCAGATCATAGATCATAGAATCCCTACAGAGTGGAAACAGATCCTTTGGCCTATTAAGTCCACACCAATCCTCCAAAGAGTATCCCACACAGACCCATTCCCCAACCCCATTACTCTACATTTTGCCCCTGACTAAAGCACCTAACCTACACAGCCCTGAACACGACAGGCAATTTAGCATGGCCAGTTCACCTAATCTGCACATTTTTGTATTGTGGGAGGAAACCGGAGGAAACCCAAGCAGACATGAGGAGAACGTGCAAACTCCACACAGACAGTTGCCCAAGGCTGGAATCGAACTCGGGCTCCTGGCACTGTGAGGCAGCAGTGCTAACCACTGAACCACCATGTTGCCCCTAAAACCAGCATGGCTCTCGAGCCAGGTAGGAGTTGAACCGATAATCTTTTGATCTGTCGTTCAGTGTGTTGCCCATTGGGTCATGGGCCCTGTCCATCCTGCGTTTTGTGGACAGTATGGGACAGTTTTCCATATTACTGGATTAGTGGTGCTGGAAGAGCACAGCAGTTCAGGCAGCATCCAACGAGCAGCGAAATCGACGTTTCGGGCAAAAGCCCTTCATCAGGAATAAAGGCACGAATAAAGCCCTTCCTGATGAAGGGCATTTGCCCGAAACGTCGATTTCGCTGCTCGTTGGATGCTGCCTGAACTGCTGTGCTCTTCCAGCACCACTAATCCAGTATTTGGTTTTCAGCATCTGCAGTCATTGTTTTTACCAGTTTTCCATATTGTCAGGCAGATGGCCTCACTGAAAGGTTGCTTCCTCTGACAGTGCACTCGGAGGATCAGCTAAAGGACGCGTTGAGTGGATCTTGGACACCGAATGTTGCGGGACCTAGATCTCATGTTCACACCAGCTGTCTCTCTGAGAGCGCCTCCTTCAGACGGACTCACGGCCTTGCAACAGTTAAAGCCACACAGCTACCCACAGTGCTGCACTTCACCAGGGGCTACCAAGCAGTAACTCTTCCACCACCAGTAAACTTCCCAGTTTGATGGAGACCAACTGTCCCCTTCCAGCTTTTCCTTCCGGACCAAGTCTGCTACTGCCAACTCTCTGTGCCGGATTGTTCCATGCCAGTAACCTACTCCACTCAAGGGAAGGAAAACTCTCCCAAAAATAACACAGCTTACCCTCTCAACCTTTTGGCACTGAATTGGCCAATCCGATCTCTCAAGTGGATGTGTCTGTTGACAAGACAGGCCAGTTGTTCTCAGTGCCCTGGTCAGTATTTAATCCACAAATTAACGTCCTCTCATTGCCATATAGGAGCTTGCTGTGCATAAATTGGCGGCTGTGGTCCCACCTTCACAGCAGCAACTAGATTTTGACAGTATTTAAATCGGTGCGAACTGTTTTGGAGAGTCCTGATGAGAGACAAATCGGATTATTTTCCTTCCCTTCTTTCTTTCATTCCTGTCTCCATTCACCCCTCTGCAGTATTAATTTACTCCATTTGCTTCTCTGCAGTATTAATTTACTCCATTTGCACCTCTGCAGTATTAATTTACTCCATTCGCCTCTCCGCAGTATTAATTTACACCATGCACCCCTCTGCAGTATTGATTTACTCCATTCGCCCCTTCGCAGTAATAATTTATACCATTCACCCCCCCGCAGTATTAATTTAGTCCTTAGACCCCTCTTCAGTATTGATTTACTCCATTCGCCCCTTCGCAATAATAATTTATACCATTCGCACCTCTGCAGTATTAATTTACACCATTCACCCCTCTGCAGTATTAATTTACTCAATGCACCCCTCTGCAGTATTAATTTACACCATTCACCCCTCTGCAGTATTAATTTACTCCATTGACCCCTCTGCAGTATTAATTTACACCATTCACCCCTCTGCAGTATTTATTTACTCCATTGACCCCTCTGCAGTATTGATTTACTCCATTCGCCCCGCCTCAGTATTAATTTACTCAATTCACCCCTCCGCAGTATTAATCAACTCCATTTGCCCCTCAACAGTATTAATTTACTCCATTCACCCCTCCTCAGTATTAATTTACTCCATTCACCTCTCCACAGTATTAATTTACTCCATTCACCCCTCTGCAGTATTAATTGACTCCATTCACCACTCCACAGTATTAATTTACTCCATTCACCCCTCCACACTATCAAATTACTTCATTCGCCCCTCGGCAGTATTAATTTACTCCATTCACCCCTCTGCAGTATTTATTTACTCCATTCATCCCTCCGCAGTATTAATTTACTCCATTCGCCCCTCTGCAGTATTAAATTACGCCACTCGCCCCTCTGCAGTATTAATTTACTCCACTCACCCCCGACAGTATTAATTCACTCCATTCACCCCTCCACAGTATTAATTGACTCCATTCCCCCCTCTGCAGTATTAATTTACTCCATTCAGCCCTCCACAGTATTAAATTATTCCATTCGCCCCTCTGCAGTATTAATTTACACCATTCACCCCTCTGCAGTATTAATTAACCCCATTCATCCCTCCGCAGTATTGATTTACGCCATTTGCCCCTCTGCAATATTATTTTATTCCATTAACCCCTCTGTAGTATTAAATTACTCCATTCACCCCCCTGCAGTATTAATTTACTCCATTAACCCCTCTGCAGTATTAAATTACTCCATTCACCCCTCTGCAGTATTAAATTACTCCATTCACCCCTCTGCAGTATTAATTTACTCCATTCACCCCTCCGCAGTATTAATTTACTCCATTAACCCCTCTGCAGTATTAAATTACTCCATTAACCCCTCCGCAGTATTAAATTACTTTATTCACTCCTCTACGGTATTAATTTACTCCATTCACCCCTCCGCAGTATTAAATTACTCCATTCACCGCTCTGCAGTATTAAATTACTCCAATCACCCCTCCACAGTATTAAATTACTCCATTCACCCCTCCACAGTATTAATTTACTCCATTCACCCCTCCGCAGTATTAAATTACTCTATTCACCCCGCTACAGTATTAATTTACTCCATTCACCCCTCCGCAGTATTAAATTACTCCATTCACCCCTCCGCAGTATTACTTTACTCCATTCACCCCTCTGCAGTATTAAATTACTCCATTCACCCCCCTGCAGTATTAATTTACTCCATTAACCCCTCTGCAGTATTAATTTACTCCATTCACCCCTCTGCAGTATTAAATTACTCCATTCACCCCTCCGCAGTATTAATTTACTCCATTCACCCCTCCACAGTATTAAATTACTCCATTCACCCCTCCGCAGTATTAATTTACTCCATTCACCCCTCTGCAGTATTAAATTACTCCATTCACCCCCCTGCAGTATTAATTTACTCCATTAACCCCTCTGCAGTATTAATTTACTCCATTCACCCCTCTGCAGTATTAGATTACTCCATTCACCCCTCCACAGTATTAATTTACTCCATTCACTCCTCCACAGTATTAATTTACTCCATTCACCCCTCCGCAGTATTAATTTACTCAATTCACCCCTCCGCAGTATTCATTTACTCAATTCACCCCTCTGCAGTATTAAATTACTCCATTCACCCCCCTGCAGTATTAATTTACTCCATTAACCCCTCTGCAGTATTAATTTACTCCATTCACCCCTCTGTAGTATTAAATTACTCCATTCACCCCTCCGCAGTATTAATTTACTCCATTCACCCCTCCGCAATATTAATTTACTCCATTCACCCCTCCGCAGTATTAAAATACTCCATTCGCTCCTCCGCAGTATTAATTTAGTCCATTCATCCCTCTGCAGTATTAATTTACTCCATTCATCTCTCGGCAGCATTAATTTACTCCATTCCCCCCTCCGCAGTATTGATTTACTCCATTGATCCCTCTGCAGTATTAATTGACTCCATTCACCCCTCTGCAGTATTAAATTTCTCCATTCACCCTCCTGCAGTATTAATTTACTCCATTAACCCCTCTGCAGTATTAAATTACTCCATTCACCCCTCCACAGTATTAAATTACTCCATTCACCCCTCTGCATTATTAATTTACTCCATTTGTCTCTCGGCAGTATTAATTTACTCCATTCCGCCCTCCGCAGTATTGATTTACTCCATTCATCCCTCTGCAGTATTAATTTACTCCTTTCCCCCCTCCGCAGTATTAATTTACTCAATTCATCCCTCTGCAGAATTAATTTACTCCATTCATCCCTCTGCAGTATTAAATTACTCCATTCACCCCCTGCAGTATTAATTTACTCCATTAACCCCTCTGCAGTATTAAATTACTCCATTCACCCCTCCGCAGTATTAATTTACTCCATTCACCCCTCTGCAGTATTAAATTACTCCATTCACCCCTCCGCAGTATTAAATTACTCCATTCACCCCTCTGCATTATTAATTTACTCCATTTATCTCTCGGCAGTATTAATTTACTCCATTCCGCCCTCCGCAGTATTGATTTACTCCATTCATCCCTCTACAGCATTAATTTACTCCTTTCCCCCCTCCGCAGTATTAATTTACTCCATTCACCCCTCTGCAGTATTAAATTACTCCATTTACCCCCCTGCAGTATTAATTTACTCCATTAACCCCTCCGCAGTATTAATTTACTCCATTCACCCCTCTGTAGTATTAAATTACTCCATTCACCCCTCCGCAGTATTAATTTACTCCATTCACCCCTCCGCAGTATTAAATTACTCCATTCGCCCCTCCGCAGTATTAATTTAGTCCATTCATCCATCTGCAGTATTAATTTACTCCATTCATCTCTCGGCAGCATTAATTTACTCCATTCCGCCCTCCGCAGTATTGATTTACTCCATTGATCCCTCTGCAGTATTAATTGACTCCATTCACCCCTCTGCAGTATTAAATTTCTCCATTCACCCCCCTGCAGTATTAATTTACTCCATTGATCCCTCTGCAGAATTAATTTACTCCATTCATCCCTCTGCAGTATTAAATTACTCCATTCACCCCCTGCAGTATTAATTTACTCCATTAACCCCTCTGCAGTATTAAATTACTCCATTCACCCCTCCGCAGTATTAATTTACTCCATTCACCCCTCTGCAGTATTAAATTACTCCATTCACCCCTCCGCAGTATTAAATTACTCCATTCACCCCTCCGCAGTATTAACTTACTCCATTTATCTCTCGGCAGTATTAATTTACTCCATTCCGCCCTCTGCAGTATTGATTTACTCCATTCATCCCTCTACAGTATTAATTTACTCCTATCCCCCCTCCGCAGTATTAATTTACTCAATTCATCCCTCTGCAGAATTAATTTACTCCATTCACCCCTCTGCAGTATTAAATTACTCCATTCACCCCCTGCAGTATTAATTTACTTCATTCACCCCTCCGCAGTATTTAATTACTCCATTCGCCCCTCCGCAGTATTAATTTAGTCCATTCACCCCTCCGCAGTATTAAATTACTCCATTCCGCCCTCCGCAGTATTGATTTACTCCATTCATCCCTCTGCAGTATTAATTTACTCCTTTCCCCCCTCCGCAGTATTAATTTACTCAATTCATCCCTCTGCAGTATTAATTTACTCCATACGCCCCTCTGCAGTATTAATTTACTCCATTCATCTCTCCGCAGTATTAATTTACTCCATTCCGCGCTGTGCAGTATTAATTTACTCAATTCATCCCTCTGCAGAATTAATTTACTCCATTCACCCCTCTGCAGTATTAAATTACTCCATTCACCCCCTGCAGTATTAATTTACTTCATTCACCGCTCCGCAGTATTTAATTACTCCATTCGCCCCTCCGCAGTATTAATTTAGTCCATTCACCCCTCTGCAGTATTAATTTACTCCATTCCGCCCTCCGCAGTATTGATTTACTCCATTCATCCCTCTGCAGTATTAATTTACTCCTTTCCCCCCTCCGCAGTATTAATTTACTCAATTCATCCCTCTGCAGTATTAATTTACTCCATACGCCCCTCTGCAGTATTAATTTACTCCATTCATCTCTCCGCAGTATTAATTTACTCCATTCCGTGCTGCGCAGTATTGATTTACTCCATTCATCCCTCTGCAGTATTAATTTATTCCTTCCCCCCTCCACAGTATTAATTTACTCTATTCACCTCTCTGCAGTATTAATTTACTGAACAGCATAGCCCCAAGCAATTGGCCTGCAATGTACCCGTTCAGCCGAAGAGTGTTCCCTCAAGGCATCATTGAGACATTTCGCTTACACTGGGTCAGACAGTCTTAGAATTAGACTAAGATTTTATTGTCACATGTACTCAAGTACAGGAGTACATGAGTGCGGTGAAAACTGTACAACATCGCCATTCTCGGTGCAATCTTCAGTACAAAGAAACCTTGATGCAAAATCTTAGGTACCACGTAGAAAAATAAAGAGATAAAGTTAAAAGTTCAATATTAAAGTCCTTCTCAGTATAAAGTAGAAAAATGAAGAACTCACGAATACTGCATTCAGTTCTGCTCTCCTTTCTGTTGGAAAGATGTTGTGAAACTTGAAAGAGTTCAGAAAAGGATGTTGCCATGGTTGGAGGGTTTGAGATAGCAAAAGAGGCTGCTTTCTCTGGAGCGTTGGAGGATGAGGGGTAACCTTATACAGGTTTGTAAATCATGAGGGGCATGGAGAGGGTAAAGAGGCAAGGTCTTTTTCCCTGGGGTGGGAGAGTCCAGAACTATTCTGGGCTCATTCTCTCACTCTCCCCTGCACTGGCTTGACCTCCCCACGGAAGGTAAGTAGATGAAAGGAAGGGAGGAAAAGGCTCTGAAGAAAGGAAAGAAGAAAGAACAAGCAGACAGAACTGATGGGAGTCCACCCAATGTGCTGCCAATCCGCTGCCATCTTGGAAATCTAAACTGAATGTCTGCTCTGGGGCTAGACACAAGCTGTGGATGGTCCGAGAGATCCATTGCGTACTGAAGATCAGGTGACCTTGACCTATACAGGAAATCCAGCTATGACCTCCGTAAGGCCATTCGAGACACCAAGAGACACTAAGCTGGAGACCCAAACTAACCACACATGCATATGTGGCAAGGCCTCTATGATGTAATGGGCTACAAAGCAAAGCAGAACAGAATAGCAGACAAAAATACATCCCACCCTGACGTGCTCAATGCATTTTACACTCGTTTCGATCAGTGAGCCAATGTCTCCTGCCCCGACAGCCTTGGATACACTTGCTCCCTCAGTCACTGTGGTAGGTGCCAGTTTGACCTTTTTGCTCTGTTCTGTTACCCCAATGTACTCTGTACGGTATGATCTGCCTGTACTGCACGCAAAACAGAACCTTTCACAGTATAGGTGACAATAATAGTTCAAATCAAATCAAGTAAGTTGCAGGGTCTTCAAGGATCTCAAGTCAAAGTTGATAAAATGCAGGGAGAAGCCAGGAGTACATTGTAACAGTTGAGGGTGGGCGTAATGAAGTGCTTCAGCAGTCGATGAGCTGAAAAGGGGGCAAGTGGAGCGATGTTAATGAGATGAACACATGTGGTCTTTCAACAGGGCAGGAATGTGAGGTTGTAAACTCGTCTCAGGATTGAGTGCAACACTAAGGCTGTGAACAGACTGGCTTGACCTTAGTGATGTCTGGGAGAGGGTCAGAGGACTTTAGGGGAACAGAGTTTGGAGCAAGGAGTGAAAATCCAGACTTCAGTCTTCCCAATATGAAGAACCAGCTGTGTTTGTAGCCAAGCTGTTCCAGTGCAGCTACAACACTGGCGTTTACCCAACAATGCGGAGAAGACCTGCTTTGTTCAATGCAAAACAGGGCAAAACAGTTACAATCCTGTCAGTCTACTCTCAGTCACCAGCAAAGTCATGGAAGGGGTCATTGACAGTGCTATCATGAAGCACTTCCTTAGCAATAACCTGCTCACTGACTTCATTACAGCCTTGGTCCAAATATGGATGAGGAGGCCATAAAAAGCTCAACTTCTGGTCTTCTTTAAGTTCTGATCTATTCACATCTTCCAAGTGATAAGTGACTTCCTTATTCTTCCTTCCTCACCCTGACCTGTGTTAAAAACAAAGAGAATTAGTAGGTTGGACTCATGCCTAGCACAGAGAACAATATGATCAGGTAATAACCATCGCCATGACATTTGCCTTGATTGCCACTGTTGGCATCTCTTGGTAACTTCCACCTGTGCCAGTCTGTGGGACAGGGTAGGGGTTATTTTGAGGTAGTTCACTGTTACCAATGCTCCTTTGTTTATACTATGCTTGGGCTTGTCTAATAATCAGTGATATAGACCACTAGTGAACACAAACAAAAGAGGCAAGTTGTTTTTAGTTAATAAGCGAGTTTATTGTATGATGGCAATAAGTAAAACTTACATTACTGGTCAGGTACAATCACTTAGGACTCTCAGGAGCTGTATATAATAAGTCTGCTCCTCATATAGGCTGACATAAAAAATCCAACAATTGGGGTGGCATGGTGGCTCAGTAGTTAGCACTGCTGCCTCACAGCATCAGGGACCCAGGTTCATTGTTGGGAAAACCCATCTGGTTCACCAATGTCCTTCAGGGAAGGAAACTGCTGGTCTGGCCTATATGTGACTCCAGGCCCACAGCAATGTGGTTGACTCTTAACTGCCCTCTGGGCAATAAATTCTGACCTACCCAGCAATGTCCTCATCCCATGAATAAATAAAAAAAGACGTTTAGACAGGTAGATGAGTAGGAAAGCTTTAGATTGATATCGGCCAATCGCAGGCAAATGGGATGGGTTTAGTTTGGGAAACATAGATGAGATGGACCGAAGGGTCTGTTTCCATGCTGTATGACTCTATGACCTGTTGTTCTCTGAGAGGTTACCAATCTCCTCCAAAATTTATGATTTATTTAGATTAGATTCCCTACAGTGTGGAAACAGACCATTCGGCCCAACAAGTCCACACTGACCCTCCAAAGAGTAACCCATCCAGACCCATTTCCCTCTAACTAATGCACCTAACACTGTGGGCAAATTAGCATGGCCAATTCACCTGACCTGCACCTCCTTGGACTGTGGGAGGAAACCAGTTGAGACGTGTATGCAGCCTCAACAATTATTTGTTTGTGGTCAATGTACATCGATTTTAATTCTCTTGAGTGTGTTGTAGTGTATATGCTATAGCATAACCTGTAGCAATCCTGTGCTGTTGTCTATTATTCCACTAGCACCATGCCATTCCCTCCCTACAGGCAGTTACTTGCATTTCTTCAACCATGGTAACTGGTCTGATAAGACAGTAACACTTGCTCATGTATAAAGCTTAAAACATATAGGATGTTGACATGTTCTGTGTCTTCTGGTTACACTGGATCAGCAGGTTAGCCTGGGAATGCCTGGGGTACTTTTTCCACTGGAGATAGTGTTATGGACCAGGCCAGATCCCCTCAAAACATTTCAAGAAAGTAGCCCAGACCCTAACTTTGTTAGTTGCTTTAAGCAGGTGTAAAGTGGATATTCCAGGAGGGATGCAGCTGACCCAACCACTTAGTTTTAAACAAAACAGAATTTATTTACAAGGTTACCAAACAAAAGAGAACATAATATAGAATAACAACGTATCCGAAAACCCAACAGATTAGCCCAACTTAATGATGCTGTTCCATACACTTGGCATAAACACCCATAAACACCCCTTGGCACAAAAGGAAAAATCAAACATGGGGTCTTACAGGAGAGAGAGAGAGATGGCAGAGAGATTCAGCATGGAACACCTTCTTCCATGAAGCTGTTTCTTGAACTAGCAGCCTCAAAATGCCAGACTGCTTTCAGTGAAGACCCAGACTGCTAAATATGAAACCAAACTAAACCAAAGGAAAGCTGAGCTGGGAGAACTGGCCACGCCCCTTTCATTGTACAAGTTTCCTTTAACACCTCAAAAGCCTTTTGCCTGAGACAGTACATGTTGGCTACATCAAATTGGCCCTAAAACCCTTCAAACTTGGGCTTTTCAGAATCTCTGCTTTTATGGCCTCTGGAAAAAAATCCACTGACAGTATAACCTTGGTAAAGGTGTAACGTTACTACAACAGTTTGTCTAATGGTGGTGAATTATTTGCGAGTGAGAGCACCAAGCTTTCTCAAACTATGTCTTCTGAACATCTTCCAGAAGTGACCTCCTGCTTTGCAGATCTTGCATCTTTTTATCATAGCTGAGCACTGTCAATGCTTGTGAGGCCTTATTTAGCCCACATCCATAACACTGGTGTTCAGCATCTGATGTTTGGCTGATTTTTTGTGTTAGCTCGTCACATACTTCTTTAAAGTGCCAATATTTTATAAAGTTGATCTTTTAAGGTAGGGTTGGCTATGTCTTGGTATCTATGAGTCTTTGGACTGTCAGAAATCAGAGAAAGTTTAATCAGAAATTCCAATAACGATTCTATCTCTTGTGAATTTTGATTTCAAACCTCTAATTGAATTTTCTTTTAGCTGTAGAGTGATTAATGAAATTAACTACAGATTCTTCTATTAAATTTTGCTTGCTCAAGATTTTCTTGAATGATTTGTTCTTAATTTGAAGTACAGAGGAACCTCGATTATCCGAACATCAATTATCCAAACTTTGGATTTATCTAAAGGAGGTCTCAAGGTCCCAATAGAATTGTTACTCAAAGAACTGTTTCAACCCTGATCGCATGTTTTGTTTACAGGTACAATGACTAAAACCGAACTCAGCTCACTGAAACGCTGCCGAGAACAGTCCTGGACAGACCAGCCACCGTCACCAAATGACTGACCTCCCGCCTTCTCTCTCTCCCCCCCCCCCCCCCCCCCCACACATTCCCTGGAGTTCTACAGAGGGATGAACCCTAAATCCTCCTTCCCCAAATAATCTCTGCAACATTATCCTGTACAGGACAGAGTTGGAACCTGTCAAAAAGTTGTGAGTGCACTTACCCCACAAAAGCTGCAGCAGTCTTACTGTTGAGGTACAATCTGGCTGCCCCGTGGCGGGGGGGGGAGGGGTGGTGGTGGGGGAGAAAATGGTCAGCCGGGGGTGGGTGCGGGATTTTGCACGCAGTGTGCTTTTGCCTAGTCTCCTGAATGGGGAGCAGATGTCACAGAAAACTCCAAGCCCCAGAGAAAATCAATGAACCGAATAAAATAGTGCCCGCCCCTCTCATTCGGATAATCAAGGTTCCTCTGTAATTGTTAATCACTTTTTGGACATCTTCAGAAGCATTTAAACTCTCTTTAATATCCTGCTGATTAATCGCATCATCCACAAGTGGACGCATGTATTACAATAGTTATTGATATTGACATTTATGGGACTTTGCCATGTACAATTTTACATTAGAGTCCCTACAGTCTGGAAACAGGCCCATCAGCCCAAACGTCCACACCAATCCTCCGAAGAGGAACTACCCCAGACCCATTTCCCTCTGACTAGTGCACCTAACACTACGGACAATTTAGTGTGTCTAATTCACCTGACCAGCACATCTTTGGACTGTGGGAGGAAACCAGAGCACCCAGAGAAAACCCACGCAGCACAGGGAGGATGTGCAACCTCCACACAGATAGTCACCCGAGGCTGGAATCAAACCTGGGACCCTGGTGCTGTGAGGCAGCAGTGCTAACCACTGAGCCACTGTGCCACCCTTGTATTTTAATTTGTTCTGCTTAAGCAATTCTGTATTGTGAGAACAGTCTCTTCCAATAAGCCCAATGCTTGGCTCTGGATTTTCTGCCTTTGAATCTTTGAGGAAGCATTTTGTCTCCCTCCATTTTTTTTTCAATGAGTTTATTAATTCTTATTACTGTGAAGCTATTTTAAATCTATATCATTTCAGTACAGTTGATAATCTGCTGTTATTCAATGCTGTTTTAAATCTCATTACCGTAAAGCTTGCTAGACACTATACAGTCTTTTCTTGCATTTACTTCTGTTTGCCAGTCCTTTTAAAACTCTGTATTGTTGTAGTATTGTATTAAATTCTTCAATAAAGCTCTAATTTACATTTCTGGGTGTCCTGCAGTGGCTTATTGCTTTCAAAATTATGTTTCTTTGCAATGCTATATCTCTGTTACTCTCTGGGTTTACCAGCCATTTTTCTGATTTTCCAACTTTTTTCAGGGTTTTCCAACCTGCTGGAGCCTACATGGTGTATTTCCATTTCTTCCCAGGCGCAAATGGACAAATTGTCCCCTTGCACTGTCTGAAGAAAGAAAAACACTTTTAATACTAAATGAAGTTCTATGGTTGCAGCCTTTACAAATATCCCGACTTAAATCAGTGTTTAATTGCTGAGTCTGGATCCTCTGGCTGTTCTTCTTCAGGTACATTGTTCCTCTGGATTTATTTAAAATTGTTCTTTTTCAGCTGAAATAAATTGGGGCCTTTCTGATTCTGCAGTCCTTGTCTAAGTTTATCTTCTGGCTGTCCCCAATCCCCCTTTGTCCAGAAAGTGTCTCGGGCCTGTCTATTGGTCAGTGGTAAAGAATAGATCACTGGTGAGTCTAAACGGAAAAGGCACTTGTCTCAATGAACACGGTGGTATATTGTATGATATCATTAAGTACAACTTATATTACTAGTCAGGTGTGATTACAGGGGATTCTTGGGAGATTTACAGAAAACAGTTACCAACGCAACAGCCCCCACAACAAAGGTTAGTGCAGAACGCTTTAAATCCACCCAAAGACTGAGTGATATCTTTGTTGGTATTAACTCTTTCAGAACCATTGCATCGTAACACACTCACCAACAGGAGAGAATCTAACTATCTCCTTTCGATATTCAGTAGCGTTACCATACCTGAATCTTCCACTATCAACATCCTGAAGGTTACCCTTGACCAGGACCTGAACTAGACCTAGCCATATAAATAGCAGGACTACAAAAACAGATCAGATTCCGGGATTTCTGCAGTGACTAAACTCACCTGCTGACTCCCCAAAGCCTGTCCACATTCTACAAGGCAGGAGTTTGAAAGAATATTCTCCCCTTGCCTGGATAGTGGTTGTTTGGCATTACCTTCAACATTCACTCACTCCACAGTGGCAGCAGCGGAGACTATCCACAAGATGCACCGCAGTGATTCATGAAGGTTCCTCTGACAGCACCTTTCAAGCCCACGTCTACCACTCAGATGGGTTGGGGAAGGCACATGGGAACACCACCACCTTCACATTCCCCTCTTAAATTTCACACCAACCTGACTTGCAGATGTATTGCCCTTCCTTCATAATTACTGGGTTAAAATCTCGGAACTCCCTTACTAACAGCATTGTACCTACACCAGGTGGACTGTAGTGGTTCAAGAATGGAGGTCACCATTCCCCTTCCTCGGGCAATAAATGCTGAATCACCAATGATGTCCAACTCCCAAGATCATTCTAATCCATATAAATTAACTTTGTGAGGACTTAACGAGTTTTGAGAAGATTTGTAAAGACTGCAAAGTTATGCCAGATTCTACGCTTGTGAAATAATTCAGGATGCCTTCTGATGTTGAGGCATGATGTAAATGGTCTTACAGATTATCCCAAACTTGGAGTCTGAAAAACTGAAGATGTTGTGTAAGGAATTCCTTAAACTCATAGATGTGGGACAGACGATGGTGTAGTGGCGTGTGACTGGACTGCTAATTCCTGAGTTTCAAAATGATCTAAGGACAGATATTCAAATCCTACTATCCCCAAGAGGGAAAAGCCAGCTATTTCTGGCTCAAGATGATAGCAGATCTCAGGAAAAGGAATACATGGAATTTCTACGAGGTTTTTATTTGGAGCAGCTTGTGGTAGAACCCACTAGGGAACAGGCAATTCTGGATTTAGTGATGAGTAATGAAGCAGACTAGAGTGTTTATGGTCAAGGAACCCCTCGGGGGCAGTGACCATAATGTGATAGAGTTCACAATGCAATTTAAGAAGGAGAAGCAGGAATTGTATTACAATTGAGTAAAGTTAACGACAAAGGCAAGAGGGAGGAGCTGGCCAGAGGTGGTCGCAAGAGGAACTGAGCAGGGAAGATGGTGGAGCAGCAATGGCGGGAATTTCTGGGGTTAATTTGGGAAGCATTCCAAGGAAGAAGAAACATACTAAGGGGAAGACAAAGAAACCATGGCTGATAACGCTTAAAGGCAAAAGAAAAAGCATACAACACGGCGAAGATTTTTGGAAAGCCAGAGGTTTGGGAAGCTTTTAAAGCCAGCAATGAATAAATATAAAAGCAACAAGAGAGGAGAAGATGAAATATGAGGGGAAGCGAGCGAATAATATAGGAGAAGGTTGCAAGAGTTATTTTAAATGTATAAAATGTAAGAGAGAGGCAAGATTGGCCATTGGACTGCTGGAAAATGAGGCTTGAGGAGTAGTAATGGGGAACAAAGAAATGGCAAAGGAACTGACTGGTACTTTGCATTGGTTTTGATGGTGGAAGATACCAGTTGCGTGCCAGAACTTCAAGAGAGCCAGGGGGCAGAGGTGGGTATAGTGACCACCGCTGGAGCTGAAAGATCTGAAGGTAGATATCTCACTATATGGACTGCACCCCAGAGCACTGAAGGAGACAGCTTTGAGGAGATTCTAGAGGCTTTGATGGTGATCTAACAGGAATCAGTGAGGGTCCCAGAGGACTGAAAAGTAGCTAACGTAACATCCAGTTTAAGGAACGTGAGAGGCAGAACACAGGAAGCTATGGGCCAGTCATTGGTAACATTCAAGGAGCAGGAGAATCGACGTTTCGGGCATGAGCCCTTCTTCAGGCTCATGCCCGAAACGTCGATTCTCCTGTTCCTTGGATGCTGCCTGACCTGCTGCGCTTTTCCAGCAACACATTTTCAGCTCTGATCTCCAGCATCTGCAGTTCTCACTTTCTCCTCTTTGGTAACATTCTAAGAGTTCAGTATTCAGGATGAGATTACAGAATACCACAGAAGTGGGTGGTAAAATACGACAGAGTCAGCACAGCTTCATCGACGGGGAGGGTGGGGGGGTCATGCCTGACAGTCTGTTAGAATTGTTTGAGTAGGTCATGAGCAAGTTAGACAAAGGAGAGCCAATGGACATAATCTATTTAGATTTCCAGAAGGCCCTTGACAAGGTGTAGCACAGGAGGCTGTTTAACAAGATAAGAGCCCATGGTGTTAGGGGCAAGGTACTGGCAGGGATAGAGGATTGGTTGACTGGCAGAAGGCAGAGAGAAGGGATAAAGGGGTCTTTTCCACAATGGCAACTGGTGACTAGTGGAGTTCCATAGGGGTCAGTGTTGGGACCACAACTATTCACATTATACATTAATGATCTGGTTGAAGCAACTGAGGGCATTGTTGCTAAGTTTGCAGATGACACAAAGATAAGGTTGTGTTGAAGAAATGGGAAGGCTGCTGAAGGACTTGAAAAGGCTGGGAGAGTGTGCAAAGACATGGCAAGTGAAATACAAGGTGGGAGAGTGTGAGGCTATACACTTGTCAAGAGGGGTAGAGGAATAGAGTATTTTCTAAATGATGAAGGGCTTTGGAAATCTGACGCACAAAGGTTTTGGGACAGAACAGTGTGTCTTTTTCACAGAATGCATCACTCTTTCCTTCTAGGAAGCCATCTGGTGAAATTTAAATTCAATGAATTAATACATTAGTCTCAGTGTTGATGACCACACAACTAGAATGAATTATTTAATTATTTAATTTAATTTTATTCCTGATGAAGGGCTTTTTCCCGAAACATCGATTTCGAAGCTACTTGGATGCTGCCTGAACTGCTGTGCTCTTCCAGCACCACTAATCCAGAATCTGGTTTCCAGCATCTGCAGTCATTGTTTTTACCTCGCTGAATTATTGTGAGAACCTATCTGGTTCGCTAATGTCCTTTACGGGGTGAAATCCGCCCTCCTGACCTGGTTTGGGCCTACAGGTCCTCTGAAATAACTGGCCTGACCAGCCACTCATTTGGATAAAACGACTTGCATTTTTAACAGCACTGCCCGTATACCTATGTCGCACGGTCTGTCATGGTTCAAGGAAGGCTTCAGAGAGGACCAATGATTGCCAGCCTGGCCATCGATGCCCAATCTCACGATGGAATAAAAATTGGAGATGGGCAGCATCTGAGATGAGTGCTGAAGGGTGAGACAGGAGCTGGGTACACATGAGGTCAGAGGTCGGGAGGTCCATTTGCACAGTTGGTTGGACAGCTGGTTTGCGACGCACGGATTCAATGTCTACACCAGCTGAGATTTCCATGAAGGACTCTCCTTCTAAACCTCTCCCCTTAGCTGGGGAATGGGGACCCTCAAATTAAATGCTACCAGTCACCTCTCTCTATTGAGGGACGACCCAATGGTCTGGTGAGGCTATGGCAACTTTGACTTCACACATCGGGTGGGGTGTATTCAGAGTTTTCAGGGAATTAGAGGGGAATGGTCAGAGCAATTGTTGATTGACCAGAAAGATAATTAACACATAATATGGCAGTGAGATCAGAAAGGATTGGATATTCAAAGAACATTGTACCATGTCAGGGAGTGAGAGAGAGTTGACTGTCAAATCGGTCTATAATACAATCCCAATAAGGTGATCATCCCTTTCTTATTTCTCAGTTCCATCCAAATAACTTCCCTGGATGTATTTCTGGGAATATCCTCCCTCAGTACAGCTGTAATGCTATCCCTTATCAAAAATACCACTCCCCCTCCTCTCTTGCCTCCCTTTCTATCCTTCCTGTAGCATTTGTATCCTGGAACATTAAGCTGCCAGTCCTGCTCATCCCTGAGCCATGTTTCTGTAATTGCTATGATATCTCAGTCCCATGTTCCTAACCATGCCTTGAGTTCATCTGTCTTCCCTGTTAGGCCCCTTGCATTGAAATAAATGCAGTTTAATTTATTAACCCTACCTTGTCCCTGCCTGCCCTGACTGTTTGACTCACTTTTGTTCTCAGCTGTACCCGTCTCAGATCGATCTCTTTCCTCACTATCTCCCTGGGTCCCACCACCCCGCCACCCCCCCCCACCACCACCACCACCTTACTAGTTTAAATCCTCCCAAGCAGTTCTAGCAAATTGCCCTGCCAGTATATTAGTCTCCTTCCAATTTAGGTGCAATCCGTCCTTCTTGTACAGGTAACTTTTACCCCAAAAGAGATTCCAATGATCCAAAAAAGTGAACCCTTCTCCATACACCAGCTCCTCAGCCATACATTCATCTGCTCTATCCTCCTATTCCTGTCCTCACTAGCTTGTAGCACTGGGAGTAATCCAGATATTACTACCCTTGAGGACCTCCTTTTTAAATTATAATCTCCCTTCAGCGTCTCAACCTTTTCCCTTCCTATATCATTGGTTCCAATGTGGACAATGACCTCCTGCTGGCCCCTGTCTCCCTGAGAACATTCTGCACCCTGTCTGAGACATCATTGATCCTGGCACCAGGGAAACAACACACCATTCTGCTTTTTCTCTGCTGGCCACAGAAATGTCTGTCTGTACCTCTGACTCGAGAATCTTCTAACACAATTGATCTCTTGGAAGCCAACGTACCCATCGTTGTATTAGAGCCAATCTCAATACCAGAAACTTGGCTGTTAATGCTACGTTCCCCTGAGAATCCATCACCCCCACATTTTCCAAAACAGCATACCTGTTTGAAATGGGTATATCCACATAAGACTCCTGCCCTAGGTGCCAACCTCTCTCGCCCTTCCTGGAGTTAACCCATCTGTGTGACTGTATCTGAGACATCCCCCCCCTTCCTATAACTGTCATCCATCACATACTGTTGCTGTTGCAAATTCCTCATCGCTTCTATCTGTCTCTCCAACTGATCCAACAGCATTTATGGCAGATATAATCCGCAGTAACCCTTAAACTCTCTTTAAACTCCCACATCTGACAAGAAGTACATCTCACTGCAAAGGCCATTTTTGCTCCTTCACAAACCACAGACCCAGAAAATAACACTGTCTTATTCCTCTACAAACACTGCTCCAGGTTAAATTAATAGCTATGGCTTATATTTTAAGTTTAATCAAGAGACTTATCTCCAAAAACATATAATCAAGAAAGAATCCACTATACTCACTACTGCAGCCTTTCTCTTGGACAGACTTAAAACAACAATTAACTTATCTGATTCTGTGCCGTGAACTTCACCCAACAGTTCCTCCAAGATTAGTTGTGAAATTCACTGTTTGTTAATTGTCCCAGATGCACAAATTCAAACAGCAAAGGCAGTAACTGTGCAGGTTTTCTCTCTCTCCCGCACTGTCCTCACCATGTGCTTCCTTTGTCTGCTCTTCTCCATTTTAAAACTGCTGCTGTTTTGACTTTTTTTCCCCAAAGTTCCAAAATAATGCAACAGCAGATAAAACCGTAATTGCTGTTCCTGGAATTTGAGGAAATCACCTCCAACACCTCAAACACCTCAAAAAAAGGAGCAGCTCTCACAGCCAGAAATTTTTCCCGACCTCCATCCTGGATTACCCAGAAACCAACTTGTAAAGAGATCTCAACTATCCGTAAGAATAATAGGGTAGTTATGGTAGGGGATTTTAACTTTCCAAACATCGACTGGGACTGCCATAGTGTTAAAGGTTTAGATGGAGCGGAATTTCTTAAGTGTGTACTAGACAATTTTCTGATTCAGTATGAGGATGTACCTACTAGAGAAGGTGAAAACTTGACCTACACTTGGTAAATAAGGCATGGCAGGTGACTGAGGGGTCAGTGGGGGGCACTTTGGGGCCAGCGACCATAATTATATTCGTTTTAAAATAGTGATGGACCAGATTTAAAAGTTTTAGTGACCAGATCTAAAAGTTGAAGTTCTAAATTGGAGAAAGGCCAATTTTGACGGTATTAGGCAAGAACTTTCGAAAGCTGATTGGAGGCAGATGTTCGCATGTAAAGGGACGGCTGGAAAATGGGTAGCCTTCAGAAATGAGATAACAAGAATCCAGAGAAAGTATATTCCTGTCAGGGTGAAAGGGAAGGCTGGTAGGTATAGGGAATGCTGGATGACTAAAGAAATTGAAGGTTTGCTTAAGAAAAAGAAGGAAGCATATGTCAGGTATAGACAGGATAGATCGAGTAAATAGAATTAAGGAGAATCCAAAGGGGTTTTACAAACATATTAAGGACAAAAGGGTAACTAGGGAGAGAATAGGGCCCCTCAAAGATCAGTAAGGTGACCTTTGTGTGGAGCCACAGAAAATGGGGGAGATACTAAATGAATATTTTGCATCAGTATTTACTGTAGAAAAGGATATGGAAGGTATAGACTGTAGGGAAACAGATGGTGACATCTTGCAAAATGTCCAGATTACAGAGGAGGAAGTGCTGGATGTCCTGAAATGGTTAAAAGTGGATAAATCCCCAGGACCTGATCAGGTGTACCCGAGAACTCTGTGGGAAGCTAGAGAAGTGATTGCTGGGCCTCTTGCTGAGATATTTGTATCATCGATAGTCACAGCTGAGGTGCCGGAAGACTGGAGGTTGGCAAACGTGGTGCCACTGTTTAAGAAGGGTGGTAAGGACAAGCCAGGGAACTATAGACCGGTGAGCCTGACCTCGGTGGTGGGCAAGTTGTTGGAGGGAATCCTGAGGGACAGGATGTACATGTATTTGGAAAGACCAGGACTGATTAGGGGTAGTCAGCGTTGCTTTGTGTGTAGGAAATCATGCCTTACAAACTTGATTGAGTTTTTTGAAGAAGTAACAAAGAAGATTGATGAGGGCAGAGCAGTAGATGTGATCTATATGGACTTCAGTAAGGCATTCGACAAGGTTCCCCATGGGAGACTGATTAGCAAGGTTAGATCTCATGGAAAACAGGGAGAACTAGCCATTTGGATACAGAACTGGCTCAAAGACAGAGGGTTGTGGAGGAGGGTTGTTTTTCAGACTAGAGGCCTGTGACCAGTGGAGTGCCACAAGGATCGGTGCTGGGCCCTCTACTTTTTGTGATTGGTGAGAGTATTGAGTACAGGAATTGGGACGTCATGTTGTGGCTGTGCAGGACATTGGTTAGGCCACTGTTGGAATATTGTGTGCAATTCTGGTCTCCTTCTTATCAGAAAGATGTTGTGAAACTTGAAAGGGTTCAGAAAAGATTTACAAGGATGTTGCCAGGGTTGGAGGATTTGAGCATAGGGAGAGGCTGAACGGGCTGGGGCTGTTTTCCCTGGAGCGTCGGAGGCTGAGGGGTGACGTTATAGAGATTTACAAAATTATGAGGGGCATGGATAAGATAAACAGACACAGTCTTTTCCCTGGGGTGGGGGAGTCCAGAACTAGAGGGCATAGGTTTAGGGTGAGAGGGGAAAGATATAAAAGAGACCTAAGGGGCAACATTTTCACGCGGAGGGTAGTACATGTATGCAATGAGCTGCCAGAGGATGTGGTGGAGGCTGGTACAATTGAAACATTTAAGAGGCATTTGGATGGGTATATGAATAGGAAGGGTTTGGAGGGATATGGGCCGGGTGCTGGCAGGTGCGACTAGATTGGGTTGGGATATCTGGTCGGCATGGATGGGTTGGACTGAAGGGTCTGTTTCCATGCTGTACATCTCTATGACTCTGTGACTCTATGACTCTAGATGGATGAGAACAGTTTCAAAGTGAAGGCAAGCAAAGTTAAGTTTAATGTCAGCAAGTTTCTGTGCCTGATCCTGAATTCTATCTGAAAGATAGAATAGATCTGGGCATGGAACACAATGCCTGCAGCAGTAGTAGACTCGCCAACTTTAAGGGCATTTAAATGGCCATTGGATGAAAAAGAATAGTGTAGAATAGATGGACTTCAGATTGGTTCCACGGGTTGGCACAACATTGAGGGCATTACTGCGCTGTAATGTTCTACGTTCTTAAAAAAAGGCAAGTACGAGATGCTAATTTTTCTCTGCTGACCATCAAAATTTGGAATGAATTGAGAGAGAGAGAAAATAGTTATAGAAATGTTTGTGCTTGTGGGGTCATTCTAATGGTCAAGCTCTTCTGTCATTTCCTTGGGAAATTGAGGAAAATGCGGTCAATATCTTTTACAATTTCTTGACAGGAGAAAGTGTCTTCTTTTAGGAATTACGATATCTGAGCTTATTAAGATGAAGAAAAACCCTCGTTTATCACAATTCGCCCAATTCCTGTGTTTACTGCAGCTCATGTGACCTTTGTCCTTTGTGGTGCAATCGCATTACCCAATCGCATTACCCAATTCGAGAGCAGGCAAAGGAATTTTAAAATGTTGGCTTCTCGTGCCCTCCCACGTTCTGGTTGGCTCCACTCCCTTTCACATTTAATTCTCTGACGCTTTTTCGCCTGCTTCCCCTTCCCCCCTCCATCCCCCCCCCCAACTTTGTATACGCAATTGTCAAATAATTTGCGTTTATGTAAGGTGAATGTGTTTGGAATTTCCCTGCAGCCCATTCCAAACAGGAAGCAAAATTCCAGCTGAACTGTATGCAATAGCATCCTCTGCTGTCCATGATCATGAAAGTGGCTTACCCAGGACAAGTCTGAGTTGAGGACCTTCATCATCACCATCAGAAGATCTGGAGATCATAAGATATAGGGACAGGATTAAGCCACTTGGTCCATTGGGTCTGCTGTACTTTTTTTTAGATTACTTACAGTGTGGAAACAGGCCCTTCGGCCCAACAAGTCCACACCGCCCCGCTGAAGCGCAACCCACCCATACCCCTATATCTACCCCTTACCTAACATACAGGCAATTTAGCATAGCCAATTCACCTGACCTGCACATCTTTGGACTGTGGAAACCGGAGCACCCGGAGGAAACCCACGCAGACACGGGGAGAACGTGCAAACTCCACACAGTCAGTCGCCTGAGGCAGGAATTGAACCCGGGTCTCTGGGGTTGTGAGGCAGCAGTGCTAACCACTGTGCCACCGTGCCGCCCACTATTCGATCATGGCTGATGGTGCTCCTCATCCCCATTTTCCTGCCTTCTCCCCATGACCCTTCAACCCCATACCAATTAAAAACCTGTCTCATTCCTCCTCGAATGTACTCATTGTCCCAGCATCCACCACACTTTGATATCAAAGTGAGGTATTCAAGATGATCAAAGGTGTGGCACGGTGGCACAGTGGTTAGCACTGCTGCCTCGCAGCGCCAGAGACCCCAGGGTCGATTCCCGCCTCAGTTTGCACCTTCTCCCCGTGTCTGCGTGGGTTTGCTCCGGTTTCCTCCCACAGTCCAAAAATGCGCAGATCAGTTGAATTGGCCATGCTAAATTGCCCACAGTGTTAGGTGTAAGGGAATGGGTCTGGGTGGGTTGCTCTTTGGAGGGTTGTTGGGCCGAAGGGCCTGTTTCCACGCTGTAAGTAATCTAATAAAATATATATGGCGCGGATGCTTCCTCTCTTGGGGCATTCCAGGATGAGAGGAATTGTTTAGGCCACTTTTGGAATATTGCGTGCAATTCTGGTCTCCTTCCTATCGGAAGGATGTTATGAAATTTGAAAGGGGTGCAGAAAAGATTTACAAGGATGTTGCCAGGGTTGGAGGATTTGAGCTACAGGGAGAGGCTGAACAGGCTGGGGCTGTTTTCTCTGGAGCGTCGGAGGCTGAGGGGTGACCTTATAGAGATTTACAAAATTATGAGGGGCATGGATAGGACAAATAGACAAAGTCTTTTCTCTGGGGTGGGGGTGCCTGGAACTAGAGGGCGTAAGTTTAGGATGAGAGGGAAAAGATTTAAAAGGAACCTAAGGGGCAACTTTTTCACACAGAGGGTGGTGCATATATGGAATGAGTTGCCAGAGGATGTGGCAGAGGCTGGTACAATTACAGCATTGAAAAGGGATCTAGATGGGTATATGAATAGGAAGGGTTTAGAGAGATATGGACCAAGTGCTGGCAAATGGGACTAGATTGGGTTGGGATAGCTGGTCAGCATGGACGAGTTGAATTGAAGGGTCTGTTTCCATGCTGCATATGAGTCATGAGGAGGTGATGGCCTATGGGTACAATCACTGGGCTGTTACTACAGAGACCCCGGCAATGATCTGGGGACACAGGTTCAATCCCTGCTATGGTAGAAGTTGAGCACAATTTTTAGGGTAGCATGGCGGCTCAGTGGCTAGCATTGCTGCCTCACAGCACCAGGGTCCCAGGGTCGATTCCAACCTTGGGCGACTGTCTGTGTGGAGTTTGCAAGTTCTCCCCAGGTGAATTGGCCATGCTAACTTGCCCATAGTGTGAGGTGCATTAGTCAGAGGCAAATGAGCCTGGGTGGGTAACTCTTCAGAGGGTCAGTGTGGACCAGTTGGGCCGAAGGGCCTGTTTCCACACTGTAGGGAATCTAATCTCTCTGACTTCTCAGCATCTACCCCAATAGCCTCCATGTTTTTCCGCCATTTCCAGCTGCCACCAGGACACATCTTCCACTGCCCTCCCCCAGCAGTGTTTCAAAGAGGTGTTGCCCCCAACAATGGCCTGCTCCTCAATCGCCCCCAAAATTCCTGTTAATGTTTAAAATGGGCGGCTCAGTGGTTAGCACTGCTGCCTCGCAGCGCCAGAGACCCAGGTTCAATTCCAGCCTTGGGCGACTGTCTGTGTGGAGTTTGCACATTCTCCCCGTGTCTGCGTGGGTTTCCTCCGGGTGCTCCGGTTTCCTCCCACAGTCCAAAGATGTGCAGGTTAGGTGAATTGGCCATGCTAGATTGCCTGTAGTGTTAGGTGAAGGGGTAAATGTAAGGGAACAGGTCTGGGTGGGTTGCGCTTCGGCGGGTCAGTGTGGACTTGTTGGGCCGAAGGGCCTGTTTCCACACTTGTTAGTAATCTAATCTAATAATCATTCCCTGCCAACGTCCTGTTCTTAGGGCACCTCACTGTGCAAACCATACAGGAGATTCAGGACCTGCCCTTCAATGACCTGCATCTTGGTGCGCAGGAACTCAGACCCACAGTTTGCAATGTCACCAAAACCTAGGAGCGTTTCAAACTACCAGGAGGATAGTGCAGGACTCCAAAAGGACATTGTCAAATTGGTGGAGTGATAGATAGGTGGCAGATGGGGCTCAGTGCAGAGGAGACTGAGGTGATACATTTTGGTTGGAAGGATATTGAAAGACAATAGGTACAAAGAGTATAGTTCTAAGTGGGAGGGAATGCAGGAGCAGAGAGACTGATGAGTGTATGTGCATTAAAAGTAGCAGGACAGTTGGAGAGCGCAGTAAAGCAGACAGTGTCCTGGCTTTATTGATAAGGAGGAAGAGAGTACAAAAGCAAGGAGGTGATGTTGAACTTGTATAAGACCGTTGTTAGACCTCAGATGTGTTTGGTTGTAGGTGCTGCATTCGAGGAAGGATGTGAATGTGAGTGCTGAGCGGTTTACAAGAATGGTTCCAGGAATGAAGAACTCCAGTTCTGAGGATAAATTGCAGAAGATGGGGATGTTCTCCTTGGGAGGAGCTCTAATAGGGGTTTTCAGAATCATACACAGACTGGATAGATAGGGATAAAACCTGTAAAAGGTACAAGAACGAGAGGGCATAGATTTAAATTGATTCACAAAGGCAAACATTTTCACTCAGCAGGCAAAGAACAAAGAAACAAAGAAGATTGACAGCCCAGGAACAGGCCCTTCGGCCCTCCAAGCCTGAGCCAATCCAAATGTGCTGTCTAAACCTGTTGCCCAACTCCTAAGGATCTGTATCCCTCTGCTCCCCATCTACTCATGCATCTGTCCAGACGCATCTTAAATGAGGTAAAAACAATGCCTGCAGATGTTGGAAACCAGATTCTGGATTAGTGGTGCTGGAAGAGCACAGCAGTTCAGGCAGCATCCAAGTAGCTTCGAAATCGACGTTTCGGGCAAAAGCCCTTCATCAGGAACTTTTGCCCGAAACGTCGATTTCGAAGCTACTTGGATGCTGCCTGAACTGCTGTGCTCTTCCAGCACCACTAATCCAGCATCTTAAATGAATCTACCATGCCTGCCTCTCCTACCTCTGCTGGCAATGTGTTCCAGGTACCTACCACCCTCTGTGTAAAGTCCTTGCCGCATATATCCCCCTTAAACTTTTCACCTCTCACCTTGAAAGCGTGACCTCTCGTTATTGAATCCTTCACCCTGGGAAAAAGCTTATCTCTATCCTTCCTTCATGATTTTGTAAACCTCAATCAGGTCTCCCCTCAATCTCCTTTTTTCTAATGAAAACAACCCTAACCTATTCAACCTCTCTTCATAGCTAGCACCTTCCACACCAAGCAGCATCCTCGTAAACCTTCCACCCTCTCCAAAGTGTCCACATCGTTTTGGTAATGTGGTGACCAGAACTGCACACAGTATTCTAAATGCAGCCGAACCAATGTCTTGTACAATGTTAACATGACTTGCCAGCTCTTATACTCAATACCCTGTCCGATGAAGGCATGCTATATGCCTTCTTGACCACTCTATCCACCTATGCAGCAACCTTCAGGGTACAATGGACCTGAACTCCCAGATCTCTCTGCTCATCAACTTTTCCCAAGACTCTTCTGTTTACTGTATAATTTGTTCTAGAATTAGATACCCCAAAATGCATCACCTCACATTTGCCTGGATTAAACTCCATCTGCCACTTCTCCACCCAACTCTCCAGTCTATCTATATTCTCCTGTATTCTTTGACGGTCCTTTATGCTTTCTGCTACTCCACCAATCTTCATGTCATCTGCAAACTTGCTGATCGTACCAACAGTGCCCTCTTCCAGATCATTTATGTATATCACAAACAACAGTGGCCCCAGCACTGATCCCCGTGAAACACCACTGGTCACCTTTCTCTATTTCAAGAAACTCCCTTCAACTACTACTCTACCTCCTGTTGGTCAACTAGTTCTTTGTCCACCTAGCTAGAACACCTTGCACACCATGTGACTTCACTTTCTCCATTAGTTTATCACGGGGAACCTTATCAAATGCCTTACTAAAGTCCATGTATATGACATCTACAGCCCTTCCTTCATCTATCAACTTGGTCACTTCCTCAAAGAACTCTATTAAGTTGGTAAGGCACGATCTCCCCCTCACAAAACCATGTTGCCTGTCACTGATAAGCCCATTCTTTTCCAAATATAAATAGAGTTTATCTCTCAGTGCCTTCACCAGCAACTTTCCCACCACTGACGGTCTGTAGTTACATGGAATATCCCTACTACCCTTCTTGTACAGGGGGACAACATGAGCAACCCTCTATTCTTCCAGCACCTCACCTGTGTTTAAGGATGCTACAAAGATAACGGTCAGGGCCCCAGCTATTTCATCTCCCACCTTCCTCAGCAGATCCCATCCGGTCCTGGGGATTTGTCCACCTTAATAACCTCTAGCCTACCCAACACATCTTCCCTACTTATGTCAACGTGATCCAGAGTAATCAAACATCTATCTCTAATCTCAACATTCATCATATCCCTCTCCTCAGTGAACACTGAAGAAGGGCTTATGCCCGAAACGTTGATTCTCTTGTTCCTGTGATGGTGCCTGACCTGCTGCACTTTTCCAGCAACACATTTTTAAGCTCTGATCTCCAGCATCTGCAGTCCTCACTTTCTCCTCAGTGAACACTGATGCAAAGTGTTCATTTAGAATCTCCTGGGCAGTTAGGTACAGAATACACTGCCTGAGAAAATGGTGGAGACAGGTTCAATTGAGGCATTGGATGGTCATTTGGATAGAAACAATCTGTTAGATTAGATTAGATTCCCTCCAGTGTGGAAACAGGCCATTCGGCCCAACATGTCCACACCGACCCTCTGAAGAGTAACCCACTAAAGCACCTAACACTATGGACAATTTAGCATGGCCAACCCACCTGACCTGCACATCTTTGGACTGTGGGAGGAAACTGGAGCACCCAGAGGAAACCCACGCAGACACGGGGAGAATATGCAAACTCCACATCGGCAGTTGCCCGAGGCTGGAATCGAACCTGGTGCTGTGAGGCAGCAGTGCTAACCACTGAGCCACCGTGCCGCCTAAACCTAAGGTTTAGGGAAAAGGGAGTCAGAATGCTGACTGGAGCGCTAGTGTAGGCATGATTGGCCGAATGGCCTCCTTCTGCACAGTATCAGTTCTGTGACTCTTGGCTTCTCACTGTCAAAGGGCCCTGATCTACCTCCCAACAGAAACAGCAATTCTCCTCCATTTCTCCCAGTTTAGCATTCTGTTCTGGTGATTATGATGTCTCCTCTGCATTGGAGAGACACAAATGTAGGCTGGGTCCGAGTCTTGGAGAGCTCCTCTGCTCAACCTGCAGTCACAACTGAGTTCAACAATTTTAAATCATACTAGGCAGAAGTGGGTACTGCAGATGCTGGAGATTAGAGTCGAGGTTAGAGTGGTGCTGGAAAAGCACAGCAGGTCAGACAGCATCCAAGGAGCAGGAAAACCAACATTTTGGGCAAAAGCCCTTCATCAGGAATCCTGATGAAGGGATTTTGATCAAAACATCGATTTTCTTGCTATGTGCTAGCATGGGAGGAGGTCGGAGCTGGTGGATGTAAAAGATTCCTTGGCACTAACTTGAAGAGCTTCTCCCTGGAGTCCTGGCATTACCCTAGGTACTGGAGATGATACTGACAATGTCTTACCAGGCCATTTGAGAGGGCAGTAAAAAAAATCAAGCACATTGTTTTGCGTCTGGACTCACATGGAGACCAGAGCAGATGAGAATGACAATGGTTTCTTCCCTAAAGACCAGTCGTGAGCCAGATGGAGTTTTACAATAACTGACATGGTCATAAACTTTTAATTCCACTTTTTAAAAAAACTTCAGATTCCACCATTTGCTGTATTGGCCTTTAAAGCACAGTAGGAGAAAGTGAGGACTGCAGATGCTGGAGATCAGAGCTGAAAAATGTGTTGCTGGAAAAGCGCAGCAGGTCAGGCAGCATCAAAGGAGCAGGAGAATCGACATTTCGGGCATAAGCCCTTATGCCCGAAAAGTCGATTCTCCTGCTTCTTTACTGCTGCCTGACCTGCTGCGCTTTTCCAGCAACACATTTTTCAGCTTTAAAGCCCAGTGCCCAGAATGTTACCGCAGTCACTGGATCAGTAATCCAGTGAAAATACCACCACGCCATTAACCCCCACCATAGTGAGGGAGGGATGGCAACATTCGTAAGACTGTGGAGACTGACTCTTATCTGACGGCCTTTGACCATGCCCAGTGCATTCTCCCAGTGGGAAGATGAATGTGAGTAGGAAGGTGGTTTGCGAGTTTGTGGGTGGCTGCTTAATAATACTGAGTGACATTAACAGTGTTGGTTCAATTCCTGTACTAACTGAGGTCAACATGAAAGCCCAACCTATTATCCTTGCCCCATGCTTGAATCACAGTGACCCTCAGGGTAAACTCTCCACCAGTCGTCTCTCTCTCTCTCTCTCTCTCTCTCTAATGACAGAGCAAACCATAGCCCTCTGGCACTATGGCAATTACCACTTTATTTGTTTGGATTTGGAATGGGAAAGGAGACGAATGGGCCCAATGTCCTGTGGGCTGGAGACCAATGTGGGTGGGCCTGAGGGGTATTAGAACATAGAACAGTACAATACAGGCCCTTCAGCCCTCCACATCTGTGTTGACCATGATGCCATTCTAAACTGATCCTATCTGCCTTTACGTGGTCTGTATCGTCTATTCCTGATGAAGGGCTTTTGCCCAAAACATCGATTTTCTTGCTCCTCAGATGCTGCCTGACCTGCTGTGCTTTTCCAGCCCCACTCTAATCTAGACTCTGGTTTCCAGCATCTGCAGTCCTTGTTTTTACCATGGTCTGTATCCCCCTATTCCCTGCCTGTTCATGTGTATGTCTAACATAGTTATTGTCTATGCTTCTAACACCTCCCCTGGTAGCACAATACCCCCTGTCTATAAAGAAAGACTGTCCTTGCACACCTCCTTTAAACTTTCACCCTTTCATCCCAATGGCCTTTAGTATTTGACATTTCCACCCTGGGAAAACACATTCCAAGTATTCTATGCAATCCAGGCCTCTCAATCTTATATACGTCTGCCACGTTGCCCCCTCAGCCTCCAAGAAAACAATCCAAGTTTGTCCAAGCCCTCTTTACACAACCCAATCCAGAAACATCCTGGTAAACCTTCTTTGCACACTCCACATCCTTCTTATAGTGTGGCAACCAGAACTTCACACAATGCAATCAGTTCTGTTATAATGTGCGTGTCTTCAACACGAATTGGCTACAACGCGATTGAAGAATTTAGACCATTATTTGTGGAACGTGAACTTCCCTTCCCTGTATTGGCTACAACGTGACTCCAGTCCCATTGGTTTTAATGGTGCTGCTCTGACACGATTTTCTTAAATACTGGATTAGTGGTGCTGGAAGAGCACAAGGGCTTTTGCCCGAAACGTCGATTTCGCTGCTCCTTGGATGCTGCCTGAACTGCTGTGCTCTTCCAGCACCACTAATCCAGTATTTGGTTTTCAGCATCTGCAGTCATTGTTTTTACCCCACGATTTTCTTAAAGCGCGGGATCGCATAGGATCTGAACTATCGCGTTGTGTCAGAACCGACTGTACTCCAAATGTGGTCCAACTAACATTTCATACAGCTGCAACGTGACTGACCAACGCTTGTACGTCGTACCCAGACCCCACATTGTTGCGTTGGGACACTCAGTCTGGCTCTATGGGGAGCTGAGCGAGTGTGTAGATTGTGAAGTGTCATGTAAGGAGCTAGAACTGAGCACATGACACGCTCATGACATGGCAAATGTGATCATGTGATGTCACATGATCCTCTCTCTTGGGGCACAATGAAGCCACAGTGGGATGTTTCTGAATGAAAATTCACGTTTCTGTCAGCTCAGAGCTTCACAATATTCTTTAGCAGCTCAATGGGACCATGAATATTCAAGGGAGCAATGTGAATTGTGTCAACAGGACAACAGAAGCAAACTGTCAGTGAAGTGGTTTATCTTTATTTCATTTTTTTTCTAAAAGTCTTGCCAGACCAGCCCCTTGCCCTTGTACCATTCCCTTGGGGTTGACCATTGTGGTCTTGGCTGAAGATGATGTTACTTGTCTGACCTTCCTACCTTAGCCTTGGATATGGTGATTGGACACATCAGAGAGCTGCTCATACCCAGGAATTCAATTTCCCCAAGATCCTCCTGCAAAGACGAGGAGGCAATGAACAGCTGATCTTAGTGAGGCTTAAGATAATTAAAGGATTTGATTCAATGGGAGAGAAAAGTGTTATTTCCGCTCAGAGGGAGCATAACGCTTAATTGTTCTCTGTTTAACAATTCTTTTGATCCAGCTCCCTCAGAGCCAGCTCTCAGAGTGAGCAGAATCTCTGACACTCATGTTTTTTTAAAATATCTTTTTCCCCATGTCGTGTGTGTGTGTAGGTGTAAGACACAGTGAAAAACAACAAGTGTGTAAATCTTTATTCATATCCCATCACCAGGAAGAGAGGGAAACTGAGTGGCCAGTGCCCTTCTCATCAATGGGCAATGCTGAGTGATCAAAAAGTGAAGGGGAGGGCAGGGATTAAATCAAAATACAGTCAGAAGAGGAAATAAAACACTCCCCATGGTGCCCACTTCTCCCTGAAAACTTTGAGGGTGTTGGTAGACACCGCATGCTCCTTCTCCAAGGACACCCAGGGTTCTATGTTTGATTGGATGAGTCTGTTTATTGCTGATGCTTGATTGATTAAGCCTGGATGTGGATTCAGGAAATTAAATAATGCTGCAGCATGGGAGCATGTGGGAGAGTAGACGCTTTTAATAACAAAATTATTGTGAAGATCATTCCTACGCACCCAGGAGTTGGTATCTTATTTCTGATATTTAAAATACACAGTGAGGAGAGTTCAAAAGGAGGCATATAGCATAAATACAAGAATCCCATTTTCACGCAAAGGGGTGTGGAAATCCAGAATCATCTCTCAAATAAAAGTTACTGAAATTGAGAACTTATGAAATGGAGAGATTTTTGGGGTAGAGGGCTTAGGGGATAAGGTACCAAAGTGGCTTGGTGGAGTTGTGGTACTGAATGGCTATGGTTTAGCTAAATGTCCCTCCTCCTGCCCTTTTAAGAAACTATGGCATGGTAAAAGAACCAAATCTGTCTTGGAATTGTGAGAGTTTCCCATTGGGATTTATCAACAACCAGAGTCCGGCAACAGAAGGCAGTTCAGCTTCTCAGACTCGGAGTTATCAGCTGTTTAGGGACACGTGCCAGTAACAATAATGGACAGGAATATCCCCTTCTCTCTCAATAACCAGTCATAGATTAAGGGCGGCACGGTGGCACAGTGGCTAGCACTGCTGCCTCACAGCGCCAGAGACCTGGGTTCAATTCCGGTCTCAGGCAACTGACTATGTGGAGTTTGCACATTCTCCCCGTGTCTGCGTGGGTTTCCTCCGGGTGCTCTGGTTTCCTCCCACAGTCCAAAGATGTGCAGGTTAGGTGAATTGGCCATGCTAAATTGCCCGTAGTGTTGGGGTATGGGTAGGTTGTGCTTCAGCGGGTCGGAGTGGACTTGTTGGGCCGGAGGGCCTGTTTCCACACTGTAAGTGATCTAATCTCCCAACAACACAGAAAGGAAGAGAAAAGGAATTATTTTGCAATAATGTTACACCTTACAAATATCCTCGAGGGCTTTTGAGTCAATCAGTTAGTAGCTGCAATTCTGACTAGGCAGATCAGAAATCAGACTGCCCCATGATCAACTCCCTGGGGGTGAGCCACAGTCCAGGCTTTGAACAGGACTAGCCGTTATAAATACAGAGGCCACAAGGGGGTGGTGGTTAGCAATGCTGGATGACTGAAGATGAAATAATTGATATAAATCAGTCGATGTGGATTTCCAACATGTATCTGATAATGTGCCACACAGCATGTTAATACACAAGAGTTGAAGGACTCCTCATCACAGTGGCTCAGTGGTTAGCACTGCTGCCTCACAGCGGCAGGGACCCAGGTTCAATTCCAGCCTCGGGTGACTGTCTTGTGGGGAGTTTGCACATTCTCCCCGTGCCTGTGTGGGTTTCCTCCGGGTACTCTGGTTTCCTCACAGTCCAAAGATGTGCAGGTTAGGGTGGATTGGCCATGTTAAATTGCCCACAGTGTCCAGGGATATGTAGGTTACTGGGATGAATCACAAAATCCCAACAGTGTGGAAACAGGCCCTTCGGCCCAACAAGTCCACACCACTCCTCTGCAGAGTATCCCACCCAGACCCATTCCCCTGCCCTATTACTCTACATTTCCCCCTGACTAATGCACCTAACCTACACATCCCTGAGCACTTTGGGCAATTTAGCTTGGCCAATTCACCGAACCTACACAACTTTGACTTGTGGGAGGAAGCCCACACAGACTTGTGGAGGACATGCAAGCTCCATGCAGACCGAAGGCTGGAATCAAACCCAGGTCCCTAGTGTTGTAAGGTAGCAGTGCTAACCACTGAGCCACAGAGCAGAGGGTAGGCCTGGGGGAGATGTTCTTCGGAGGTTGGTGTCAACTCGATGAGCTGAATAGCCTGTTTCCACACTGGAGGGATTCTATGATTCAAAAGCAACTCAGAGCTGGGATTTCGGCAGCAAGTGTTTCCAGACTCGCTGAAGCCTGTCCACCATCTACAAGGCACTGGTCAGGAGGGTGATGGAATACTATTCACTCACTTGGATGAGTGCAGCTCCAACAACACTCAAGAAGTTCAATGTCATCGAGGGTAAAGCAGCTACTTGATTGACAGGACATTCTTCAACTTTAACCCCCATCACTGATTCTCAGGAGTAGGAGTGTGTACCATCTACAAGATGTACTGCTGCAATTCACCAAGGCATCTTCCAATAGACAAAGTCTCTTCCCGGGGGGTGGGGAGAGTCCACAACTAGAGGTCATTGGTTTAGGGTGAGAGGGGAAACATATAAAAGAGACCTAAGGGGCACGTTTTTCACGCAGAGGGTGGTACATGTATAGAATGAGCTGCCAGAGGAAGTGTTGGAGGCTGGTATAAATGCAACATTTAAAAGGCATTTGGACTGATATATGAATAGGAAGGGGTTAGAGGGGTATGGGCCGAGTGCTGGCAAGTGGGACTAGATTGGGTTGGGATATCTGGACGGCATGGACGAGCTGAACCGAAGGGTCTCTACGTGAAAAAGTTGCCCCTTAGGTCCCTTTTATATCTTTCACCTCTCACCCTAAACCTATGTCCTCTAGTTCTGGACTCCCCCACCCCAGGGAAAAGACCTTGTCTATTTATCCTATCCATGCCTCTCATGATTTTATAAACCTTTACAAGGTCACCCCTCAGCCTCTGACGCTCCAGGGAGAACAGCCCTAGCCTGTTCAGCCTCTCCCTATAGCTCAAATCCTCCGACCCTGGCAACATCCTTGTAAATCTTTTCTGAACCCTTTCAAATTTCACAGCATTCTCCCGATAGGAAGGAGACCAGAATTGCACGCAATATTCCAAAAGTGGCCTAACCAATGTCCTGTACAGCCACAAATGACCTCCCAACTCCTGTACTCAATACTCTGACCAATAAAGGAAAGCATACCAAACACCTTCTTCACTATCCTATCTACCTGCGACTCCACCTTCGAGGAGCTATGAACCTGCACTCCAAGGTCTCTTTGTTTAGCAACACTCCCGAGGACCTTACCATTAAGTGTATAAGTCCTGCTCTGATTTGCTTTTCCAAAACACAGCACCTCACATTTATCTGAATTAAACTCCATCTGCCACTCCTCAGCCCATTGGCCCATCTGATCAAGATCCCATTGTAATCTGAGGTAACCTTCTTCCCTGTCCACTATACCTCCAATTTTGGTGTCATCAGCAAACTGCAGACTGTGGAGAAAGACATGTAAGATATAGAATATCTGGAATAGTTTGTGTCATCTTGAAAAATGTCCAAATTACAGAGGAGGTGGTGCTGGATGTCTTAAAATGCATACAAGTTATATAATTATATCAGGTTCTCTGAGATGTTCCCCCCCCCCCCCCCCCCCAATTATTCTAAATTCCAGTGAGTACAAGGTCAGTAGATCCAGGCTTTCCTCATATGTCAGTCCTGTCATCCTGGAATCACTCTGGTGAACCTGTGCTGGACTCTTCAATAGCAAGAATGTCCTACCTCAGACTAGGAGACCAAAACTGCACACAGTGCTCAAGGTGTGGCCTCACCAAGGCCCTGTACAACTCCAGCACATCTTTACTCCGATACTCAAATCCTCTCACTATGAAGGAGAGCTTGCCGTTAGCTTTCCTCACTGCACCCTGCACCTACATGCCAACCTTCAGAGACTGTTCCATCATGACACCCAGGTCTCACCATTTCCTAAACTGCCACCATTCAGATAATAAGCTGCCTTCCTGATTTTGTGACCAAAGTGACCTCACATTTATCCACATTATATTGAATTTGCCAAGTATTTGCCCACTCAGCCAGTCTGTCCGAGTCACCCTGAAGCCTCTTAGCATCCTCCTCACAGCACACACTGCCACCCAGCTTTGTGTCATCTGCAGATTTGGAGATTGAGCATTCAATTCCTTTATCCAAATCATGAATGTATATTGTAAACAGCTGGGGTTCCTGTACTCGGTATCCCTCCAAGTGAAGGAATCTGAACATTATACACTTTGCTTTCTTTGTGTATCATTGACGTTTATTTAGGACAGTTTTGGATGTATCAGGTTGTATTTGGGACCATGGTTTGGCTTTACCTGATATTGTAGGTTGACATGAACCTGTTGTTGTAGATGAAGGCATCATGACAAAGGTGGAATATCGCAGTATCATGAATAGCCAGCAGATGGAAGCAAAGGCCCAGTTTGTGGCGATTCAAGCACTAACCTCAGTCACTGATGGTTGAATTCTTCAGGGGTCTGAGTAATGTGGGCTATGGTGATACTTGCGGCAGAATCAAACAAGAAATCCAGGGAGGTCTATCTCAATACAGGGAGCATCTTACTGTTTTTATGCATTTCGAAGGCAGAGTGCTGAAATTTCCCACTGGGCATTTGGCGAGTTGCCAGTTGACCGCGATTATTATTTGTTAAATGCCTCGATGGCAGCTCAGGAGAAAGTGAGGATTGCAGGTGCTAGAGATCAGAGTCAAAACGTATGGCGCTGGAAAAGCACAGCAGGTCAGGCCGCGACTGAGGAGCAGGGGAGTCGATGTTTCGGGCATAAGGACAGTCTATGCAGTGACGGGCATCTCGTTCACTAATGGAGCCAGGCTGCGTTTCAGGGCTGCTCACTTGCTCTCCGATCTCTCACTCATTTTGTGCCTACTTTGGGGGCTTAGGCCATCTATAACCATGTCCTGCCTTTTCGTGCCAATTCACACAGTCACAGAACTAGTCAGCTTGCATTGCAAGGGGTTGGCTCTATGGCAGGAGATTAGATTACTTACAGTGTGGAAACAGGCCCTTTGGCCCAACCAGTCCACACTGACCCTCCGAAGCACAACCCACCCAGACTCATTCCCCTACATTTACCCCTGCACCTAACACTACCGGGATTTTGGCATGGCCAATTCTCCTGACCTGCACATCTTTGGACTGTGGGAGGAAACCGGAGCACCCGGAGGAAACCCACGCAGACACGGGGAGAATGTGCAAACTCCACACAGTCAGTCGCCTGAGGCGGGAATTGAACCCGGGTCTCTGGCGCTGTGAGGCAGCAGTGCTAACCACTGTGCCACCGTGCCGCCCTAGGCTATGTCAATCTCACATCTGCACCACGTGCCAGCAGTTTGTACGGCAAACACATGGCATGTTTAGCAAGCCTTACCTGAGAATGGATATTCTGGCTAAGGAGGGAGTACAACAAAGGTTTATCAGACTGAGGAAGGGAGCACCTGGAGGTTGTACCTAGGAAAGTCCTCAAATTACCTTCTCGTAATTGGGTCTGAGGCTCCCCGTTCTCTTTCTGACTGTGAACCCAATCTCTAATTCCTCTTTGCATTAATGGGGGAGTTTATCTGCTACTGCATTGAGTTTCAGGAGGGTTGCAGCACAGAGAGAGGCCATTCGGCCCGCTGTGTGGAATGCATTCGCCCATTGTCAATCTCGGGCCTTCTCCACGTAGCTCCGCACGTCCTCTTGTGCCAAAGGGGCTCATCTCCCACCTCGTCAGACCGAAGGGTTTGAAAGACACAGTGTTTTTGTCCCAGTGGGAAAGCTCTCCTGATCCAACACGCCAGGCAGACCGTGAGAGAGTTCCCTTACAAAGGACAAGCCTGTGTCAAACCCAATGGTAGAGACCTGGGAGTGTTAAAAGGAGAGTTTTTGGATTTCCTTAGCATCTTTGAGAAGTGTGCCTGGGCACAAAGCGAGCAGTAGAGCACCCTCGTAAACACAGCATCTGGTTCATGCACAGCAAGATCCCACAGCCCCCAAAATAACAGCAATCAACAATTCTGTTTCTCCCTGGCTGAGAGATAAATAGTTATGATTTAATGTATAAATGTTATCTCCAGGAAGCCAAGGAAAAGATCCTTTCTCCTCCCGAAAGGGTAATAAGATCCTTTACATTTACCTGAGGCCCCACCCAAAAGGCAGCATTGGCTGGGCACTACGGAGGAGTAATACTGGGCTTGGACCACTCAATACAAGGTTCAAGTGGGATTTGAACTAATAACCTTCTTGCTTACAGGAAACACCACTTCCCATTGATCCAAGGAGACTATTGGTTCTTTTGTGGGTTGACGTGTTGCTGATTGGCCAGCATTTATTGCCCGTCCCTAGCTACCCCTTGAGAAGGTTGGGGGTGAGCTGCCATCTTGAACTGCTGCAGTCCACCTGCTGTGGGTAGACCCACAATGCCCTGAGGGAGAGAATTCCGGGACTTGAATTGAATTGAATTAATCGTCACATGCACCGAGGCACAGTGAAAAGCTTTGTCTTGCATATCACGGAGTTGAGTAGCATAGATAAGTCAACAATAGATAAACAGCAGCAAAACCAAAAACACGGGTACAGGTGAATGTTAAGAGTTTGTGAGTCCATTCGGTATTCTAACAACAGTTGGGTAGAAACTGTTTTGAAACCAGCAGGTGCGTGTGTACCTTCTCCTCGATGGTAGAGGTTGTAGAAAAGCATTGCCAGGGTGGGATGGATCTTTGAGAATGCTGGTGACCTTTCCTTGACAGCGGGCCTGGTAGATGGATTCTATAGATGGAAGGTTGGCCTTTATGATTGTCCAGGCCGAGTTCACCACTCACTGTAACCGTCTCCGATCTTGAATGGTACAGCTGCCACACCAGGTAGTGATACATCCAGACAGAATGCTCTCGATGGCGCACCTGTAAAAGTTGGCAAGGGTATTCGCCGTCATGCTAAATTCCCTCAGTTGCCTGAGGAAGAAGAGATGTTGTATCACAGGTAGAGGTAGAATCCAAGGAAAGCGATGGGACCAGACGGAGTACCAGGCCGTGCACTCAGAGCATGCACAGATCAACTGGCAGAGGTCTTCTCGGACATCTCCAACCTCTCCCTGCAGGTACCTTGGACGTCCTCAACCTTTGCTTGTGGCAATATGGGCACAGCAGTTACTAGAGCACAGTTTGACCCAGGAACACCGAAGGAACAGCGATATATTTCCAAGTCAGGACGGTGAGTGGCTGATAGGGAACTTGCAGGGGGTGGTGTTCCCATGTATCTGCTGCCCTTGTTTTTCAAAATGGGAGGTTTATGTGTTTGCAATGTGCTGTTGATGGAGGCCTGGTAATTTAATGCAGTCATACGCGCTGCTGTTACTGTGTTTCGGTCATGGAGCGAATTTTGGGCGTGATGGATGTGTTTCAAAGAGTGTGGTGCTGGAAAAACACAGCAGGTCAGGCAGTATCCGAGGAGCAGGAGAGTCGACGTTTCGGGCATATGCCCTTCACCAGGAATGATGCTCGAAACGCCAACACTCCTGCTCCTGGGATACTGCTTGACCGGCTGTGCTTTTCCAGCACCACACTGTTCAACCTTGATCTCCAGCATCTGCAGTCCTCACTTTCTCCTGGGTGATAGATATGATGCCAGTGGGACGGGCTGCTTTGTCCTGGATGGTGTCAAGCTTCTTGAGTGGTGTTGGAGCTGCCCCCATCCAGGCAAGTGGGGAGTATTCCATCACACTCCTGACTTGTGCCATGTCAATGGTGGACAGGCTTTGGGGAGTCAGGAGGTGGGTTACTCGCTGCAACATTCCCACTCTCTGACCTGTTCTTGTAGCCACTGTATTTGTACGGGTGGTTCAATTCAGATTTGGTCATTGGTAATCCCCAGGATGTTGACAGAGTCAGCCGTTGAATGCCATACAATAGGCTGCTACAAGAGTGATGCACAGGGTGTATTGCACTGACAGAGGAGCTGCTCCCTTGGTCGGTATTAAATGTTCTCAAGGAAGAGACGGCCCAGCAGGAGGCCATTGTACACATTGGAACCAACGACATAGGAAGGGAAAAGGTTGAGATTCTGAAGGGAGATTACAGAGAGTTAGACAGGAATTTAAAAAGGAGGTCCTTGGAGTTGTAATATCTGGATTAGTCACCGTGCTAAGAGCTAGTGAGGGTAGAAATATGAGGATAGAGCAGATGAATGCACGGCTGAGGAGCTGGTGTATGGGAGGAGGATTCACATTTTTGGATCATTGGAATCGCTTCTGGGGTAGAAGTGACCTGTACAAGAAGGACAGATTGCGCCTGAATTGGAAGGGGTCTAACATACTGGCAGGGAGATTTGCTAGATCTGCTCGGGAGGATTTAACCTAGTAAGGTGTTGGGGGGGGTGGGACACAGGGAGATAGTGAGGAAAGAGATCAGTATCAGACTGGTACAGCTGGGAAAAGGTGTGAGTCAAACAGTCAGGACAGGCAGGAACAAAGCAGAGAACAAGGTAGGACTGATAAATTAAACTGCATTTATTTCAAGGCAAGAGGCAGATGAACTCAGGGCGTTGTTAGGAACATGGGACTGGGATATCATAGCAATTACGGAAACATGGCTCAGGGATGGACAGGACTGGCAGCTCAATGTTCCAGGACACAAATGCTACAGGAAGGATAGAAAGGGAGGCAAGAGAGGAGGGGGAGTGCCATTTTTGATAAGGGATAGCATTACAGCTGTGCTGAAGGAGGATATTCCTGGAAATACATCCAGGGAAGTTATTTGGGTGGAACTGAGAAATAAGAAAGGGATGATCACCTTATTGGGATTGTATTATAGACCTTAAAAATGTGTTGCTGGAAAAGCGCAGCAGGTCAGGCAGCATCAAAGGAACAGGGGAAACGACGTTTCGGGCATAAGCCCTTCTTCAGGAATGAGGAAAGTGTGTCCAGCAGGCTAAGATAAAAGGTAGGGAGAAGGGACTTGGGGGAGGGGCGTTGGGAATACGATAGGTGGAAGGAGGTTAAGGTGAGGGTGATAGGCCAGAGAGGGGGTGGGGGCGGAGAGGTCGGGAAGAAGATTGCAGGTTAGGAAGGCAGTACTGAGTTTGAGGGTTGGGACTGAGAAAAGGTAGGGGGAGGGGAAATGAGAAAGCTGGAGAAATCTGAGTTCATCCCTTGTGGTTGGAGGGTTCCTGGGCAGAAGATGAGGCGCTCTTCCTCCAGGTGTCGTGTTGCTATGGTCTGGCGATGGAGGAGTCCAAGGACCTGCATGTCCTTGGTGGAGTGGGAGGGGGAGTTGAAGTGTTGAGCCACGGGGTGGTTGGGTTGGTTGGTCCGGGTGTCCCAGAGGTGTTCTCTGAAACGTTCCGCAAGTAGGCGGCCTGTCTCCCCAATATAGAGGAGGCCACATCGGGTGCAGCGGATGCAATAGATGATGTGTGTGGAGGTGCAGGTGAATTTGTGGCAGATATAGAAGGATCCCTTGGGGCCTTGGATAGAAGTGTGGGGGGAGGTGTGGGTGCATGTTTTGCATTTCTTGCGGTTGCAGGGGAAGGTGCCGGGAGTGGAGGTCGGGTTGGTGGGGGTGTGGATCACGGAGGGGGTGGTCTTTCCGGAACGCTGATAGGGGTGGGGAGGGAAATATATCCTTGGTGGTGGAGTCTATTTGGAGGTGGCGGAAATGACGAAGGATGATCTGATGTATCTGGAGGTTGGTGGGGTGGTAGGTCAGGACCAGTGGGCATCTGTCCTGGTGGCGATTGGAGGGGCGGGGCTCAAGGGCGGAGGAGCGGGAAGTGGAGGAGATGCGGTGGAGAGCATCATCAACCACGTCTGAGAGGAAATTGCAGTCTTTGAAGGAGGAGGCCATCTGGGTTGTTCGGTATTGGAATTGGTCCTCCTGGGAGCAGATGCGGTGAAGGCGAAGGAATTGGGAATGTGGGATGGCGTTTTTACAGGGGGCAGGGTGGGAGGAGGTGTAATCTAGGTACCTGTGGGAGTCAGTCGGTTTATAGTAAACGTCCATGTTGAGTCGGTTGTTCCAAGATAGAAATGGAGAGGTCTAGGAAGGGGAGGGAGGAGTCTGAGACGGTCCAGGTAAATTTGAGGTCTGGGTGGAAGGTGTTAGTAAAATGGATGAACTGTTCAACCTCCTCATGGGAGCACAAGGTAGCGCCGATACAGTCATCAATGTAGCGGAGGAAAAGGTGGGGGGTGGTGCCAATGTAGCTGTGGAAGATGGACTGTTCCACATATCCTATGAAGAGGCAGGCATAGCTGGGGCCTATGAGGGTGCCCATGGCTACTCCTTTGGTTTGGAGGAAGTGGGAGGATTGGAAAGAGAAGTTGTTCAGAACCCCACTGGTCCTCACCTACCACCCCACCAACCTCCAGATACATCGTATCATCCTTCATCATTTCCGCCACCTCCAAACAGACCCCACCACCAAGGATATATTTCCCTCCCCACCCCTATCAGCATTCCAGAAAGACCACTCCCTCCTGACTCCCTCATCAGATTCACACCCCCACCAACCCAACCTCCATTCCCGGCACCTTCCCCTGCAACCGCAGGAAATGCAAAACTTGTGCTCATACCTCCCCCCTCACTTCCCTCCAAGGTCCCAAGAGATCCTTTCATATCCGCCACAAATTCACCTGCACCTCCACACACATCATTTACTGCATCCGCTGCACCCGCTGTGGCCTCCTCTATATTGGGGAGACAGGCCGCCTACTTGCGGAACATTTCAGAGAACACCTCTGGAACACCCGGACCAACCAACCCAACCGCCCCGTGGCTGAACACTTCAACTCCCCCTCCCATTCCACCAAGGACATGCAGGTCCTTGGCCTCCTCCATCGCCAGACCATGGCAACACGACGCCTGGAGGAAGAGCGCCTCATCTTCCGCCTAGGAACCTTCCAACCACCAGGGATGAATGCAGATTTCTCCAGCTTTCTCATTTCCCCTCCCCCCACCTTTTCTCAGTCCCAACCCTCAGACCCAGCACCGCCTTCTTGACCTGCAATCTTCTTTCTGACCTCTCCTCCCCCAACCCCACTCCGGCCTATCACCCTCACCTTAACCTCCTTCCACCTATTGTATTCCCAACGCCCCTCCCCCAAGTCCCTCCTCCCTACCTTTTATCTTAGCCTGCTTGGCACACCCTCCTCATTCCTGAAGAAGGGCTCATGCCCGAAACGTCGATTCCCCTGTTCCTTTGATGCTGCCTGACCTGCTGCGCTTTTCCAGCAACACATTTTTAAGCTCTGATCTCCAGCATCTGCAGTCCTCACTTTCTCCTTGTATTATAGATCCCCTAATAGTCAGAGGGAAATTGAGAAACAAATTTGTAAGGAGGTCTCAGCTATCTGTAAGAATAATAGGGTGGTTATGGTGGGGATTTTAACTTTCCAAACATAGACTGGGACTGCCATAGTGTTAAGGGTTTAGATGGAGAGAAATTTGTTAAATGTGTCAAGTTTCTGATTCAGTATGTGGAAGTACCTACTAGAGAAGGTGCAAAACTTGACCTACTCTTCGGGAATAAGGCAGGGCAGGTGACTGAGGTGTCAGTGGGGGAGCACTTTAGGGCCAGCGACCATAATTTTATAAATTTTAAAATAGTGATGGAAAAGGAAAGACCAAATCTAAAAGTTGAAGTTCTAAATTGGAGAAGTCTAATTTTGACGGTATTAAACAAGAACTTTCAAAAGCTGATAGGGGGCAGATGTTCGCAGGTAAAGGGACGGCTGGAAAATGGGAAGCCTTCAGAAATGAGATAACGAGAATCCAGAGAAAGTATATTCCTGTCAGGGTGAAAGGGAAGGCTGGTAGGTATAGGGAATGCTGGATGACTAAAGAAATTGAGGGTTTGGATAAGAAAAAGAAGGAAGCATATGTCAGGTACAGACGGGATAGATCGAGTGAATCCTTAGAAGAGTATAAAGGAAGTAAGAGAATACTTAGGAGGGAAATCAGGAGGGCAAAAAGGGGACATGAGATAGCTTCGGCAAAGGAGAGTCCAAAGGGGTTTTACAAATATATTAAGGACAAAAGAGCAACTAGGGAGAGAATAGAGCCCCTCAAAGATCAGCAAGGCGGCCTTTGTGTGGAGCCGCAGGAGATGGGGGAGATACTAAACGAGTATTTTGCACCAGTGGTTACTATGGAAAAGGATATGGAAGATATAGGATGTGGGTAAATAGATAGTGACATCTTGGAAAATGTCCATATTACAGAGGAGGAAGTGCTGGATGTCTTGAAACGCATAAAAGTGGATAAATCCCCAGGACCTGATCAGTTGTACCCTTAAACTCTATGGGAAGCTAGGGAAGTGATTGCTGGGCCTCTTGCTGAGATATTTGTATCATCGATAGTCACAGGTGAGGTGCTGGAAGACTAGAGGTTGGCAAACGTGGTGCCACTGTTTAAGAAGGGCGGTAAAGACAAGCCAGGGAACTATAGACCTGTGAGCCTGACCTCAGTGGTGGGCAAGTTGTTGGAGGGAATCCTGAGGGACAGGATATACATGTGTTTGGAAAGGCAAGGACTGATTATCAATAGTGAACATGGCTTTGTGTGTGGGAAATCATGTCTCACCAACTTGATTGAGTTTTTTGAAGAAGTAACAAAGAGGATTGATGAGGACAGAGCGGTAGACATGATCTATATGGACTTCAGTAAAGTGTTCGAAAAGGTTCCCCATGGGAGACTGATTAGGTTAGATCTCATGGAATAAAGGGAGAACTAGCCATTTGGAAACAGAACTGGCTCAAAGGTAGAAGACAGAGAGTGGTGGTGGAGGGTTGTTTTTCAGACTGGAGGCCTGTGACCAGTGGAGGGCCACAAAGATCGGTGCTGGGTCCTCTACTTTTTGTCACTTATATAAATGATTTGGATGCGAGCATAAGAGGTAGAAATTTGCAGATGATACCAAATTTGGAGGTGTAGTGGACAGCGAAGAGGGTTACTTCAGATTACAACAGGATCTTGACCAGATGGGCAAATGGGCTGAGAAGTGGGAGATTGAGTTTAATTTAGATAAATGTGAGGTACTGCATTTTGGGAAAGCAAATCTTAGCAGGACTTATACACTTAATGGTAAGTTCCTAAGGAGTGTTGCTGAACAAAGAGACCTTGGAGTGAAGTTTCATTGCTCCTTGAAAGTGGAGTCGCATGTAGATAGGATAGTGAAGAAGGCGTTTGGTATGCTTTCCTTTATTGGTCAGAGTATTGAGTACAGGAGTTGGGAGGTCATGTTGCAGCTGTACAGGACATTGGTTCGGCCACTTTTGGAATATTGCACGCAATTCTGGTCTCCTTCCTATTGGAAGGATATTGTGAAACTTGAAAGGGTTCAGAAAAGATTTACAAGGATGTTACCAGGGTTAGAGGGTTTGAGCTATGGGGAGAAGCTGAACAGGTTGGACTGTTTTCCCTGGAGCGTCGGAGGCTGAGGGGTGACTTTATAGAGGTTTATAAAATCATGAGGGGCATGGATAGGATAAATAGACAAGGTCTTTTCCCTGGGGTGGGGGAGTCCAGAACTCGAGTGCATAGGTTTAGGGTGAGAGGGGAAAGATATAAAAGAGACCTAAGGGGCAACGTTTTCATGCAGAGGGTGGTATGTGTATGGAATGAGCTGCCAGGGGAAGTGGTGGAGGCTGGTATGATTGCAAAATTTAAGAGGCATTTGGATGGGTATATGAATAGGAAGGGTTTGGAGGGATATGGGCCGGGTTGCTGGCAGGTGGGAGTGGATTGGTTTGGAATATCTGGTTGGCATGGACTGGTTAGACCGAAGGGTCTGTTTCCGTGCTGTACATCTCTATGACTCTAATTTAACATTCCAAAAACACTGCGGGATGAAGAGCAGGGGAGATGTTGGTGAATTGATAATAACCAGAGGTTCAGCTTAATATTTTGGGGATGTTCATTCAAATTCCAGCCTGGCAGTGAGCAGTTTAAAGTCCAATTGAAAAGCTAGCCTTCAGTAACAGATATTCCTGATGAAGGGCTTTTGCCCGAAATGTCGATTTTCCTGCTCCTCGGATGCTGCCTGAACTGCTGTGCTTTTCCAGCACCACTCTAATCTAGAATTCAGTAACTGTGACCAGGCTTGTAATGCTGGATCACTGACACCTCTTAGGGAAGGAAACTTGCTGTTTTTATCTGGTGTGGCCTACCTGTGACCCACAGAAAATACGTTTGACTCTTAACTGCCCTCTGAACAATTAGGAATGACCATGATGCCCATGTCCCTTGGGGCCAAGTTAAAAATCACACAACACCAGGTTATAGTCCTGAAAGAACAGCGCTCCAAAAGCTAGTGCTTCCAAATAAACCTGTTGGACAACAATCTGGTGCTGTGTGATTTTTAACTTTGCCCACCCCAGTCCAACACTGGCACCTCCACATCACATCCTGGGAAAGGAACAGGAGCCAAGAGTTTTCCTGATGTTACGTTCAACATTATTGCCCCCAAACTGGGAATGTGGGGGGTTTGGGAGGGGTGGAGAAAAACCATCAAGTTCTCATTTGCGGTTGTGATAATTTTGGGGATCCTGCTGGGTGTGCTTGCTGTCCTGTGAATTCTGGGATCTTAAGACCATAAGACCATAAGACATAGGAGTGGAAGTAAGGCCATTCGGCCCATCGAGTCCACTCCGCCATTCAATCATGGCTGATGCGCATTTCAGCTCCACTTACCAGCGTTCTCCCCGTAGCCCTTAATTCCTCTAGACAACAAGAATCTATCAATGTCGGCCTTGAAGACATTTAGCGTCCCGGCTTCCACTGCACTCCGTGGCAATGAATTCCACAGGCCCACCACTCTCTGGCTGAAGAAATGTCTCCGCATTTCTGTTCTGAAATGACCCCCTCTAATTTTAAGGCTGTGTCCACGGGTCCTAGTCTCCTCGTCTAACGGAAACAATTTCCTAGCATCCACCTTTTCCAAGCCATGTATTATTTTGTACGTCTCTATTAAGTCTCCCCTTAATCTTCTAAACTCCAACGAATACAATCCCAGTATCCTCAGCCGTTCCTCATATGCTAGACCTGTCATTCCAGGGATCATCCGTGTGAATCTCCACTGGACACGTTCCAGTGCTTGCTTGCTGTCCTGTGGATTCTGGGATCTTGCTGTGCGTGCTTGCTGTCCTGTGAATTCTGGGATCTTGCTGTGCTTGCTTGCTGTCCTGTGGATTCTGGGATCTTGCTGTGCGTGCTTGCTGTCCTGTGAATTCTGGTGGTGAACTGGGTGAATTCTCCTGCTGCCTGACCTGCTGTGCTTTTCCAGCACCACACTCTGGACTCTGAGCTCCAGTATCTGCAGTCCTCCCTTTCTCCTGGGAGGGGCTTGCTTGTTTATTACTCCTAGTCTCTCAGGCAGCTCCGTCCCTTATTGATAACCCTGGCGTCCAGGGTGTGGTAACTGAGGGGGCCAGGAGATAGCAGGGATTGGCCCTGACCCGGAGTTCACCCTCTCTCAGCTCCTCCTTCCCCTCGTTCTATTCTCGACTCAGCTGAGAATGTGATCTTCTGCATTGCAGGCGCTCTGCAAATGCAGGCTGTTGTTGCATCCTGTGAAACATTGTAACCTTCGGTGATGGCACGGGTTACAAATTTGCAGTTTGTGGCTATTTCCTTCCCCTGTATCCCTCTCAGGGCTTGGGAGGGGTGGGGGGAGGGGAGAGGATTAACACCTTAAAGGTACCAGGGACGCCTCACCCGCCCCATCTCAACCCCACAGACTGAGGGCAGGGACCGTGGGATCTTGCTGTGCGCCGCATGTCCGACTGTGAGACCCTTGAAAAGGAGGGGAAGTTTCTGGGAAGCGGTCCTGGGTGTCGGCGACGTGCCCACGGTGAAAGATAAATCAAAATGTTCCCCCTCCCTTCCCCTGGATGTACTGATCGACACCATCCAGGCAAGAGTCTGTCCGGAAACACTGCTAACGAAATGCAGCGCAGCTCTTCGGCTACAGGAGGAATCACAGCATTGAACAACCCCTCCATTGGTACCTAGGACAGGGGCTGTCCCAGAGTCCCCGGGGGGAGGACACCGTGGTCGGGTCAGAGCTGGCGATTTTCCTGGACTCCCTCCCTCCCAGAGGTGATCCCGAGTGAAAGGATAGGATTGCATTCCCTTGGCGCCGCCCGACACTGAAAGCGCCCCCCCCCCCCCCCCCAGGGATAGCGGAAACCCCGTCTAATCAGAAAACAAATTCTGGAACTCAAACAAAACAGAAACTCAGCAGGTCTGCCAGAGACTGTCCAAATGTGGAGTCCAGTCACGCTCGGACGTTTCTTCAACAATTAAGAGTTTTTGTTCCTGCTCTGTTTGCTTTCTCCTCACGTCTTGTGAAAAGAGTGTTCACTTTGGCCAGTATTGAGAGAGAGAGAGAGAGTCAGAGAGTCGGGAGAAAGCACATTGCCAATGAAGCAGAGAGCTCTGTAAGCAAGCCAACATCTCCTGTGTCTTTGGGGTGGTGGGGGAAGTGTGTTGACATTTCTGTGGGTGGCTGAGCGATTAAGGGCAGGGACAGTCTCTCTCTGTCACCTCCAAACCTGTCTCTCCCCAGCCCACACCCCCTCCATGGCCAGCAAACAGCTTCTGTAAGCAGCCGTGGGACGCCTATCATTGGGTCGCTGTCATGTCAATCTCCTTGGAAGGAGGCGAGGTCATGAGGTTCCAGAGTTTCTTGTCCAAGCTGCAGCTTGGGGAACAGGAGGCGTGCAAAAATGGGCTCATATTCTTCACATCTGTCCAAGATCGAGGATTTGCAAGGAATTATCCAGGAGACAGGCTGTGAGTGCCCGGGTAGTGGGTAATGGGGACAGACTGAGATTTCACTGAATTTTCCTGCTGGCTCTCGCCTCCCGGTGAAATCAGAACTTGGTTAAAGCTGAACACACTCCGGCCCCAGCGCCTGCAGGAGACACTTAAACTTGCTCCAACCTGACTGCTGGGAGCATTGAAACCTGCTCTCGTTTTTAAACACGGTGGCTCAATGGGTTAGCACGGCTGCCCCACGGGACCCGGGTTCGATTCCAGCCTCGGGCAACTGCCTGTCTGCAGTTTGCACATTCTCCCCGTACCTGCGTGGGTTTCCTCCCACAGTCCAAAGATGTGCAGGTTAGGATGGATTGGTCGTACTAAATTGCCCACGGATGTGAAGGTTGGGTACATTAGTCAAGCTCGAGAGTGCGGTGCTGGAAAAGCACAGCCGAGAAGCAGGAGAATTGACGTTTCAAGCATATGTTCTTCATCTCCTGCTCCTGGGATGCTGCCTGACCTGCTGTGCTTTTCCAGCACCTCACTCTGGACTCTGATCTGCAGAACTCACTTTCTCTTGCATTAGTCAAAGGCATGGGTCCGAGTGAGTTACTCTTGGGAGGGTTGGTGTGGACTTTTTGGGCCGAAGGGCCTGTTCCCACATTGCAGGGATTCTGTGGTGTTTTTAATTTTGTTATATGATCAAATGTTGACAGATACTTGGCATGGTTTGGGAGGAAGGGGTTTTTTAAAGTGGAGATGCGCACGAGGATTCAGGCTGGCAGTATAAAGGAATACTTGCATTTAGGTAGCGCCCTTTTATTCAGGTTGTCTCAAAGCGCTAGATGGCCAGTGAAATGCATGTCTGGAGTGCAGTCATGGGTTGTCATGTTGGCAAACAGGACATCCACTCACATAGAGCGAGATCCCACATGCAGCCAGGCAAATCACCATTTTTTGTTTGGATGTTGATCAAGGGGTATATGTTGGCCAGGACACCGGCAGTAGGGCTCAAGCCAGCTCTCCTCTGGCCCAGATAGTAGCGGTATCCTTCCTAGCCACCGCCCCCCACCCACCTCCCCAGCTGCCCCAAAAGAGGAAGGCAAGCTATTAGTTGAAGGTTCAGTGCCCCTTGCCATGGGCTTGATGGTGGCCATGTTGCTGGAGTGGAACTCAATGGTTGCTGGCTCTGACACAATGCTCGCATTACAGAGTCAAGTATAAGAATGGGAATGGGAGGATATCCTGTCATTTGGGATCGGAAGAGAAATGAGTGGGAACAAGCAAATATTGGTGACTGTTTTGTGTGCGCTTTGGCGACTGCATTGTGTAGGGAAGACAAGATCTTGCCCCACAGTAATTGAGCGGAGGCTGAGGTGGGGGTTGATTGTCGTAAACTGTATTCTCTCATGCTAATCCCTTAAGTGCTGGTTTATGTTCTTTGCAATGCTGTTGAATGAAGCTTTTTTTAAAATGTCACTGCAGGAAGCTCAAAGTTCCAGAAACAATATTGGGGCAATCGTGCACGTTGTATAATGTTTACTCACTGGCCATAAAGGCGGATCAAACATTCCCAGAAGCCAGCCAGCTTGTCCCCGACTCTGCAATTCTGAGTGTGCAGGCTGCAGAATGTCACTGGTTCACCCTCGAGACGGAGCTGACTCGATTTGCAATGCCGGAGGTTCTGCAAAGCGCTCCATTTGGTGGTCTAGCTTCTGGGTCAGAAAGACGTGGAATTCAAGTCCCACCCCAGAGACTTGACATACAATCCAAGCGGACATGTTGGTACAGCTCTGAGAGAAGACAACACTGTAAAAGGGCGGCACGGTGGGCTCAGTGGTTAGCACTGCTGCCTCACAGCACCAGGGACCCAGGTTCAATTCCACCCTCGGGTGACTGTCTGTGTGAAGTTTGCACATTCTCCCCGTGTCTGCGTGGGTTTCCTCTGGGTGCTCTGGTTTCCTCCCACAGTCCAAAGATGTGCAGGTTAGGGTGGATTGGGCCATGCTTATATTGCCCCTAATGTGCAGGTTAGGTGGGTTAGCCATGGGAAATGCAGGCATATGGGGGTGGGTCTGGGTGGGCTGTTCTGTGGAGGGACTCAATGGGCTGAATGACCTGCTTCCAGACTGTAGGGACTCTGTGGTTCTCTGGGAGATATTAAACTGAAGCTCAGGTGCTTAAGTCGGGTCCACTGGCCACTACTTCAGGAATCCTGATGAAGGGCTTTGGCCCGAAACGTCGATTTTCCTGCTCCACGGATACTGCCTGACCTGCTGTGCTTTTCCAGTACCACTCTAATCTAGACTTGGGGTTTCCAGCATCTACAGTCCTCACTTTTGCCTTTCTGACTACTTCAACGGGGGCTATCCTTAATGTAGCCAACATCGGGTGGCCTGTTGTGGCCGCATTGCCATCTGTAAGAGCTTGCTGTGCCCAGAGTAATTGTGACATTTCCTACATTAGTGCAATGGCTACAGTTCAAAATGTACTTCAAGTGGCTTTTGCCGTTGTGAGGTGGCAAAAGGTTCTGTATCAATTAAACCCCTTCCTTGTATTCGAGGTAAAAGGGGGAGAGTTGGAGGTATCAGGGTGGAAGCCAGTGTTGCCCACTGGACATCGCTGACTGGGAGCCAGTGGGAGGAGGGCAGGTATGTTGGCATCCTCAAATTGAGAAAAGTTTAAAATGATTCTCATTCTAAAAAATGGGAAGACAGCCAATCCAATGGTGGCACGGTGGTTAGTACTGCTGCCTCACAGTGCCAGGGACCCAGTTCGATTCCCGCCTCAGGCAATTTTATGTGTGGAGTTTGCATGTTCTCCCCGTGTCTGCGTGGGTTTCCTCCGACAATCCAAAGATGTGCAGGTCATGTGAATTGGCCATGGGAAATTGCCAAGTCAGGGGTAAATATAGGGTCAGGGAAAGGGTTACCCTTTGGAGGGTTGGGATGGATTTATTGAGCCGATGGGTCAGTTTCCACACTGCAGGAAATCCACTCTAACCAAAATCTGAACAAAAATGGTGTTCCTGGAATGAAAGAGCCTGAATAAAAGGGGGGCAGCACAATGGGACTGCTGCCTCACACCGCCAGGGACCTGGGTTCGATTCCAGCCTTGGGTGACTGTGTCCCCCGTGTGCTCTGATTTCCTCCCACAGGGCAAAGATGTGCAGGTTAGGGTGGATTGGCCGTGCTAAATTGAGAGTGTGTATTCCTTTCTGGCATAGCCCAGAACTGGGAGCAAGTTTCAAAATAAGATGTAGCCTCTGTAAGGCAGAGCTGAGCACGAATGTCTTCTCAGAGAAATGTTCATATCTAGAGTTCTGGCTCACTGACTTACATTCAGGGCTGATTTCGACAGGTTTTTAATATCTAACGGTGTTGAAGACCATCAGAGGTTTGCGAGATGGTGGAGTTGAATCCGCAGTCAGATCAGCCATGGTGTTATTAAAGCAAGCTCACTGGGTAGAATAGCTGACATCTTCTAATCCATAGGCTGTGGGGCGTGGGATGAGATGTGATTCAGTAGAATTCTGTACAAAGTACAGTAATGTTTTTATACATTGGAATATAATTTTGCACATGGGAATCAGTCGAATTTGAACACAGCAGCACAATTGCGTACTGTCCTAGGATGGCAAGCTGCACTTCCTTCAGGAAAAAACCTAGGTTTTTAATCATTGACAAGGATCCGAGGACTCTGGAACTATTTACTGATGATAAATCATTCTTTCAGTCACTAAGGCTCACATTTGTCGTCTCTACGATCGATTTGAAGAGTTGGACAAAAATAACAAGGGAACGTTGAGGTGAGTATAAAAAAAATTAACCATGGAAACACAGTGGCCCCTCCTGCACACGAACATGAAGGGTTAATGGTGTGGGTGAAGCTTTAGTGGGCTCACCAAGGTGGACATTAGGGGAGAGAAGCTGAAGAATGGGCATCAAATCAGGCTGGTGTCCATCTCAAATCAAGAACCTTCTATTCCCCCAAATAGAGACAACAGAGGTTTATAGCAGGGAAAGATAAGGTAAGGGAACCGTGGTTTACTAAAAAAAAATGCATCTCTTGTTAAGAAAAGGATGCTTATGTGTTAATGAGGCAAGATGGTTCCGATGTGGCGATGGAGAGTTACAGATCAGCTAGGAAGGAGTTAAAGAGAGAGTTAAGAAGAGCAAAGAGAGGACGCGAGCAGTCTTTTGCAAATACAATAAAGGAGAACCCTAGAGCTTTCTATAGGTATGTGAGGAATAAAAGGATGATTAGAGTAGGAATAGGGCCAGTCAAAGACAGAAGTGGGAAGTTGAGTGTGGACCCTGTGGAGGTTGGAGAGGTGCTAAACGAATATTTCTCAACGGTTTTCACTCAGGAAAAGGAGAATATTGTAGAGGAGAAGAATGAGGTACGAGATATTGGACTAGAAAGGATTGAGGTTAGTTACGAACAGGTATTATCAATTCTAGAAGGAGTGAAAGTAGACAAGTCTCCTGGGTCGGATGGGATTTATCCAAGGATTCTCTGGGAAGCTAGGGAGGAGATAGCAGAGCCTTTGGCTTTGATATTTGAGTCGTCATTGTCTACAGGTTTAGTACCAGAGGTCTGGAGGATTGCAAATGTTGTGCCCTTGTTCAAGAAGAGCAGCAGAGATGAACCAGATAATTATAGACCAGTGAGCCTTACTTCTGGTGTAGGAAAGGTTTTGGAAAGGATTATAAGAGATAAGATTTATAATCATCTAGCAAGCAACAATTTGATTTCAGATAGTCAATATGGTTCGTCAAGGGCTGGTCGTGTCTCACAAGCCTCATTGAGTTTTTTTGAGAAGGTGACCAAACATGTAGATGAGGGTAGGGCAGTTGACGTGGTATACTTGGACTTCAGTAAAGCCTTTGATAAGGTTCCACATGGTAGGCTGATGGAGAAAATGCAGAGGCATGGGATTGAGGGTGATTTAACAGTTTGGATTAGAAACTGGCTTTCTGGAAGAAGGCAGCGAGTGGTAGTTGATGGAAAATATTCAGCCTGGAGTCCAGTTACTAGTGGTGTTCCACAAGGATCTGTTTTGGGACCACTGCTGTTTGTCATTTTTATAAATGACTTAGACGCAGGCATAAGTGGATGGATTAGTAAATTTTCAGATGACACTAAAGTCGGTGGAGTAGTGGACAGTGTGGAAGAATGTTACAGGTTGCAGGGAGATGTGGATATACTGCAGAATTGGGCTGAGAGGTGGCAAATGGAGTTCAATGCAGCTAAATGTGAGGTGATGCACTTTGGGAAGAATAACAGTATGACAGAGTACTTGGTCAATGGAAAGATTCTTGGTAGTGTGGATGTGCGGAGGGATCTTGGAGTCCATGGGCATAGATCCCTGAAAGTTGCCACCCAGGTGGACAGTGCTGTTAAGAGGGCATACGGTGTGTTAGGTTTCATTGGTAGAGGGATTGAGTTCCAGAACCGTAATATCATGCTGCAACTATACAAACACTGGTGCGGCCACACTCGGAATATTGTGTACAGTGCTGGTCGGCCCATTACAGAAAGGATGTGGAAGCATTGGAAAAGGTGCAGAGGAGATTTACCAGGATGTTGCCTGGTCTGAAGAGAAGGCCTTATGAGGGAAGGCTGAGGGACTTGGGTCTTTTCTCATTGGAAAGAAGAAGGTTAAGGGGGGATTTGATAGAGACATACAAGATGATCAGAAGATTAGATAGGGTAGACAGAGAAAGACTTTTTCCTAGGATGATGACATCAGCTTGTACGAGAGGGCATCTCTACAAATTATGGGGTGATAGATTTAAGACAGATGTCAGAGGCAGGTTCTTTACACAGAGAGTGGTAAGGGCGTGGAATGCCCTACCTGCTAATGTAGTCAACTCAACCACATTAGGGAGATTTAAACAATCCTTAGATAAGCACATGGATGATTTTGGGCTAGTGTAGGGGGACGAACTGAGAATAGTTCACAGGTCAGCGCAACATCGAGGGCCAAAGGGCCTGATCTGCGTTGTATTGTTCTATGTTCTATGAAACAGGCCATTTGGTCCACACCTGTCCATAGCTATCCCACCCACATACCTGTCCATATGTTTCTCAAAATTGTACTCTCTTCCACCACTACCTCTGGCAGACACTTACCACCCTCTGTGTGAAAAGGTTGTCCCTGCGGACCCTTTTATATCTGTGCCCTCTCGCCTTAAACCTATGCCTTCTAGTTTTAGACTTGCCTATCCTGGGGAAAAACTGTTGACTTTCTATGGTCTGTCATGATTTTACAGACCTCGATAACGTCACCCTTCTGTCTCCTACACTCCAAGGAACAAAGTCCCAGCCTATCCTTATAACTCAGAAGCAGCACGGTGGGTCTATGGTTAGCACTGCTGCCTCACAGCGCCAGGGACCCAGGTTCGATTCCAGCCTCGTGTGACTGTCTGTGTGGAGTTTGTACATTCTCCCCGTGTCTGCATGGGTTTCCTCTGGGTGCTCTGGTTTCCTCCCACAGTCCAAAGATGTGCAGGTTAGGTGAATTGACCATGCTAAATTGCCCATAGTGTTAGGTGGATTAGTCAGGGGGTAAATATAGGGTTAGGGGAGGTCCTTAATGAATACTTTGCCTCAGTATTCACTACTGAGGGGGACCTTGACATTTATGAGGACAGTGTGAAACAGGCTGATATGTTCAAACAGGTTGATGTTAAGAAGGAGGATGTGCTAAAAATTTTGAAAATCATTAAAAATGGATAAGTCCCCCGGGCCAGATGGGATATACCCAAGGTTACTATGGGAAGCTGGGGAAGAGATTGCTATGCCTTTGGCGATGATCTTTGCATCCACACTGTCCACTGGAATAGTACCAAATGACTGGAGGGTTGCAAATGTTATTCCCTTTTTCAAGAAAGGGAATAGGGATAATCCTGGGAATTACAGACCAGTCAGTCTGACATTGGTGGTGGGCATATTAATGGAGAAGATTCTGAGAGACGGGAATTATTATTATTTGGAAAAGCATAGTTTGATAGTCAACATGGCTTTGAGAGGGGCAGGTCATACCTCACCAGCCTTATTGAATTATTTGATGTGACAAAACGCATTGATGAAGGTAGAGCAGTGGATGTGGTGTACATGGATTTTAGCAAGGTGTTTGATAAGGTTCCCCAAGGTATGCTTATTCAGAAAGTAAGAGGGCATGGGATACAGGGAAATTTGGTTCTCTGGATACAGAATTGGCTGGCCCATAGAAGACATAGTAGTAGATAGAAAGTATTCAGCCTGGAGCTTGGTGACCAGTGATATTCCACAGGGATCTGTTCTGGGACCTTTGCTCTTTGTGATTTTTATAAATGACTTGGATGAGGAAGTGGAAGGGTGGGTTAGTAAGTTTGCTGATCACATGAAGTTTGGTGGAGTTCTGGACAGTGTGAAGGGCTGTTGTAGATTACAAAAAGACATTGACAGGATGCAGAACTGGGCTGATAAGTACAAATGGAATTCAACCGAAAAGTGTGAAATGATTCATTTTAGAAGGTGGAATTTGAATGCAGATTACAGGGTTAAAGGCAGGATTCTTGGCAATGTGAGGAACAGAGGGATCTTGGGGTCCATGTCCATAGATCCCTCAAAGTTGCCACCCAGGTTGATAGGGTTATTGAGAAGGTGTATGGTGTGTTGACTTTCATTAGCAGGGGGATTGAGTTTAAGAGCCAAGAGGATATGCTGCAGCTTTATAAAGCTCTTGTTAGACCACACTTGGAATATTGTGTTCAGTTCTGGTCACCTCATTCAGGATGTGGAAGCTTTAGAGAGGGTGCAGAGGAGATTTACCAAGATGCTGCCTGGACTGGCGGGCATATCAGATGAAGAAAGGTTGAGGGAACTAGGGCTTTTCTCATTGGAGTGAAGAAGGATGAGAGGTGATTTGACAGAGTTGTACAAGAGGTATAGATAGAGGGGACAGCCAGAGACTTTTTCCCAGAGCGGAAATGACTATTGTGAGAGGGTATAATTTTAAGGTGATTGGAGGAAGGTTTAGGGGAGATGTCAGAGGAAGGTTCTTCACACAGAGAGTGGTGGTGTGTGGAATGCACTGTCAGTGGTGGTAGTAGAGTCAGATACATTATGGGCACTTAAACGGTTCTTGGGTAGGCACATTCCTGATGAAGGGCCTTTGCCCGAAACGTCGACTGTCATGCTTCTCAGATGCTGTCTGACGTGCTGTGCTTTTCCAGCACCACACTCTCAACATAAATGATCTGAGAGTAGGATAAAAGGTCGGCACAACATCAAGGGCCGAAGAGCCTGTACTGTGCTGTTATGTTCTATGCTAACACTACCATTTGTTAAATATGAGATTTGGACTCTGTGATGCAGTAAAAAAGGTAATTACTGCCTTGTTAAAATGTTCCAGCTTTGTGCATATGTGATGGAAATGGTTGAGGTCTCATCTCTCCAGTTTGGGAAAGGTCTACTTAGATTGATGGCTATTGTGTGTAGAAACGTCTGTCAATTTTTTTTTAAAATTTGTTGCTAACTAATGCTTGTCTTATGCCAATTGTTACAACACTATGGCTTTAAGAGGTGTGATTTCTCCTGATTTTTGTCGAAGTGGATTTGAGCCATCCAAGTTAATAAACAGCTTGTGAGTTCTTGGAGTTTTAAAGTTAGAACAACAGAAGCAACGCGAATGGTTGCAGTCAGGCTCCCATAGAACCAGGGGTTTTGGTTTAACTTCCAGCTGTTGCTGGGTGTTGAAGCTGGGTGTGGAAGCTGTTATTCCCCTCTGTCTGTTAAAGCTAAAAGCTGGGGTTCTCTCTGTCAGAGTTGCATGTGAGACAATCAATGTTACTGAATTTGACTTTGCTAAAGGTGTGTTTATAGGATGTTACTAGATTGGAACTGCTTACTGGTTAAATAATTTGTTATTCTGTGAAGTTTGCTTTTCTTCATTCATTCACGGGATGAGGGTGTCACTGGCTGGCCCAGCATTTATTGCACATCCCTAATTTCCCGGAGGGCAGTTGAGAGTCAGTCACATTGCTATGGGTCTGGAGTCACGTGTAGGCCAGACCAGGTAAGGATGACAGTTTCCTTCCCTAAAGGACATTAGTGAACCAGACGGATTTTTCCTGACAATGATTCATAGTCATCATCAGACTTGTAATTCCTGATTTTTAAACTGAGTTCAGATTCTACCATCTACCATGGCAGGATTTGTAACTGGATCCCCGGAACATCAGCTGAGCTCCTGGAATAATAGCCTAGTGATAATGTCACTAGGCCATTGCCTCCCTTATTATTCTAATTATTCAAATGTTATTCCAATTCTTCTTTCTTTTGTTTGTATTTTAATTATAGGGTAAGAATAAAGTATGTTTTGGTTAAAACTAAAGAGTATAACCGTTCAAATTACATCTGTAACCCACCACCTTATACTTGCCTTTACATAAGATAGAAGTGAAGGTCTGTGCTAACTCTTGATACATATGAGGGGGCATGATCTGGTCCATAACACATATACTGTAGTGTCTAAGAATTTTTAAAAATTAATTCATAGGACGTGTGCGTTTGTTGTCCATAAAATGAATGCTCTCTTGTGAGTTTAGCTTTATGTTTATTGATGTGTTGATAATTATTGTTTTTGATTAATTCATCTAATTCTGCATCTATGAGAGTCTAAATACTTCATTTGTTAACACAAATACAGAAGGTATCATCAGTTAACGACTATATCACCAAAATAAAATAAAAAGGAGTACCTGAAAACCAAAATGTAGCATCCAAAAATAATCAAAAAGTGTTCCTCAAGAAGATTTCAAGAGCACTGGGGAGAAAACTCACTTTGTGTACTGTCTTATCACCATCCATCTTCACTGACCCTGTCCACCTTCGTTCACCTTGTGTCACAGCAAGTAATTAGGAAGGTGAACTGAACAATAGCCTTCATTACAAACAGGATGGAATATGAATTAGGGAAGCCCAATATTAATGACTTGGATGAAAGGACTGAATGTTTGGTTGCCAAATTTCCTGAGATGACAGAGATTGGGAGAAAAATGGGTTGTAAAGAGAAAATGAGTCTGCAAAGGAGGTTAAGTCAACGAGCAAAATGTTGACAGATTGTTCATAATGCAGGAAGTCATGAGCCTTTCCACTTGGTAGGAAGAATGGAATCGCAGAATATTATTTACATGGAAAAGGTTTGCAGAATTCGGTACAGCGGGATCCGGGAATCCTGGTGCATGAATCACTTAAACTAGGCTCCAGTTTCCATCCCCCTATGGTAGGCAGGGAGTTGGGAGAATTCCTGACTCTGAAGTCCTGACCTTTAAAAATGGCTGTCCTAACTTTCCATTTTAGTGTAGTGTGTGTAGATCAGAGTTTGGGGTAGGCAGCTTGCGAAGACCTGAATAGAGGATGGCCAGTTTAAAGGAAGCAGACCGAGCAATAATCTGCAATGAACAGTGTTCAAAGATTAAAAAGAAAGATCGAAATATAAAATATCATCCCTGCCCTAGCACTGCCTCAATCCCCATGCAACAGGATACAACAGGATTTAGTCATTTGGAAAGTTGGGCAGAGAAATGCCAGATGAAAGTTAATCTGGACAGGTGTGAGTGATGCACTCTGGGAGGTCAAATGCAAGAGGAAAGTTTACAGTAAATGGCAGGATCCTTAGGAGCATTGACATACAGAGGGATCTTGGGTAAAAGTCCATGGCTCCCTGAAAATTGCAACACATTTGGATAAAGTGATAAAGAGGGCGTACGGCATGCTGGGGCATTGAGTGTAAAAGTTGGCAATTCATCTTGCAGCTGTATAAGAGTTCATTTAGGCCATGTTTACATTATTGTATGCAGTTCTGGTTGCCACAGTATAGAAAGGATGTGGAGGCTTTGGAGAGGGTGCCAAAGAGGATATTGGAGTATATTAGCTATAAGGAGAGGGTGGACAAACTTGAATTGTTCTTGCTAGAACATCAGAGGCTGAGAGGTGAACTAAACGAACTATATAAAACTATGAGGGGCGTGGATAGGGTGGATAGCTGGAGTCGTTTTCCCAGGGTGGAAACGTTAAATACTAGGAGCCACAGTTTTAGGGTGGACGGGGGTAAGTTTAAAGGAGATGTACGAGGCAAGTTTTCTTTTATCCTGAGGATGGTGGATGCCTGGAACACAGTACCAGGGAGATGGTCAAAGCAGATATGCTTAAGAGGCATTTGGGCAGACACGTGAACAGGCAGGGAATAGAGAGGTACGAATCATGTGCAGGCAAATGGGATTAGTTCAGAATGGCATCATGGTCGGCGCAGATATGGTGGGCCAAAGGGCCTGTTTCGGTGTTGTACTGTTCCAAGTTCTTACTTAAGGAACTCATACTTGCATTGGAAGCAGTTTGGAGAGAGTTCATGAGGTTGAATCCTGGATTGAGGGGATTGTCTGATTTGGGAAGGTTGAGCGGATTGGGCCTGTACTCATTGTGTGTAGAAGATTGAGCAGTGATCTTAATGATATATAAAAGTTTCTGGGGTTGGGAAGCTTCGCAGGGTGAATGCTGAGAAGATGGTTCCCTTGTAAGGATATCAAGAAAGGGGGGCCCAGTTTAAGTAAAGGGGTCTCCCATTTAAGATGACGGAGGAATTTCTTCTCAAAGAGACTATTTGACTTTGGAATTCTCTTTCCCAGAGAGCACTAGAGGTTGCATCATCATGTAATACTCAAAGCTGAGTTAGATTGATTCTTGATTCAGAGCCAAGGGTTACGGGAGATAGGTGAATATTTGAAGGGGCAGGGAGCAAAGTGGACCTGAAGCCATGATGTCCTTGAAAGGTGAGGAAGACTCAAAGGGCTGAATGGCCTACTCCTGTTCCTAATCCAAACGCGCTTTGCTCCACATTATCGTCACCCTGCATGCCACAGCCCAATTCCAAACTTCTGGTGACCTTTTCTGGTCTGAGTTTATGTTTCTCCCACTTGGTACAACATGTAGTGCAAACACAGTTCTGGAATTTTCTTTCCAGCCGGGAAGATTTCCAACGGATTGGAGAGCTTGCTGTGAACCCTCTTGGAGATCGGATAATCAATGCTTTCTTCCCAAACGAGTAAGTGATTTAGGGTGAGATTGTTGTACAGGAAGAAGGAAAGAGTTTGCGTAAATCTCTCGTGGGAGGGGTAGATGGACATAACTGACCTCCCTTCTGAGGGGTGCGGACATGTGTATGTGTCTCTGTGTCTTTGTGTGTGTATGTGTGTTGCCTATATGAACAATGAATGTCTACAAGGAAATTATCCTCAAATGTTATAAATTACTGGCAAGGACTCTGCTATTTATTATTCATTAATGGGATGTAGGAGAGCTGTTGTGGGTGTGCATTGCAAACACAGTGGGGCTGACTCGGTGCTGTAAGTACTTTGCCATAACTGAACAGATCTTTGAAAGAGCCAGCAGGGTGCTGACGGGCTGAGTGGTCTCCTTCTGTGCTATAATCTCACTACGAACCCTGGCTCAGCTCACCTTTGGCCTTTATCCCATCTGGAATTGTTTACAGGAAGCAGACTCTGGATTTCCGCTCATTCATCCGGATCCTGGCGTGCTTCCGACCCACAGCGAAAGACAAGACCGCCGATCCCAATGCACCAGAGCCGATTAACAGTCGTACCAACAAGTTGCGGTGTGAGTGTGCATTTACCCAGAGTTCCTTACCCGTCTTCAGCCTGATCCTCCGGCCTGCTTATAGACACCCCTGAGCCCTGACCTTGGCATTTTGCTTTTATATTGATCCCAGATAAAACCATCCCTGATCACTTGTGTGGATCACATTCCAATCCACATCACCTTCCCAACTTCCTTCGGTCCAGCCAAGGGAAAGTTTTCTGCCAGTAACCACAGTGCTTTTAGACTGCTGCCTAGCTAACCTCTGGCTCCCTCTTTTCACACTCTGCTGTAGATGCTGATTTGTTTAATCACAGGCTCCCCCTCCACCTTTTAATAACCTCATCCCCATTGAGCCATTCCTGTCCCACCCCCATCCCAGTCCCTTCCCTATAGTATTACCTTTATCAACCACTTACACAGGCTATAGTCTTGCATAGGGGTAACAAAAAGCATGTTTAATCATTCACCTGGCTGATCCACTGTTGAGTTCTGCTGCTGTATGCTTAAATTGCTCACTGCTCCACAGTCATCCTGCAATGGTAGCACTGTGGCTCAGTGGTTAGCACTGCTGCCTCACAGTGCCAGGGACCCTGGGTTTGATTCCAGCCTCAGGTGACTATGGGAGTTTCTTCTCACAGTCCAACGAAGTGCAGATTAGGTAGATTGGCCAGACGAGATGCAGGATTACTGGGATACGTTAGGGGAGTGGGTCTGGGTGGGATGCTCCCTGAAGGGCTAGTGGGGGCTGGATGGCTTGTTTTCACAATATAGGGATTCCATGAAAGCAATGCTAACCCTGTAGCAAAAATGATCTTCTGAAACTTCTCTTTTAAAAAATTCATTCATGGGATATGGGTGTCATTGGTGAGATCAGTGTTTATTGTCCATCCTTAATTACCCTTGAGAAGGTGTCGGTGAGCTATCTTCTGGAACTGCTGCAGACCATTAGGTAGACCCACAATGCCCTTGGGGAGGGAGTGCCATGATTTTGACCCAGCAACACTGAAGGAATGGTGATATATTTCCAAGTCAGGATGGTGAATGGCTTGGAGAAGAACTTGCATGGGATGGTGTTCCTTTGTATACGCTACCCTTGTCCTTCTAGATGGTAGAGGTCGTAGATTTGGAAAATACTGTCTAAGGAGCCTTAGTATACACTGCAGTGCACCTTGTGGACGGTGCACACTGCAGCTACTGTATTTCGATGGTGGAGGAAGTGAACTTTGAAAATAGTGTATGGGGTGCCAATCAAGTGGGCTGCTTTGAACTGGATAACATTGAGCGTTTGAATGTTGTTGGACTGCACTCATCCCAATACGTGCCTTCTAGATAGTGGACAAGCTTTAGGGAGTCAGGAGGTAAGATACTTGCTACAGATTGACCAGTTTCTGGCCTGCTCTGGGCCTTTATCTTTCTGCTGTTATCCTGAGGAACAATTGATATTTTTATCAGGCGTTGAGACTTGAAAATGCAACTTCTGAATTTCAAATTAAATATTAAGGGATAATTACTACATTTTTATTTCAAGTTTTTATGTTTATTCCAAGGGAAGGGTCAGATGTTACAGAATTGATGCCACTCAGATCACAATTGGTGCCCTGGGATTATTTTCCATTTTAGCTATGCACTCTAGTGAATAAAGTTAAAAATCACACAACACCAGGTTATTGTCCAACAGGTTTATTTGGAAGCACTAGCTTTCGGAGCACTACTCCTTCATCAGGTGGTTGAAGCAGTGCTCCGAAAGCTAGTGCTTCCAAGTAAACCTATCGGACTATAACCTGGTGTTGTGTGATTTTTAACTTTGTCCACCTCAGTCCAAAACTGGCTCCTCCACATCATGACTCTAGTGAATGACATGATGGTTGCCCATGAGCTGTCAATCATTTGTATCAATCCCAGTTTGGGGCCACTGCATTTCACAGAACTGTGCTAGAGCTGAGTACCTTGCGTTATGTAAGAGGATCTAATGATGTTTTGCATTGAGCTGGGTCGGGGTTACAGGACTGTGACAGAGGGCCATGGATCACAGGATCCTGGCTCAATGGATGTGGATCTTGTCATGTTCAGTTGCACAGTGTTTGATTGTGTGAGCCTGCTTACTGATCCATGCTCACGGTGTTTGATTAATTAGACCTGGTTGTTGACTTCGAGCAAAGTAAGTAAATACCATAGACATACTAAAAAGTTTAGCTGGAAGAATGAGTGTAGATATTTTGTCATTGCACAGATATTTTCAAAACTTCAGCTCACAGAAATTCGTGTCTGAGCGAATGAATCGAAAACAGATTTGCACCTTCATGATTTCCCAGCTAAATTACTTTCACTTGCCTGATGTGGGGAAGGGGGAACACCTGGAGAAGAGTGAAGAGGGCATTCCTCATGATATCCACTGGAAAAGAAACTTGCGAGAACTCTGTCTTCAGGGAAGTGTGCCCTGGGATTGTCATCACTCTCCTAGTCCCCCAGGTTGTGTGAACTCTCTGAATGTTGAGCAGAGTTAGTGTTGATGACTATTGTGGATGCCAATGATCTTTGATTGGATACACCTTCTTTAACGAGCTTTAGCTAATTTTAACTCGCTTTAACCAGCTTCCTCCTCCTTATTTCAGTTGCTTTCCAACTGTACGACCTGGACGGAGATGGGAAAATCTCCAGGGAGGAACTTATTCAGGTAAAGGCTGCAATGACATTTGCGAATCAGAAAAGTGCCTTTTCCCAGTGAGCTATCAAAGCAGTAGTTTTCTTTACCATCTCTCTCAGTGGGGATTGCAACGTTTGCTGCAAGTTGTACCACTGGTCACCAAGGCCGTTAAAAAAGAAGCGAATCAGCCAATGGGTTTTACTTTCAAAGGGATGGGATTGATAAAACTAGGAAGTCGTACTAAAACCACACCTGGAGTGCTCTGAGCAGTTCTGGTTGCCATTATATAAAAAAAGATATAATCACTGGGGAGGATGCAGAGAGGATTTACAACAATGGTACCAGAAATATGTAAGGAGGCATATTAGCAAAGATTGGTCAGACTGGCTTTCTCTTATCTTGAGAAAAGCAGGCTCATTAAATGGAGGTTGTTTGAAAATCTGCAACATTTTGATTGAGTGGATATTTCCTCAGAAGGCGAAGAATGGAACTAGAGGCTGTCAATATCAGAAAGTCCCCAAGAAACCCAACCGGGAATTCGGGAGACATCCAGAGAGTGGCGAGCAGACAGAGCTTGAGGTCATAGTGAATCGTATTTAAAGGGGAAACTAAACCTGGGAATAGAGAATTACAGTGGAAGATTTCGATGGGAAACGATGGAAGGAGGCTCAAGAGAAGCATAAATACTAGCATGAACTGTCTGTGCCAAATGGCCTGTGTCTGCACTGTGTATCCTGTGTGCACATTTAATGCAGGGTTTGTGGAGATGTATTGATTGAGTTCAAGCTCTGTGTGCGTGGTTCAGTCTCTAGTCAGAGGGTTCTAGCAGTGCCAAAGGAGTCAGTCAGAAATGCTATTTGTCAGCTGGTCAGGATTTTAATCCAAATCCCTTTCAAGAGATCCCATGATCTGCATGCACCACCCTTTCACATAATGCACACCAAATTGTAACAATGTCCACCTTTGAAGAAAAATCAGCTCCCCTCCACTGTGGGCTTACTTGCTGCCTATTTACTGTGTCAAAGCTCCTCATCATTTTGAACAGCTCTATTAACCCTGCTGTATAGTTATATTCTTTGAGCTTTAAGCCAGGGTTTGGGAGGCGAGGTTAACAAGATGTTGGCCCTGGTGAGTATTAATATTAACTCAAATTCTTGGCAGCTAATCAATGCAGTAGTTTGAGTTGCTGTAAGTTTGATACCAATTTGTCAATAAACATGTGACATACTAAACCATTAGTATGGTCTTTGGGTAAGGAAGGATTAGGGTTTTACATTGTTTCCAATCATGGAATAAGGTGTAATTTCAATGGCTTCGAGAAGTAATTGACCCAAAGAGCGAGAGACAGCCCATAAGTAACATCAAAGAGAATCCAATGTAACTTTGGGCCTGTTTTCTGCTGTACACCACATCCCACACATGCCAGAGGCCCTGTGAGATTAATCTCTTGGAATACTGCGTTCTGCAGACACTTGAACTACAAGGAGTCAAATTGTTTGTTCTGTTTTCCTGTTGTCAAACAATGTTTTTATTGTGTCAGATCCAGCACTGAGTAAGTTTCTTTTTGTTTGTCTGAATATAAACTTGTTTCAGTGCTGTTTCAAAATATCTGTTTTAGCCGAGATGTTTGCCTGTCATTAGTGTCTTCACCACCTCTAAATGAATGGAAGGATCCCGTGTATTTTCTGACACATTAGTACAGGATTGTGGTATCATTGTAATCCCTGGCACACTACTCCCATAGTGATGTCTTTAAAGCTGCAAACTCAAATTCCAAGGAGACTCCAATTGGGAACGGAGAACTCCAACTTGGAACCAATTCCATTCCTCCACCATAACCTGGCTGGACGTGAATGGCAAACCAAGGGTATACATTTGGGTGGCACGGTGGTACAGTGGTTAGCACTGCTGCCTCACAGCGCCAGAGACCCGGGTTCATTTCCCACCTCAGGCGACTGACTGTGTGGAGTTTGCACATTCTCCCTGTATCTGCGTGGGTTTCCTCTGGGTGCTCCGGTTTCCTCCCACAATCCAAAAATGTGCAGGTCAGGTGAATTGGTCATGCTAAATTGCCCGTAGTGTTAGGTGAAGGGGTAAATGTAGGGGAATGGGTCTGGGTGGGTTGCGCTTCGGCGGCTCGGTGTGCACTTTTTAGGCCGAAGGGCCTGTTTCCACACTGTTAGTAATCTAATGTGTCAGCAAAATGTCTGCTACACAGTTTCAGCATTGGAACCAGAGAGACAGTTGACAGACCCAGCCATAAGGAGACGTGAATGAATCATCGTGCCTTTCTGAGAAAAGTGGAACAGAGATTTGGAAAGGTGGTGGATGAACAAAAATCTAACCTGTTTCCATAACATTCCTCAGGTATATTAGCAGTAACCATCCCATTCCACAAAAACCTATAAAATTTGATGTTTAAAAAAATATTTGTTTGTTGGGCTGCTTCAGAGGTTTACAGTTAGGACTCAGTGTTTGTGAGTTGTCATATGGATCCTGAACAGTGTGTGAATGGGTGACCTTTTTGCGGGTTGCTGATCCAGGCATGTAGCCAACCAGCCAATGGTACGTATCTCCTTTAATCCAGTGCCAGATTCTCAATGAATATCAAATGCAAGTCTCTCTCTCTCTCTCTCTCTCTCTCTCTCTCTCTCTCTCTCTCTCTCACACACACACACTCTGTCTCTCATACTCTCTGACAGGTGCTTCGTATGATGTTGGAGGCACAAGTTACGGATGACCAACTGGAGAGCATCACTGATCGAACAATCCAGGAGGCTGACCTGGATGGAGATGGCGCCATCTCATTTGAAGAGTTCCGAAAGGTATTGCTCTTTCACCAGTCAAGGAGCTGAGTCCGGTCGAGTGGTTGGGAAAATCCTACTGTTTAGACAGTTAACCATCAGTTCATCAACTCGCTATAGTGTGTGAAAGCACATGGATCATGGAGGGAACTGAGTCAACGTGTGAACTTGATGCACCTCTTTGAAAATTCCATCGTGGGATAGGGGTATTGACAATCAAGTGACTATTTATCATGCACCCCTAATTACCATTGAGAACGAGGCGGTGAGATGCCTTGGGGGAATTGGAGGGTTTCAGGGAGAGTGGGTATTTCAGGGAGGCGGAGGGGGATATTAACTGAAGTTGCACTCCTGATCAATCTCTATTGATTCCTGCTTTTGGAGGTCTGGGCTATCCCTGCCCCTGAGCTAGAACCTCTGAGATCAAGGCTCACTCAAGGACTTGATGACTAACAAAGGTGCATTCATTCCAGCCACACAGGTCAGGTGTAAACTTGTAAATTCTTCCAACGCAAGCCACTGGCAGGTGGGAAGAGTGGGAGAAATTCCTGGTCCACCTTGGGATGGAGAGGACATTTGAGCCTATCCCATCGTTATCCATAGCTACAACATGCATGGAAACGGGAAGGGTGCTATAGCAACTTGGACCCCTTGTGGAGGCTGGTTGCCTGGTAGCCAGATTGATGCCAACAGCATAGGGTTCAGTGTCCATATCTCCTCAGTCTGAGTCAGGTGCTGTCTTGTTGCCCTACACATGCTGGAAATTGTGATGCTGTGGGTCAATCGTTGGCTCTCTGATCTTCGGGCACGTGGGGCAGGATGTTCCATCAGGCAGTGGGATCCAAGGTACAAGACTTGCTTCCCTTTGTTCCCTTCTTTGCTGTTTGCCTTAATGATGACAGGGAACTGAAGATAATGGCTCTCTGTGTGGATCCTAATTGAAGGCTGGGTTCGAACCATCTGATAATGCTGTTTGACGAGGCTCAGGGAAGGAAAGTAACTGCCTGAGAGTTTATAGGACAGTGTCGTTAATTCTCAATATGTTTTGTCATACACTGTACATCTTTTATTTTGATCACACATTTGAGGTCTAGGGAACACTGTAAGGTCTGGCTAATATGCTTTTTATGAAGTCATTTCAATAAAACACAGCCCCTCAATTAAATTCCAATTATGACTTCCCACTTTCACCTCCAGAGTCTACCAGTGTGTCCTCTCCATTGCTCAGGATCTTTATCTTGTTGCCTCTTAAGTTTCATTGTGTGGGCTAAACATGCATTCCATTTATCTCCACATTCCGTGGTTACTGCTGCTAAAGCTCAGACAGTGAAGAGCTCAGTGACCATCATTGGCCCGTTAAAGGGGTGAGGTGTTTATTGCCCTCCAGATATTCTGCGTGAGGCCTCATTGCTCTCTGCAACAATGTCCAACACTGCCCAGGCAACAGGCCTATTCATAGCATCACTTTCCCGGAAACTCCTCCCTATCTGAACTAAATTACGTATCTTGTAGACAGTTAAGGAGTTAATGGTTCCTGTTGTCCATTGCCATTGAAGAATGAATAAAGCTGATTATGGCTGTTTCGCCGTCAATTGTCTCCCGAGTTTGAGGATGATTCAGGGTTGGGAGTTTCTGCCATGATGGTCATCTTGTGACTGAATAGGCCAATCGTTGGCTCTCTGATCTTCGGGCACGTGGGGCAGGATGTTCCATCAGGCAGTGGGATCCAAGGTGCAAGACTTGCTTCCCTTTGTTTCCTTCTTTGCTGTTCGCCTTAATGATGAGGCAGAGTGGCGGTAGAGGAGGTAGGGCTGTTCACTTGTTACTGATATAAAACCATGCTGTTCTCGTGGAACTGAAGTCAAGAAGCACTGCACAGACTCTTCCATATCAAGTATCTCTCTCTCTGTTGTGTTAGCTGGGCTCAGTGGTAAACTGCGAGCCCCTAGGTCACAAGGCCCTGGGTTCGAGTTCCACGTCAGCAACCCAAACACGCAAATCTCAAATGACGTTCCAGCGCTGCACTGAGAGAATGCTACATTCAGGGAGGTATAGTTTTCTTACGTAAGGTGTTAATGAGATCCCCTTTGCCTGTTTGAGTGGGTGTTTAAGATCCCAGGACACTATTTTGAAGGAGAGTAGGAGAATTAACCCTAGTGTCCTGGCTAATAAACATGTAAGTTAGCTGCAGGAGTAGGCTACTGAGCTTGCACTGCTATTAACATCACTGTAATAAAATACCAGGGTTAACACTCACACTGCCCTGCGATCTTAAACATTCACCCAAGCAGGCAGAAGGGAGCTCATTAATATCGTACCTAAGAAAACTGTACCCCATCAGGGTAGCACTCCCTCGGTGCTGCACTGGAACGTCTCTCATGATCTGTATTAGGGTTGCTGAAGTGGGATTTTAGCTCAGGGCCCTTGTGACCTCGGGGCTGGTAGTTTACCACTGAGCCCCAGCTAACAGCAGAGAGGTGTTTGACATGAAAGAGTCCATGCAGTGCTTCCTCTCATAGCCCTCCCTGATTACTCCACACTCTTGCCTGATCTCTTCCCTCCTCGCTTAACAAGAATCCATCCACCTCAACATCACTGCCCCCACCTCGCTTAACAAGAATCCATCCACCTCAACATCACTGTCCCCACCACCTTTTCAGGACAAAAGTTCCGAAGGCTCCCGACCCGCTATGAGAGCAAACACAAAAATCTCCATTTCTATCTGAAATGGGCAATCGTTACTTTTAAAGAATGATCCCTAGTTTTGGGCTCTCCTACAAAGACTTAGGATTGTTTTCACCAGAAAGACTGCAGCTGAGAGGAGACCTTGTAAAGGTCTACAAAATGATGAGAGGCACAGATCGGGTGGATAGTCAGAGGCTTTTTCCCAGAGTTGAAGTTTCAATTACAAGGTGGTACAGGTTCAAGGTGAGAGGGGGCAAGTTTAAGAGAGATGTGCAACAGGGATCTTCCATGCAGAGAATGGTAGGAGTCTGGAACACACTGCCAGAAGAACTGGTGGAAACAGGTACATTGACGACATTTAAGAGGCATCCAGATGATTACATAAATAGGGAGGGAATAGAGGGATAGTGAGGGCATGGTGATTTATACAGGCTTGGAGGAGCAAAGAGCCTGTTCCTGTGCTGTACTTTTCTTTGGTGTTCGTTCCTAAGAGGAAACATCCTCTCCACACCCACCCTGTCAAGACCCCTTCAGGATTTTACATCTTTCGATTGAGTCAACTCTTACACTTCTAAACACTGGCAGATACAAGCCCAGCTTGTCCAAGCTTTCCACATCAGCCACCTCCCCCATTCCAGATATTATTTTCAACCAATATCACAAGAAAAGGATCATCATTGCATTGCTGTTTTTGGGATCTTGCTGTGTTTTTCCTACTTTAGAACAGTGATTTCATTGGCTGAACAGCACTTTGAGATCTGGCCATCATGAAAATTTCTATGTAAATGCAAACCTTTCCTTTTGTTTGTTTGTTTTCCACTTTGCAGTCACTCGAGAATATTAATTTGGAGCACAAGATGAGCATTCGATTTCTCCAGTAATGTGTGGACTGCTGCCCAGCGGAAGATTTGCCCATGATCTGTGTTCCTGAGGAGAGTAAATGGACTGAGATAGAAACTGCCGTGTTTTTGTTTCTGCTTTGAGATTTCAATGGTTTTCTTGAATCCCTCTCACATTTCGTTGAGTTTCTGCGGAGAGTTCGGGGTCTCTGCAGGGAGTGGGAGATTTTGGCATCATTCCCAACCAGTCTATCTGTTCTCTGGCAAAATGGGGATTGCAAATCCATTTGGTGTTCTGGAATCAAACAGCAGAAAAGTCAGCCAGGGTTTCCACTCTGGGCAGAATTTAATCCATGCAATGGGGACGCTCTGCATTGGCTGGAGAGCTGGTAAGAGTCCCACATCTCTTCTATTGGGGACAACACATTGAATTAACTTGCACGATCATAAGTGAACCTAGCCAGGGATCCAGGATCCTGGAAAGTAGAAATCCTGCATTTTCCCCCCTGCCCGAGCAGTGGTGAGCAATTGTCTATTGCAGGCAGTGCCACTGGGAGAGCAGTGGCTGGTACTAGGAGTACAGTCACCTGAGGTTGCAGCTCACCAAAGGGATCAAGCCACTGTTGAGTGTGGGTCAGAAGGTGGAATGTGGAGGTGCTGTCAATGTGTCCCACCTCTCCAATGTCGGCTCCCTCAATCAGGCACTAAGAGCCAATGAGGTGGCTAGCTCGAGTCTAGAAAACCCATCTCAGTCGAAAGTGCTTTGTCACAGTCAGTGTTCACAACAGGCAGTCTGATGTGGGATGATGTCAGTCTATTGTCCTTGGAAGCAAATTGGGGGAGTCATGGGGGCAACCAAGTGCCAAGGTGGGCTGTTTAAATAGCCTGTCTCAGTTCAATAGGACTTCTTCCCTCTTGGTTGCTTACATTTAAGCCCCCCAGCCATCACATCTCACACTCCATCACACTCCCACCTGCCCCACATGTTACCTCCATGTCAACTTGTGCCCAACATACCCCAATGGCCCCTCCCACCATCCTTGACAACTCTAACCGCTTCCATTCTCATTTATCCAGTACAGGATCAACAGATCTTAGAATACCAATGGCACATGAGGCTCTGCTTTTCGTATTCATAATTCTAACCTTTTTAAAAGAAAACTCGCCACAAACCAATAAAAATGTTAATCAACCAGACCTTTAAAGTATCAATAACAAATTATAAGTGTTTATTTTGAGGAAGTAAACACTGTGCCATTGATAAAAGTGATTGCACAAAGCAGCTGATGATACTGTCAAAATCCTGTAAATCTAATTTATACATGTTACGCGACCCTGAGCATAAATACAGGGTAGGGGAATGGGTCTGGGTGGATTACTCTTCAGAGGGTTGGTGTGGACTTGTTGGGTCAAAGGGCCTGTTTCCATACTGCAGGGAATCTAATCTAATCTAATCATCTCAGACCTCATGCTTTGCTGAAGCCTTGACTCCCATAAAAGGATTGTGGGTAAGCTTGTTGACCAAGGTACAGAACAGATTGACCACAGAAGTGCTCCTAAACAAAATGATCCCGATGATGGAAAACTGACTGTGATTTTGGTTTTCTTATTCCTTCATGGGATATGAGCTCTTGTTGCCAATCGTTAATTGTCATTTGGAGTCAACAGTGAACCGCCGTCACAAACCGCCACAGTCCATGTGGTGTGGGGGCACTCTGTTGTTAGGGTGGGGGGATGTCTGGCTAACCCCAGTGACAATTAAGGAACAGCAACTATAGTTTGTTATAAAAACAGATCAGTACCCCAAATTACTTACAGATAAATTGAATCTTTAAGTACAACATGTGTTTTTAAAAGAAAGACATAAAAGTCAAAGAATAGCTGAGGATGTAAATTCAGCAGCTGTCTACAATCCGTGTGTGGATTGCAAGGAATCCAAGAGGAATCATGAAATGTGATGCCCTGAAGAGTGTCATGGGAACTTCAAACAGAAACACCTCAAAGGGAGAGATGCCATTCAGAAAACTGAGCTGTGTTCTCCCATGGCTTATGTCATAGACTGATTAATTGAAAAAAAAAGGCAGTTCTGGGCAAAACACATTTTTTTAAACCATTCCAGAAGTATAAAAGTAAGGTAAGAGTTACAAACCAGCCATAATCCTGGTCACTGTGCGTTAGTGTGCAAGTTTGTGGTTCAAGTTCAACTTGTGCTATGAAGAGGCACAGATGAAATTTCCTCTAGATGCTACAGGTAAACGACATAACCTCTCTCTCGACTGAAACCAAGCCAAGTCCATTGTTGAAAGAAAGTGGACAAAACCTTTCAGTTAACTGCAGAACAAAGGATCTCCAAACTGCCAAAACCACTGCTGCCAGAATCACCACCTTAACATTTCACAATTGATTATTCATGGGCAAGTTGAAGATCAGTTTTGCTTTTTGGTTTCACTTGACGCTTCTAATCTGTGTGTATGTTTGACACATTTTAATGATTTTTTTGTGTGTTTTTAGTTGCTAATAAACTCACTCTCCCTTTAACTTAAGAAATCCTGGTTAAATTGGACCGGTCCTGGACCTTTTGGACCAGGAAAAGGTCATGTTGGAAGGGATCCTTTTTTAAATGAATCCTGTGTGTCTAATGAAAACAAGGGCTGAACTAAGAAGAGGAGCCAGTTCCTGCCTCCTCACCTGGGGGCATAACCATTTGGGGATGTTCCCATCCAGAAGGATAATGGGTCAGGGAACCTTTCCTGGGGGCTAGTCGCAAACTGTTCCAAGTCCGAATGGTGACATGGAGAGGGACTTGCAGGTGGTGTTTCCATATATCTGCTGCTCTTGTTCTTCTAGCTGGTGCAGGCTGTGAGTTTGAATGGTGTTGTTGAAGGAGGCTTGGTAAGTTGCTGCCGTACATCTTGTAGTTGGGACGTGCTGCTATTACTGAGTGTCGGTGGTGGTGGGAGCCTAACAAGCGTGCAGTTTTATCCTGGATGGTGTTCAGCTTCTTGAGTGTGGTTGGAATTGTAGTGCTTCAGACAAGTGGACGCCTGACTCGTGTCTAGTAGATGGTGGACAGGCTGTGGAATGCCAGGAGATGAGTTACTTGCTGCAGGATTCCCAGCCTCTGACCCGTTGTTGTAGCCACCGTATTTATAAAGAACAGCACAACACAGGAACATGCCCTTTGACCCACCAAGCCATGACACCTTTCCGAATTTTGCCTCTGCGTGGTCTGTACCCCTCAATTTCCTGTTTATTCATGTATCTGGCAAGATACCTCAGTTCAAAGCTGACATCCTCCAAAGTGAGGCACCATCCTGGTAAACCTTTTCTATACCTTCTCCAAAGCCTCCACATCTTCCTGGTGGTCTGGTGACAAGGACAATATTCCAAATGTGGCCTAACTAAAGTTATATACAGCTGCAACGTGGCTGACCAATTTTCATGGAGTAAGTGGGTACCGCAGATGCTGGAGATCAGAGTCGAGAGTGTGGTGCTGGTGAAGCACAGAAGGTCAGGCAGCGTCCGAGGAGCAGGCGAGTCGACGTTTCGGGCATAAGCCCTTCATCAGGAATGACCAATTTTCATACTCTGTGCCCTAACTAATGAAGGCAAGCATGCTATATGCCTTCTTGACCACCTTATCCACTTGTCTTACCACTTCCATGGAACTGTGGACCTATACACCTAGATCCCTCTGTATGTTGATGCTTCTAAGGGTTCTACCATTTCTTGTTTGTTGCCTGCACTATACCATCTAGAAATGTATCACTTTGCATTTGTCTGGATTAAATTCCATCTGTTATTTCTCCGCCTAAACCTCCAGCTTATCTGTATCAATCCCTTTCACTATCTGCAACTTCCCCAATGTTTGTGTCATCTGCAAACTTGCTAGTCACACCATCGACATTCTCCTCCAAATCATTGATATATTATAAACAACAAGGCCCCGCCCAGCACTGATCCCTGTGGAACACCATTGGTCACAGATCTCCAGTCAGAAAAAAACCACCTTCCACCACTGCTGTCAGCCTTTTATAACTAAGCCAGTTCTGTATCCATCTTACCAACCTGCCATGGATCACATGTGACGTCACCGTTTGTATTAGCCTGCTATGTGGAACTTTGCCAAAGGCCTTGCTAAAGTCCATGGGGGTAATATTCACCTCCCTGCTCTTATCAATCGTCCTTGTCACTTCCTCAAAATCTCAATCAGATTTGTGAGACACAATCTCTCCACACAAAGCTGTGTGTCTATCACAAAGTGTGCCTATCACGAAATCTGTATTCTTCCAAATGTGAGTAAATCCTGACAATAAGAATTTTCTCTGATCATGACTGGTCCAGTTCAATGTCGAACCTGTGGTAATCTCCCGGATGTTATAGAGCAGTAGAGATGTACAGCACAGAAACATACCCTTCAGTCTAACTCGTTCATGCCAACCAGATATCCTAACCTAATTTAATCCCATTTACCCGCACTTGGCCCATATCCCTCTAAACTCCTTCCTGTTCATATACCCATCCAGATGCCTTTTAAGTGCTGTACTTGTACCATCCTCCACCACTTCCTCTGGCAGTTCATTCCATACACGCACCACCCTCTGTGTGAAAAGGTTGTCACTTAAGTCCCTTTTAAATCTTTCCCTCTCCTACCACAGGGAAAATACCTTGTCTATTTATCCTATCCATGCCTCTCATGATTTTATAAACCTCTATAAGGTCACCCCTCGGCCTCCGATGCTCCAGGGAAAACAGTCCCAGCCTGTTCAGCCTCTCCCTGTAGCTCAAATCCTCCAACCCTGGCAACATCCTTGTAAATCTTTTCTGAAACCTTTCAAGTTTCACAACATCCTTCCTATAGAAAGGAGACCAGAATTGCACACAATATTCCAAAAGTGGCCGAACCAATGTCGTGTTCAGTTCCCACATGACCTCCCAACTCCTGTACTCAATACTCTGACCAATAAAGGAAAGCATACCAAATGCCTTCTTCACTATCCTATCTACCTGTGACTCCACTTTCCAGGAACTATGAACCTGCACTCCAAGGTCTCTTTGTTCAGCAACAGTCCCAGGACCTTACCATTAAGTGTATAAGTCCTGCTAAGATTTGCTTTTCCAAAATGCAGCACCTCACATTTATCTAAATTAAATTCCATCTGCCACTTCTCAGCCCATTGGCCCATCTGGTCCAGATCCTGTTGTAATCTGAGGTAACCTACTTCGCTGTCCACTACACCTCCAATTTTGGTGTCATCGGCAAACTGACTAACTGTAGCTCCTATATTCACATCCAAATCAATTATATAAATGATGAAAAGTAGTGGACCCAGCACCGATCCTTGTTGCACTCCACTGGTCACAGGCCTCCAGTCTCAAAAGCAATCCTCCACCACCACCCTCTGTCTTCTACCTTTGAGCCAGTTCTGTATCCAAATGGCTAGTTCTCCTTGTATTCCATGAGATCTAACACTACTAACCAGTCTCCCATGAGGAATCTTGTCGAACGCCTTACTGAAGTCTGTATCGATCATGTCCTCTGCTCTGCCCTCAGCAATCCTCTTCGTTACTTCTTCAAAAAACTCAATCAGGTTTGTGGGACCTGATTTCCCACACACAAAGCCATGTTGCCTTTCCAAATACATGTACATCCTGTCCCTCAGGATTCCCTCCAACAACTTGCCCACCACCAATGTCAGGCTCACCAGTCTATAGTTCCCTGGCTTGTCCTTACCACCTTTCTTAAACAGTGATACCATATTAGCCAACCTCCAGTCTTCTGGCACCTCACCTGTGACTATCGATGATACAAATATCTCAGCAAGGGGCCCAACAATCACCTCCCTAGCTTCCCACAGAGTTCGAGGGTAAACCTGATCAGGTTCTGGGGATTTATTCACCTTTATGCATGTTAAGAAATCCAGCACCACCTCCTCTGTAATATGGACATTTTTCGAGATGTCATCATCTATTTCCCTACATTCTATATCTTCCGTGTCTTTCTCCAAAGTAAACACTGATGCACAATGCTCATTTTTTGTCTCCCCCGTCTCCTGCAGTTCCACACAAAGGCTGCCTAACTGATCTTTGAGGGGCCCTATTCTCTCCCTAGTTACCCCTTTTGTCCTTAACGTATTTGTAAAAACCCTTTGAATTCCCTTTAACTCTATTTGCCAAAGCTATCTCATGTCCCCTTTTTGCCCTCCTGATTTCTCTCTTAAGTACACTCCGACTGCCTCTATTCTCTTCTAAGGATTCACTCGATCTATCCTGTCTATACCTGACATATGCTTTTTTCTTTTTCTTAACCAAAGCCTCAATTTCTCTCATCATCCAGCATTCCCTACACTCTCATCATCTCATTTTTGATGGCTTCCCGTTTTCTAGCTGTCCCATTATGTGTGAACATCTGCCCCCAGTCATCTTTCGAAAGTTCTTGCCTAATATCATCAAAATTGGCTTTTCTTCAACTTAGAACTTCAACTTTTAGGTCTGGTTTATCCTTTTCCATCACTATTTTAAAATTAATAGAATTATGGTCGCTGGCCCCAAAGTGCTCCCCCACTGACACCTCAGTCACCTGCCCAGATCTCCCGAATTGATCACCTTTTGTAGTACATCCACATACTGAAACAGAAATTTTTGTTGTACACATTTAACAAATTCTGCTCCATCTAAACCCTTAACACGATGACAGTTCCAGTCTATGTTTGGCATGTTAAAATCCCCTAACTTACCACTCTCTTATTCTTACAGATAACTGAGGTCTCCTTCCAAATGTATTTCTCAATTTCCCTCTGACTATTAGGGGGTCTGTAATACAATCCCAATAAGATGATCATCCCTTTCTTATTTCTCAGTTCCACCCAAATACCTTCCCTGGATGTATTTCTGGGAATATCCTCTCTCAGCACAGCTGTAATGCTATCCCTTATCAAAAATGCCACTCCCCCTCCTCTCTTGCCTCCCTTTCTGTCCTTCCTGTAGCATTTGTGTCTTGGAACATTGAGCTGCCAGTCCTGCTCATCCCTGAGCCATGTTTCTGTAATTGCTATGATATCCCAGTCCCATGTTCCTAACCACGCCCTGAGTTCATCTGCCTTCCCTGTTAGGCCCCTTGCATTGAAATAAATGCAGTTTAATTTATCAGTCCTACCTTGTTCTCTGCTTTGTCCCTGCCTGCCCTGACTGTTTGACTCGGTTCTTTTCTTAACTGTACCAGCTTCAGATTAATCTTTTTCCTCACCAGCTCCCTGAGTCCCACAACCCCACCTTACTAGTTTAAATCCTATAACTACCTTCTATTATACCCCCTAGCCCTAGCAAGTGTCCCTGCCAGTATATTAGTCCCCTTCCAATTTAGGTGCAATCCGTCCTTCTTGTACAGGTCACTTTTACCTCAAAAGAGATTCCAATGACCCAAAAATGTGAATCCTTCTCCCATACACCAGCACCTCAGCCATGCATTCATCTGCTCTATCCTCCTATTCCTGCCCTCACTAACGTGTAGCACTGGGAGTGATCCAGCATATACTTTCCTCGAGGATCTTCTTTTTAAATTCTACCTACCTTTCTATATTACCCCTTCAGAATGTCATCCTTTCCCCTTCCTATGTCGTTGGGTAACAATGTGTACAATGACTTTCTGCTGGTTCCTCTCCCCTTTGAGGACATTCAGCACCCTCTCTGAGATATCCTTGATCCTGGCACCAGGGAGGCAACACACCATTCTGATTTTTAGCTGCTGGCCACAGAAATGCCTGTCTGTGCCTTGGGCTAGAGAGTCCCCTGTCACAATCGATCGCTTGGAACCCGAAATGCCCCTCATTACGTTAGAGCCATTCGTAGATACAGGCAGACTTCACACCAATTGTTAGAAAAGCTGAGCTATCTTGAGAACGTAATTTCAAAGAAGTTTTGGGATTTGCATAACAAAGACAAGAAACCAGCATATCCCATTATAAAAGATGAAAGATTTAACCTAAAATTGTTTACTGTCTCACATCTCCATGACACTGGATTCCTTTGGCTATAAATTCTGTGATAATGACCTTATTCTCCACAACCACCTGATGAAGGAGCGGTGCTCTGAAAGCTAGTGCTTCCAAATAAACCTATTGGACAATAAACTGGTACTGGATTAGTGGTGCTGGAAGAGCACAGCAGTTCAGGCAGCATCCAACGAGCAGCGAAATCGGTGTTGTGTGTGATTTTTAACATTGTTTGAATGGTTCTGCTGATGGAGTGCTGCACAGTCTAAGGTGTCACCTTTTAGATGAGTCATTAAACTGAGGCTCGGCCCATCCTCATGGGTGGAGGTAAAAAATCCCACTGTGTTATTTGAAGAGGTGTGTGGTGGGGGGGGGAGGGTTATCGCTGGTTCCAGCCAATACTTATCCCTCAACCAATACTGTTGAAATAGATAATCTGGTTGTAATCCTCCTTTTATACCCATTGCAAGGCAGCAATATCGTAATATTCAGGGAACACAAGGGTTTACTATATTTGACTGTTCCAAAATATTAGTTACAATCAATATTGCCAGAACCAAAGGTGGGGGCTTGTTGTACTGTTTTCAATAGGTCACTCAGAACAACTCAGAGTATCACTGGAACATTGTTGAAGAATCCATAGGATTTAGTCATGACCTCTTTTGCTATTTATATGGTCCATGTGGGCTCAACCATAGTTTGTCTGTCACCCATATTTGGAAATTGGAAATAAATATGAGTTATAGTACTGTTCTCACTTTGCTATTGTTGTTCAAAACCTTGTAGCTTTATTACCTTAGTTAATACTTTAATTGAGTATTGAAGGAAGAAGTAACCAGCCGTCCTCCTCGTTGTTAGTGACAGGTCAGACAACTTGGAGTCTTCAGCAGGGACTAGCAGAAGGACTAGCATGACTGGCATGATGGCACAGTGCTAGAGACCTGGGTTCAATTCCTGTCTCAGCCAACTGTCTGTGTGGAGTTTGCACATTCTCCCTGTGTCTGCGTGGGTTTCCTCCCACAGTCCAAAAATGTGCAGGTCAGATGAATCAGCCAGGCTAAATTACCTGTAGTGTTAGGTGAAGGGGTAAATGTGGGGGAATGGGTCTGGGCGGGTTGCTCTTTGGAGGGCTGGTATGGACTTGTTGGGCCAAAGGGCCTGTTTCCACACTGCAAGTAATCTAATCTTTTTTTTAAAAAAAGGAAGGCTGCATTCCCAAAGCCAATACATGGGGAGACATTTATTTTTAAAGTTAATGTTTTTTTCAAATCAATGGTCACACCTCAAATAGATGCTGCACTTTGAGTGTAGGAAGATAAGCTCTGAGGAAAAGAGATGAGTTTTGAACAGAGATACTGAAGCTCAAAAGTCCAGGGCTAAGGTTATTAAAGGAAACTGTAATATTAAATATTAAAAGAAATAGATAAGATAAGGGAGGTTTATGACTTCAAAGTCCACCTAAATTGAATGGAAGGATATGAAGGGAATATACACTTTGGAATAGATCTGAGAGAGAATTTCTTTACTTAGACAGAAATATTTTGGAATAATTACTAAGCACAATGGTGGTATCGGGGTAATATCACGGGCCTAGTAATCCAGAGGCCCAGATTCCTGAGACCAGATTCAAATCCCAGCACAGCAGCTGGGTGGGATTTAAATGCCATTAATAAATCTGGAATTGAAAGCTAGTAATTGAGTAAAAGCCCATTACTAATGTCCATTTAGGAAGGAAATCTGTTGTCCCTCCCCAGTCAGTCTAACATATGGTTGACTCTTAACCCCTGTCTGAAATGGCCCAGTAAAACATTCTGTTCAGGACAAATTAAGGATAAGTGATAAACGTAATGCCAACACACAAAAAAAGCTAAAGGAATGATTTGTTGCAGTGAGGTGAGTCCTCGTGAACTGATCTGTTGTCATCAATAATGACTCTGCACTTTGACTTGATTAATCCATCACACCCCACATCCTCACCTTCTTCATCTTCAGGTCATCCACAACACTGCAGCCTCTGACTGAACTCGTGTCTACTGGCTGTATCTGTGAGATATCTTTAGCTTGTCCCACTATCTCTCCTTTTCCCTGCAGCTCTGCAAACCTATTTCACTTCAAATCCCTTAATTTCTTTGTTTTTCTACCTCTAGACTCTGTGCCTGCTTTACTTCTGTGTGTTAAGTTGGTGTCAGAGAGTGGCGATATTATACAACACTTTCCACTGTATTTGCAACAAATGCAGATAATGATTGATCAATCAATCAATCAATCAATTGCCTTTTCCCTCATTTGAACCTGCCTCCACCACAGTCTCAGGCAGTGTATGTCACCAATTTGCGATCCCATGACTCAGGATAATTTATTTTTATTGCAAAAATATACTTTATTCATAAAAAATCTTGATGTACACTCATAAGGTACTACACCAATTCTGTACAGTCTTTGCAAAAGCTTTAGTGAATCCCTCAACTCACTTCCCGCTCACTCTCACTTCAACGGAGTTTTGAGGGGCAAGTGTTTTACACAGATAGTGATAAGAGTCAGGAGGCAGACACGATAGGGACATGTAAGACATGATAGGGACATGTAAGACATGATAGGGACATGTAAGGGACTTTTAGATAAGCATGTGAATATGCAAGGAATGAAGGGATATGGACTTAGGGCACAGGCAGAAGGGATTAGTTTAATTTGGCATCATGTTTGGAACAACATCATGGGCCGAAGGGCCTGTTCCTGTACTGAACAGTTCTATGTTCTACTTTCTATGTAAGACCAACAGGTTTCGGGCAAAGAGCATCTTTTATCGAGTTGAAGATTCTTCAGGCACAGTTGATGTTTGTCTCGGCGTACAGAGCACAGAGTCCTGCGTCATTGACCTGCTCAGGATGAAACCTGACCAAAACCACTGCATCTCTCTCTCCAGACCGTCTTTGCAAAGGCACAACCCAGAAGGGGTCATGTTGAGGTTGTACAGAGCATTGGTGAGGCTTCCTCTGGAATACTGTGTCCAGTTCTGGTTGCCCAACTATAGGAAGGATTTATCATGCTGGAGAGGGTTCAGAAGAGATTTACCAGGATGTTGCCGGGTTTGGAAGGTTTAAGTTATAAAGAAAGGCTGGACAGACTGGGACTTTTTTCACTGGGGCGAACGAGGTTAAGGGGTGACCTCATAGCAGTTTATAAAGTGCTGAGAGGTATAGATAGAGTTAATGGTAGTTGTCATCTGTCTTGGATTGGGGCATTTCAAGACTAGGGGGCACATTTTTAAGGTGAGAGGAGAAAGATTTAAAAAAGACATGAGAGGGAAATTTGTTTACACAGACGGTGGTTCATGTGTGGAATGAATGACCTGAGGAAGTGGTGGATGAGGGTACAATTACAATGTTTAAAAGGCTTTTTTAAAATAAATAAATAGGAAAGGTTTGGAGGGATATGGGCCAGGAGCAGGCAGGTGGGACTGGTTTAGTTTGGGATTATGTTCAGCATGGCCACTGTTGGAATATTGTGTACAATTCTGGTCTCCTTCCTATCGGGAAGAATGTTGTGAAACTTGAAAGGGTCCGGAAAAGATTTACAAGGATGTTGCCAGGGTTGGAGGGTTTGAGCTATAGGGAGAGGCTGAACAGGCTGGGACTGTTTTCCCTGGAGCGTCAGAGGTTGAGGGGTGACCTTATCGAGGCTTATAAAATTATGAGGGGCATGGAGAGGGTAAATAGACAAAGTCTCTTCCCTGGGATGGAGAGGGTCCAGAACTAGAGGGCATAGGTTTAGGGTGACAGGGGCAAGATATAAAAGAGACCTAAGGGGCAACTTTTTCACGCAGAGGGTGGTACGTGTATGGAATGAGCTGCCAGAGGAAGTGGTGGAGGTTGGAACAATTGCAACATTTAAGAGGCATCTGGATGGGTATATGAATAGGAAGGGTTTGGAGGGATATGGGCCGGGTCTGGCAGGTGGGACTAGATTGGGTTGGGATATCTGGTCGGCATGGACGGGTTGGACCGAAGCGGGTTATTTCCGTGTTGTATGACTCTATGATTCTATGAGATGTGTGACAGTCTCTACCCCACCTTGAGGACAGCAAGTGGTGACGGAAAGAGTCTGGGTGTACATGAAGGTTCTCGCAGACAGTGTCCTTCTCACCAACAACCAAGTGGTGTCTTGGTTCTTGTTGAAACCTTCTGACAATGAGGCAGTCTGCCAAATGACTTTGACAGACTGCTCAGGGAACCACCTGACAGGATCTGCCCACCCCTTCTCCTGCAGGGTATTGAGGACGTTACACGCTGACCACTGTCCAGGCCCCACTGAGGAATGTGTGCTCAAATCCCACCACGCCAGCTGCTGCATTTTAAATTCAGTCACTAAATCTGGATATGAAAGCTCATCTCAATGATGCCGACTGTGAAACAATCATTGATTGTTTTAAAACCCAATTGACAGGCTAATGTTCTTTATTGAAAGAAAACGATTGTTCTTACGCATTCTGATCTACATTCTGTTATCTAGACACACAACAATATCTAGGGAAACTGCCCCTGAAATGACCCTAACAAGGCAATCTGTTCGAGGGCGGTTGAGTGAAGGCAAAATACTGCGGTTGCTGAAAATCTAAACCAAATACACAGAACGCTGTCGAAACCTGGAAGGTCTGGCTGCATCTGTGGATGGAGAAACAGAATTAATGTTTTGAGTCTGACATGACCTCTTCAGAACTGTTGGTGTTTAGAAACACTTGCTACACAGATGCCTATGTGTCACATATTGCACAGTTTTAATATGCCTCAGCAGTGAGTTCATGGATGGTTCGATATAAATGCAATGTATTTCTAAGTAAATCCTGATTTGGAGATGCCGGTGTTGGACTGGGGTGTACAAAGTTAAAATCACACACCAGGTTATAGTCCAATAGGTTTAATTGGAAGCACTAGCTTTCGGAGCACTGTCCCTTTGTCAGGTGGTTGATAAAGGCACGTGATGAAGGAGCAGCACTCCGAAAGCCAGTGCTTCCAATTAAATCTGTTGGACTATAACCTGGTGCGTGTGATTTTTAACTAAATAAATCCTGTCACAGTGACAAAACCTTCCTGAGAGTGGGAAGAATTGTTTGTAGAGAGCCCAACAGCACCATCTGCTGAAAATGTAAGTTACTGCAGCAGGTCCTCAACAAAATGACCAATTATTGTACTACATTCACTTTGTAGTGAAAAACACAAGTTAGCAGCCACAATGTGCACATTTCGGGAGAGTGTAAGCATTCTTTGTCAAATTAAAGTGATCATGTAGGGCGGCATGGTGGCTCAGTGGTTAGCATTGCTGCCTCACAGTGCTAGGGACCTGGGTTCAATTCCTGCCTCGATCAACTGTCTGTGTGGAGTTTGCACATTCTCCCCGTGTCTGCGTGGGTTTCCTCCGGGTGCTCCAGTTTCCTCCCACAGTCCAAAGATGTGCAGGTCAGGTGAGTTGGCCGTGCTAAATTTCCCGTAATGTTTGGTGCATTAGTCAGAGGGAAATGGATCTGGGTGGGTTTCTCTTCGGAGGGTCGGGTTGGGCTGAAGGGCCTGTTTCCACATTGTAGGGAATCTAATCTAATCATGTAGTGTTGCATCCTGCCAACTAATTTAAATAATAACATTTTAGAACATAGAACAATACAGCACAGAACAGGCCCTTCGGCCCACGATGTTGTGCCGAACATTTCTCCTAGCTTATCCACCTGCCGCTTAAAGGCACCAATGATTCTGACTCTGCCACTCCCACAGGCAGTACATTCCATGCCCCCACCATTCTTTGGGTAAAGAACCTACCCCTGACATCCCCCCTATACCTTCCACCCTTCACCTTAAATTTATGCCCCCTTGTAACACTCTGTTGTACCCGGGGAAAAAGTCTCTGACTCTCTACTCTATCTATTCCCCTGATCATCTTATAAACCTCTATCAAGTCACCCCTCATCCTTCGCCGTTCCAATGAGAAAAGGCCGAGCACTCTCAACCTATCCTCGTATGATCTATTCTCCATTCCAGGCAACATCCTGGTAAATCTTCTCTGCATCCTCTCCAAAGCTTCCACATCTTTCCTAAAGTGAGGCGACCAGAACTGCACACAGTACTCCAACTGTGGCCTAACTAAGGTCCTGTACAGCTGCAACATCACTTCACGACTCTTGAATTCAATCCCTCTGCTAATGAACGATAATACTCCATAGGCCTTCTTACAAGCTCTATCTACCTGAGTGGCAACTTTCAAAGATCTATGAACATAGACCCCAAGATCCCTCTGCTCCTCCACCTGACTAAGAACCCTACCATTAACCCTGTATTCCGCATTTTTATTTGTCCTTCCAAAATGGACAACCTCACACTTGGCAGGGTTGAACTCCATCTGCCACTCCTCAGCCCAGCTCTGCATCATATCTAAGTCCCTTTGCAGCCGACAACAGCCCTCCTCACTATCCACAACTCCACCAATCTTCGTATTGTCTGCAAATTTACTGACCTACCCTTCGACTCCCTCTTCCAAGTCATTAATAAAAATTACAAATAGCAGAGGACCCAGAACTGATCCCTGTGGAACTCCACTTGTACTGGGCTCCAGGTTGAATACTTACCATCTACCACCACTCTCTGACTTCGACCAGTTAGCTAGTTCTCTATCCAATTGGCCAAATTTCCCACTATCCCATACCTCCTGACTTTCTGCTAAGCCTACCATGGGGAACCTTATCAAATGCCTTACTAAAATCCATGTACACTACATCCACTGCTCTACCCTCATCCACATGCTTGGTCACCTCCTCAAAGAATTCAATAAGACTTGTAAGGCAAGACCTACCCCTCACAAATCCGTGCTGGCTGTCCCTAATCAAGCAGTGCTTTTCCAGATACTTATAAATCCTATCCCTCAGAACACCTTTCCATTACTTTGCCTACCACCGAAGTAAGACTAACTGGCCTGTAATTCCCGGGGTTATCCCTATTTCCTTTTTTGAACAGGGGCACAACATTCGCCACTCTCCAGTCCCCTGGTAACAACCATCGTTGACAGTGAAGACGAAAAGATCATTGCCAACGGCTCTGCAATTTCCTCTCTTGCTTCCCACATAATCCTAGGATATATCCCGTTAGGCCCTGGGGACTTGTCTATCCTCAAGTTTTTCAAAAGGCCCAACACATCTTCCTTCCTAACAAGTATCTCTTCTAGCTTACCAGTCCGTTTCATACTCTCCTCTTCAACAATACGGTCCCTCTCATTTGTAAATACTGAAGAAAAGTACTCATTCAAGCCCTCTCCTATCTCTTCTGACTCAATACACAGTCTCCCACTCTTGTCCTTGATCGGACCTACCCTCGTTCTTGTCATTCTCATGTTTCTCACATACGCATAAAAGGCCTTGGGGTTATCCTTGATCCTACCCGCCAAAGATTTTTCGTGCCCTCTCTTAGCTCTCCTAATCCCTTTCTTCAGCTCCCTTCTGGCTATCCTGTATCCCTCCAATGCTCTGTCTGAACCTTGTTTCCTCAACATTATGCAAGCCTCCTTCTTCCGCTCTACTGGACATTCAACCTCCCTCATCAACCAAGGTTCCCTCACACGACCATCTCTTTCCTGCCTGACAGGTACATACATATCAAGGACACGTTGTATCTGTTCCTTGAAAAAGTTCCACATTTCAGCGACATCCTTCCCTGACAGCCTATGCTCCCAACTTATGCTCCTCAGTTCCTGTCTTGCAGCATCGTATTTACCCTTACCCCATTTGTAAAACCTACCCTGTTGCACGCACCTATCTCTCTCCATAACCAAGGTGAAAGTCACAGAATTGTGGTCACCATCACCAAAATGCTCACCCACTAACAAGTTTCGGTTCGTTACCAAGTACCAAATCCAATATGGCCTCCCCACTGGTCGGACAATCTACATACTGAGTTAGAAAAGCTTCCTGGACACACTGCACAAACACCGCCCCGTCCAATCTACTTGATCTAAAGAGCTTCCAATCAATATTTGAGAAGTTGAAATCGCCCATGACTATTACCCTGTGGCTTCTGCACCTTTCCAAAATCTGTTTCCCAATCTGTTTCTCCACATCTCTGCTGCTATTGGGAGGCCTATAGTAAACACCCAACAAGGTGACTGCTCCTTTCCTATTTCTGACTTCAGCCCATACTACCTCCAGAGGCAGATCCCCCTCGAACTGCCTTTCTGCAGCCGTTATACCATTTCTAATTAGCAACACCAACCCCACTCCCTTTTTACCACCCCCACTAATCTTACTGAAACATCTGTAACCAGGAACCTCCAACAACCATTCCTGTTCCTCTTCTATCCACGTTTCTGTGATGGCCACAATATCGTAGTCCCAAGTACCGATCCATGCCTTAAGTTCACCCACCTAATTTCTGATACTCCTTGCGTTGAAGTCTACAAACTTGAACCCATCTCTGTGTCCGCAAGTATTCCCTGTCAGTGCTACCTTCTCCACAGCCTCCCTACATTCTTGGACATCCTGAAAGACAGCTAACCTACTTGCTGGACTACAAGTCCGGATCCCACCCCCCTGCCAAATTAGTTTAAACCCCCTTCCCCCGCCCCCCCCCCCCCGAAGAGTGGCTAGCAAACCTGCCTCCCAGAATATTGGTGCCCTTCTGGTTTAGGTGCAACCCGTCCTGCTTGTACAGGTCCCACCTTCCCCAGAATGCAGTCCAATTGTCCAAATACCTGAAGCCCTCCCTCCTACACCATCCTTGCAGCCACGTATTCAACTGCACTCTCTCCCTATTCCTTGCCTCACTGTCACGTGGCACCGGCAACAACCCAGAGATGATGACTCTGTCCGTCCTAACTTTTTTTTTCTATAACTGTATCATGTTTTAGCTTGGCAAAAAAGCTATTAGATTTTGGGGTGGGGATGGCAGGAGACTTCTTAGTTTAAAATTAAGAAACTAAACTTGAAAGATATGAGAAGTTTCAGCTGCTAGGATCGATCGAAGAAGTTGTGACTGTTCTCCTTGGATAGAAGAAGCCTAAGAGGAGATCTGATCGAGGTTTTCAAAATCGTGAACAGACTGGACAGAGAGAAGCAACTTCTGCTTGTACAAGAATTCGACTGAATCAAATACTATGGCAGGATGGGAACCAGGTCACCAGAACATTATGGTGGATAAATAGTCTAGCGATAATACCACTAGGCCAACGCCCTCTGTGAGCTTTTATGGCTCGGGTTTTGATCTTTTACACAAGTAGAAAAATCTTTGCCATCACGCCATCCAACTCTGCCATCATTTTAACAACCTCTATTAGGGAGTCAGTCAGCCTCCTCCGAAGCCAAGTAAAGACACCCAGCCTGGTCTGCATTCCCTGGTGATTTGTTACAAAAGGTAATGACTCAGAAAGCGATAATGTTGTAGCTCAGTTAAGCTTCACCCAATCTGGTGATGTATCATAGTTTTCCGGTAGGGAATTGGCAGTTGAGCACAAGTTCCTGATGGAGACAGACATGTCATCTCTGGCTCCCAATGGTCTTTGTAATATGCCTAACTAACTAGTACCTATTACTTTCATACAATAAACTCGGTTTTCTTTTGAGAAGGGTATTGATAGAGATGAGTAAGAGATGACTTGATTGAAATAAGATCCTGAGGAGCCTTGACTGGGTGGATAAACAAAGGATGAAAGAACATAGAATTCGGAGCCATTGCTTGTAAAGATGAAGTCAGCCATTTAAAGCAGAGATGAGGTCAAAAAAAAAGGTTTCTCATAAGTCTTTGAAACATTCTTCCTGAAAATGTGGGGGAAGCAAGGTCGTGGAATATTTTTGAAGTGAAGCTTGATTGATTCTTGTTAAACTCATAGGTGAAAGGTTATCAGGGTTGACAGTAATATAGATTCAAGGTTACAATCAGATCAGCCATGATCTTATTGAACAGCAGAGCAAGGAGAAAGGGCAAATGATCTACTCCTGCACCACAAATAATGGCACAAAGGACCAGGTATGGAAGGACGGAGGAAATGGGAGCACCCACCATTCAAAACAATCAATCATTGTGAGCAGGCTCCAAGATGTACAGTTATAATAGATTGAACAAGTACTCGAATATTAATTGCGGTATCAGAAAAATTTCAGACTACGCTTAAAGCAACAAGAGGGCTATTGAAGAGATTTTGAAGACAGAATAGAAGAAAATTGAAGAACTGAGAAATTATGATAAGATCGGGGCATTTATATTTTAAACTGTGAACTTGGCAGAAGGATTTATTAAGGCTGCAGCCACAAACTTTAAAATTATGCAAGGTTTCAGACCCTGAAAAGCAGAACATATCCATTTTGAGCATGAAGAAGCAGGAAACCGCCATTTTGGCTGCAGAAGGCAGAAAACCTCCAGAAGGTGGGAAGCCACCATTTGATTGTTAAAGAAAGGGGAGAAAAACTCCTCTCTCTCAGCAAAATGTGAAGAGACACAGTATTGCTGTTAGCAAAATTTATAATTTAGAAGAATTAAAATACAACAGCATTGGCATAACACAGAATTTAATTCTTTATTAGAAGACCAAGAATAAAATCTATTCCAGCAATGTTTTAAGTGCTTTCAGTCAAAGAAAAATGGCAGATTGCTATTAGAGAGAGCTTCAAAGTTTAAAGAAACTTCAAGAAAATTAATAGTATTAATCTAGCGCAAGATTACTAGCTTTAAACCCATCAGTCTGGATCGATTACAGAATCATTAAACCTTTGAGGAAAATAGGATAAACAGCATCGAGATGTTGCAGATTTAAAGTAATAAGAGTAAACAATCAAACAAGAAGAAATCGAAAGATAAGCAATATTCTCAGTAAAATTAATGTCAAGGATGGAGCAAACAGGACACAGGATTGGACATCTTGTTGAAAGTATGGAATTTTTCAGAGCAGTAAAAATACAATGCTTATTTATGCAAAGAGGTTATTGCAGTATAACCTCCTCTTTTAGAAAAGATATCCCAAGAATTCTTAGGGATGAATGGTGATTTAACCAATTTAATTTTGACAAAACTCGTCATTAGACAAACTACAGTATTAATGTCAAAGTTGATTCAGTGCTGATATAGGTCACTGTCCTATCAGATCTACCATGGACCAGGCTAGAATCCCTCAAAACAGTTTAAGAAGGTAGCCCTAACTTTTTCTTATTTTAAAGGCAGATGTATGGTGGATATTCCAGGACTGATGCAGCTGCAATTTAAGCAATACAGAATTTATTTACACACTATGGTTAATACACAAACAAAAGGAAACAGAATTTAGAATAACTTAACTGTTTGGAAACACAACTGACTCGAAATCGCAACTTAATGAAGGAGATGTTTCTTTTAATGTAGTCTGAAATTTTTCCAATACCGTGATATCCCAAAAACACACCCGTTAGAAAATGGTAAATTCAAACATTGGTTCTTACAGGCAGGAGAGATTGCAGAGAGAAGAGTCAGGCAAGAAACATCTGTTGAAGCATGGAACCTTTTTACGTAGTAACAACTTCTCTGCTGCAGCAGATTCTGACTGCCTGGTAAAACAAACCAAACCAGAAAAGAACCTGAACTGGGAAAACTGGCCACTTCCCTGCCTTTGTTTAAAGTAGCCATATCCAGACATATCAGCACCTCTGTCTTTACGACCCCTCTCAAAGAAAAATGATAAAATAACCTTGTTAAAGCATTGGCACAGATTAAATACCAGGGCTGCAGTAATAGAAGTTATAGCCTGTAGAAATCAGACTGCAGATGGAAAATCTCTCGAGCAAGAAATGCTGCGAGTAACATTGCAACAACGAAAGTGTAAGTGAGTTGAAAATGTGTCGTAGTTTGTAACCAGTGCATCTCACTTTTGAGACTACACGTGTGTCTTGACCTCAACATTCTTGAGGTAACACCGAGAGTTCAATTGGTTTCATGAAAATAACCGGTTCAGATATTGTTGCTGTTGAACCACTGAAAGGGCAACCATTGGAAGATTTCATAGTGATTCCTAAACTCATGCTGGGACCCTAAAAGAAGGTAGAATCTATTGATGTAATGGTGACCATCAACAGGAAAAGAGTTATAGATTCTACAGGCATGGTAACAAGTGTAGAAGGGCGAGTAAACAATTGCAGATACCGAACGATGGATCCCAGATGGCCTCTGTACAACAAGGCAGGATTGAAACAAAAACACATCCGTTTATAATTGTTTATACCTTCCCTTTTGTGGAAAGGAGAGATTCCAGTCAGCCAGATGGTAGATTTCTGTTCAAACAAAGTTTTATAATGCAGGTCAGGGGCAAGACATGGTGAAGATATTGGCAAATTTCTCCTTTGGATTCAGTTGATTTGTAATGGAAGTATTTCAGCATCCTTTGAGCTGAAATTGGACACTGATGAACTAAAATCTGAAAGTTTTTATATTGTAGCGTAACCTGGATCAACACACAACTTCCCACTCTGTCACAAGCAGAGAAGTGAAACCCGTCACGAGCAATGTACAGACCACACGTTACAGCCACAGTTAAAGCACTGGAGTCTCATCATCTGTCACTCCATAAGGTATAGGCCATTCAGCCCTTTGAAGCTGTTCTGCCCTTGCTGCCAATCATGTTGTGGGGGAGCGCTTTGGGGCCAGCGAACATAACTCTATTAGTTTTAAAATAGTGATGGAAAAGGATAGACCAGATCTAAAAGTTGAAATTTTAAATTGGAGGAAGGTCTATTTTGACAGTATTAGGCAAGAACGTTCAAAAGCTGATTAGGGACAGATGTTCGCAGGTAAAGGGATGGCTGGAAAATGGGAAGCCTTCAGAAATGAGATGATGAGAGTCCAGAGACAGTATATTCCTGTTCGGGTGAAAGGAAAGGCTGGTAGGTATAGGGAATGCTGGATGATTAAAGAAATTGAGGGTTTGGTTAAGAAAAAGAAGGAAGCATATCTCAGGTATAGGCAAGATAGATCAAATGAATCCTCAGAAAAGTGGAAAGGCAGTTGAGGTATACTTAAGAGGGAAATCAGGAAGGCAAAAAGAGGACATGAGATAATTTTGGCAAATAGAGTTAAGGAGAATCCAAAGGGATTCTACAAATACATTAAGGACAAAAGGGTAATTAGGGAGACAATAGGACCCCTCAAGGATCAGCAAGGCGGCCTTTGTGTGGAACTGCAGGAGATGGGGGAGATACTAAACGAATATTTTGCATCAATATTTACTGTGGAAAAGGACATGGAAGATATAGAATGTTGGGAAATGGATGATGACATCTTGAAAAATGTCCATATTATAGAGGAGGAAGTGCTGGGTGTCTTGAAATGCATAAAAGTGGATAAATCTCCAGGATCTGATCAGGTGTACCCTAGAACTCTGTGGGAAGCTAGGGAAGTGATCGATGGGCCTCTTGCTGAGATATTTGTATCATTAATAGTCACAGGTGAGGTGCCAGAAGACTGGAGGTTGGCAAACGTGGTGCCACTGTTTAGGAAGGGCGGTAAAGAAAAGCCAGGAAACTATAGACCAGTGAGCCTGAGGTCGGTGGTGGGCAACTTGTTGGAGGGAATCCTGAGGGACAGGATGTACATGTATTGGAAAGGCAAGGACTGATTAGGGATAGTCAACATGGCTTTGTGCGTGGGAAATCATGTCTCACAAACTTGATTGAGTTTTTTGATGAACCAACAAAGAGGATTGATGACGACAGAGCGGTGGAAGGTGATCTATATGGACTTCAGTAAGGCGTTCGACAAAATTCCCAATGGGAGACTGATTAGCAAGGTTAGATCTCATGGAATACAGGGAGAACTAGCCATTTGGATACAGAACTGGCTCAAAGGTAGAAGATAGAGGGTGGTGGTGGAGGGTTGTTTTTCAGACAGGAGGCCTGTGCCCAGTGGAGTACCACAAGGATCGGTGCTGGGTCCACTACTTTTCGTCATGTATATAAATGACTTGGATGTGAGCATAAGAGTCAGTTTGTTAGTCAGTTTGCCAATGACACCAAAATTGGAGGTGTAGTGGACAGCGAAGTAGGTTACCTCAGATTACAACGGGATCTGGACCAGATGGGCAAATGGGCTGATAAGTGGCAGATGGAGTTTAATTTAGATAAATGTGAGGTGCTGCATTTTGGGAAAGCAAATCTTAGCAGGACTTATACACTTAATGGTAAGGTCCTGGGGAATGTTGCTGAACAAAGAGACCTTGGGGTGCACTTCATAGCTCGTTGAAAGTAGAGTCGCAGGTAGATAGGATAGTGAAGAAGGCGTTTGGTATGCTTTCCTTTATTGGTCAGAGCACTGAGTACTGGAGTTGGGAGGTCATGTTGCGGCTGTACATGACATTGGTTAGGCCACTGTTGGAATATTGAATGCAATTCTGGTCTCCTTCCTATTGGAAAGATGTTGTGAAACTTGAAAGGGTTCAGAAAAGATTTACAAGGATATTGCCAGGGTTGAAGGATTTGAGCTACAGGGAGAGGCTGAATAGGCTGGGGCTGTTTTCCCTGGAACGTCGGAGGCTGAGGGGTGACCTTATAGAGGTTTAGAAAATCATGAGGGGCATGGATAGGATAAATAGACAAAGTCTCTTCCCTGGGGTCGGGGAGTCCAGAACTCGAGAGCATAGGTTTAGGATGAGAGGGGAAAGATATAAGAGAGACCTAAGGGGCAACATTTTCACGCAGAGGGTAGTGGGTGTATGCAATGAACTGCCAGAGGAAGTGGTGGAGGTTGGTATAATTGCAACATTTAAAAGGCATCTGGATGGGTATATGAATAGGAAGGGTTTGGGGGGATATGGGCCGGGTGCTGGCAGGTGAGAATAGATTGGGTTGGGATATCTGGTCGGCATGGACGGGTTGGACCGAAGGGTCTGTTTCCATGCTGTACATCTCTACAACTCTATGTGTCGCAGGATATCACATTTGTCTACTTTGGTTTTATTTTATATCTGAGAAAAGTGCTCTGTTCCATGATGACCATTTTTTAAAAAATCAAGTCCACTCGGATACCCTCAAGGTTGGTTCAACCTCTCAGCGTCACAGAGAATGGCAGGGTTTCGGAGGTGGTGTGTGGGAGAGGCAAAACATGGAGTGAACTGCTCATGAGACAATGTAAGCAAACAGACAGAGGCCTCAGCAGTAGACGTGAAGGATCTAGATCCACATAGACTGATATACATACTGTAAAGGAGATCTGAAAGGCAAGTTCTTTTAACACACAAGATGGTAAGTGTCGAGAATGCGCTGCCAGAGGAGGTGGTGCAGGCTGATACTACGCAACATTTAAGAGGCATCTTGTCAGATACATGACTAGGCAAAGAATAGACGGATATGGACCATGTGCCAGAAAAAGTGTTTTAGTTTAGAAAAGATGTACCGTTTCAGCTCAGGCTTGGTGAGTTGAAGGGCCTGTACCTATGCTGTTCTTTGTTGTTCTGTAGATTTCGAAGTATCCCCATCACAGTCTTCCCAAAACCTTCATATCATGCTCCTCATTCTGTTCAAGAAGCAGTTTTACAAATAGCCCACATAACTGTTCCAAATCTGTGAATCAGTAAATACTATCAAAGAACACAAATTAATCTAGCCCACTCTATCATAATGATAACTGAATGTGGAAGTTAAGCATGAAATCATGGATGAACAGTTACAGGAAGTATTCCGCCATCGGTGCCAAATTACACAGCATTACATGCATTTCTTCCAGTACCGATCCTGAGGCAAGTATGAGAATGGACAATGAGTAACTATTATTGCCTTTTCATCATGAAATCATAAATGCAGAATATCATTTCACACTAATGCACAATATTTATTTTTTCAACATTAATTGTGGGGCTGCGGAGTTTGAAGGTTCCCCTAGACCCAAACGCTGATCTCCCTCAGTTCAGTATTGAGTTCCTAATTCAATGCTCTGCCTTGCTACTTCTGTCATTGGTCACTGAGATGGCCATCTTTCCACAGCCAATTGTAAAGCCACTTTGATACCTGATTGGTCAGAGCCAGTTAAGGCTGTTTCTTTGTTGGGTATGTGGAACATTCCAGTCCAACTCTGGCCCACATCCACTATTCTTTGTCTGGTATACTGATGACATCATTGGTGCTGCTTCCCTTTCTTGTCCAGAATGGGAAAGGGTTATCTATTCAATTTCGAATTTCCACACCGCTCTCATCTTTACCTGGTTCACCTTTGACCCCTCCCTTCCCTTCCTCATCATCTCTGTTTCCATTTCTAGAAATAAGCTGGCTCCCACTGACTCCCACGGTTCTTACACGTTGCTTCCTGTAAAGACTCCATTGCACTCTCCCTAATCCCCAGTCTCCATCGCTTCTGTTCTGATGAGTCCAATTTCAATAATGGGCCATCTGAAATGTCCACCTTCTTCCTCAACCAAGGATTCCCCAGCACCGTGGTTGACAGGACCCTCAGCCGTGTCCGACCCATCTCCCACACCACACCTCAAGGGTTAGCACTGCTTCCTCACAGCACCAGGGTCCCAGGTTCGATTCCAGCCTCGGGCAACTGACTTTGTGGAGTTTGCACATTCTCCCCATGTCTGCGTGGGTTTCCTCCGGGTGCTCCGGTTTCCTCCCACAATCCAAAGATGTGCAGGCCAGGTGAATTGGCCATGCTACATTGCCTATAGTGTTAGGTGCATTAGTCAGAGGGAAATGGGTCTGGGTGGGTTGCTCTTCGGAGGGTCGGTGTGGATTGGTTGGGCCAAAGAGCCTGTTTCCACACTGTAGGGAATCTAATCTCCTTCCCTCTCACAACAGCAATGGGGTGTCCCTTATCCTTACCTACCATCCCACCAGCATCCACATCCATGCGCCATTTCTGCATCCTCCAGTGAGATACCATATTCCCCTACCCTTCCTTGCCTTCTGCAGGAACTATTCCCTCCAGGACACCCCGGTCTACTCCTCCTTTACTCCCAACACATCTCCACAGCCTCATGGCACCTTGCCTTGAAATTGCAGAAGATATAACACCCGCCCATTTACTTCCTCCCTCCTCACTATCCAAGGCCCCAGGCACACCTTCCAAATGAAATAGTGTTTTCCCTGTACTTCACTCAGTGTAGTGTACTATATTCATTGCTTACAATGTTGGCTCCTCTATACTGGGGAGACAAAACGCAGACTGGGTGACCGCTTCAGAGAACATCTACATTCTATCCACAAAAAGTACCCTGATCTTCCATTACCTGCCACTTCAACACCCCACCATCTTCTCTGTCTCAGTCTTGAAGCATGTCTCCAGCGAAGCTCAGCACAAGCTGGAAGAATAGCACCTCATTTTCCACTTGGGTACTCTGCAGCCTCTGGACTCGATGTCAAGTTCAACAATTTTAGGACTGGCGCACCTTTCCCCATGCTTTTCCCTACCCCTCCCACACCAGGCCTTTTTATCACCCATCACTAGCCACTAATTGTCTCCATTAGTAGCTATGCTTTCCCCTGGACTGACCTTTATACACACCTTTATCTGTCCAACTGTTTTCTCTCTCTTTTGGCTCTATCTCTACCTATTGTTTACTCTCCCCCTCCCCTCACCCCACCTTCTGTGTAAAGACCATCCTTTTCCAAGCTACCATCAGTTCTGAAGAAGGGTCACTGGACATGAAACGTTAACTCTGATTTCCCTCCACTGATGCTGCCTGACCTGCTGAGATTTTCCAGCAATTTCTGGTTTTGTTTCAGATTTCCAGCATCCGCAACTCTTTCAGGTTTTATTTTTGGTCAGTCCCTGACTTTGATTTCTCATGGAGCACCTTTTTAAAATCATTCAACGAAAGGTCATGGAGTCATAGAAATGTACAGCATGGAAACAGACCCTTCGGTCCAACTTGTCCATGCCGACCAGATATCCCAACCTAATCTAGTCCCATTTGCCAGAGTTCAGCATGTTTTCCTCCAAACCATTTCCTTCAATGCCCCTTATCATGTTTCTTTGTGGTTGGTTTGGAGGTTAATTTTCAATCCCAGCAAACAATCCCGGGAGTCACATACAGGCAAGCATTTGGAGACGCCGATGTTGGACTGGGGTGGACAAAGTTAAAGATCACACAACACCAGGTTATAGTCCAACAGGTTTATTTGGAAGCACAAACTTTCAGAGCACTGCTCTTTTGTCAGGTAGTTAGTGGGACAGGGTACATAGGTCACAGCAGCGCTCTGAAAGCTTGAACTTTCAAATAAATCTCTTGGACTATAACCTGGTGTCGTG